>NC_045785.1:74146418-74791418 GCF_009873245.2 Balaenoptera musculus
GAAGAAGAAAAGAAGAAAGAAAGAAAGAAAAAGAAAGAAAGAAAGAAAGAAAGAAAAGAAAGAAAGAAAGAAAGGAAAGAAAGAAAGAAAGAAAGAAAGAAAGAAAAGAAACAAAGAAAGAAAGAAAGAAAGAAAGAAAGAGGTAGGGAGGGAAGGAGGAAGGAAGGAAGGAAAGAAGGAAGGAAGGAAGAAGGAAGGAAAGAAAGAAATCCTGAATAGGAACTTCAGAATAAGTTTGATGCTGGTAAGCTGCCCAGCATTGCCCCTGACCTTCAGAACTAGGACCATGTCATCCTCATAGCATTTACTCAGTGTCACAGCTGCAAAGTCATGGAAACCGGCAAAGCAAGCCCATCATCAGGCAATAAAAATCATAATAGGGGCTTCCCTGGTGGCGCAGTGGTTGAGAGTCTGCCTGCCAATGCAGGCGACACGGGCTCGAGCCCTGGTCTGGGAAGATCCCACATGCCGCGGAGCATGGGCCCGTGAGCCACAACTACTGAGCCTGCGCGTCTGGAGCCTGTGCTCCGCAACAAGAGAGGCCGCGATAGTGAGAGGCCCGCGCACCGCGATGAAGAGTGGCCCCCGCTTGCCGCAACTAGAGGAAAGCCCTCGCACAGAAACGAAGACCCAACACAGCCAAAAAAAAAAAAAAATCATAATAGCACTTACTATGTGCCAGGCACTGTTGATTTAGTCATTAAAAAAAAACAAAAGCAGAACTACCTTTTGTGGTAATGTTATTATTATTCCCCATTAGAATTCTCTAAAAAGGCCCCCCAAATACCCATAAGTAATACATGGATCCGAGTTTATCCAAAATAAATGTCATAAGCTTCCGGCTAGCCCTAATCTGCACTCCATTAAATATGGCTTTGCCTGTGCTGATGACACTAGTTGTTAGTTAATTCTAAGGGAAGGAAACCAAGTCAGTGTTTAGGGTGTGAACTGACAGATGGATTAGCAATTCAAATCTTTCTCAAGTCAGGGGTTTTTATTTTATCTCCACAGCCACAGCCTAGGTACAGCACCCCACCTCTCAGTCCCCCATTTCTAGAGCTCTTCTGTGGCTTAATTTTGAATGACTTGTCTTGGGTCATCTGTCTTGAGTAGTATTGGTATAGTATCAGCATCTACCAGCAGGTGTCTCTAGGTCGCTGAAGGAGCTTGATTAGATTTTGGAGAAGGAAAGAATAAAAAGGGTATTTGGGACACAACGAGGCATGAAGCAAATACCAAGTGATGCCCTACTCCAGGACCAACCCCAAACCTCCAGGTGGCAATTATGAGTGAGTGAGTGTGTGTGTGTGTGTGGGTGTACACACACACATCCACCCTTCCCCTTCAATGCACATATAAGAAAAAAATATAACTTGGAACATTAGGGAACATTTAGAGCAGCCATAGAACAAATTGCAGAAATATGGATAGATGCAATACAAATCATCTTAAAGCCTTCAAATGCCCTGCTTTTGTTTGATGTCTGTAGAAATTTGCATTTATAAACAAGAGAGTCTTTGAATGAGTATGTTAGGCTAAACCCTGCTTTCTCTGATCTTCTTGGCATGGACAGCTAAAGATAGACTCCAAAATTAGTTAAAAATCAGGGACTGTGCCTTGGCTACACTGGGTGAGCACTGTACAGATTTGGTAGGACAGAGATCATTCTGTGAGCTTCCAGTTTCTGGAAACTCAAAGACCCTAGAGATGAAGCAAGTTCTGGACACTACATCTGGATTTCCAAAGACTCATAACCACTTTTAAAAATCTATGATTGATATCTGAATGATACCAATCACCCAAAGAATAGTGTTAGGACAGGACGAAGTCACCTTACAATACTTGAACACAGAGGGTCCATATCCTAGAAGAGCGCAGTGTGTGAATGGAGTCTTTCCAAATTCGTGGGGTAGTCGTCAATTCCCACCAAAGAGAGAGTGGGGCGGTTGAAAAAAGGGCCTTGAGTGGCTCACTCATGGTCACCCTTAACTAGATAACACAGATAATTTGATTGAAACACTAGCTTTTCCGACCAATACTTAACAATGATGGCTATGAACTGATAACTATTTTTATTGTTTCATGGTAGTTAACAATGTACAGTCAGAACCAGAAGGACTCGGGTGAATTGCAGATGGCTCATTTGGTAAAGCACGAGTGACAAGAAGGTGGATCTGAGAAGACAACTGAATGGATGTGTTTCTAAGGAAATTCACTGGTACATCCATCAGGAAGGCTTCACACCGAACTTCAGGTGGAGGGAAAGAAAGCTGGACACGCAGGTACAGTGGAGGAGGTGATATGACAGAGGTCAAGGGCCAAACAATTGACCCAGGTTTCTGAACAGAGGCGGTGTAGTGTAAAGGCTCACCTTATAGGATCCAGCACCAGATTGCCTGGGTTCAAATATTTGCTTTATTTATTATTGATACCTGTGTGCCTTTGGGCAAGTTTTATATACTATGTGCTTCATACACTACGTGACTCATCTATAAAATGGGGACAATAATAGTACCTAGTTCACAGGGTTAAATATGTTAATAGTGTATTACACTTTTAGAACAGTACTCGGCTTATATTAAGAACTCAATATGCGCTAAGCTATTGTTAGTAATCTTATGTAAAGGATGATGAACCACTGTTGGTGAGCTTTTAAGAAATCACGGGAGCATAAGCTGTGCCAGAGGCAGCAAATATCACAAATATTTTTAAGTAATAAAAGATAGAGTTTGGGAGATTTAACAGATCAATGAAAAATTAATCAACAGTCAATCTAAAACACAAATGGAAAATTTTATTCACATCAACCTGAGGATTATAACCAAGGAGACAATCTTTCAGAAAGCTCTGAGGACTGTTCCAAAGACGTAAAGGGGGAGGCCAGTATATATGTGATTTCAGAGAAGGGGTATGTACGATCAAGCACACATCTTGGTAGAAGGTTACTGCTACTCGCAAGGAACAGATATCTTCTTTAAAGGTTTTAGTGCTTTTCTAAGTATGGGAAGATGCAAGAAACTGGGTTCATAAGATTTTCTCTCCTGAATATATCTATGTGAGGGCCAGTTTCTTCCATTCTTCCCAGAACACAAATTGCCTCATCCTGATCTTCGCTCTGAATTCTTTCAGGGTGTGCTGTAGGTCAGTGACTGCAGTGGCTAATGACTTGATTCTTGTAGACCTGGATGGTGGGCAATAGTCCTTATTTACAGTTTCTTCTCTTTTCGGTCTTTATTTCATCAAGGTTTGGGAAACTTTTATGACAGGTTTGTCCCACGGTGCTAAGAATGCTCATTCCCAGGTCAGGCAAGGATTTCATTGATAGGTTCATCAATGTACTGTTACTGGACTAGGCCCTATTAACAGTAACTAAAAGCCCCTGGACAGCCTGTGTGTTCCTAGCCTGTTTTGGTCTAGGAAATGTTTCCCTCTTGGTTGCTTTTCCCATAACTAGAGGTACACTGTTAAAATCATTGATCTTATAGAACTCTATATTTGGTCAATCATTCAAGTCCTCTAGTCATTATTTTTTTTATCGGTGGTTTCAGTCACAAGCTGATAATGCAAGGAGCAATAATCTTGCAAAATAGGCAGAATACAGTAATATAGCTAGTGACATCCATAAGGTCATAAGTAAGTATTTAAGCTAAGACCATCCCAAAGATGTGGCCCCATGTCTCCCCAGGTCATCTCACACCCGTCTGTTCTGCACCAATCACTATCTTTAAGGGAAGTTGAGATGTTGGCATTGTAACATAAAGTTCACCAAAGAGTTTGCAACGCACAAGGTGAGTGGTGGGTCATCATGACCCCTTACAGGATTGAGAAAGGAATATGTTATCTTCTAAAGGAGTTTACATGGCTGGCGAAAGGAGAAATTGATCTTTGTGGCAGAGCAGGTATTTTCTGCCATTGGGGAAGTCTGGTTAATGAATAATGCAGATGAACAATGCACACTGTAGGGAAGGGAGGAGGCCCAAATGGGCAGAGAAAAAAATTTTCTGTTTAGATTTCTCTTGTCTTGTTTTAAAATATGAATTTTATTTCATCAAGCACAACATCCATCCCTCACAAAAAATCTGGGGTAGATTTTGAAGCTGATGGTTTCAGAGCATTTCAGAGATAATCACTCAAAACCAGCAAGGGTCCACTGGCTGCAGTTCATAGGCGATCTGCTCATTTCACTTCTGATGGGGTTTTTCTAGGTCAGGAGGATGAAGCAGATAGGGTGCATCTGGCTCTCAGCAAGGCACTTGACAGTCTTTTATATTCACAGGGGGCAATTTGGAAAACGTTAGCACAATTAGGTAAATGTGTCAGAGAAAGGTTGGTCTGAACAGCTCTGTAGCTGTCCCCTCTCCCTAGTTTCTTCTAAAATTTTTCAAACAATAATCTTCTACCCAACTTTGCAAACCTCAATACCTCCAAAATTCAAAGCACAGCATAACTTATCCTCATACGGATGTAGTGTCCTTTGGAATAGAGCATGATGTTAAGAGTTAGCTAGAGAAAACATATTTTGTCCACTTGGCTTTGAACTCTCATTTAAAAACCATTTCAAAACTAAAAGAACTATTGGTTTCCCTGTTAGCCTATACTTTTTTGAAAAGATGCCTAATGAGGATTTATCCACTGTGGCCACTTGTAGCAGTTTATCCTCAGCCTTGACAAGATTGTAGGTCATGGAGAAGAGCAAACTTGTTTCCATGTTGTTAAGTTCACTACCATGTAGCTTAACTTTCAAAGCTTTGAATGGGTCCCAAATTCCTGCTATTAGCTGTGCACTCAGCTGTCAATGCCTCCACATCTGTAGAATTCTGTTAATTTATCTCATCATGGTCTATTACAAGAATCCCTGATCAAGTGATATAACCCTAATCTAGTTTTACCTATATTGAATCTTATCGCCAAATTGCTTCTAAATATTATCTAAGGTCTCCCAGGTAGATCTGTGAGTGAGAAGAACCAATTCTAGGTAATTATGTACAACACCTTTATGGATTCCATGGTGGTTATTCTCATCTAAATGTTGTAAGGTTTCCACCATCTATTTTTTTAAATGAAGAACAGTAATTAAATTTCTTTATTGCTGTGGTATCACATGATAACTTTCCATCATCAAAGTAGTGACTCAAAGATCTTATGTATCCCAAACTTGTACAGTATTTCAGTATATTTATTAGTTACATTGGCATCTGGCCAGTTCTGTATGGACAGAAATCTGAAGGGTAGGCCTCCTACCCTGTTTATGGAAATCAGATGTGATTGGTCCATCAATTATTTCCATCAGATTAAGTGATTTCCTGGCAGGAAAAGAGGGTCAAAGAGAATAAGATCTACTGTTTACATGAAGGGGAAGAGAATAAAGTGAATATTTGTTGATCCTACTATGTGATAAACAATTTACCCATCTTCTTTCATTATATATTCACCCTACACTGCAAAAAAATGTGGATTTAGGCTCATTTTACAGTTGACGACAAGTAACTTGTGCAGGAACACACATCATTCATTTAGTCATTTATCCATTCAGCAACATGCATTGAGTGCTTACTATAAGCTAGGTGTTTGGTAAACAACAGGTGTTGATTTGGGTAAACAACAGCAGAAAGACATGGTTGACTTCAGGTTCTATTCAGTTTCCCTACAGTGAGTCACAGGAATGGAAACTCAGTCCCAAATGTTTCAATTTGGAAATGAAGTTCAGAGAAGGCAGTGCCTCTTCAATTGAATGAGCATGTGTTAAGTGCCTATAGGAAGCAGAGTCCCATGTTAGAACTATTAGAACCCTAATCTTTGGCCTCGTGAGCTATCATTGTTGTTTGAAGAATGGAGCATTACCTTCCCATAAAAGAGTAGAAACCTAACATACAAAATCAATTAAAAAACAAAAAGTAGGGCTGTTCAATTTAGAAAAGGGAATGCTTGAATTGTTGCTCACACACCATCCCTCACCATGGTTCCTGGGTAGAACATCTCAGATTGTGTAGGACAGAGTTTGAAAACCACTGATCAAATCAGTACAACATTGATTAAAGAGAGTGGGCACTGAGTGCCATGCCCCCTTGGGTGCTGGTCCAGGGAAGGTACTGGGAAGCTCTCGTCCTGGGACCCCCAGAGTGTAGACTGAGAAGCCATTCATGTTCCAGTCCCACTGGTCTTCACAACCTTCTGTAGGCAAGGGCTGAGGTCCTGTCATCTGATCATCTCCATCTGACAGCTGGGAGGAAGGTCAGCAAGTACAGGGTAGCATTCACACCCACCTCTGCAGTTCATAGACTATCTCCTTGGTGGTCACATGCAGCAGGTAGAGAGCACTGAGAATATTATAGTGTTCGACATATTTTCAGGGGCATAAATATTTCCAACCTTCCCACTGGTGTGCTCAAAGTTAACAGGGGCAGAGAGATGGGATGCCGTCATAGCAGTCAGCTTTGATGGTATGAAGGCATATGAAGCTTTGATGGTGTGAAGCTTTGATGGTATGAAGGGGTCTTTGGGCCAGTAACCATCATGTTCATCAACTTGGGGAGAATGAATCTGGAAACAAGACGGGGGAAATGGCTAAGACATTTTTCAAATCAAAACATTTGAAAGAAAATATAAAGAACATCCCTAGTATTTATGTTTAGTTCATTCTAGCAGTGTGTCTATTCATTCATCCTATAAGTATTTATCCAGTATCTGTCTGGTACCAGGCCCTAATGTGCTAACTTTGGGATAGCTCTCAGAGAACTGGAGAACATTTCCATGTTATACCTGAGGACATTCAGGTCATTTTAGGTCTTCACTTACCATAGTTTCCTCGCCAATTCCCTACCACTGCAGTTCTGAAAAGCTATGAGCTTCAGGAACCACCAGGCCCTGGGCAGCAGCCTAATTGCTCTTTGGGATCATCCCTGTGGCCCCATGGTCACCCTTGCTTTCAGCCAGCCTCCCGACCTTCACTAGGAGGACAGATCTGGTGTGGACATGGGGCAGGGTTTTATCATCTGTAGGCAGAAATCCGACTGGGTTCCTCCCAGATGAGAAAGAGAGAACTAATTTCTCTTGGACCGCATTCACAAGGTCACAAGAGGACAGACCTGGGTGACCATGGGGAGACTGCAGTGAAGGAAGAAGACGGAGTTTAGGATGACGCCAAGGTTTTGGCTCGAGCAGTTTGGTAAATGACAGCGCAGCTGACCAAAGTAAAGAAAGGAGTACAGCAAGTGAGGGAGGGTGCTGCTGGGGGGGAGAATGGGGTCCATTTGATTGGGGATCTGCTGAGTTTAAGACGCCTGTTGGACGGGAGACAAAAAGAGAAGCCAATTTCAAGTTGGCAGGAACCAGTGTTAAGGAGAAAATATTCCGGTGGTTTTTAAATGACCACTAAAGATTCTGCACTTGAGAAAGCAACGAAACCGGTAAGATAAAGGCCTGGATTTCACTGAATTGCCTCAAGTGTAAAAATAACACAGCCAATTTTCTCTTTTGGCTTGGGGATGATCGCTGGAGTTGGGGACACAGAGAGGCCTCCTCCTCTCCTTTTCCTGCCCCTCCCCCAGCTCCATCTCACTGGGCATCTTGGGCTCCTTCAGGATTGTGGCACAGGCTCGGCTCTACCTGCACACTGGGGGTTAGTCTCCGGGGGGTCCAGGGGAAGGGGCGCATGGGAGCTAAGATCACAGGCTTTCTGCTCTGTGCCCCTAATCAAGTCAAGTAAATGGACCTGGAACTATGTCTAAAAGAAGAAGTTGTTTGCTTTAAAAAGAGAGAAGCCCTTAACCTCAGAAGATTCTGATAATCATGGAAGAATTGGTGGTGTTCCCACTCATTAGAAAAATAAAGTTAGTTTCGCTCTCAGGGAAGTTGAGAAAGCTATGCATTTTTGGAAAGTCACAGCAGGAATAAAGTGGAGAAAAAACTTTTAAAAAGAAGCAAACTTATTGATAGGAAATGGACCTCTGTTTGTTTCTAGAATTTCCTAGCTCTTCTGACTATTGACATTATAAAAGGCATTCTGCCTGAGTTGAGAAATTGATTTTGAGATATTTCAATTCCCTCACTTTTGGAAGGTACCTGTGAAAAGACTATTTTGACATCAAGGATTTGCAGCAGATATATAATGGTCCAGAAGAGAGGGAAAATTTCAAACAGAAGTGTGAGATCTCTGGCTCTAAGCAACACTCAGAAAACTGCCTGTTCAGGAAGTAAACCAATCCCTGTTGTACATCCAAGGGCTTGAACTGGGTTCAATGGATGTTCCATGTTTGTTTACAACATTTGAATAAAGAACCTTTAAGAGTAGGCTTTGCTTATGCTCCCAATACCCAACAGGCCCCATTTTAATCTCAAATCTTTATTATTTTTTCTTTCTTTCTTTTTTTTGGCCGTGCCCTGGTATGGAACCCGTGCCCCCTACAGTGGAAGTGCAGAGTCCTAACCACTGTACCTCCAGGGAATTCCCCTATCTCAAGCCTTTAAAAAATTTAAAATGTAGAAACAAGTGATGGATAATTCATGGACACTTCTTACAGTAATTAATACAAAGGTGGATAAATCCTGTTTCTAAGGAACATAGCTCTAGACAGACCAGGAAAGCTTAAGACATACGTCTCTATGGAATTATACTTTACTTAAGTCTCAAATTTTTTTTGACTCCATCAGTTTAGACAAATTGGATTATGTTCTTCCTAACAGGAAAATAATAATATATTCTATCACATAGATTTCCTATGAGCTGTCTTGAAATAGAAAGGTTAATAAAGTCTTGGAGGCTTAAAAATTCAGTTCTGTTTTGGCATTTTCAACATTTATTAACTATGTTTACTGGAGCTCTTGACGTAGGGTTCTCTTAAGACTTTTTGGTGGAAGCAAGGCTGATGCAAGTAAAGCAAGTCAGAAAAGCAAGGTGCTATCTCATTGCTTAGGCTGGTGCAGAATGAGACTCAGAGGGTAGGAACCGAGTGTGAGGAAATGGGGCAGGTGATGACCATTCACTGAGATGATTTTGGTTTAAATGTATTAATAGTAGCAGCCAAAAGGAGCTGGGTAGTGTGATTCCTGGAGTGCTATATGTTTGAAGGTTTGGCTTAAACTATGCCCAACAGGAAGGGGTGTGCAGAAAAAAAGGCTGAAGATATCTGGAAGAGGATGAGTCCAGAGGAGATGGTGATGGGATGGAAGGCAGGAGCAGAAGCCCTAACCCTGGAGATGAGAGAAGCACCTCTTCCTCTGCTTCCACAGCTCACCTGGATTCTACGCCTCGCGAGTCTTCCCTTCTGCAGTCGTAGGCCCTTAACATCCACTCGGGCCACATAGATCTGACTGTGTACTCTTCTCTTTAAGTATTGTTGTCAGTGTTTATAAAATCTAAACGCCTGAACTAGCTTGTGAAGCCCAGCTCTCCTTTTCACTATTCCCTGCTCCCCACTCCCCCATCATGCTCTGGACCCCCAGTGCTCTCAGAGTGTGGTCCTGGACCAGCAACGCGAACACCACCTGGGAACTTGTTAGACGTGCAAGACCTCAGGCCCAACCCCAGATTTAGTGAAGCAGAAACTCTGGGAGAGGAGCCCAGCAATCTGCCTATTATCCAGGCTTCCTGGGGATTCCGATGGAAGCTCAAGTGTGAGAACCATTGGTCTAGTTTTACTGGTAGTCCTCTAAGCCACACTGTGTGTTGGACATCTCCCTGCCTTTACACATGCTCTTCTCTCTGCCCAGAAGTCTCCTCTTCCTCCCACGTCTCTTTTAAAAACCATCGCAAAAATCACCACCCTGCTCTGTAAATCATTTCCTGACCAGTCCTCCCCCCACCCCGAGCCCCTATCCACAGCGGCAACTGCCTCTCTCCCCTGCGCTTCCATGGAAACTGGTGAAAACTCCTATCATTCAAGTGCCATGCTTTGCTGGGGCTCATGGTTTGCGTCTGCCTCCCTAAAAGCCAGCAGGCTCCCCAAGGCTGTGTTTGTCCTGGCACAGTGCTGGGGCTCGGAAAGTGTTCGTTGTGTCGAAATGTTACTCATAAGCAAAGTACAGAGAGAGGAGAAAAAAAGGGAAAGTGAAGAGCATGCAAGAGAGCGACACACACAGAATGACACCAGCTGATGTCTGAGTTCCATCTGTGCGCTGGGTGCTGTACCACATGCTGCCCAGGCGCCGGCGTTTAATCCTCCCAACAACCCTGCGGGTGTTATTGAACTCATGTCACAGAGAAGGAAACTAACGCACAGAGATGTCACATAGGATGCCCGGGATGCCCCAGCTGGGACCCGGCAGAGCCGAGATTCACACACAGCTGGTTCTACTCTGGAGTCCACTTTTTTTTTTTTTTAACTTTTTATTTTATATTGGAGTATAGCTGATTAACAATGCTGTGATAGTTTCAGGTACACAGCAAAGCTACTCAGCCATACATATACATGTTCTGGAATCTACTCTGAACCCTGCAGTCTGAGGGAGGAGGTAGCTTAGTTTGGAGCCATTGTCAGTGTTCACTAGTTCAACAAACATTTCCTCAGTGCCTCTGCCAGACTGGGATAGAAGTAGGAGGCAGAAGAGGGCACAGATGCGACAGTCGCTTATCATTCGGTCCTTGAGAAGCTCACCTTTTAGTGGAGAAGAGGGATCTGTGAGCCAATAATATATTTCACTTCAGGACAGTGAGTGGATTATTCCAAGTGCTGCACAGATCCCACAGCAGGCAGGATGGATTTGCTCTGCCAGGGGTTGAGACATAAGCATAAACTCACCGGCAGAGGAGTGAGGGAGGGGGAAAGGCAAGATTCAAGGCAGAAGGAATTGCAGAAATGTTGTAAAGAAGGCAAGCACGTCCTGGCAAGTCTGCTGAAGAAGAGCTGCCGTGTGGGGCTGGATTGAGCAGCACGTGCAGATTGAATAGTCTGGACTGATGCACTGCACATGCCTTCCCAGTGTGCTGCCTGTTCTGCAGAACTGCAAATAAAGCCATATTTCCAGAATGCCTTGAAGGTATGGTTCTGGATGTGATTCTGCCAATCAGATGCACTTGCAAAACCTACGAGTGTGCGATATGCAGCGGCAGAACAGTTACACAAATTATCATTGTGGTCACCTGGGGAAAAAAGTATCTATGGAAACCAGAACGTTGGAAGGCCAAGTGGCTATGGTAATAAACCTTTATGGTGAGAGTGAAGAATTTAAACACTGGGGGGTTGGCTGGCTCCTTGAGTCCCTCTGGAGCATAAAGAAAGAAAAAGATAAGCATGGCGTTACCTGCAGCATCCCCTATCCGGTACCAAATTCTAGGTCCGCTAGGTTTAGGTTCAGCAGCAAGGGACAGAGACTCAAAATGACAATGGCTTAACCACGTTAGAAGTTTATTTCTGGCAGAAAATTCCAGAGGTTGGTAGTCAGGGCTCTGGCAGTCCTGCTCCATGGCACCATCCAGCTTGCTGCTCTTCCTCCCCTGGGGTGTGTCCCTCATCTTCGTGGTCCAGGATGGAATCCATCACATCTGAGTTCCAGGCTGTAGGGTGGAGAAGGGAGCAAAAGAAATGGAGCAAAGGATGATCACCAGCGCCCCCTGAAAACGTTTTTGGAAATTCTCTCATGATACTTTTGCTAACATTCCACTATCCAGAACTTGTCACTTGGCCACATCAAACCTCACAAAGGACTTGAAAATATAATTAACAATTATTATTTTAATCAGGAAGGAGGGGAGAATGTAAATCAGAGGATTATCTATAGTCTCTCCCGCAGGATGCCTGGTGGAGAAGGTCCCAGGAGGACACTAGGGTGGATAGGAGTCAGATGGGAAGGACCTGATCTGACATGGCAAGTATTAGCACTTTGGACTTTATCCTACTGACAATGAGGAACTACCAGGTAGGTTTAAGCAGGAGAGAGATGGAAACAGAACTGTGTTTTACAGAGGTCTTCCTGACATCTATGTGGACAGGTTCTGGTGGGGTGATACTGTGACCCAGAAACCAGCTAGAAAGCAGTTGCCCCGGTCCGGGTGAGAGGGGCTGAGGGCCTGGACAGGGGAATGGAGCAAAGAGGATGGAAGAGCAAGGCGCGGTAGGGCAGGAGAGGACCGACCTCGGTGACCGTGGGGAGACTGCAGTGAAGGAAGAAGATGGAGCTTAGGATGACGCCAAGGTTTTGGCTCGAGCAGTTTGGTAAATGACAGCGCAGCTGACCAAAGTAAAGAAAGGAGTACAGCAAGTGAGGTAGGGTGCTGCTGGTGGGGAGAATGCGGTGCATTTGATTGGGGATCTGCTGAGTTTAAGATGCCTGTTGGATGGGAGACAAAAATATGTGTCTGGAGCTCTGGAGAGAAGTCAGGGGCTATAGAGTCTGTGTCTAAGTGACAGCTGCAGACACAGATCTGGGATAACTTGACCAGAAAAGAATCGGGGAACCAAGTCAAGGATGAAGCTTGGGGAAGTGCCAAGGTTGTATGAATTCTCTGCAAAGTCCATTCTGATGGAAGGTTCTTTGGGAATTGCAGCTCAAGAAATTTGAGGCTGCAAATGAATTCCTTTCCCAGACATCCAGGACCTGGGTCAAATCTCTGGGTTTCAAGACGAGGTAAAACCGCTAACGGCTTTTCATTTCCCTGGCTGACATACTTTAACTTTTCAGTTTGAAAAAAAAAGTCATATTCAAGGTTGAGGTTTCCATTACTACTCTGTAATACAGTACAGCCTGTGCCCAGAAAACCTCCTGCCCCCTCATTATCCAGGGAGCTGCCTTGTAGTTATTCCACCAGGCCTGGGGCTGGACAATGTCAGCAGGTTGAGATATATGTCATAAACACTGACAGATCAGGGAATCTTCTCTGACAAACCGCTTCCAACTTCTGGGTGATTTAATGCCTTTCTGATTGCTTTCAAGAAATAGGAGGTTGATTCTTGGTCCCAGGATCTGCTGCAATTCTAGGACAGTTTAAAAAAATCTGTTTGTATACAGCACCCCTTTCATCTCAATTGATTTTTGTTGTCCTTCCCCTTCTCCTCTGCCTCCATCCCTTTTTTCTTTCCTTGCCCTCCCCATCTCCCTCCCTCCCATCGTCTCCTCCTCCCCCATTTCATTTTAAGGCGTTGGCTAGTATAACCCATCTTTGGAGCATTGGTTTCTTGAAATTCAACAATTATAATTTGGAAAATACTTTAGGCCAAAGAATATGATATCAAAGTGCTCAGTTCTTTGGGTGGTCAGTAGCAGAGAGTCTTCAACTGACAAGAATCCAAGTAAAAGGACCTTCAATTATCTAGCAAGTATATAAATCCAAACTCAACACAAACAACAAAAACAATCTAAAATTAAAATAAATGGTGGTATGCTTACCCAAATTGCAAAGTTTGGGTGCAGGATTAGTATAGGATCCTATGATTAGTATAAATTCAGGATTAGTATAAATTTGGCCAAATAGCTAATATTTCTCACCTCAATGTACTATATTGTTCACTAATAGTCATCAAGATGGCCCTAAAACAGTGTAAGAATAACCCCCATCAAACAAAGGTTAAATTACCATCCTTGTGCTCTTGGAACTAAGACAGGAAAATGGGCAAAAAATGAAAAGTTAAGGAAAATATGGTAAAATATTTTATTATGCAAAATTAATTTTTAAAAGACACTCCTTTATTCTGAGATCGTGTCCTTTTTGTTGTTGTCAAGGTGTCCTTTCTTTTATAAAAAACAGTAGTGCCACTAGATGACAGGTTCTTTTTGAATGACCTTACTTGGCAAAATTAAAAGTTGGCATGCTTCACCATCCCTAAATTTATTTTGGAATTTTATTTGTCTGTGCGATGTAAAAGTCTAGGAATCCCTGGAGTAATGCATTTCCCACAAGCTTGGAAACACACTGGGATTTCTGTCAATTCCCTGAGGGTTGGGTGGGTCTGCTTTCCTATCCTCTCTTTCCCTGCCCAGATCATATTGGCTGGTGGTGAAGCAGGTGCTTATTCAATAATAATTTATTGGAAATGGTTGATGCACAGGGAATCAAAGGCTTAAACAGGGCTCTTACTTGTTTCCTCCATTTATTACCAAAATGTTAAACATTTTGATTTACTTTTAAAATTGTGATTTTTAATACATGTATTTTTAGTAAATCTATTATACATACAAAAGTCAAACTACCCCTGTGTGGCAACATTGCAGGGGACCCTCTCAGGCTTTGTATGTCTGCCCCTCACAAACATCCCAGAAATGGATATTGGGTGCCATGTGTTCAGGTTAGAGCACCAAACCCCTTTCTGCTTTCCAAACACTGGGAAGGAAAGGAGGAGCCTTGTAATGGCTAAGCTACATAACTCCCAAAGACAGTAAAGATTCAGGATTGGTTAGAACAAGCTTTTAAATAAGAACTTGGGTTCTCTGGCCTCCAAAAATCAAAGAAATTTTCAAATCACTTTTCAAGAATCACAAAGAAAAACATACCCCTTCGTATAAGTTCTTAATCCACAGATAACACTATCATCGTGATTCTATTGCTATTTCCCAGAAGCCAGCAGCGAACATCTTCCGATTAATCTACTCTTGAAACTGGTACAATCATAGGCAGTAGCCAAGTCCATCATAGTCATTAATCACCGAGACACAAACCTTCAGGTCTGTTACTAGGAGACCAGAGCGCTGCTTGGTGAAGCTGGGAGATGGTGATGATGATGATCTCTCCAGTAAGATGGGGAGACTCAGAGATGCCCCTGAGAGTTAGTTCATTTATTGTAGAGGTGAGGACAACCTTAAGAGAGAAAATGGATTTAAAAATAGTAACAACTCCCCCTGCACCCATATTTTCATTGTAGAACATTCAGGAAATAAGAATCGTTTTAATTCTACCACCTAAAAATTACCACCGTTAACATTTTGATTAATATTCTTCCATGGGTGGATGGATGCATGCATTAAAGTATGGATGGACGGACTGATGGTCGGATGGACAAACACACTAATATCCACAGCAGTATACTTATTATATGTATATGAATGCATTTAAGAATCTATCGCTAGTAGCTCTTTACGGAGAAGGGAGTTGGTCAGACGGTGGAGAAGGGAGACTGATTTTTTAAAAATACACACACGGGTTATTTGGATTTTTCACAACTACATATTACTATGTGTGTATTACTTCCCATTTTGTTAAAGTTCGTTTTTGTTTTAGTGTGAAAAACAATGTAATCACTCTTGGGGGAAGTGGCATCTTGTCATGCACTCCCCTGGGTGTGCCCTGGTGCGCAGAGGTGACCCAGGGTGGCCTCTGGGCGAGGCTGGAGCGCCCGGGAGGGGAATCGGGCGCAGGAGCCTGGCGGGGACGGGTAGGAGGCAGCCCGGGCCGGGATCTGCCCCGAGGGCCACCCGCAGCTGTGGGCATCGCACCCAGGCCGGGCGAGGCTGCCCGCTGCGCTCTCTGCGGGGAGACGGCGAGGCCGTGCGCGCGCCGGGCTGGACGGTGTAGAGCCGCGGTGCTCGGCGGGTGAGGCGCGGGTGCGCTGTGCCGCATCCCGATCCCGCGTCACTCTGCCCCGGCGCTTCCTGTTCGCCCGCCGCCCGGGAGCGCTCTCTCCTCACCCAGCGGAGAAGCACCCAGGGAAACGCGAAGGTCGAGGACGCGGCGGGCCGGCCCCAGGGCGCCCTCTGGCGGGGCCGAGGGGCGGGGCGCGCGGGCGCGGGGCAAGGCGGCGGAGGGGCCTCAGACTCCCCAAGCGTGGAGCGAGTCAGAGTGGGCCCGCCCTGGTTTTCTGAGACCAGTTTTTGGTTTGGGTTTTGATTTTCATTTCCCACCTTCTTGCCTCCCCATCCATATTTCCCTCCACTTGTGTTGTTTTGTTTTTTGTGTTTTGCAGTACCACTTATTTTTTTCTCCTCTCCAAAGTCATGCTTATTCATTGTAAAAAATTTTGGAAAACATTTAAATATCGTAAAGATGAAAATAAATAAAACATCTTTAATCCCATCATTTTAGAAATAAGCACATGATTAAAGTACTTCTTTTCTTCCAGTGTCTTTTTCTATACACGATATTATGTATAAGATAAGCCAAGAGGCAGCCAGGCCTGGTTGCTAAGGGCTGGAGGCCCTTACTCTGCCGTTTGGCCTTTCTGTCTTCTCTTTCACGAGCCCGTTTCAACATCAAGGCTGACTCCTCAAATAGCATTACCGTTTGTTGAAATTACCTGACCTCAGTTTGTTCATCTCCGGTAAGGAAGAGTAATATTTGCTTGGAGGTTAGGCTTCCGTGATTGCTGTGGGACTCAAATGAATCTCGAAGCTGCATCTGCAAATTTTCTAACCTTGGAAATGCTATACCTCCTTATGTTTGATCCGCCTCCATCGGTGTTGAAGCCTCCCCCGGTAGCAGGTTGGGGAGCTTGATGGGGGACATGACTCGGCATTGAACTAGTGTGTGGCTGACCAGTTTGTCAGCTCCGTCTCAGGCCCCCAGTCCTGCCCCCTCCCTGAGCACTAAACTTTAGCCTAGTCACAAGGATTGTGCCCAAGCCAGATGAGTTCACTATCAGCTTTTACCCTCACCTTCGTCTGATATGAAAACTAGAAGAATGCCTTTTGCTAACACAGATGGTTAATGATCATGAGACTCCCGGGGGGAGGAAAAATCCCCAGTTCCAGTCAATGCCAACTGTGCTTCTCACTGGGTAGTCAGATTCTACTTTTAGCTTTGGCCCCTTTAAATCCTCCCGTAGCCCCCTGGTGGTTCGGAGTGCAACTGCTAATACGTCTGCATCATCTGTCCGTCCCATCCTTCCTGCCTGTGTGTGTGTTACCCATAATAAGCTTCATATTGCACTTTATGGAGTTGCCCGCTTCGTTTTTTCCATCTCAAAATTCCTTCTCAGTTCAGAGGATATTTTTCAATATCTTCGCCTCCCAACAACTAGACAATCCCTCCACCATGTAGTGGCAGAGGCTTGGAGAGACCGAACAACTGGCGCAAAGGCACACAGCTTGACCGTGACAGGACTGGACTGCAGCCCATAGGCTTCTCACCCACCTGTCCGTGCATCATCTCCAATAGAAGAAGAGAGGGAAGAAGTGTCTCCTTGGAATTGTTCCAGGGCATGCCTCTCCGCATGCAGGAGACACGGAGAAAGGGAGAGAGGTTCTCAGACGCTGCTCGAAATGTTCAGGAGTGGGAGGATGAGCCCCTTATTCTTTACGCATTTAGAATCGTTTTCTTTTTAATAATGCTCTTCATGTTCCATAACAGAGCTGAACATGCATCCTAAATGGCTTCTAAAGCCCTTTGAAAATTTTATATACTGGAATTTCAAAATAGACAACTTAATAGTTTGCTTTGATGTTAAATGAGTCACTCGAAATTAACACTCTATTTTTCAGAACTGGTGGGATGATTATCTCTGTCAGGGAGTGTTTGTGGAGATGCTCTGACCTGAACCATCATAAATATTGAATGGCCAGTTTGACGCTAAATACTTTCCAGTCTATAGACTGCAGCTTTCTTGATCAGTTTCAGAGACTAAGCCCTGAGCTGGGTTAGGACATGGAAGCAATCTGTAAGACCTGAATATTTACACTTGATCCCACGGAAGAGATCATCTAATTTTGACCTGCCTGAGCAACCAGTAAGAAGTTTTCTATTAAGCCACATAATTTATGCCTTGCCTCATTCTTATTTATGTATATCGTGGCTGTTCCTACAGTACACACTCAAACATACGGGAATCCCATCCCTCCTGTTAGCATGACTGATCGTGTTATCCTAAAGGGCAGTCTGACTGGACCACCAGGGCACCTGTAATCTGCCACCTTCCCCCACACCCACGTTTCTCCTGGGGTGCACATGGACAGCGGGGAGACAGGCCTTCCAAACTTGAAAACAAGAACCGGAAACGTTTTGAGATGACCGTTGGGGAACAGAATAAGGTGAAAATGCAATACCCTGGGAGCAAAAATAGACATGAGAGTTCTTCTGTAATCCTGTTGGGGATTTTATTTTTGCCTGTTTATTTCATTAACTCACCTCAAGTGAGGGTTTTCACCTTAGGAGTCATGTCTGTGAAACAGAAAATGTAAGTTCGTTCCCAGGTGCAGGGGAGGATAAACGGCTTTCTTACTCCCCTGTCAAGGGCTCCATTGTGTTCAGGGGTGCATCGTGCAGGCTGTGGCTCCTGTCCGATGACCACAGGTTCAAGGAACAGGTGGGACACCCAGCCACTGGAAATGGAGCTCAAGCCACCCTGCAGGGTCCCTGGGGGCAGCCCTTCCGCTGCTGGCTTCTGGGAGCAGCCCCTCTCCTGAGCTCCTTCTCTAGCTGTGGTCGGTGACAGTTGGGAGGGAGAACTCTGCCCGCACAAAGACATCATGGAGTACACGACCCACCAAACTGAGCCAATACTACTTCCCCCTATTTCCCCAGATATTAAATGGAGCCAATTACATAACACAGTAATTCATCTTCTGAAAATTCACTTAGCTTTGGGGAGGTGGAGATATGATTTCTGCGCAGGAGATTGAGGAGACAGCCCTCCTCTCCCCTCTGCACGTAGGCAGAGCAAAATGTAGAGTTTGAAGGCAGAAGTGCCAAGGCTGCTTCTGTCACTCTTGGCATCAGTATTATCGCCCCTATTCTTGTCACTTTACTTTGCCACAGTGCATTAGGAAAGGTCTCCCAGGAGGGTGACACGCACAGGCAGCTTCCAGAAAGTAAATCCCAATATATCCTGGCTTTGGGGACCTCATTTCTGACCCCTTTCCAGGGTCAGGCAGCAATGGATCAGGCAGAACATTTTCTGAGGAACTCTAGGAGAAAATGCAGGCAGAAGAAGAGCTTTGGATAACTCCTTCCAAACCTCAGTGGAAAGGATATTTTGTAACCTAGAGGCAGACGTGATAAACTTCAACCTGTCCGCTGAGAACCATCGAGTTCTGGAGCAAACCTGACCAATACCAGCAGCCCATTGGTAGCCTGAGATCAAGGGCTTTTGGGGGTTAGAGTTTCTTGCATCTCCGTCACCACAGTCTCTGCAGCGGTGGGCTCTGGGCTCCCACGGGATGGATTACCGCAGTGGGTCTCCTCTTGAAAGACATCTTGTTGCCCAGCAGGAATGGTGACATCCACATACACAGCACACACCCTTTGTGCTAGCAGTTAGCCTACACCCTTCTATTGCTCTCAAGGAACCTAAGGAAATGCAAGTACATGGGAATGATAGTAAAGATAAGCTTAAATTTGCTCCAAATAACATTTTTAAAAGGAATTCATTTGCAAGCATTTATACTCTATTGTAACTAATTTCTTGCCACATAGCTGTGGATGAGAACCACTGACCTGTCCCTGGGATTGGGTTTCTGCTCAGATGCCTTGGGGACTGGAGTCTGCCCATAGGCCTGGGGTCCTGACCACATCCATAGGCCTTGCCAACTCCTTCTCCCTGTGGGGTGGACCCCTTGCTCTGTATTTCCAACTACAGGTTGGCATCTTGTTCTGTTGGGGCACATTGCTAACACTTTTTCAACGCTTACATGAGTTGCCAAATTGTTTTGCCTAAGTCACTTCCAGTTGGGTTTCCATCATTTATAGACAGGATCAGACATGACTTTGCCATGATGGAACTGCTGGTGACACCCCTTGAGGACCAGTCTAGCAGCTGGGATGGTGACCCCAAACCTGGTCAAGCCCATTACTGTCTCCCTGAAAAGAATATTTTGAGGCATGTAAAAATTAAATGAAATTCAATTTCAGTGACCATAACCTAAGTTTTATACTAACACCACCATTTTTATTCATTTATCCACCATCTATGACTGCTCCCATGCTAACATGGCAGAGTCAAGGAGATGTGATGGGCCGTATGTGATGCCCTCGTCTCTTTGCATGGTTGCTCAGTCATAACTGGGGGCAGCAGACTGCAGTCACACCTCGTCCACATTTCAAGTGGCACAGGTTACACCATACAGTGACATTTAAAAATTCTTTGTATTACCTGTGTACACTCATCACGACAAATTGAGACAAGAGGAGTGAACTTTGAATGTTGTATTCTTAACAGAATTTTGCTATCAAATTAGATATCAAAGCATGGTTTTAGACTCGTAGACATAGAAAACAGACTTGTGGTTGCCAAGGGGGAGGGGGGATGGAGGATGGATGGATTGGGAGCTTGGGATTAGCAGATGCAAACTGTTATATATAGAATGGATAAACAACAAGGTCCTACTGTATAGCACAGGGAACTATATTCAATATCCTGTGATAAACCACCATGGAAAAGAATATAAAAAATAACGCATATATGTGTATTACTGAGTCACTTAGCTGTACAGCAGAAATTAACACAACACTGTAAATCAACTATACTTCAATTTTCAAAAATATTTTTTAAAAAAGCATGGTTTTATTATGCAAGGATATGAGCTGTGCTGAAGGAATACAATGTATGTTAATATTATTAGATAAACGTTCATCACAGGAAAGCAGCTGTCAGAAATTATTTTAAGTTTAAAATGGAATCTCTTATTATAGCAGAATTTCTTCACAAAAATAAAAAATGAAAACGAGTCTGCAAGCAAACTAAGTTTCCAAGGAGTTCATTTGTTATCCAAGCAAGAACTGTTTACCAATGATGAGTTAACCAGATAGTATTTGATTACTGCAGCTGAAGACATGTGTCCAGACAAAATGAATTTGTTTAAGATTATTCGGTTTTGGCAAGAAGTTACTTAAAGAACTGAGGACATTATGAGAAACATCGACAGTAAATTTTAAAAACCAAGGCAAGTGATCTTCCATGGCTCTTGATGAGTCAACAGATGTTACCAATACTGCACAGTTGTTATTTGAGGGGTCAACAGCAAGTTTGAAGTGATGGAAGAATTAGCCTCTGAATAGTTGGCCTGGAACAATTACAGGTGAGGACATTTTCAAAGACATTGAGAAAACATGAATTCAGTACAATTCGAAGTGGAATCTGCTAAGACAAGTGATGGTAATGTGTGAAGCAGCAGGTACTTTGCAGAAAGATGTAAATCTATTTGAATTTATTACGCAATGACACAAGAGCTGTTTGTTATAGAACCAGTGGTCCCAGTGGTGAATATCCTTCATTCATATGGACTTAACCATTGTCAATTCTGTGAATTTTTGTCGGCAATAGGAACTGACTATCCCAACTTTCTTGGCCACACAGCAGTTTGGTGGCTTAGCAGGGATAAGTTTCATTGTGATTATTTGAGCACAGGACCAAGACTGAAACTTTTCAAAGCAGGAGGAACCACCTTCATCCACTGTTATTGAATACTGAATGGCTTTGTAAATTCACTTTTGCTGAAGACTTGATGTTTCTCAATGAATTCAACCTCTTTGCCTGAACTTCGTTAAAATTCTCTCCTTCCTAGGGATGGTCGATAACCAAACTCCTGGTTCTTCTGCTTACACACGTGCCTTTTAGATGCCAGTGATATCCAAGTCTCTACCTTCTGCCTTTCATTCTTTCTCCTTTTTGACCTCGTCTGTGACTATATGTTTTCTCAGAACTCAGTATCTAGCCCAGATCTCTGTTGATTTCCAAACCCATATTTCCAGTTGCCTACTGGACACATGAACTTGGATGCTTCAGACACCTTAAATTCAGCATGCCCAGAACAATTCATTATCCCTGCATCAGGGATCCCCAAGACCACTCTTAGGCTTGATGATTCACTAGGACTCACAAGTTGAGAAAAGCTGTTACACTCATGGCTATGATTTATTACAGCAAAAGGATACAGATTAAAATCAGCAGAGGGAAAAGGCACATGGGCAAAATCCAAAGGCACAGGAGAAATCAAGCACAAGCTTCCAGGTATCCTCTCCCAGTGGAGTCACATTGATGTGTGACAACACCTGTGAAGTGTTGTCGACCAGGGAAGCTCACCCAGGCTTTGGCATCCAGGGGTTTTATTGGGAGTCAGTCACATAGGCGTGGAGCACCCATGTGAATGACCTCAGCTACTCAGATGCCAGCCCCATGGGGCAAAAGCAGGCATTCACCATGAGTCACATTGTGAGAATGAACTTATGTGGTCACACCGTACAGCACGGCCCAAGGCTTCAGGCATATAAAAACATTCTTATCGGGCAGATTATTCCAAGGCCTCAGAGGTTATTTCCCAGGAGCCAGCCAAGGGCCAACCCTAAAGACAGAACTTTCTTGGGAGTAATGTACAGGTAGCCCAGGGCTACTGAGTTAACTCTTTCCCACATGACCTCCCAAGGCTGTTCTCCCTTACACTCTATCATCTGCCATTACCTGAGTGGGAAATCAGCCCAGAGTGCTTTGTTTAACTCCAACATCCAATCAGATCTACCTGTAAATCCATCCCCTTTCTCAATCACTTCTCGCTTGGGTTACTGCAAACTGGCTTCATCTCCACTTTGCTTTCCTTCCAGCAATTCTCCATATTGCTTCCATCTGGAAATTAAGATCGTGATAAATTCTATGATGGAGGTATGCACAATCAAGGCATTTGTAATAAATGCTATAATAGAGGAAAGATCATGGCGCTGTGACAAGGAGAGAGGAGGAACAGTCTGCTTGTGGCACGTTCCTGCTTGATTTATTCAATAGCATCACCAAGCCTTTAGGATAAATTCAGAATCCCTTGTATCCAAGACCCTCTTAACCTGGCCCCTGCTTACTCTCCCACTGGTCTCCTATACCCTTTACTCTGTGCAAACAGAACCACTTGTAGTTTCAATAAAGGTTCTGTGGTTTCACACCCTTGACCTTAACTGTTCTGTTTCCTTTACCTGGAATGTCTACTCTTCAATATTTAGCTCAAACAGCCTCTCTGATCTCCTACCTCCCAGTCAAAGACGCTGCCCCCCTTCTCTGATTTTCTGAGCGCTCTGACACCTCTATTGTAGTGCTTGTCCCACTGCCTTCAATAGTTCACTCACTTGTTTCCCCTGGTAGATTGTTAGTTTCTGACAACAATGACCAAGTCACCTTCAATGTTACAGCCCCAGCACCTAGCACTGCAATCCTACTAGGAACTCAATAAACATTTGCTGAGAGAATAAAAGAAAGTTCAACTCTGAAAGCAGAGAGGTGACTGCCTGCTTATAGAATCAGGGAAAAAGCTTTATAGACATAACATTTAAGTTACTATTAAAGGAAAATAGATGTTATCAGATTGAGAGAAAATGCCATAAAATAATTTTAATATGATTCCTATGCTCAACTGTAGCTCCACCATATATTAGCTGTGTGGCATTGGGCAAATTGCTCTCTCCTTGCTTCAGTTTCCTCATCTGTCAAGTGGGTATAACTATAGCTCCTACCTATAAAGTTGTTGGGAGAAATAAAAGAAATTACTTAGTATGGCTTTAGTGTGGTGTCTGGAACACAGCAAGGGCTGTTTGAAATGTGGTAAGTGTCTACCCACAAAAAGCAGTTTGATTGTGTCACGGATGTGTAGGTTGAGGGAAGTTGGCATGGAATTTTGAGAGGCTCTCCAGCAGCCTGAGTTATAAATGAGTCGACAGAAGGCTGCTCTTTTCTATCAGCTGTGCTCTCAAACAACAAATGCACTCCTAAGACCACCATGTGCAAAATCGCACAGTAAATAACACAGGGTGTTGGGAGAAAATAGGATTATGGGCACAACACTCAAAACCTTCATCAGTGACTCAGAAAAAAAAAAATCCTAATACAACCAGCAGCAGAGTTTTATACATGTTAAATGGTTAAGAAACACATAAACACCACAACAAATATGGCACTTGACCTTGGAAAAGACTGGAAGTTTGCTTATGGAAGGGGTGTTGGAAGGTTGTAGCTTGTGAGTTATTGTAAAGTGGCGGCAGGAAGTTGTCTGAAATGGAAGGGGAAGTTATAAAGCCAGATAGAAGTGGGTGTTGCTTTTTAACACACGTGGTAAACTGAAGTTGCTGGTGGATATTTGAGGTGTCTATGCGTTTTTTGCGTCCTTACCCAGCTCAGTTCAGCTGGGGGTAGTTTTCCATATCTACCTGGTGTTTCTCACAGACAGAATTACGCATTAGCAAACGTGAATTTTGCACTATGCTTAAACCGCCCCCTAATGTATCAATCACACTGGGACAAATTTGATTTTTTGCGTTGCACTTCTAAACCAAGTGTTTTAGGAGAACTGACTGTACATTAAGTTAGACTACAACTTGACTCCGTCTTTTATTGATAGAAACCATACCTGAGGCATGAATTAAAGGGAGTAGTTCTGAAGGGATTAGGGTTCAACTGTCAAAACTCAAGTCAGAGTTCTGGTTGCTTGGAGGAGCCTTCAGCCACAAGTAAGGTGACCGTTCATCCCACTTTACACCTCTGGTATGGGCCTCATTACGAACAGCTCCCCTTTCACTACTGAAAACTTCTCAGTTTGGACAATAATTTCTAGATTTTAAATTAAGAGCATGAATTGAATTTGTCATCTCCTCAGATCTTTGCCTTTGATAAAAATGAGCAATCCTGTGTCAGAAATAAAGGATCAAAGCTGAATTTTCTAATTCCAGTTAAAATTTTCCATGGTTTCTTTAAGATCAAAATAGTTTCTTAGAACTAACATAGGACGTGGTTTTGCATGGCTAGTTGTTGACGGATTTCTATTTTTCTTTAGGGCGTTAAGCCTAGAAGAAATAACTGTTTGGGAAAGTTTGATTTCACTAAATTCAAATACTCTATAGAAATTTTCACTATTTAATTCCTTTTGCTTAAAAAGGAATGAAACCACCAAAAATAATCTATCAATTAGTTACTTTTCAAGGTAAAAGCAACTGATAAAGAAAAAGGCTAAAAGAGTTTAATTGACCCTCCATAAAAGCATTGCACTCCTGGGCAACTCTTTCAGAACTGTTTCATTGAACCTTTTCACTGATATAAAATCAGGAAAAAAGGTTATTCTGAAAGAGTTAGAGTTACAGGTATTAGGGGTAAATTAATTATGATGTTGTAATCAAGTAACGACCACACTTAGGGGCTGGAGAGGAATAGGTGCAGACACTTGTTAGGGTTGAGAACCAGCAGTGTCTGACCCCACCCCTAGCTGGACACCAGGTATATTAGAGAACTGGGTCCAGAGAACCGGAATGGAGGGCAGGTTCTAGGGTCTCAGTCTGAGGGCTTTAGGGAACGTGCAGAAGTCTGCTTTTTTCTAATCAGTACACTGGGCTGGGGCGTGGTTTGCTTTAACGGAGCACTGTAACCAGGAAACTGTCTTGACAGACCAGAAACAAGAAAACTAAATATCTAAATGCAGACACAGCAGGGAAACTAGAAAATCTCCAGCTGCCATGCAAGCAGCTGTTCTTTCTAAATTGAGTAAAAATATTCATACACGTTACTTAATTCTACTACTTTAACATTCATTTTTCATGGTGATATCTGCCAAAGATTACTGGGCCATTGGACAAAACAATGTTTTTGGTCACCGTGACTGTAGTCACAGAGGGACATGGTGCACACAGTGCGAGAGAACAAAAGACACGGCAGAAAAAGCAGGCTGTCTAGGTATATCTTGGCATTACTCAGTGGCCTTTCGTTAAGAGTATTATTTGCTATTAAATTAGCTATCTCAATTAGATCCTTAATGCCCTAAACTTGAAAAGGTAGAGAGATTCAGTTCTGAATAGGACTGCCACGGCCACCATTAACAAAAACAAGGGTGAGCCTCGTATGTGGATCAAACGATCAATACCTTTGGTGTAGAAGGTGACAGGGTGACAGATTATGGGTTAAGAATTGAACAATTTCACTTAGAAAGCCATACCAAAAGGCACTATAGCAGGCTGGAATAAGTTGAAATTTAGGGATGAGAAGATCTGGGTTTTTCAGTTCTGATTTTGTCACTTATAGTTATGTGAGCTCGCATTTGTCCCTTGACATCTGAGTCTGTTACCAACTCTCTAAAAATAGGAAGGTTAATATTCTTTTTGGCAGGGTTGTTGAATCAAAAGAAAATGTGTGTTCAGTATACTATATTTTAGTAAACATGTAAAATTACCATTTAAACATTAAAAAACTTCATATTATGAAAAGGTTAGAGAAGGCAAGAGAAGTCTTAAAATACATTCCTTCCAAAAATTAAGATGATTTGAAGCTTTAATAATCAGTAATAAATCCCTTGCACAGAGTAATATGTTTTGCTGGTTATTTTTTTTTAAAGTAAGTAACACATCAAGCACGTTATGTAGCAGAGCTATCAGTGCTCACCAAATAGCCTCATTTTCTGCATCTCCCAGTCTTGTTTGTTGTTAGGTTGAGGCTGTAGGTCTAGGTTGTGGACAAAGCAATGTGCGTGTCTCTTTCAGATCTGGTTCTTAATATCCACCATCACCTGCCAGTCTGCTCTTGCCCCGATCTGACAACATTGCGGACCATGGAGCAGACCGCCCAATCCACATTGGTCATGTCATGAGCAAGAATTCAATTTTTGTATTGAACCACACAAGTTTGGTGTTTTTTTTTTTAAAATTTATTTAGTTATTTATTTATTTATTTTTATGGCTGTGTTGGGTCTTCGTTTCTGTGCAAGGGCTTTCTCCAGCCGCGGCAAACGGGGGCCACCCTTCATCGCGGTGCGCGGGCCTCCCACCACCGCGGCCCCTCCCGCTGCAGAGCACAGGCTCCAGACGCGCAGGCCCAGCAATTGTGGCCCACGGGCCCCGCCGCTCCACGGCATGCGGGACCCTCCCAGACCAGGGCTCGAACCCGTGTCCCCTGCATTGGCAGGCAGACTCCCAACCACTGCGCCACCAGGGAAGCCCAAGTTTGGTGTTTTTCATTGTAGAATGGCCTACTCTATTCCAATTCTCTGTGCGAGGAACCAAGCTAGATAGGGCTGGAAATCAACCAAAAAAAAAAGGCTCCTAACCCTCCTGAGAAAGAAGAGTTTCAGGATTTTGACCTGAATGAAATTTAGTCCATTCATGCCAATGAAGTGATGTGCTACTTGTTTCATTAGTATGTCATCTCTCTCATTAATAAATGTTATGTGCTCACTATGGGTTAAGCATCATATGAGGTATAAGTATTTCTGAATCTAAAATATAAGAGGATCTCTACCAGGATCTTTATGTATCACTGGCATTACAGTACCTCCTAAGACCTCTGAAATCAGGTATTTGTAAATGTTAAAAACAAAAACAAAAAAACCAATGAGTCGTGAAGTATTTTTATATAAATCAAATAATTTAATCAGTCCATTCCACTTTAATCTACATCCAACCTGAAAAAAACATATTTAGAGAAATGACTAGAATAACCTATCTCATTATCCTTATCTACATGGCCCAAATCTTTGTAAATTCTTTTCCTATTAGATAATAATACATGTTCTTGTGGGCAGAAATTCTTTTTTAAAAATTATTTATTTATTTATTTATGGCTGCGTTGTGTCTTCGTTTCTGTGCGAGGGCTTTCTCTAGTTGCGGCAAGCGGGGGCCACTCTTCATCGCGGTGCGCGGGCCTCTCACTATCGCGGCCTCTCTTGTTGCGGAGCACAGGCTCCAGACGCGCAGGCTCAGTAATTGTGGCTCACGGGCCTAGTTGCTCCGCGGCATGTGGGATCTTCCCAGATCAGGGCTCGAACCCGTGTCCCCTGCATTGGCAGGCAGATTCTCAACCACTGCGCCACCAGGGAAGCCCTGTGGGCAGAAATTCTTAATGCTGCTTTGCAGGTATTTTGATTGTAGAAAACAAAAACAAAACCAAACACCCAACAAAAACAAAACAGTAATATATTAATTACGTAGTTCTTCCCATAGGAAATAATGCAAAGACTCTTTAACTAGAAGCTTGCCACGTCACTGTTAGGAGATGGATACGTGGTCCTGGAGCAGAACAATGAGTCCAAGTTTTATCACCAGACCGAATGTCTGAACAGCATCTCCCATTGTTTATGACTATTTAGGTTTATATAGCTGGTCTTCCACTCAACCCAGAGATTCTCAGTGGCAGGGAGCATGCTTAGTTGTCTTTCTCTCCCCAGTAACTAGAAGGTAGTAATAAGTCCTGACACACAGCAGCTACTTTATATGCTTATGAAAAGAATGAAAAAAATTAAGGACAAACATAGGAAGAAGTATATTTACTAGACTTCCAAGACCCATACTTAATTTAAATCCAATCTAGAAATAAGAACATGATTTACATCAGGCAACAGGTGTTCAAGACTTTTACAACAGGGCAATCACAGAAGGGGTTTGCTAGCTCACAGCGTTCTGTGCGTACACACTGCAAAACCTCTCCTGGCATTCTGGGCGTTTTCAAATGCTCCACCAGGACAGGTCAAAACTGGATTCTAGGGCGCTCTCCTTCTCACCATGCACCATGGAATATGTTTCCCCACAAAAAGTGCTACCACAGGCCTATGAACAAGTCTGGTCAGCAAAGGTACGAAAAATGCAACTCTAAGTACGACAGTATTTTAATTATACCATGAGGAAAACAATTTGCCGTGGATTGTTCCGTGAATCTAAACATTTAATACATTGCTTCTACAAGAAAGTACCTATTTATTAAGTTTAATTTTAATCTTAATTTTCTGGTAGGATTGTTCTTCTATTAAGTTTCTCATCATAAATTGAAGATATAAAAATTTAACAGTAGGAAATAAAATCTCTTAAATTTTCTTTGCCACTTTTATGCTTTGAAAATTCAAAATGGATAAAAACAAATAAGGCACAGAATGTTTCAGATCTGCATCCTGATGAACAAGAAGACACTGAAGATGGTCAGGAGGACTTCCAAGCAAAAGTGAACATGGTGCTCTCACCTCGTCGTGGCTAAATGCACAAGACTGCAGCACGGCTGTATTACTAGTACATTGCAAACACCTAGACAGGGAAGGGAAATAAAATCTAGGAGTCTTATGTGTGGAGTCAGGAGTTATCCAGCATGGAAACCGTTTCAACATTCTGGGAAGTTTAGCATGAATAGGAATCATCATTGGAGCTGGAATGTAAAGCAAACTCTACGCTGTTAAGTAAAAGATACAACTACTGGCAGATCTTTTATCAAAAGCACAATGATCCTGGCTTTCATTTTCCTGTTTCTTTCACACCTTAGATTTCACAGTAAGTCTCAAGGGAATTTTTCTTTCCAATATGAGAATTCAACCAACTTTAAAACGAAAAAAACAAAAAACTGATGCTGCTTTGTAGAAATTCATCATTGTGGAATGTAATATTCCTAAAATAAGAGATTACTCTAAAAATTAGAACACTGTTTCTAGCCAAGCATATCATGGAAACCCCTGAAAAAAACCCCCCAATTCTTGACAAATATATCACTGCCTATTTAGAAAATGTGATTGCTTTTCTTTGATCACATTATTGCTCAATAGCAAAAGAACGATATCACAGCTGTTTCTTCCTTTGGAGTATGGTACTACTTCTGAAATTCTGCATCATTTCTAATATTTTTAAATGGTAAAGAAGGGGCATGCACCAAGCTGAATGTGGTGACTAATTTGCTTTTGCTCAAGAGCCAGCTTTCTGAGACTATAAATGTGGTACTTTCTCATGAGTACTTTCACTAATGTCTTACAAGATACTCAATAATAGGCTATTAACCCTGAAAAAAATGCCTGCTGCTACGCAACTCCAAAGAGTTATATATATAGTGAGTGGATGACAAAAGTACTTTTTAACATGACAAATTTAAATTGAACAGCCACAACCAGGCGAGTGAATACAAATGGTTAAACTGCTAGAAAATGGGAAGGCAGATGGGCCTAAACTACAATACCTATAGCAAGGACTGGATATGTGTAGGCTTCTACATGCAGAGACAAATTGAGTTTGGTACTTAAAGCTTTCTGATGAAAATTCTAAGAAAGTGCTTGGGCCCACACTTACATTATTCTTACTATCAATAATAATAACAATAACAACCATGAAGAAACATGCAGTCAGTCCTGAAAATGAAATGGCAAGTTTGTCCAGAGTATCGTATCTGGACTATAAAATCTGATGCTTTTATGCTATCAGATTTCCTTATCAGTAAATATCTCATTGAAAAATTATTAATGAATTATTGGCAACTATACAAAGCCTTTGCTGGTATAGGTGTTACGGTATGGGTACCCATCTGGTAGAGAAAATATCACCATCCAAACATCTTAAATACCTTAATATCTTCTATCATCCAAATATCCTAAGCCAATATTCTTAAATTGTTTCATCCAAAGGTACTCTTGTCTTACCTCTATTACGCTAAAATCAATAATCCTTTGAAAAATTGTAATATCCTACATATTAAAAAAAACCTAATGCTGTAGAAATCTCCAAAATGTAACATTAGTAATGTTAATGATCTAAAGAACTTGGCTTCATGGAATAGCTTTTCAGTATTTATTGCTCAGATGGGTTCAAAAAATTCTTAAGCATAATGTGGCAATGGCTCTAATATATCTGTAAACAGAATATCACTAATAAAAATTTTATTGGCATGAAATACTATAATTATGGATGTGTAAAATCTTTAAATCTTAAAGCCTCTTAACATAATCATGTATATCTATGTACAAAACATACATAAATTTTACTTTATTTAAAACATATGAAAGAGGGTATTTCAAATCACACTAAACATAATAAATATATAACTTGCTTTGTTAAAAAGCTACATTCAAGGAAAGGCTAAACTTCCAATGCCAACTCTATATGAGACAAAATTAAACATTTACAATAATCAGTTTCCTAAAAGTGCTATTTTTAATACCTATAAGAGGAAACTCATTCTAGTGCTTTGTTTCCATCCAAACGTTTATACATTCCTTTATTCACAGAACCAGGTGCTTCTGTTACTAAAAATACATATCCAAAGCTTTTATATCCTTTTAAATAGATTTAACATTTTAGCTCTTTGGGGGAGGAACAGGGAAGTCCAAACAAACAACACAGACCATTTTAAATTATTAGAGATGATTGACTTTATAACACACCCTGTTTCAACTCAGATGTGAAATTTGATGAACATGTTAATGAAAAAAAAAAATCCCAGTTCACATGTCTAAGGTAAGTCATCCTTCTCTACATGAGAATTTGCGTAGGTTGAGGAGCGTCCACTATAGCCACCTTCCTGTGAATCAGGCCTTGACGCCACGCTCCACTTCTGATTTGTACATTCTCTTCCAACCTGATTTGGCTTAGATTCTTCAGGGGTTGTATTTAGTACACTGATGGAACTGTTGGGGAAAGAAAAGGGAGATCTTCATCACCATCTCCTCCTCCTTTCATACCTTAGATATGCCTGAATGTTAAAATCTGATTACTCCCTTGTCTCATGCTAAGTAAATTTTGAGGACACACTGGTCAAGAACACAAAAGTGTTTCAACATGGTCACTTTTATCTATCCATCTATTTATTTTATTTATCTGTTCAGTCTACTGTGAAGGATGCTACCCAACTAGAGCCTAAGGTAGATAGAGAACACGTGAGTTTTGAAAGCTAATGTTCCCCACACCCCTGTCTTTCCGTCACTAGTTTCTAATCTCTTCATAGTTTCTTTCTTCACTCATCCATCTGTTCATGCATGCTTTCATCCTCCATCCGTTCACTCATGCAGATATTTAATGAGTGCCTACAAAGTGGTTAGGAGTCCAGACCCTGAACAGATGGTTTATGCTCATATCCCAGCTGGACCACTTACAACGTCACTTCGGGCAAGTTAACCCTCCCTGTTCTTCAGCTTCCTCAGTTGTAAAATGGAAATAATAATAGAACCTACACCTCACAGGGTTGGGGTGGGAACTAAATGAGTTAACACACACTAAGCACTTAACGATGATGCTCAATTAACTTCAAGTGTCGGACAATAACAATCGAAGTGTCTGAACACAGACACAGTCCCTAGCTTCAGAGATACAGTCTGAGGTATGCTTTGCAACCACCCTCAAAACGAGGAAATTTAGTTAAATGATTACTTGCAAATCATGGGATTGAACCAATGAACAATACATTTTTATCAACTGAATATCTTACGTAATTTTTTTCACAAAACTTCTTTTGCCTAAATGTTCATTTTTTGGTGTGACTTTGGTTAACTAACTCAACCTTATAATGTGGCAATCCTAAAAAAAACTGAGTTGCTTTAATTCTAAAACGCTAAACCAAAAACATAATTGACAATTTTACTTACACTTATTTGCTTAAAAAAAAAAAGGAACTTGCTTATAATTCAGATTCAGAATCCCTGCCATCTCAGATGAGATGAGATCAATGATGAACTAAGTTCTCTACGTAACTTAGTACAAGAGGTACTCTGCAGGTAATCCAGGCACAGCCCGTAACATTCCACTCTACGGTGAAGGAGCAATGAGGATGTTGCTGTAGAAATTAGCTACAAATATTCCTCATTATTTTGTCATAATCTTATTACGAACCCAGATCCAAGGTGCTTTAGGAGCAGGAATCCAAATATACCAAATAATTTAAAATTTCAAGAACGATGTCAAGCTGCACAGCTTCTCTCCTGATAACTAGTTACATGACTCTTTTGTTTTACCCTCAGTGGCCAGTATCTGTGAACAGCTTAATGAAATTTCTTTAAGATCCAAAATTCTGTTTCTATGCCACTGACATTGTTCAGTATAGCTCTTGAACACAAAAAACAGAAAAGCATTTTTATAATCCACTTATGTTTACATATATTTTTATTTTTATAGCCTGTTATTGAAGGTTTACAATGGACCAAGTACTGTTTTAAGTGCTTTACATATATTGGTACCGAATCTCACAGTACCCTATGGTGTAGGTACTAAATGTTGGACTTTTTATTAAACACAAAACAAAGTCTTCAAGGAATATTTATGTTAAATACTTTACAACTAAAAATAATTATGTAACAAAGTAAAAATTTTAAATACATAAAAATAATTGAGGCAACTGAGCTATGTTCTCTTTTAGGTACAGAATGCATTACAAGCATACTTCGTTTTATGGCATTTCAACTTATTGCACTTTGCAGATACTGTATTTTTTTTACAAACAGAGGGTTATGGCAACCCTGGGTTGTCAGACGAATTAGCATTTTTTAGTGATAAAGTATTTTTTAATTAAGGTACGCACATTGTTTTTTTAGACATAATGCTATTGCACACTTCACAGACTACAGTACAGTGCACACATAACTTTTATATGCACTGGGAAACCAACAAGTTTGAGTATCTCGCTTTGTTGCGATACTCGCTTTATTGCAGTGGTCTGGAACTGAATCTGCAACATCTCCGAGGGCTGCCTGTATTTGTAAATGGTGAGCAGAATGTCTGTCTAAATCTATACACAGAGTTCTGATTGGTCAAATTTGGGGGCTTCAATAACATTCTATGTAAGAAAATACTCTGAGCTTATATTATCTTTTGATTGTAAATTAAACAAACTTTAACTTCCCATATTTCACACATCAACCTATTGGCTCTAACTGCAAAACACAGCCTAAATCCAAGCACAGTTCTGTCTTCATGTAATGACCCTAGGGTGCAAATTACCACATCTCTCACCTCAACTCCACTGATGTTTCTTAACTGGCTCTCCTGGCTTGTGCTCCTAAAATCTGTTTCTCATATAGTAAAATGAAGTAATCTTTTTAAAACTTGGATTTTAAAAAAATCATTATCTCACTTAAAAGGTCTCCAATGCTTTTCCATTGCCCTTAGAACAATATCCGACTTGCAAGTACAGACTAACATAGTTGACAAATGAAATCGCAAGTGCGTGTGGGAGCACAAGCAGAGCGGGCTGGGTATAAACAATATCAGTCATGAGTTGATAACTGCTGAACCTGGGTGACGGGTACGCAGCGTCCCTGACCTCATTCCCTCTACCTGTGTATACATGTGAACTTTTACATAATGCTACCTCCCACCCTCACACCTCTGGGTCGTGCTCACTAACCACACTCGCCATCCACAAACACGCCCGTGTCCCGCCTCAGGGTTCCTACACTTGCCTGGAGGACTCCTCCCCCAGCTCCTTTTTTGCCCCCCAGTGTTTACTTAGAGTCCTAATCCTTTTAAAGGCCAACTACAAATGAGAGTGCCTTGTCCTTTTTTAAAACTTCATATTTTTGTTTAAAAATTTATCTATTTAACAATTCTTGGTCCAAGGGCTAGCTGGCGTCTTCAGCACTTAGCTGCACGCCAGTCTCTCTCTCACTACAACAGGCCAACTGTGCTGCAGCCCTGGCTCCCGCTTTCTAAGGCACCTGGGAAGGCCCTCGTGCCACTGTCTCCTACGTTAATGAAGAGGAGAGCGGTCACCACCACACTTGGCGACATGTCCCTTTGCTCTTTGTTACTCCTCTCTATCTCCCTAGGAATGTTCTATCTGCTTAGTTCAAAATTAATCTTGGAATAGGCTCTGAGGTAGAGTACTGATATTATACCTTAGAAAACGATGTAACAACTTAAGACAGAGGAAAATACCACAATGCATCAGTCAAAAGCAGTATCTGGCTCTCCTGGGGGTGGGGAGCAACTTTGTCTACCCTGTCATCCTTGGGCACAGATCCTCTTCACCGGTCAAGGGGAGGGGGATTTTCTCGGGTCTTTGTTCTTCCACACCAATAAAATGGGCATACCACAAGAAACTCTAAAATAGGTACTCTACAGAAACTATCAAAACAATATCCTTCTATTCAATACAATTAAATTATTAAGTAACTCCTGAAATAAGACTGTATTTTAAATTGTATTTTACATGTGAAGTAAAAAGAATCACATTATATGACTTGGCTCCCAGAAGACAGGGACCAGAGCTACCTTGTTCACTGCTGTATTCCCAGCACCTAACAGGTGTCTATAGGATACCCAATAAATATTTGTACAATGAATGAGTCAATCTACTCAATTCCTCTCCAGAGTCTCTACCGGTGCTCGTCCTAGACACGCCAACTTTTCCTTTGCAACGCAACTCTAGCACTTTAACAAACATGTGAGAAGATCACCTATAGACCAGTACCTATGTTCAGATACACAGGAACGCGTCTGGCAAAAGTCTGAAGTAGAAGGAGAAGCAGGAAGAGACTTAGTAAGTTTAGACATGCAAACTGGAGACCCACTAGGCGCACCGTGAGGCTTCTTCTGCCGTGGCCTCGAGTGCACTGTAGGGTTGTCCCGATCAGAACCTGTTTAAAAAAGAAAAAAAGAAAAAAAAAGAAGGAAAAAAGGCACTACATCTGGAAAAGCATTAAATATAGTGAAGGTAATTAACTAGGGTCCTAGACTAGATTCATTTGCAGTTCTAAGTGAGGTGTGAGAGAACAAATTAATCTAAATATCCACTGTGGCCCTATGAGTCTAGTCTAGCTAATCTGGTGATCTTTGTTATGCACTGTCCACAAACATTTAGAAGGATCTAGTTTAAAAAATATTTCTAGATTGTGAATTTTCAAAACTTGACATTATTACACTCACAACAAAAGTTGCTCTGGGTATGCAAAGTCCTCCTGTCATTTCTATTTTGACTACAGTAAATAAAATATCAAAGTTAATTTTTAGTTCCAATTAGAGAGTTCTTACTGGTGACTGCTAAAGTTATATATTAATAATTATCTACTTTATTTACATGCGTTTTCAGATTAAAGAGTTTATGAAGTACTCACTTCCTGAGAAGGCACTGAGAAGTTTCACATTTTCTGAGTTCTGGTGGTCAAAGGTAGTCATATTTAGAAACTGTTGCTTTAACCAACTGGCTCTTTCTTCTTCAAATGCCTTTCTCTACCATAACAAGCAAACCAAAGAAATACCGATCAATACTTCAACATTCACACAATTGCCATTTCACACGATTTCTCTAGCTATTTGTGTCTGCTCTCTGATTATCTCTATATATTTAGTCAAAGGAATTAACCCTAGAAAACTAAGAAAAATTTCATTTAAGAAAATTATGTTTAAAAAATAAAAATTCACCTGTTTCTCCTGACAAGGAGAAACATCAATTTCACATCAATTCTGAATAAATTCAAGTGTATAACACAAAATAATAAGCATGTTAGCATAACTTTAAACATATGGAATATGAGCACAACTTCTGAACACACAAAACATGGTAAATATAAGATTACAAACAACAGAAAAATTGACATTTACCCCACTGTAAACTAATCACTTGAAAAAAAAAAAGGAGATATGACTTCATCAAGCACTGCTCTCATCCTCCAACCATCTCCCAGTACTAGCAGCCGTCACCACTAGACCACAGAGGGCCTATGTCAAACCTCCTCCTTCTGAATAGCTAATTAGCAATCCGAAATTCTCCCTCTCCCCTCGGGTCTCTCGTACTTCCTTCCCATCCTTCACTGGCCCCACTGTCCTCAGTGACCAGAGGCAGATAGAGTCTCAGGCAGAGAATGGGGAGTGGTATGCAAAGCAGCAAGAGTATCTCTTGGAGTAGCGTCAGGGGTGGTGGGGGGATACGGGCTCAGAAACACAGGTGATCCCATAAGACAGGAGGAAATGCTGGTGCAAACTGTTTTTGCTCCTGAGGAAGATAGCTATTGATGACATAGACTTTCATAATTACAGAGGAAGGTCATGTCAGCTACTTAAGATAGCATATAGTCTTTCATTCATAAATATTAATACAAAACCATGGATCACCAGACATTTGAAGAAAACTAACAGCATAAAAGAAAAACGGCCAGGATAAATAAAGAGAACTGGCCAAGGGAAACAATTCAAGATAAACTTTTTTTTCAAATAACACAAATTATCAGACAGATTTATGAATATTTGTAAAATATAATGGTATACCAAAAAAGGCAAACAATAAGGACATTAGAAAACTTAAAAGATAAATTCTGAAATAAAAACTCAGTGGATGAAGTGAATAATAAAACTGACCTTTGCTGAATACCAGGTTGGTGATGCCCAAGATAAGAGTGAGAAAATATTCCTGAATCCAGAACATAAAGTCAATCTATAGATGTAGTCAGAAGGCAAAACATTTGTCTAACAGAATTTCCAGAATGCAAGAGAAGAAGGAAAAAATACAGAATTGAAGAAAGTATCCCTAAACTGAAGAAATATAGTGTCTTCAGGCTGAAAGGAGCTACCCAGACGTATCCTGGTAAAATTGCAGAACTCTTAAGAACATAAAATTCCAAAAGCTTCCAGAGAGGGGGAAAAACAAAACACAGGTATCTACAAAGTAATACAGGTTATATTACAGCCAGGCTTCTCATGAGCAAAACAAAACACTGGAAGAAATGGAATAACTCAAAAGTTTTGAGGGGAAACGTTAGAAAACTAAATTCTATATCCAGCCAAACCAATCAACTAAGAATGTATTTTTTACATATTCCAGAATTCAGAATATTTTTCACTCACACACTACTTATGAAAAACTTACTCAAGAAAGTAATACAGCAAATTGGAAAAGGAACTGAAGAAAGAGAATAACATGAGATATAAGTTGAATCTGATTCAGGAAATCATAAAGGAAGCTACAAAGAAAGTCAAAGTATTTACTACACAGTGATACATGGAAGATTTTCTTCCATGTGGCAAAATCTTAATAACAGAATATTTTTTATGTGTCCAAAAAAATTACTTGGCTACAGAATGAATAACATTTACATAATCCCTATGTTACCAACGTTCTTTCTGGTTTTTAATTCTTAAGTCTCAATCTTAGACAAAGTACTTACACCTGAATTGTATTAAAAGACAGAATATAAACGTGATAATACTTGACAATGAAAACTAATATCACAGACAAAAAGTGGGGAGTCGAAGGGTAAGAGCAGTGCAACAAGGGTAACTACAAGGATGTCCTCATCTTTTGTCTCAGGGATAAACCTATACTGTCTGAAGTTGAGCAAACCTGAAATGGAAGCATTAAACAAATTTACTTAAAGCAAAAAAGTCAACCAGGAGAAATAATTCTTTAAAAAGGTAGCTTAAAAAAGTAAAAATATTATGAAGAAATCATATGTAAATGAGAAACAGTGTAGATGGGAGGTATGCTAAAGACACGAAACTCCTTATCTTTCATAGTGGGGGATCGATAGGCTTATATCAAGAAAAAAGGTTGAACTTTATTTCAAGTTAGAATAGTACTTCCCAGAAGAATCACAAACTTTTAACAGTGGTTACTTCTGAGGAATGAAACTGGCAATAAGAATGGAGGATACTGTCTTACCTTGTAGCTTTTTGTATGGATTGAGTTTCTTTTTTTAAACCATTTTCAGACATTACTTCTCTAATTTTTGAAAAGGAAATATGTAGGTAATACACTGCTAAATAAAAAAGCGACCTGTCGAAGTGTATACACACACAGTTCAAACTGTTAATGCATTCATCCCTGGGTAAGGGGATGGAGAGAGAGAGGGGGAGAACTTTATTTTTACTGTATTCTACCCCAACCCCCTTTTTTTAAAACAAAAGACATGTTTTTGGTTGCACTCTCTTCTGACTCTACACCTACTGACAGTGGAGACATGACAGATGCCCAAAAGAAATCTCTTGTGTGAAGCTAAACCCTTAACAGTAGAAAGCCACCCAACGGACTTTCCTGGCAGCGCAGCAGTTAAGAATCCGCCTGCCAATGCAGAGGACGCGGGTTCGATCCCCAGTCCAGAAAGATGCCACACGCCGCAGAGCAACTAAGCCCATGTACCACAACTACTGAGCCTGCGCTCTAGAGCCCATGAGCCACAACTACTGAGCCCACACACCTCAACTACTGAAGCCTGTGCCCCTAGAGTCCATGCTCTGCAACAAGAGAAGCCACTGCAATGAGAAGCCCATGTACCGCAATGAAGAGTAGCCCCTGCTCGCCACAACTAGAGAAAGCCGGCATGCAGCAACGAGGACCCAATGCAGCCAAAAAAATAACATAAAACAAAACAAAACAAAACAAAATAAAATAAAACAAAGAAAGCCACCCAAAAGGGATGATAAATGCTTATAGTTTTTTCAATAAAAAAATTTTTTTTCAATACAAAAATGTTTCAATTCCAAATCTGGTAAAGGCAGAATGATATCCTTCTATTATAGCTTCCATTTCAAGCTATTTGTGAAATCACTGGTAAAATACTTGAGAAAAAAAATGGATAGCAAAGAAACAAGAAAAAGCAGAACTTAGATGCATTCTGCTGACCTCTCCAGGACCTTCAAACGCTCTACAAAGAAAGCCAATTGCTTAAAATACCTCCAATCCTAGGCGAATAGCTGCTTCTGTAAAGCTTCGTCTTTCTTTCTCGAAATTCTTCTTTTGCTCTTTAAATAGGGACCATTCTTCTTTGAGGCGTTCCTTTTCTTCCAACAGGTAACAGTCTCGTAGCAGTGAAGTGGTGTCATCATCACACGCAGTAGCAAGCTGCTGCTATTAAATTTTAAAACATAGTAAGTTCCAGAGTGTCCCTGCAACACTCCAGCAAGTTGAAATGAACGCAAGGGAAAAGCAGGTCAAACTTTAGGGGAAGGAGAGAAATGATAAAGAATCAGAAAGTCAACTGAAATGAGGAGTCTCATTTCCCAAATGCTTCTAACTGGCAAAGCCCCTACTAAGGAGTGCTACGTGGTCTATCTCCGGGCAAGCACAGAACTTAGTTTAGACTGAAAAATGTCAAATGCTACAGATCTTATAAAGTAAAGGAGTAAAAATATAGTAAGATTAAGTAAAATTCTGACCCTTCACAGGGGAGAACAGTTTTAAAAGGTGCCTTGCATTTACCTGTAAAAGTTGCTGCTGAGTTTTAATCATTTCTTTACACTGTTGAATTTCTAACTCAAGTTTTTCAGTTTCTTGTTCATGGTCTTGTCGTGAGATTACATCTTCATCATTAAAACCTTCTACGTGTACCTTTGAAACTAACACAAAACCAGTAATTTGACATAAACCTTACAATCATCATTTTAGTTTATGGTGTTTGGGGACATATATTTAAAAATCAAGGCTCTCAGAACTTTTCCCTTTCTGGAATCTTGCAGGTTTTCTAAAAGGTAGGTATTTCCTTTGCCCTTTAAAAATTCCATAAGCTATAATAAAATAAAATAAAATGTATATTATTTTAACACTAAAAAATTTTAAAAAGCACAAAGCAGCTCTAAGGAGTTCATGGCAACTATAAATTCATGCTATTTCTGGACTAAATGATCTCCTTACTTACAGAGCTCTACTGCCAACATTTAATCTGTAATTCATATTTATTCACGATTATGTCCTAATTAAAAATGTACAACCTATATTCACAGAAAAATTAACATTCATAACCTATGTTCTTTTGACACTTCCCCAAAGATCAGTGCAGTGCTACAAATCTTGCTGTTATTAAATTCAACAAATATGAAGTCCAAAAATACTTGCTATTTACTAATAGACAATGATGACTGAAATCAATAAAATCTCATGTAAAGTAATTTTGATACTATAATTTTGCTGACTGCTCTTTACTTTTGGAGACAGTTAGCACTGAGTATGTCATTTTTGACCATTTAGAATAAATTTTCTTTAAATAGACTTCATTTACTTAGCAGGAATCTTAATTTTCTTGATTTAAAAGCATGCGAATCTTAACAAATATAAAATAAGGATATATTCATCCACATATATCTATTTATACTATCTATAATGACAAGAAGTGGTATCTAAAATAATAGACTGTTAAGTGAAAAAAGCACAGTGTAGGCAAAAAACATGTAATATTCAATTTGTGGTTTGTATACACTTAAAATAAATATTTTGTGAGCACACAGAGAAAGGTCTAGAAAGGTATGCACCAAACTATTAGGTGTTACACATAGGGAACAGAGACCTGAATATTCTACTTTATATATTGGGTTGGCCAAAAAGTTCGTTCGGTTTAAAAAGTAAAAATAAAAGACATTTTTCATTTCCACCAAGAACAATATATTCGTTAACCGAACGAACTTTCTGGCCATCCCAATACCTCCTAATTGATACTTTGCATCGAATGTCTATTATTTTGTTTTTTTTTAAAGAATTTTCTTTTTTTTTTTAATTAGTTATCTATTCTATACATATCAGTGTATACAGTCAATTCCAATCTCCCAATTCATCCCACCACCATCGTCCGTCCCCTGCTTTCCCCCCTTGGTGTCCATATGTTCGTTCTCTACATCTGTGTCTCTATTTCTGCCTTGCAAACCAGTTCATCTATACCATTTTTCTAGATTCCACATATATGCGTTAATAGACAATATTTGTTTTTCTCTTTCTGACTTACTTCACTCTGTATGACAGTCTCTAGGTCCATCCACATGTCTACAAGTGACCCAAGAACCTTACTGAACAATGTATTCATTAACCGAACGAACTTTTTGGCCAACCCAACACTTCCTAATTGATACTTTGCAACAAGTGTCTATTATTTTGAAAATAATTTAGAAATGAATTATTAGCAACCTAGGAATAGGCAAGTATCTAGGAATAATAAGCAAAAGGTTCATATTTATACTATATTATGATTAATATTTTCCTGATTTCCATGATACAGTAAGAGACTCAGTTCACTTTATTCAATTGTCTTCTGCACTCAGAGCCGACAGACATATGATGTCCTCTTTTCGGAGAGATTCACTCTGAGAGCAAAGCATTTTTTCTCAGCGAGGTTCAAACTGCATGTCTGGAAGTAGGCAGTCTTGCTTTTCAAACCACCAGACTGAGCTAAGGACTTCAGTCTGAGCCCGTAACTTGGCTTTCCAGGTGACTGACTGAAGTCAGCTTACTGAGTGTCACAGCTCAATCCACCTGTGTTCAGGCAGTACTTACCTTGGTTATCAAGTTTTTCTACATGACTTTTCAAAATTCTCCACTGTTTTCTGATGCTGTTGGTAAGCTGCTCTCTCACAGTTTCACAGGAAAGGTCCCACATACTCTCTCTACTCAGTTCCCCAGCATCTTCTTCAATATCAGAGATAACCTACCAGTGGCCAGAGATGAGAGGGAAAGACCAGAATCTTAAAATGGCTTTAGACACTCAGGCAGTAGTCGCCAGACTGATGGTCAGAGACACATATCAAAATCATTTCTGTGCTGTATCTGAAGCATAAATGACCCAGTCCTTAACATAAATGTCTTGAGAAAAAGCAATTAATACTGAAGATAGAAATTCCTCAACTCAGGTCTCTTCAAAGCTGAATTTGAAGCCCAATGTAGTCAGTGAGAAAAGTCATGGAACTGTGTGAGGAGGAGCAACCTGTCTCATGCTGTGTTAGGTGCTTTCACACGTTAATTAGTCCTCAAATCATGTTACCACGTGGGGAAACTGAGGCTTAGAGAAGCAGACTAACTTTCCTGATGTCACACAGCTCCAGTCTAACTGGCCTCCAATTTTTGGTTGCTTTGACAAATAAACCTGTGAAATAATCTCCAAAGTAAAAGCAACTGTTAATCCTATTTTTCTCATATATTTTTGTTTAATAAAACTGGAGATATTTTTCTCTGTATTCTACCAAGACATTAAATCACAGGAAAATGTAGCAAACTTTACTGATATGATCAAATAAAGTCAAAGCAGGATAAAGAACATAGGGAAGCAATACTAAATGTATACAAGTCATAATAACCTGCATCTACATAAAATGGTCCTAATTTGTTATTAACATCCAGGATAGTAGATACATATACTTAACTAATTTGAACAATATATCTTGCTGGGGAAAAAAAAAAGAAGAAAAGAGATGATGAAAAGAAAGAAGGGCTGATTAGACTGTCCCCACACGTACTGATAGATGCAGCAGGAGTGAGGGAGTGACTGAGTCTGAAGAACTGTATCAATAGTCTGAGGTCAGCAATGGGTTGGTAGAGGTCTAGGTCTCCCAGGGGGCGTAGGTAGGGAAAACCCAGGGTGTGGCTCACTGTGACTCTGGTTCTTGCCAATCAACACTCTGGAGCTACCTGACAGTAATTCTTCCAAGGAGAATTCTCTGCTATACACCTTCTCTGCTATACATTTCAAGGCATACCAGAATACTACAAATTCATTATTAAAATTAACTGCTGCACATTAATAATTGCCAGATTGAGTGAAACTCTAAAACCACAAAAAAATTAAAAATTCATTTAACTTGAATTTTGGGTATGTATTTTGGCTACAATTAAGCAAAATAATAAATGAAAATTTGGATGCTACCTAGGCATTCCAAGGTTATGTCTTACTCTTCTTGCTATAATGGGCCAAAATCTTTCCTTACAAGTAAGGAATGGGTGAATTACTTAAATTTTAAGAGAAAACGTATCGAGAAAAAAAGGATCTTTTAAAAAAGAGGAAATACACTTAAGATATTATTGTTTCTCCAAACTTCAACATCTGAATTATGAGAAATTATACAGGATACTATCATCTGAAAAAGATCTCCTTGATTTACTACCTACTTTTGCTGACTAAAAGCTGGTAATGAGACATTAGTAAAGGCTGGGTCCAAAACTGAAGAAACCACAGGAGTTACAGAAACTATGCTAACTCTGGCAAGGTATTAGTGAGTGTTAAGAACTGACCCAAAGTGATAGACTTTGAGAGAAAAGGTTAGTTAACTGAATATAAGATGTCAAGCAGACTCCAAATTGGAGAGTCTAAAAAGAACACTCAGGTTCTTTTTTTAAAGAAGAAAAAAAAAGGCAAGAGATGAGCTTATCAGTTGGACTGATTTGTGAAACCACAAAATAATCCTCAAATATAGGTTAATAAAACATGTTTGGTGACTTACTGGTAATTACTACTTTTCATCAACATTGTTATTTTCAGATTTTAGTTACTAATGTGAACTTGCTTGAATACAGAATTTAAATTTATATGTAAAGAACTAAGTTTAAAAACCTTTTCACCATTATGTGACTTTTTTTTCTGACCTCTACATGTTATGCCCTCATCAAATGATTTCCCCAGGCTTTCTACCTCAAAAAACACCTACTAAGGGCCAATTCAAATGTGACTTCCTCTGTGATGCCTTTCTTGATTGCCATAATTGTTTTATTTTACACACTGTACCACCCTATTATAGCTGTTAATGTGTATAATAATTACTTCTCTATATGCCTGTCTCTCTCAAAAAAGGCTCTTGTGGGATGCAATGGTCTGAATGTTTGTGTTCTCTCTAAATTCTTATGTTGAAATCCTAACCTCCAATGTGATGGCATTCGGAGGTGGGTGATCTTAGGGAAGTGATTAGGTCATGAGGGTGGAGCCCTCATAAATGGGGCCCCAGTGAGCTCTCTCACTTTTTCCCACCATGTGAGGATGAAAGAAGTCAGCAATCCAACCAGGAAAAGGACCCTCACAGACACCAACCCTGCTGGCATCCTGATTTTAGATTTCCAGCCTCCAGAATTGCGAGAAATAAATTTTTGTTTGTTTATAAGCCAACCAGTCTATGGTACTTTGCTTTAGCAGCCTGAACTAAGGCAAAGGAAACAGTCAAAATCTTCTCAGCTTTTTCTCTCCAGGGACTAGAACACATAATGAACATTCAATAAATTTATGGACTAAGTGATTCTTTGGTTCCCAAAGTTAATAAAAGTTTCACTCTCTGAAAAGTAGAGCCTGCTAAAGTTACTCAACATTTAAGCTACTTAAAGGATGTTTGGCACAGTGGTTAAAAGCATGAGCTCTGGAGTGAGACAGACTTGGATTCAAATCCTAGTTCTGTCATGCGTGATACTGAGATAGCTTTTGTGCCTCAATTTCCTCACCTATAAAATAGGGATAATCATAGTACCCAAAGCATCAATTATTATAAGACTAAAATGAGACAATGCTTATAAAGTGCTTTTCATGGTGCTTGGCACAGATTAAGTCCCCAGAAAATCACCTCCATCATTTCCTAGGGCATGTCTGGAAACTTACAGGGACATTTTTTTGGTTGTCAGAGTGACTGGGGGTAGCGCAGCAGTGAGTGTCCTGCACAAGATATCAACAGTGTCCCCATTGAGAATACCTATCTACTGTTTTAATTGTTCTAATCAGCGATCTGAAGACTGTATTAGAGAGGAAAGAGCCACTTACAGTTCCTGTACTATCATCTGCTCTTTCTCTAGGTTTCTGCTTTTGGGGAGAAAGAAGAGAAATCATTTCCTTTTTCATTTGCTGAAGAACCTTCTTAAGTTCAGCATTTTCCATTAGGATTTGTTTCTGACGATATTCATAATCATTCAAGAGAATTTTATACATTTCATCTTCGTTCCTGAGAAAGAAACTGTCAGTATGAAAATGCAGTATAGAAAGGGAAGTCTGATTAAACGTGTCAGTTTGATTCGTGCCTTACCTGGCTTCAGTTTTACCCGTCCTCCAGGAGCCTCTTTTTCCATCAGCTCTCCCCACGTAATTTAAAACTTCCATAGCTACAAACATGAACACACAGAACAAAACCAATTCTTACCATACATTTTTAAGTGTTTAAAACCCTAACGGTCTATATGCATTAGGGACGTAAGTCAACCTGGTATACAAATTAGGATTTAGGCTCAAACAGCCCAGATTTTAAGCTCCAGTTCCATCACTCATAAGCCTGAGATCTTGGCAAGTTACTTAACTGCTAAGCCTGTTTCTTCATCAATCGGGAATAATGAAAGTATCTATCAAAGAGTTGTGAAGAGTGAAAGAAATGTTAAAGTACTTAACACAGTAAGCACTTAATAAGCGTTCATTTAATTATCATTATTAATTTTATCATCGGGGTTGGCAAACTATGGCCTGTGGGCAGCTGCCTGATTTTGTAAATAAAGTTTTTTTAGAACATAGCCACACCATTTGTTCATCTCTTTTCTATAGCTACTTTTGCACTACAGTGGCAGAGTGACAAAAGACCACAGAACCCACAAACCTCAAAATATTTACTATTTGGGTCACTACAGAAAAAGTCTGCCATGCCCTGTATCATGACCATGACCATCGTCATCATCAAAAGAGACAAGGCTCCTGACAGTATTAATGTCTCTTCTGCCCCACGTAGAGATGAAAGCAGTTGGCATAAGAAGGAAAAAAGATGAGAATAAGTTATTATAATTTTAGAGCTGATAAAAATCATTACAGAACTGTCACTTCCAGTTGGGTCTGGACCAGGAAAAGAGCCAGACGACCATAATATGAGGGCTCTGCTATAGGGTTAAATATTTAATAAACTTCTCTAACAAAGTGTTGCATTTTATACTTCTAGCCTTTCATCCTGCTCTTTAATTTTGCTATTCCCTTTATGAATGAACACAAGGTTAACCAATCTTAAAAACCAATAAGTGTCCAAGTTTAAGATTTATAATCTCAGAATACTTAGATGTCTAACCTTGTCTTAACTGCTAATTATCACAAATTTTTCAATAATTTTAAAATAAAATGTTCAAATAACTGCAACAGCGCTGCCGTACAGAATGACAGTGACACAGTGAACACTGAACTGCTTGCTGGAAACAGGCTTAGCCCACCATGTGACAGCTTGAAACATCTGCTCATCAGCTGTTGTATGCAAGTCCAAGTTCAGAATAATGTATAATGTAGGTTAGATGACAGCCTATAGCCCACTGGGAAACCACTCTTCAATAAATCAACGCACATATTTCCTGTTCCCTGAATCTTGGCAGGCCAGCAAAACTTTATCTGTGTAGCTCTACTTTTGTGTGTGTGTAGTTCTATTTTTTTTTTTATTGAATTGCAGTTAATTTACAGTGTTGTGCTAGATTCCACTGTACAGCTAAATGACTCAGTTATTACACATATATACATTCTTTTTTTATATTCTTTCCCACTATGGTTTATCCCAGGATATTGAATATAGTTCCCTGTGCTATACAGTAGGACCTTGTTGTTAATCCATTTTGTACGTAATAGTTTGCATCTACTAACCCCAAACTCCCAGTCCACCCCTCTTCCTTCCTCCCCTCCCCCGTGGCAACCATAAGTCTGTTCTCTATGTCTGTGAGTCTGTTTCTGTTTTGTAGATAGGTTCATTTGCACCATATTTCAGATTCCACATATAAGTGATATCATATGGTGTTTGTCTTTCTCCTTCTGACTTACTTCACTTAGTATGATAATCTCTAGTTGGATTCATGTTGCTGCAAATGGCATTATTTCGTTCTTTTCTATGGCTGAGTAGTGTAGTTCTACTTTTTAATCTACACCATTTACTTGAAATTATGCACAAACTTGAATGAAATAAGTTGTAAATTAAGTTTCAAAAGAATAATAGAAAAAAGTATACTTTAACAAACAAAACTTTCACAGTCAGCTGTACTTCAAAAATGCACAGCTAAACTAATTTAAAAGAACTCAAACTGACATGAATGACTGGGCCTGATGAACCATTTTATGAAGTTAACTCAAAAATCACACTTTTGGTACTCAGAAACTGATCCTGATTTTTAATATAATCAGTTCTTTGCTATGAAAGGTTAGAGTGTCCTCTGGCTTAGCTTTTCTCTGTGGATTAATCCTACATCTGTCATGTTAAAAAAATATGTATGCAATTCTTATATGTAACTAATGGAGCAAAGCAAAATTACTATTTTTCAACTAACCAGTTGTCTCAATTTCTAGTTTACATGGATATATACCATCTAAAATCAATTGTATAAAGCATGAAAAGGACACTTCATGAATTATTGAGCTCAATCCCTCTACATTTATTTCTTAGTGTAATACTAGCTTATTTATTCCCTTTGCTTTATCTTAGCCAGCTGCTCCTTACCTATTTTTTTATCCTTCTTGTTCATAACAAGTTGATGTAGACGTTCCTTTAGTTTATTATATTCACGCTCTTTTCTCTTCATATCATGATTATATTGAGTAGCTCGACTTGCAATAATATTTTGTAATTTCTGCACCTAAAAAAAGCATTTTCTATTAAGTGAGTCTCTTTAGGACTGGTAAACCCAGTTAAAATTTACAAATTCAATAGACAGAAGAAGTCCTAGAATTCAGCTCCTCATATAATAGTTCAAGAATTCTAGGATTATTCCTCCTTCTCTGTAACCACTGGAAATCATTCTTTAAAATATCATTAAATGAAGCACATAAAGTTTTTATGTTTTAATTATGAAATTTCCAGAGCTGCTAACTCTCTAAATTATTGTCTACACCTTTCACCCTACATACAGATTCTGATCATTTAGAAACCACAAACTCTTATGGAAGTATTAATGTGATTAAAGCTTCATTTGAAGCAAGTAGATTTCATCTGATCATTTGTAATGACTTCCTTTTACTAATGACTTGAATCACTTTATCCTTTATCAATCTGTGACAAGGCCAATAAGTCATCACACGTGGCAGTAGATAAACAGGTTCATTTTTCTCTGATCAAAAACAGTTCTCAAATTAGAGTGAGACAAACAGCAGAGAGTTCAGACATTTGCTGAGTACATATTATATGCCAAGCACTACTGGTCAATGTTTATATCTGCTAAGACTTCTCAGGCAGCCCTGGAAAGGAAGTAAGTTCTATACTGACATTCTTTATCTCTGCTAGAGATGATCATGTTCAACTTAATCCTCACTGAGGAAGAATTATAGTCAAACCATTTCAAGTATAATCAACGGATTAAGTCAAAATTTTCTGTGAAATAACTCAAGGAAAAAAGTATAAGTAACCTTGTGGTTTAGTTAAGATACTTCTTACCCACTTACTAAATATACTACTAAATAATCAAATATGGTAAAACAAATCTGTCTAAATCACTACAAGGTCCTTAAAGAAATAGCTCCCTTAAAAGTCTTTAATTATAGTGAAAGCAACATATACAACACTGAAAATGTTATGGTTTTATAGTTATCACATGATCAGAAATCAAACTGCAGAGCAATAAAAACATAATGATTTCTTCTTACATAAATTGAAAGATAATTTCAAATGCATTAACTCTATGGGTCCAAATACTAAGTCATCACTAAAGCAAAAATGAGATTAGAATTATGATGTCTTCAGCCTAAAAATGAGATTTTTAATCTGAATTGCTTTTTTTAAACAGTAGCTTGAGTGTCCATTTAGTCAAGTAATTGCCTGACTGGATGAACAATGTTGACATTTAAGACAGTGCAAGAAGAGGCATTCCAGATATAAGTAAGTAAAGGTATAGCAGAGAATAAAAGATCTGCATTTAAAGCGCCCTTGTGTCTGACAAAAAGTTAACAGTGCATGTGAGTCCACGACAGATGGTATAGGACACTGGGATGTCACGAGCTCTGGACTAACCTACTAGGGCAAATGGATGCACTTGGGGGACAGGGTGGTGGGGAGGGCTCCTGGCCACTCAGTTAAATGCGATACAACACTATACACACAGTTCCTCCAGACCAATGTGACACAGGGTGAACAAATGGCTCTTTCTTGTTTTAAAGTCAAGTGACCATTATGGTCACCTCAAATTCCAAAAAAAAAAACCCAAAAACATTCACTTAAACTTTATCTGCAATAACTGACAACTCACCTCATCTTTCTCATTTTTCAGTAGCTGATGCAAATTCCTGTTCTTGCATTGTAACTGTCTGTCTCTTTCCTGAAGACCAATCATTTCTCTCCTGGAGGTTTCCAGTTGTTCCTAAAACATTCATATGCAATTTTGACTAAAATTAACATAGGATTCAGAGCAACTGAATCCTTAAAAGATTAGTAAAAACAAGTTACATAAACTAGGGTTTGTTACCTAAAATTGAAGTTTAGCAGCACACAAAATGTTTATTTAAAACAATTACTATAAAGCTTGATACTATAGTGTTACAAAATTTACCTAAATTTGAATATCAAATTTTATTTAATTTAAATACCAATTTTTAATGTATATACAAAAGACCTTCAAAGTGGATCCCTTGAAAGACTCTTCACCTATTCCAGTGATGTTGCCACTGAACATTTTCATAATTTCTTTTCAATACTTTTTAACACTTCTACAGCACACTCTGAGAAAGAGCCAAAAATGATTTGGAGCTAAGTATGAAGAAGACAGGTGACCAAGCAAAGTAGAACACTTCAGGTCAAAAAGGGTGGGACTACAGCATGACACCAGTTCTGCCTTGTAAGCAGTAAACTCTCTCAAGATTTTTCCTAGAGGGCATAGATGCCCTCAAGAATATTCTTGAAATTTACTGATGCAATCTCTCACAGTAAGACTATTTTAAGTTAAGCATCTACTTTATTAAGCAAGACTGGATAGGGTGGGAGAAACCTTATTTTATTTTCCTCAGATATAAGTATTTCCTAATCTAACTTTCTACAGTTTCAGCAAGACACTAAACAGTTCATCAAATCATCACCTTCGATATAGATAGTATTAGGAAGCAGCACAACTGATTTGTACAACTTACATTCAGTTTTACTTTCCAGTTTAAAAAAATCCTAAAACTTAAAAAAAAAAAACCCTAAAATTTGTTTGCTAAATAAATCCAATGAAAATTTATAGTTTCAAACTACATAACAATGGCATTGAAATACAGATTGAGATGTAATTTCTACCTTAAGTTTTGCATAGCAGTTCTGCAGATGGTCCATATCGCTTCCCAGTTTCAGATTCTGTGTTTCCACATTTTCCTGAGCTAGAAGGTTCTTCCGCTGAAGTACAAGTAGCTCATTCATACAATTTAAAACAGCAACTATATTTAATTCTCTCTTTGTCTCTTTACCTTTGGATTCTTCATATAATGAAGGAAAACCGAAAGTAGTCAATTCCTAGTAGGAGAAAATGTTTTCCTAAAAGTTGGTTACCGGACAACTTAATAAATAAACAAAAGACAGAAATCTTTTCTGAGAAAGAAAACTATCCTGAGATAGTTAAGAAAGTAGCACCTATGCCAAAGGACAAAGAATTAAGAGAACTGGGCTCTTTTAGCCTCTGCTCTACAATCACCTGTGATCTGGAGAAGGCACTTAGGTTTCTGCATCAGTAAAATAAGGGTAAGACTCCCCGTGGAGGAGCCCCTGGGGTGATGGGGGATCCAACCTGCTCCAGACAAAAACGTTTACCTCGAGAGTCTAGACTAGACGGTCACCAAGGTTCTCTGCAAGTCTAATATAAGTCCCGGGCCAATATGTAACATACTTGTGCTTGACAAGTTTTTCTCATACCTTTGATATGTTCTATTATATAACATGATTTATGTTATTTATTGCTTCTTACAAAAACAAAACATGTTACCTGATCAAGATATGAAATACTCTGTTCAATATTCTCTTCTGTGCAGAAGGCACTAAAAAAACTGTGCACATTTTTTGATAAAGGTATTGAAGAGCATAGCACTTGCTGTGAGTATAAACTTGATGGAGACATCTTTGTTTCTGAGGTATATTGAGAGATGTATTTGCTTTCTGAAAGAATCAGTAAAAGGCATTTATGTAAATAATTTGTAAAAATGCATGCAAAGCTAACAACATAATCTCCATTACCAAAGATTCTGAATTATAGAAATATTTTTAAGTTTTTTCAAATTAGGACAAAGCTGGTTTTTGTATGAAAACTATATAATTTTTTCCAAAAAGATACAACTAATAAAGTGGTGCTCTTAGAAAAGGCATGTTAAGCTACAATATACTATCTTAATTTACAATACTTTAGATTTATACAACTAATAGATAAAACCCACTTGTCTATGCACCCAAAGTTTATGTGATTAAAGGAATAAATCAGAGAAAGGTACTGAAGTAGCCAATGAATTTATTTCAAATGCAGAAAAGTCTCCTCGTCAAGTAATCAACTATTCAGCCAAAGCACTTAACCCCACTGATTACGCACAATACTTAGCTCTCCCTGATAATTTTACTGAAGATGAAAATTATATATTTTACAACTATTTATGTCTCTCTGTAGTTACATCTTCAATATTTTTGGTAATTACAGTGTCATTGAAAATTAACCTTTATAATTACTGCTTTTGCTTACAACTATTCTAAACTCAGTTACCTGAAGACAGACCTGGATCTGTAACAGTCATCCAATCTCCCATAGCAATCGCCAGAGCCAGGATACCTGAGGAACCAGTTCAGCAGTGAAACTTTCAGCCCAGCTGCTGTCACTCTTCTATGTAGGCATCTCCTTAGAAAACAAATCACAGAATAACAGCATACAATTAAAACTATGAAAGCAAATATAAAGCCAATGTGTAAGAATTAGTTGTATGTGCTTCAAAACAGATGGATTCTGCATTATTTACTCTCCTGTACTCTCATACAGAACATGGTACAGCTTAATAATAATAATTGTGTGTGTGTGTGCAAGAATCAAGGTAAATGGCTTCTCGAGTTATACTAAGGTATTCACATTACTTCATACACAAAGTACACGGTACATGATCTGACTCACAATATAAGGTACAGAATTGTACTAAGTAACAAATATTTCCAAACTATACCCTTTAAAGTACAATTCCTACTTACACAGATGAAAAGATGAAAAATTTCTTGGCCAGCATTCCCATTTTTTGTTGTTTTTACTAACTATACTAACTAAACTTTTAATTACAATTCCTAGTGTTGGCATAGACGTAGTGAAATGAATAATCCCATACACTGCTCTCCAGAAAATTTAGATCAATTTATACTACTACCAAGCAATCTGGCAATATGTATCAAAAGTCTTAATAATGAAAATATATTTTGATCCAGAAATTCCACTTTTAAAATTTTATCCTAATAAAATAACAATTTTCACAAAGATTCACCTACATATTGTTCTTTACAATACCAAAAAAAAAAACACCCCATATATGTTCTACATATATGTTCACCCTATATGTTCTACAGTAGGAGACTGGTTACATAAATAATACATTTATATGCTGGAATACCGTGTAACCTTTAAACACGGCCATGTAGAATTAGGGTGGCTAACAGATACACAAAAGGCAAGAAATGCACATGAATAAAGCAGACTAAGAAACACGTAACCGTTTTAGTCTATCACTGATGCCTCTACTTTTTTACGGAGATAATGGAAGTAGTAACTATTTCTCCACCATAAAAAAAATTCAAATGAAATTATAAACAGCAACTGGAAATTGATTTCAAGGTCAGGGAGAGGAAGAGGAGAGGTGAAGACTGCAGGCAAACTGGAGAACACATGTCAACACTTCGGACAGCTGCTTCCCAGCCACAATAAATTGTGGCCAAAAGAGAAAGCAATTCCTGTGCTGATACATCTCTCCATTTTTTAAGAAATGTTGAAATTCTGGATTTCTATGTGAAATCTCCCAATTTTTAAATATTAGAAGCTAATTAAAAAGAGTAACTACGCAAGTTACCCAGTGGAAGGGGGAGCAGCTGGAAGGGGGAGATCAGAGATCCACCTATGCTTTGATCTGAGAGGTGGCTACTTCGGCACACACAACAGGACGATTCATGAAGCTGTACACTTAGGACCTGCGCACCTGACTGAACGGCAGTTACACCTCAAACACCACTACTGTTTAATAAGCCAAATAAAATGTGTCTTTAGGCCAGATCTGGACTGTAGATCAAGAGTTTACCACCTCTCTTCTCAATATTTAAGACTGTGGGGAAATATTCACAATATAATGTTAAAGTGACATGAAATTTTTCATTCATTCAATAAAATTTTAATTGTGCTACTATGTGCCAGGCATGCTTTTCTAGGCATAGGAAAAGCCCTGCTCTCAAGAAGTCCACATTCAGGTAGGGAAGAAACAGGTAAGAAGTAAGCAATAAATTACAGTAACATCACACTCAGAGTGATGAGAATAAAGAAAATAAAACACCGTAATGAGAGTATTAGGGTGGGGGGGTGGTATCTAGATCCGTCAAGGAAGGCTGCGTTGAGATGCTGATATCTGAACTGAGACCTAAATGATACGGAATCAACTACAAGATGGTCAATGACCAGAGGAGTCCAGGTGGAGGAAACAGCATGTACAAAAACCCAAAATGGAAAGAACTTGGTACATATTAAAAATATACAAGTGGCCAGTACGCCTGAAGCACAGTAAGCAAGAATAGATGTATAAAGCTGGATTTTCTCTAAATTGCAATGAAAAGCTCTTAAAGCAGTTTAGGCAGGAAAGCAACGGGATCTCTTTTTAGGCTTTAAAAAAGATTATGGCCACTCTATCTACCCTGTGAGATTACAGGTGGGCAATAGTGGGCACTGAAGAAATCAGGCTACTGCAACAGTTCGGGCAAGAAGACCAGTGTTGCACTACGTCTCCGACAGTGGAAGCAGAGACACGTGGATAAATTAGGGATGTGTCCTGGAGATAGAATCTTCAGGACTTGCAGATGGATTGAAACAAGGACAAAAGAGCAAAAGAGAGATGACAAATAGTTCCTAGATTACATAGCAACATAAAATACATACTCGTGCAAATGATTGTATGTGTCATATAATACATTATGATGTCACACACACATACACACAGAAGGTTATCTAGTTTGGCACTGATCTTTTGCTACTTTGCTACTCATGTGCCTTGAGAAGAGCACCTTGAACCCTTTGGCACTTTCCAGTGACCTTAAATGGGTACCTTCAGCAACAGGAAGAGCAGGATGAAGGTTGAATCTGCATCCAGAAAGACAAATGATCTTACTTTTGGTTTTCAGAGATATTAGCTATAAGCAAAACAGGACCCAAGGGACAATAAATCCAACTATTCTAACCCGGCTCTGCTTTGGGTAAGTTACCTAACCTCTCTAAGCCCTAGTTTCCTCACTGGTAAATTGCCATTATCCCCTAAGGATTAAGGGAGATAATGCACGTGAAGTATTTAGCATGCTGCCTGGCATATGGGACACATGTAATTAATATCAGTTGTTATTGTCATCACCTAGACACAGATCTGACTGTTTGGTATAAATGACAGGATTCTAAAACCTGTAACAAAATGCACCGTTGCTCTTAATAAGGGTTGAACATAAATCCTTAGAAGACCTGAGACAGACATCACTAGAAAATACAACAGTGTGCCTAAGTGCCTTTTCTCCTCATACAGAAAGATTATTAAACACCAATATGTGTCTACTACATATTCATACTTTAAAACTGTAATTTAAGTCAGTTACTCTTTGTGAATTTAGTTCTCCAGTGTCTACAGGTTTCACCAGTAAGTTGTTCCCTGTCCTGTAAAAAACAAAAACAAAAAAACCTTGCAAAATATTCAGGTCTAGTTAAATGTTCAAAGTGAAAACCAAAACTCCATTCTGAAGTGCTATGAAACAAAACTTAGGAAGAGTATATGATTTCACACCATTTAAAAAGTTTCTATGTATCCTCTTCTGTTCAGTGAGGCACCAAATTACACACAATGAGGCTTGTGATAAAAGAAAAGTTACCCAACCAGTCTTTCCAAGAACAGAGACTTAAGGCTCATCAATATGCATCCCAAAACCAAGAGACTAATTTAAGCAAAGTATTCTATTCTAGCTCAATCATAGCTAAAATTTCATTGATGAAGGTTACAAACTATTATTAAGTTATATTAAAATAAGTCAATATTAATTTCAAAAGCAAAATAAGAAAGATAACAGAGGTATCTCTGCTTTGCATAAATCTAATACCATCACAAGTCCCTTTCAACTTGAAAGCTTTAAAAGCAGCCATGGAGGACTCCATTAAAGCTTGGTGCTGGAACACAGAATTAAGTTCCATATTTTATATAAAAATTATTATTATTACATATTAATCATGTCATAGCAAACCATTATATAGTGGACATGATTATCCACAAGTCATGTAAAAAACAAGGTTGGTTATGCTAGCACTGTTACTATAGGTTCATCACAGAAGAAAGGAAAACAGTTAACAGTTAATTGTGCTTTGGTTCAAGTAATCTGTAACCCCCAGTTCTCTCTATATACCATTAATCAGAGTAGCTGCCCAAATTCCCAAAATCATGAGTGAACTTTATGAGCAAAACCTGAAGATTAAAGAATTTAAACAACTTGTAAAAGTCATTTCATTCCTCCAAGATTGAAGGCGAACAATCTTGAAATAAATTAAAGGAAAAAAATCTACAAAGTAATCCATAAGTAAGAATTTTATCTCCTATTCGACACATCAGAAAGACATAGTTTTGTTCCCTCCTAGTGGATAACATGTATATAAGCATATAATACACTTCCCTGTTCCAAGTATTTCTCTCAAGTACATTCCAGTAAATCTTCATAACAGAAAATCGTACTAATTTCAGTAAAATTGCAATTACTTCAGTAAAAATGTTATCTTACTATTTCTGAAGAACTACTTTGGCATGCCTCTATGTTGCTATAGGCCCCAAGTACAACGTCACATACTTGAGTGTAAAATAAGCAAGGGTACTCTCGTCTTTTCTGAGTAAAATGATTATGCTGAACTTAAGAATTACCGAGTAGCATTTTCTAGGTTAGGATCCTGACAGAAAATTGGGAAGCAGTGTGACATTTGAACATAATTATACTGTTTCTGAAAGAAAATGAAGATTTTAGTAGGTTTCAAAAAAAAAAATCTATCACTCTTCATGTCAAAGTATTTTCTTTCATATGTATTTATCTATATTACAGACAGGAAACTTGAGCTCAGGGAAGTCAACAGGATTGCCTGAGGTCACACTTCTAATTGGTTGTGAAGCCTGGACACAAATCTCAGTCTTCAAAACCGTGCTTCTTTTCTCTCTACCATTCAACCTTTCAACACCGTACACACAATCAATTAATCTATCTATATTAAAAGTAGAATATAATAAAAGATTTCCATCAGGGTTCTTTAAAAGACTGAGTTCCTATAATTCATTCTAAATGATTCCACTCAGAACACACAATTCTTAAAGGACCTTACCTACTACTTAAATTGAGGTACACTTGTAAACTTCTCTGCTATGCCACAAACAATAGCTTTTTTCTCATTTATGAATACTTTGCTTTAAAAAGGCATAAAAACAACTCCCAGAAATGAGATCACTTCCACAGAAAGTTTAATGAGGGTGGAATTCACTCACTTTACCATTTATTCCTAGAATAAATATTAAGACAACATCAAAACTAAGTTTACGGATCTTTAGCAAGAACATTTGTGACTCAGGTTAATTACATATTTTTTTTCCAACAGAAAAGTTCCTTGCCTGGTTCTTCTTCTTCCTTCTACCCCAAAGACTCAGTGTTGCTCAATATATATTAACCGCTTATAGAATTTTGGGGCAGGCAGCCTTTAGGATGGCCCCCAGTTATTCCTGTACACACCTTTAGGTTATTCTGCTCCTTGAGTGTGGGCTGCATTTCGTGACTAGCTTCTAACAAACAGAATAAAGCAGAAGGGACTGGATTTCACTTCCAAATTAGGTTATAAAAAGGGCATGCCTTGCATTTGGGGTCATTTCTCACTCGCTGTATCTTAGATCCCTCTTTCCAGGGAAAGCAAGCTGTCAGAGCTGTCATGTTGTGAGCAGCCCCATGAAAGGCTGATGTGGCAAGGAACCAATGTCTCCAGCCAACAGCCAGTGAGGACCTGAGGCCGGCCAGGAGCCAGGTGAGTGAGTCTGGAAGTAGATCCTCCCCAGTCAAGCCTTGAGATGCCTGCAGTCTTGGTCAACACCTACAGGCAGCCTAGTGAGAGACCCTGAGCCACAGGCACCCAGCTAAGTGGCACCCAGATTCCCAATGGACAGAAATTGGGAGATAAAGGCCAGTTGTTTTAAGCTGCTAAACTCTGGAGTAATTTGTTATGCAGCAATAGATAACATAAGTTTTTATATATATATACATATATATATTACAATCTGAGTCCCTTCCATAATTACATGTTTCTTGCTGAAACATAACTAAAGTGATACCATGCAACTCATCAGGTATATGACAATGATGTCATGTAGTATTACAACAAATCACTCCATATTATTATAGCTGGATGTCTCCCAAACTAGTTTATGAACTTCGACAGGGTGGGGAACGTATTCATCTTTGTGTTCAACAGTTCCTGAAACACAGCAGGTGCTCAGCAGATGTTTATAAAATGAACTGAGTCCCACATACGGCACACTCACTCCAGCCTGTGCTCCACATGTGCTTTCTTCTTTCACCTGCCCCTAAACTAACTCTTCTTCAAAGCACAGCTCACCCACCATCATCCCCTCCACACAGGCCATTAAACTCTATTCTCTAGGTCCTCCTAGTTTATTTCATCTTTCCTAGTTAGACTCTTTAGTCACATTCTCCATTTCTATACCCGTCACCCATCTTAATAGACAGAATAATCAACAAATACCCAAGTAAATAACTGATGATAAATTAGCATATTCATTCCAGCAAGCAAAAGTGGATAACTGAAACAGCAATGGAAGAGATGCACAAGATGTGAGTCCTTTAGAGAAAAGTACTACTCTTCATCATCCCCCAAATCTCTCCTAATACTTCTACCCACGGAAAGAGAGCTTGGCAGAAACTAAGTGATGTATTGATTACAAGATTTCCTTCATACAGTACACTATTTTAAGCGTTCTTTTCAAGTTCGCTTGAAGTTCAAACTTGAGAAGGCACAATTGCCTACCTAACCAGAATTCTAAAACAAACTTCAATCAAGTATCAGAAAATAATAGTTTTTTCATTATACAGGAAGGTAGTAACATGATACCATCTGGACTTCTAAATATTACACAGGATTTTTCACAAATAACCGACTAAAGTCTTTGCTAAAATCTCACAAAGTTAGAGTTACCCAACTGTTGGGTTAAGAAAATAAAATTGTTAAAACTAAGTCTTTAAACATTAGTCCTTACAAATTCAGTCATAAAACTTAAGAATTTAGTTATCTGCATACTTTAATAGATGTTATTATTCTCAAAAACCAAATACATTATGATTACTTAAAAAATTACCACCTTCTACTATAATTTTGTTCCAAAGGAGACTATAGTTTTCAATTCCACTACAAACACCTCTGCCATCTAATACAAAACCATTCGTCTATGCATATCAGTACAGATAAATACTAAATTCAACCTCTTAGAACCTACTTTTTACAAATTTAAAATCTAAATGATTTCATCTGCGTGGCAAAATAGTATAGATTTTTTTCCACAGAAATAAATTCTTTTTCATAAATTAAATTTTAATATATATCTGAATGGCTGAAACTGAAAATCTGGTATCCCTTTAATCATCTGCCCCCTTGCTGAGTTTGTGGCTCTGAGGAGGATTTACAGTCGGGGAGCACAGTGCAAACCACGTAAGCCTCCCAGGCCTGGGTCAGACAGGTCATATCCTGATTGAGCTGGTCGTATCCTCTCCGAGCTGGTTTCCTCACCTGGAAAACAGGGTGATGCTATCTACTCTGTAGGGTGGTTATGGGTATTTAATGGGGTAAGGGGTGAAAAACTAAGTACAGAATACCTAGGGGGCTGATCTAACAAACACGTGCCAGGTGCTGCTCTAAATGCTTTACATACTTCATGAAGGCAACCTTCACAACAACCCTACGTGTTATCACATTATTTCCTTTTCAGAGATAAGGGAACTGAGGCACAGAAAGGTTAGGTAATTTGCCCAAGGTCACGCAGCTGGCAAGTGGCAGAGCCAGGGGATGTTCCCCACCCCACACTCCAGAGTCCATTCTCTTAACTATCATGTGTTGCTGCTTCATGGACGAGAGGCCCAGGAACAGTATCTCCTACCACCAGTCATGAGATCGTATCTCCCAACTGGGCAAAGACTGCACAAAATAGTGTGAAGACACAAATTGCGGCAAAATATTTCATGTGTTTCCCTTTGGGCTGAGGGATACAATCTCAGTGAAGTAGACCTGCATGTATAGCATGAAAAAAAAAAGTTATGAAAAACAAGAATAGTTTGATCACCACTTTTTGCTAAATCAAACTATCTAAATAAGTTTAGGAGAAAGGTGTGGAAAGGTTACAAACTGTTCCCAAGGACATTCCTGGGGAATGGGACGGTTCAGTGTAGTGAGAGGTGGGCCAGGGTTTTCACTTCTTCTACAGCACGCCTTTATACCGCTGGAATGTTCTAGGGCATTTATTATTTTGTAAAACTTTGAGAGGCAGTGGATTCAGGCACAGTTACTAAGACAACGGGTATGAATGCACTCCCACCCCCATCCCAGACAGTAGCACCCTGCCCTTTAGTGGAAATATCAGCGTAGACAAATAATAAATGCACCCCCCATCGATCAATTACACTTCTAGCACCTAGCCCGCCCCCCCCGTGTTCACACATACAAGTGGGCAAGGGTGCTGCAGCCTTCACACTGACCCCGGCCATGCCAGAGCATGTCTGTGGGGAGCCAGCCCATCAGGGAGGCTTCCCCCCCACTGATGCGAAGAGTGAAGACACAGAGTACTGGCTGGCCTGGCAAAGGTGGACTCTTCCTCCAGCTCAGTTACAATCTAAACGCAGTGGGAAGAAAGAAGAGGGAGGCTGACTTTGACTTGTAACTATTAAGACTCTTTTCAAAAAAGAATGCTCTCAATCTAGCAACCTTCTGTGACTCAGGCAACTACTAAAGTGTGTTTCTCTGCTTCAAGAGAGCAGCTGGTGAAGTGAGACAGTATGTTCTTAGAGCCTACGCCACCCCGTCCGGCATTTCATTACACAGTGACTTCTTACTGCTCATGTTTTCATCTGTTCTGGTCTTGGCTCTCCAATTAAACTCATTTTTTCAGGGCACTGCCACCTCAGGGAAGCTGCACAAGGCTCTGAAAGAGCCCCAGACAAGAGCCAGGGACCACGGTTCCCACAGCCACTTCCATCATACGCTGAGCAACCTTGAGCAGGCCCTGATTTCTTTGGTTTTCAGTTTCCACATCTGTAAAATCAGGAGGTCGAGCTACATGATCTTTACAGAATCTTCAGTTCTATTAACTACGATTTTTACATTTCTCATGGGACCTAATATGAGAATTGAATACAGCTATTTATATTAAAATTTTCTTCACATTTTTATAGCAGAATGTACACACACTGTCTTCACAACCACGTTTATCAAGTGAGAGTCTACCTAATTTTAAGAATTATTAAGCATAAAAGATTTACTTGAAACAAGTAAATTTAAAGCATTTTACATGTATTAACTGATTCAATATCACAATAACTCAAATAATCATTTCCCCGCACTACAGAAGACGAAACTGAGGTCCAGAGAGCTTTCTTGCCCAAGGTCACATAGCTAGAATATGACAAAGTCAAGAATCAAACCATAAGAGTCCAGCACATTTAACTACACACCCTACTATCTTTACTGTAGGAGAGGAAGGAATACACAATACGTAAGCTGCTTTTTCAAACCCAACACACACACAGGTTCTTGCTTCTCTACCACCTCACCTTGAGACTAAAGTATAATCCAATAGTATTATTCCAATTGAGTAACTGGAATGTGAACTGTATTAAAGCAGACAAAATATTAAATGTTACAGAAATTCAAACAATTTTTTGAAAAATCTAGTCAATATATACAGCCCAAATTGCCAGGCTTTCCCCAAACTGCCATCCCTTCTCTTTGTGCTTCCAGAACACTTTGCATTAACTCTGTAGTACAGATCTAACTGTAATGAAACTTCTCTCCCACCACCTAAGCTGCATTCCTGGTCAGCAAGCCTGTCAGCATATTGTTTGTACCCTGCTTTGGTGTGAGGTATCATAACTGACCCACTGTCAGTATGGAACCCAATAAAGTTTGCTGAATGAATGTCAACTAAGTTCAATGATGTATTGGTGTGAGGTATTCTACTGTAATATTATGACAGACAAGAATCAACACTTTAGCCATGCTGTGACTTAGAAAGGCTTTCAAATGAGTCTTGAGTGATGCCAGCTTAGAGAAGCAGGAAGGCAATTAGATGTATGAATCAAGAGCATGATAATTTAGAGACAGTATACCAACTTCAAATTCTTCCAGGGCAGAGGTAGGAACAGCAGCAATCATTCTTAAAAGAAGATTAAGAAAAAAAAACAAAAAAGGACATTAATCTAACTTTGTAAAGTTGACAGTCAGCTAAGACGTCCAAATAAAATTTAAAAAACAACTGTCATTTATTGGTATTTCATTCTCAAAATTAGGTAAAAGGTAATGACATTTACTAAAGGCAATGGAAATAACAAAGAAACTAAACATAATTCATGAATCTGTTCTGTGACAATGTAATCATGTATCTGTTAACAGTTTTTTCAATGATTTAGCCCAAATTCAATCACTGGTTATAGGCCTCAACAATAGCACCTGAGAACTTGTTGAAAATGCAAATTTTCAAGTCCCATTTCAGACCTACAGATTCAGAAACTTGGGGTGGGACCAAGAAATCACACACACACACACACACACAGTTCCTTAAATATTTCAAGCAATTCTAAATTCTACCCAGTCTGGCTGTGAGGCATCAAGAGCCCTGGGATTCTAGGCCTGACTACAGCCGACCCAGAGGTTAAGTTGTTTTGGGTCACAGAATTCAAAGCCTCTGAGCCACCCACTTAAAAGTACAAAAACAGGCAGTTTTGGCCACAGTTTCAGAGGATCTGTGAAGCCATCCACAGACTTGCCAAGGATCAAGGATAGGGAATTAAGAACTTCTGTTCTAGCTAATTATGTGAAGCTGGTAGGAGAGAAGAACTGCTGCTCTGAGCCTTTACTACCTGCCAGATGTATTCACCAGCCACGTCACTCACCCTTACAACAGCCCTAGGAAGGAGTAGATATAACACTACTTTATTGATGGAAAAATATGAAGCTCAGGGAGGTTAGATACCTTACCCAGTTGCAAACCTGGAAGATAGAAAGGAAAACCCAGCTGTTTTACCTGCAAGGTAAGAATAAAGATTAGTTACAGCCATATCTTGGAGATACTGTGGTTTGGTTCCAGATCACCGCAATAGAGCAAGTCACACAAATTTTTTGGTTTCCCACTGCATATAAAAGTTATGTTTACATTACACTGTAGTTTATTACATGTACAATAACATTATGTCTGAAAAAACAATGTACATGCCTTACTTAAAAAATACTTCACTGCTAAAAAATGTTAACCATCATCTGACAACACAGGGTTGCCCAAAACCTTCTATTTATAAAAAACAGAATAAAGTAAAGCATAATAAAAAGAGGTATGTCTGTATTTGGGCCTAACAAGCCCTGGCTTCCTCTTGATACTCAAAACGTGCCTGGAGGGACTTCCCTGGTGGCACAGTGGTTAAGAATCCGCCTGCCAATGCAGGGGACACGGGTTGATCCCTGGTCCAGGAAGATCCCACGTGCCGCAGAGCAACTAAGCCCGCGTGCCACAACTGCTGAGCCTGTGCTCTAGAGCCCCCAAGCCACAACTACTGACCCTGCGAGCCACAACTACTGAGCCCACATGCCACAACTACTGAAGCCCGCGTGCCTAGAGCTTGAGCTCCGCAACAAGAGAAGCCACCACAATTAGAAGCCCGCTCACCACAATAAAGAGTAGCCCCCGCTTGCCGCAACTAGAGAAACTAGAGAAAGCCCACGTGCAGCAATGAAGACCCGACGCAGCCAGAAATAAATAAATAAGTAAATAAATAAATAAAAATTTTTAAAGTGCCTGGAGCAAATGATATAAATTCTCTGAGCCCATCTCCTCATTATAAAATAACATAGCTGATGACAGACTGTATTTATTGATGATTTCTAAAATGTCTTCTTGCTTTTACATGCTAGATCCTACATAGGAGGAGATTTCTAAAACTTGGATACAGAATACAAGCATACCACATTTTACTGTACTTTGCTTTACTGTGCTTTGCAGATATTGTGTTTACAAATTGAAGGTTTGTGGCAACTCTGCAACAAAAAAGTCTATCTGCACCATTTTTCACAACAGTATTTGCTCACTTCATGTCTCTGTCCACATTCTGGTAATTCCTACAACATGTCAAACTTTTTCATTATTATTGTATTTGTTATGGTGAACTGCAGTCAGTGATCCTTGATGTTACTACTGCAAAAAGTTAAGAATTCACCGAAGACTCAGATAATAGTTAGCATTTTTTAGCAATAAACTTTTTTTTTTTAATTAATTTATATTTATTTTTGGCTGTGTTGGGTCTTCGTTTCTGTGCGAGGGCTTTCTCTAGTTGTGGCGAGCGGGGGCCACTCCTCATCGCGGTGCGCAGGCCTCTCACTATCGCAGCCCCTCTTGTTGCGGAGCACAGGCTCCAGACGCGCAGGCTCAGTCGTTGTGGCTCACGGGCCCAGTTGCTCCGCGGCATGTGGGATCTTCCCAGACCAGGGCTCGAACCCGTGTCCCCTGCACTGGCAGGCGGATTCTCAACTGCTGCACCACCAGGGAAGCCAATAAACTATTTTTTAATTAAGGTATATACATTGTTTTTTAGCCATAATGCTACTGCATACTTAACAGACTATAATATAGTGTAAACATAACTTTTATATGCACTGGGAAACCAAAAAATTCATGTGACTCACTTCATTGCAATATTCATAAAACTGTGGTGGTCTGGAACCAAGCCCACTATTTCTCCGAGGGCACCTGTAGAAAGAATCATGCTGAAGGTGCCATCTTTTAGATAGGAAGCACAAACAACCAGATTAAAATCAACTGGCAAAAGACTGACAAACTCAAGACTGTGTCCTTTATAACCTAAACTACTTTATAACCTAAACAATACTAACTCTCAGGTAAAAAGTACAGTCATCCCTCAGTTTCCAAAACGGATTGGTTCCGGGAGCCCCGGTGAATACCAAAATCTGAGGAGGCTCAAGTCCCTTATATAAAATGACAGTACAGTACAATGAATACAGTCAGCCCTCCTTATCCACAGGTTTCACAGCCAAGGATTCAACCAATCTGGGTTCAATTCAATTGACTGAATTCAATCCACGGTTGGTTGAATCCGTGGATATGGAGGGCCGAGTGTATATGCAATGGCGGGTTACAAATATCTACTAGCCACTCATTAAACTCAATTCTTTTAGAACAATATTATTCTAGAAATCTCCTCCCACATTATGTTTCCAAAATAGGTCCCATTTTCAGCAGGTCTGGCACAAAAATATTATGGCACAGAGCAATTAATGGTCAGGGGTTGGCTGGCTAACTTAGCCAGTGACAATGAGGACAATGAAGGACAGATATGAAATACTTCAGAAGTTGGCCTGACAAACATGGTGACAAATATACAAAAGGGAGGCATTTACTCTCTCATGTAAAAATCTGTCTTTGGTACTAGACAGATAACAGTGTCACACAGGTAAAGAGAACAGAGGACTAAGGCTACCAGTGGGTTTGGTTAAGTGAGTGGAGATATAAACTTCCATGTAGAACTCACTGGGCTTATATATGCCCTTATGAGACATTCAAATGGAGATAAACTCTAGGGTCTGGAGATCAAGACATCAGGGCAGATTTAGGAGTCATCAGCATACATGTGATAGCTGAATCTATACAGAAAAAAAGGGGCAGCAGAAAGAACCCTAAAGAACATCAACATGTAACAGGTGAGTGCAGGTGACCTAGATGTAGGAGATAAAAATCCAGGGGTGGGGGGAGTTTGAGGAAAGCCAAGGAAAATAGTTTTAAAGAGGAGGAAGTGATGAACAGCAACAAATGCCATAAAAAGGGCAAGAGCTAAATAGAATATTACATTGGATTTGGTAATTAGTGACTTTATGACAAAGCTGAGGGGTAAAAATGGAAATCGGATTTCAGAAACGTGATCAGCAAATAAGAAAAGGAGATAATAAACAAAGGTCACTTGTTCGAGAAGCTGAGTTTAACAGAATATATTTAGCTTCTCTGAATGTAGAGGCTTTACCTGACACTCAGGGATAGATCCATGAGTGACTCTTAAAAAAAAAAAAAAGAAAATCCTGTCTTTAAGTTAGTTCTTATTCAATTACAGCATTTTTATGTCAAATAGGAATATTAAGTGCTCAAAAGATATAAAGTGTTTTTCCACGCACCGTTCTGGATATTAACATGTTTTCTTATTTAATCCTTGCAAACCTATGAAGTAGGTATTACTATTCCTAATTTACAAATGAGACAACTAAGGCACAGAGAAGATACGGTACTTGCTGAGGTCTCATAGCTAGCAGTATGGTAGTCAAGCCCAAAATTTCACACAAAAGAGTAAGAGGGAGGGTGAACAATGTGTGAAGTGAGGGTTAAGAGATGAGAACTGTAAATGTTATAGTTAAGACTGTACTGACTGTTTAACCGGCCAAAGTTTAATATCTATTCAAGAACTTATTTTCAATTTGAAAGAATTTGTGTCTTCTCTCATCTCAGAATCCTACATTGCTAAGACCTGACATTTTTATGCCTCTTATGACACTCAGATTCAGCACTGCATTACAACTGTGTCATTTCTCCTACTGAACTGCAAGTTACTTGAAAATGGGAGTGTATCTTATTTGTCTTTGTATCTCTATACCCTCAATCTTAAAAGTAGAAGATACTAGACTTACTGCAGTAACCATTTCTCAGTATACACAAATATCAAATTATGTTGTACACCTGAAACTAATACACCGTTACATGTCAATTATACCACAATTAAAAAAAGAAAGATTCTCAGTAAAGGTTGGTTGTATGAATAATCATTTTTACTTTTCTGAAGTTTCTGGGGGCTTCCATATATTCTTAAAGTCTTTAATCGCTGTGTAGGACTGTTCTGCCTCAGATATTACTTGGATTGTCTATGGACCACGCAATTTACTGATTTTGGTGGAAATACCCTTCTGAAGTAAAAATCAAATATAATTCCCCTAGATAAAACCTTTTAAAGATTCCTATCACCTACTAGTCAAAGGTCATAGCCCTGTTCTCCAACCTTAACCCTAACCCACTCTCCCTGGTTCCAACTACCAAACCACCTATACTTCTTCAATGGTCCATTGCAACATATGTGTTCACCGGGTGAACGTCTCCTCCTCCATCAAGACAACTGAAATTCTTTTTTTTAATCATTACTTTTTTAAAAACTAAATTTATTTATTTATTTTGGCTGTGTCAGGTCTTCATTGCTGCGCGTGGGTTTTCTCTAGTTGCAGTGAGCAGCGGCTACTCTTCGTTGCGGTGCGCGGGCTTCTTATTGCGATGGCCTCTCTTGTTGCGGAGCACGGGCTCTAGGCGCACAGGCTTCAGTAGCTGTGGCACACGGGCTCAGTAGTTGTGGCGCATGGGCTTAGTTGCTCCGCGGCATGTAGGATCCTCCCGGACCAGGGCTCAAACCCGTGTCCCCTGCATTGGCATGCGGATTCTTAACCACTGCGCCACCAGGGAAGTCCTGAAATTCTTTTTTAAAGCCTTCTCATATTTGCAATTTTCATTTTCGCTCTCTCCCTTACTATACTGTAAATTTCCTAAAAACAAACTCCACAAGGCAACACTGATCTTTTTCATTCTCAGATCTGGCAAGTAGAGGCTCAGTAAGTGTTTAATAAATGTTTGTTAAAAGAGTAAATCATTGAAGCATAATTCAGTAAATCTGCAGGAACTATATAATACTGATCCATTATCAAAAGTAAAGATTTTAGGTAGCTTTCCACTACTGATAATGAATGGTGCACTTTTCTATTCTGTCTCATCCCCAAAACTCGTGAATTCAAGATAACTTGTACCTTCATCACCAGCTAATCATGAGCACCATCACCAAACACACAAAAGAGACCCAAGGACTACCAAAACCTCTTTATGACCCAGTCGAACCAATAAGGCATGTTTACAACTATTGGTAAAAGATATGAAAAAACATCACTTAAAAGGCTTTGGAAGTGCTCCAATTTAAGTGTGTGAAATGAATTAAAATGACACAATTCTGGGGCAGCATCTTTTTATCTCTAGGTGCATACCAAATTGAAGGCACTCAAATATATACTTTTAAAAAACCTGAGTCACAGCTAGCTTGGTCAAAGAGAAGCTATGTCAGGTTTCCAGACAGCCCAAGAATATAATGTGTCAGCCTTGAGGCCTTAGGCAAATCATCTGAACTGTTAACATTTTCTTTTTCTCATACACTGCCTCAGCATGTTTGGAACGCAATGTGCTTTAACAAGTCCTGTCACAAGGCGCAATGTGTTGGGAGGAGATCTTCACATTTCATCCCAGAATAACTAAGTCTTCACAGTTATCTTCAAGCTGCTTCACCCATGTTACTTAATCCTGGGCCTTTATTATCTTCATTGTACAGATGGGGGAAGGAAGGATATAAAATGACTTGGCTGAAGAGGTCCAGCAAGTCACCAAAAGAGCCTTCATTTTAACTATCAGTCCCTCATCCTCTCTTCACAGAACCATTTTGTTTGAGAAACTTTCACTGACAGCAGGCAGAAGAGAGCGTCAAACTAGTTACTAGCTCTTACTTGTTTAATTTGAATGAATAATCTAAGCTCCCTAGACCTGTAGGTTATGATAGCTCTAGGACAGGAGATTTGATGGATTAAGTTTTGCTGATTGAATCCAAATTCGTAAATCTACCTCAAACTTCTAAATTTCGACATAGCTTGACCTAAACTTTAAAGGCATTATTTTTTCTCTGTCCAGATCTCTAATTTTTCCAAATTTTGGTCAGTCTCCTAAATGTGTCAAGTCATACCTACCTTTTCAGTTCAGGATCAAGGCTACCAGAATTTTCTCCTACTTAAACAGTAAACCAATCCCTCCTGAGCCATGAAGGATTGATTCCAAGGCACCCATCAATCACAGCCAACTCTAGATCTAGACTCTAATCTGAACTGTTAGGGGAGCCCAGCAATTTCGAATTCCAGGCAGTCCCTCTTACACCTCCGAACCACCCTTGGGAGGAGTGCCTCTTCTAATCGCCGCCCCATTATGGGGTCCAGAAAAGGGATATGTCAATAGTCTCAGATTCAACAAAAACTATTATCCCCGTTGCAAGTAATGGTAACTTGGCAATCACAACTACGGACCTTGAAATGGGGTAATAACTTAAAGATCCCCACAGTATACGTGCTGAGAACAAATTATTTAGCAGATTCCATTTCCTGGGCCCAAGTGACTTGCATAACTGGGCGATCAGCATAGGCTCGAAAGAGCAGGGAGCTCACAATTCAGTTTACTGTACTTTACCACAAAATTCTACACCAAAATATTCTCACACATGCCTGCCTGTAGATGATGTAAATTCTTCATCTCGTCTTTTAACTAGACCGCTGGCGGAGTTCTCTTCCTCTGCAGTGGCCACGGGCCACCAGCAACTACTTCTAACGGCTGTCCCCTGCGGCTCGAGCTAACAATCCTCCAACCCCGCGAGTCCCGCAGCCTCTGCTAAACGGACACCTCAGCCCCAAACTGGCCATCCCCTCCTCCCCCACGTCCCCGCGTCGCTCGTCATCCCACGCCAGGCGCCACCCTCTCTCCATCCCCGATAGGATTTGGGGCTTAGCGCTGCGACCGCCAGCGGGAGCGGTCCCCGAGCTGGCACCTACCTTCCACCTCCTTCTCCAGGCGCGGCCGGGGGTCACCGCTCGCCTACCCCAACGGCCGCGCCGAGCCTCCCGCAGAGAAGCGGGGCGCCGCGCCAGGTGCCGGTGCTCACCTCCGCGCCCTCCCCCCGCCCGCCCCCCGCCCACCTGCCCCAGGCCCCAGGCCCCAGGCCCCGCCGGCGCCGTTGCCCCTCCCCGGGCAAGCGCGTCACAATCCCCGGCGCGGGCCGAGGCTCTCACCGTCACGGCCCCCGGGTGCGGCGGAGACACACCGCTCAGCGTCCTAAACCTGCTCGCGCAGCCCCGAGGGCCCGCACAGGCGCGGCGGCACGCAGCGCCCGGGCCGGCGGCCCCGCCTCCACCTCCAGCTCCCGCCTTCCCCGCCTCCGGCCGGGCTCCGCCTCTCGCCTCGCTGCAGCCTCCCGGGCTCTGCAGGTTTGCAAGGTTCCCACCCCGCCCCCGCGCCACTGGCGCCGCAGGCCAGCCTCCTCCCATTGGCTCCGCCAGTTGCTAGGCGATGAACAACAGCGGCCTGCATTGGCCCGGTGGGGGCCCCTGAATCTCCTCCCTACCTCCAAAAAAACCCGGAGAAAAAGAAAACCTTATCCCTAGAGCCTGAGCGGGATGCTGGCGCAGCTGCGGCTGCGGCACCTGTTACGCCCTGTGATTCACCCTGCCGGGCCCTGCTCCCCACCCCCTCCTCACGACCGCGGAGCTCGGGGCCCAAAGCTTCGTGGGGCTGGGGGCGGGGGGAAGGGGGTCGTGGCTGCTTTAAAGCACGTGTTCCGAGCCCCGGTGAACCCCAACACCCACCCTAGGAGCAAAGGTGAAGCGCCCAGAAAAGCCACGTGCGCTTGCAAAAGTGGGGAAATAAACCAAACAACAGCCGGCACCCAGAATTAGGTCAGGCCTAGGGGAAGGGAGGTTCAAGCGCCGGGAGTCGAGAATGCCAAGGAGAAAGTTCATGTAAAATTAGGGCAAGAAATGGACCTAGGCGGAAGACAGCGGAAAGACTAAGAAAAGGCACTTGTGAACTAGACGTTTATGCAAAAAAGTCCCACACTCACTGATCAAAATATGCGCAAAGAAAACGTATGCCTGCTACACCCGTAGCCGGGGTCATGCAGGCTCCTCCCCTGTTCCACGGCAGCCTAAAATTCTCCAGGGAAGATGAGAGGCCAGAGAAAGGAAAGAGATCAGATGGAGAAATCGCAGGCATATGAGTTGAGTTATAAACACAAGATGTACTTGGATAGATTTTTTTTTAAGTGAAGCCAAGAAATTCACTCAAGAAAGGAAAAACAGGTTTGGTATTTTAAGGAGGCTCCTGAGAGCACTTTGAAACCAAAATAGTATGAGAGAAGGACAAGAAATATTAACGCTGAAGAGCAAGGGAGAGAGGAGTGCCCCCTTCCAATTTACACACACATATCCCCATTCCTGAATGAAAGATCAAGGCGAGAAAACGAACATGCCATGGCGGCAACTTCAGAAACCAAGGTAATCCTCCTGTTTGCCTTTGGCCTAAGCGATCAGGAGGCCTGGATTGATGCTGTTAAGCATAGGTGAATGACAGCCGAATCGCCAGTTAGGGCCCTCATTGTAAGGACACTATTAGCGCAGGCTGGTAGGGAGGAAAGCCAGTTATTACCAATAATTACGTTAATCGCTAACCCAGACAACTGATGGGAGTAAAGGGGGTTACCCCTGCTCCCGAGAGGGGTTTTGAAATTTCAACTGTCCACCCCCCAAAATCCCACACCCCTTCCCATCTTAAGAAGCAACTTAGTGTGACAGTTTGAAGTAACACTTCCAGGTTCATTTTGACCGTTTTAACCTCCTCACAGTCAAAAAGCGAGAGCTCACTCTCGGATTAGCTAGAAGTTTTGAGAGCGGTTGATTCGATACGCAGCGCCTGGCACTCCCTGTTGTGACCTAACCACTCACGGTGCAGGATTTTAAGAAGGCTTGGGTCAGGCAGAGGTGAGCTCCGGGAAGTTCGGCTCCGCCCCCAGCCGCAAGGATGAATCAGAGCTGTCTGATTAAACCAGTGCTTTAGAATCTTTTGCTCTACTCCTAAAAATTTTTGAGGGCCCCAAAGACCTTTTGTTTATGTGGGTTATACCTATTGATATTTACTATACTAGAAATTAAAACTGAGAAATTTAAAAATATTTATTTTAGAATAATAATAATTACATCTTATCATAAATAGCAAATTTTTATGGAAAATAACTATATTTCTCCCTAACATAGTAAAAAGAATCATAGTACTTTAAAAATTTGCAAATATCTTTAGTGTCTGGCTTAATGGAAGGCAACTGGATCTTCAAATCTGCTGCATTTAATCTATTGCACTATTTCAGGTAGCCTTTGGAAAACTCCACTGTACACTCAGAATGGGAGAAAAAAAGGCAAATAACATTTTAGTATTATAACAATAGTTTTGACCTTGCAAACTCCCTGAAAGGGTCTTGGGGATCACCTCCTAAAATCCCCGTGCCCCCCGCCCCTTTCTCCAATTAATACTTTGAGAGCCACTGGTCCAGATGGGTCTTGATACTTTGTCCCCCTTTATCAATGACTGGTTTAGGAGCTAAGCATGTGACCTAATTCTGGTGAGTACATAATGGGAAGTGGGGGGAAGGGGACTTCAGGGGAAGGGTTTTATCCCTGAGAGCCCCTAAGAAGTCTTTTCCTTACTTCTTGCCTTGGCCATCCTCCAGTAAGCAAGACATGTTTGGAGCTGTGGTGACACATCCCCCAACAATGAGCAAGAAAAATACAGGAAAGGTAACCCAGAACCTAGAAGTCACTAAGTGGCTAAGTTAACCTACCCTGGCTCTGCATACCTCCAGACTGCTCACATATGAGATAGCAAGTGGCCTATCACCTAAGCCATTTGGGGTCAGGTATTTGGTTACTTGCAGCCAAGAAGATCCTGACTAATGTAAAGGACAAGATAAAGAATTTGGCTACAGCCTGAAAATAGTCTAAGGATGCTTTTTGGCCCAGAGGTAAAGGAATTGGGCTTAATAGAACTTTGCTATGGTAAAGGAAATAAAGAGGAAAGACACAATCTAGAATGTTTTTTAATACTTAACTGTGCCTACTTTCCCCCCCTTCTACCAAAATTAAGGGGATGTGACTATTAAGTGTTGCTGTTTTCCAAAACACATCAAAACTTCCATCCTTGCTCCTCTGTAGTCTATATCACAGTGGTCAGAGTAATTCTTTAAAAATATAATTCATATCATAACGACTTTCTGTTTTGGTCCCCCTCAGCCAGTGTTAAAGCCAAATTTCTTTCCGTGGCTACAAGTTTCTTATGACCTGCCCTCCATCTCCTTACCTATCTGACCTCATGTCCTACAACTCTCTCCATTAGTCACTGCTCTTCATTCTTGCCAGGCACTTTCCTGCCTCAGGACCTTTGCACTATTCCCTCTGTTTGAATGTTCTTCCCCTTAAAATCTATATTACTTATCTCTCCCCTTTCAAATCTAACCAAAGTCACCCTCTTGTGAGGCCCAACCTAACAACATTATTTAAAACTGGAACCCCCTCCAGCTTCCTAAATATCTCTTACCTTGCTCTTATGTAATCTTCAACCATAGTACAGAGTTTACTTTTTTTCATTTGTTATTTGTTTAGTCCATTTCCCTTTACTAGAATGTAAGCCCAACAGGGACAGAGATTTTGTCTGATTGTTCACTGATGTATGCCCAGTGCCTAAAACAGTGCCTGGTACTTAGTGATTGGTGCTCAATAATTATTTGTGAATAAATGAATATAACTTCAAATGGATGTTTTTCATTTCAAATAAATCACTTTGGCAGGCTATATACATGTTCCAATGATGCTGCTCAAAAGTATCACATTAGGAGACACTGAATTTTTGAAAAGAATTCTCTCTTTGATAAAAAATCTGATTTTTGGAATGATCCAAAAGTTATTCAGAGCCAAATCTGATGAACACATTCTGGAGTCATGTTAAAATGCCAAAACCTGTGTTTTCCAACTAAGTTACTGCATTTGGGTGGATAGGGAAAGGTCAAAAAACAAGATGTGTTTGATTTTCTAAGACAGTAAAATGACTGTGAACATAATTTCAAAGAGGAATTCTAAAAATACACACTAATAACAAGTTGAAGGAAAAGTATACATGTATTTTAAACTCTACATGTTTGTGTGTATGTGTGAATGAATCTCTTCCAACCTGTCTGCAGGCTTCCATTCTTGCCCCTACTTTTTTTCAAAAATGAAGATCAGATCCTCTCTGCTGCCCTCCCCCCCCATCTTCAATTAAGAATCTTTCATGGCCTCTCATTGTATTTAGCATGAAATTGAACTTCCTACCCAGTCATGCATGCATGATCTGGCCCCTATACCCCTCTTAGAACTCTTACTTTGGTTATGCAAAGTGCCAGCCGTAGTGGCCCCCTTTTTTCTCCTCTGGTCCTTTGAACCTGCCATTCACTCTGCTGCAAGGCTCTTCCAAGAAGGTTTCAAGACTCTGATTCTTTTTCGTCATTCAGATCCCACTTCCATGTGTAAAGCAACCTTCCCACGTCTGGTTTATTTGTCTACTTGTTTGCTTGCTTATGGCCTGTCTCCTCCCACTAGAATGTAAGCCCCATGAAGGCAGGGACCTTGTTGGTCATGTTTGCCTCTGTAGTCTCAGCCCCTTCATGCCTTCCCTCGAGGGTTGCTAACCATACTGTTAATAGTAAGATTGCTTTACATTTTATTAACTTCAGTGACATATGAATTTTTATAAGTATGTACTATTATAATTTTTAAATATTTTAATTTTGCTGAAATAAATAGGCTCTGATTTTAATACATGTAGTAAGTTAATAATCTATTTACTCATATGTGTTCCTCAAAAACCAGTGTTTCAAATACCCCAGCAAACATTCAGGTCACACTGCTTCTAATACCATGTATATTCAAATCTGGATAATAATGGGCCACCTTATAAAGGCTTTCTGCTGTAATTTATACCATCTGGATTATTTCAATAGCAGCAACAATTTCTGGATCTAGTGAAGACCATTGCTTTTCAGGGCCTCTATGCTCTAACAGATGAGAAGAGGGGCTGGGTCACCTCTTCTTAATGGCCTCACTTTCATTAATTCTGTGTTCTGGCCAGGATTGTCTTTCCAGGGGTGGCAGGGTGGAGAAACAAAGTCTTGCTGGATTCTGTACTAGGAACTTTCATATCCGTAGCCTCATTTTATTCACAAGATCAATTTAAGCCTGTTTGTAATTAACTACAAAATGGTATAGGACAAACTCCAAGGGCCGTGAGACTTTAGAGTCCTCGCTGAGGGCTGGAGTGGTCAGGGAGTACTCAGTGGAGGAGAGGGAACTGGAGTAGGGCCTTGGGGCAATCTTGACTCTGCAAGCCTAGCAGTAAGCAGAGACCAGACCACTAGGTCTGCTTCTGGGTCTAAAAGGTGGCCTTACACTTAGCTGGGCTTGGCTCCTCTAGCTATCTGAGTGAATCTCTGCATCATGCTGCATTTCCAAAGATGATTTCATTTCTGGCCAGTCCCTTTGGATTTGGTCCAGTAGTGGTTCAGCTTGAAACAACAGTCCTGTGCCATTTATAACGTGTTGGCTGAGTCTGCAGAAAAAGCAGACCACTGTGGTTCCCCCTTCCTCCCACCTCCACCCAGGTGAAGAGTTTCAGAAAAGAAAACTATCCTTCCTCATTACCCGCCCTGCTGCCCTGCCCTACCCCACCTCCCATGCCCCACCACCATAAACAAACACACAGAACAGCGGCCAAAATGCTTGATCATCTTCTAGGTGGTTCGCTCTTAGTGCTTTAGATTTTGTCTGGTCTGCTGAATGTTTTGCTCTACGATTTCTTTAGAAAGTGTTTTTTGTTTGTTTGGTTGGTTGTTTTGGGGGTTTTTGTTTTTGTTTTTTCTGAACCTGATGACTTTTACCAAGCTAACTCTTTGGTTTCCAACTCTCCATTTGTCCCAAAATTGATTTATTAATTTAAAAATATTTCATATAAAACTTGATTATGCATAAGTCACTCCAACAGTTAATAAGGTGCTATCATAGAAAAGTGATCAGGTACCAACCAGAGTAGTTCTCAAACCCTGTATTTCCAAAGGAGAAGCATACTTCCTTTAGGAAATGCAATGAACGTTCATGCAAAACATACACACATGCACACACGCACACACACAGAAACACTGCACAAAGCTTACCTTGAGGACTACAGTGGCCTCTAAACCTTTCTCACACGGAACATTTTGGCTCAGTCTACTCTTCTAAGCTTGCAAATTTAAACCCCAAGCATTGAGCGGACAGCAAAAGACCCTCCAAGGAAGTAGGGGGACTATAAATGACTCAAAATATTTTTTAGTTATACTGAAATCTATGTAAAAACCACAGAGCACAAAGATCCAGCATTAACTTGAAGAGTTGTGATATAATTCTGCACCAAAGCACCCTTTTATTTCACATAGTCTTAGTTTCCCTGCTCTTATTTGAAAATTTCCTTAACAGTTTAATGAATATTTATTGAATGATTACTGTGTGAGAGATTGAGAGGTTTTAAGCCCCTGCTCACAACAGGAACTCAGAGTTTCCCAGAAACACAGAATAATCCATTGACACTTGAGTCTGACTGCCTGGGCTGAAATACTGGCTGGGCCACCTGGGTCCATGTTGACATCACTGAACTCCCAAACCCACCTTTCCTCCTCTGGGCATTCTGTTTAGTAAACAATAAATGCTTCATGGTCTAAGTGACTTCTAGTTAGGTTGTTTGATAATTGCAGCCAAAAGCATCCTGATAATACATTGAAAAAAGAATTTTCATGAAGTGACCTGATGGTATGATATTTCATTTTATTGGCACAAATATATTCAAGTGCCACATGTGGAAACAGTCAAGTGAGCAAAAAAGTCGGGGGAAAATGAAGTATAGGAGTTATTTACAGAGGACTGAATGGAATAATTAAATGAGAAGCAGGGAAAATGCGGGACTGTGTCTATGCTTTGAATTATAAATATGTATCTTAGATATTAACATTTTTCTAAATTATATTTTCTTTCTTTACTAATTTAACTAGGCCAGAAAAATTAAGACACATTGATAAATATGACTTTGCACAAAATGATTTGCTCTTTTGAAAATTTCAGACCACAGCACTATGTTTTCTGGCTAGTAGTTGCTTTATGTTATAGGTATATTCCAGCAAAAGTCATGTGTAAATAATGCATTTAGAAATCAAGTCATAATCTGAATGTACTAGTGAAACTAGATGTTTAAAATTACGATAAATCTATTTGCATGATGAATGATGCCTTCGTAGAACAAATAATCTCATTATTTGTCCATTCTATAAGATTATATTTTAATATGTTGGATTTTCTTAAAAGGGTTTCACCTTTCCTTATTTAAAACCCAGACTTTTGGGTAACTATTTAATGAAGAGTTTTCTGTAATATGAATCTCAATAGAGATGGCTGAGGTGTTGCAATCAACAAAACAGTTCTTATCCTTTTATTCTGCAACTGGCAATTCAATTTTATCTTAGTAATAAATTTCCATTTGATTTCATTATTTCTATTTCACTAGGCAAAGTTTCTCTTTCTGCATTCTCAGGGAAGAAGAAATCTGAAGGCTTGATTTCTGGTGGATTTTATGTCCTGCTTTGTAAACCTCTATCAATGATGTCATCAAATAATTGTTCAACTTGAAATATAGTGGAATACAATCCTCTATATACTGGGTAAAACACCCACATAAAAATTCAGAGTTGAAAAACTTAGATATCAATTAAAATACGGTATTGATTTAAAGTAACTGCTTAAGACTTAACAATCGTGTGTGAATCTGCCTGTCCCTTTAAAAAGAAAAGAAATTGCGTTCTGGTTGCTGAGCTCTCTTGGATTTATTTTATCTTAGCAGCTGTTCCTAAAGTCGATGTTATTCAAATGAGGGTTTTCAAGCTCTTTGTTGTGTTTTTCACAACTTATAGTATATGCTATCAAACATAAAACTCAAATTTAGAATGGGGTAGGGGTGGGGACAATTAGAAATACTGGAGAAATAAAATAATATTGAAAAAAACCTCTAATTTTCATTTAACAAAGATAGGACTGTTGAACATGATCTGCCTGAAGCCCCAGACAGTAGCAAGGCAAAACCCCTGAACCTCTAAGCACCAAAAGTGGTTGATATATTTAGTAATTAGTGTATGTGTAGGGGGAGGGAATGTCTTAAATGGAAGTAATGGCACTTTCTGTGATTATAGAAGATGAGGAAAGAACACATCAAACATTTTTCTTGCCCCTCCAAAGTAAGCATATTATAAATTTTGCCTAACAGAGGCTACCCTTTGACCTAGAAAGAATAACTACAACTCATACACCTTCTGTTCCATTTATTTTTGTTGCTTTTTTCTTTTTTCTTCTTTTTTTCAAGAGGCAGCATAGCTTGATCATTAAGCATGCAAGCTCTGGGCAAGGATCTTGGCTCTGTCCCATACTTGCTGTGGGTACTTATATTTTTCATTTAATTTACAAATTAAATGGGTTAGCTTTGCTAACAGCAAAGTATATATGGAATGTTAACTTATTTAGGAGTTAGCCATATATAACATTTTTAGTCATATGTAATCATTTCCTAGTATTAATGTTAATGATTTATTGAGTGATAATTATTTGTCCACCAGTGTTCTAAGTGCTTTACATATTAATTCATTTTAATCCTCACAACAACCCTATGAGGTAGGTATCATTATTGCTTTTATTTCTAGACTAGGAATTAAGAAGGCAGAGGTTATTTTGCCCAAAAATACCCAGCTAGTAAATTGCAGAGTTAGGGTTTACAGAGCTCGTCTCTTAACCACCAGGTCATTCCCAGTCTATTTAGGACTGTCTTAATCTTTCTTGCTCTCCAATCATTTTTGTTCAAATGTCTGCCGATTAGTGAACAGAAATCTTCAAACCGGGATAACCACATTCTGCCCATGTACATGAAGACTCTGTAGTGCTACACAGCATGGATAGTTTTAAGGGGATCAATTCCACATTCTCAACTTTCATTTCTACACTTTCCTAAAACTTATCTGCCTGAGAACATGCTTGCAGCCTCTTTTCCATCCCTTTTTTACAATCGCCATTTTTCCACTTAAAAAAAGAAAGTCATTCTTCTCACAAATTCCACATCATAGCATGGTGCATTCACCCCAGGTGCACAAAACATGGAAAATGAGAAGTCTGTGTTAGTGTTGAGAAAGGGAATGACTATGATGACTGGGGAACAAAAGTGTCACCTGCTAGCGCACTAAAAAATCTTTTAAATGGCTTTCATTCAGATTCGGCTTGAAGGAGGCCAAGGTGCAATTTTCTTCGGTCCTCTGAAACCCGGGTTTATCTGACACCAGCCACCTCACCATGTTGCCTAAGTTTGAGCCCAAGGAGATCAAATTTGTATACCTGAGGTGCACCAGTGGGGAAGTCTGTGCCACGTCTGCCCTGGCCCCCAAGATTGGCCCCCTGGGTCTGTCTCCGAAAGCAGTTGGTGATAACATTTCAAAGGCAACTGGGGATTGGAAGGGTCTGAGGACTACAGTGAAACTGACCATTCAGAACACACAGGCCCAGATTGAGGTGGTACCTTGTGTCTCAGTCCTGATCATCGAAGCCTTCAAGGAACAACCAAAAGACAGAAAGAAGCAGAAAAACATTAAGCACAGTGGAACATCACTTTTGATGAGATCGTCAACATTGCCCAGCAGATGAGACACCAGTCTTTAGCCAGAGCATACTCTGGGACCATTAAAGAGATCCTGGGGACTGCCAGGTCTGTGGTCTCTGATGTGGATTGCCGTCATCCTCATGACATCATAGATGAATGACAACAACAGTGGTGCGGTGGGATGCCCAGCTAGTTAAGAACTGCAAAGGAACATAATTCAATAAAGGGTCATTTGACAACCAATGGGAAGAAAAAATAGTTTAAATGAGAGGTCATCACATGGTTTTTGGCATACAATTGAGAGGAGTTAAAGTAATTGAGTAACATGGCTACAGCAAAAACCTTACATTCCCATCTACTTATTTTGTGAACAAAATGCTTCAGCATTTATAAGAAGCTTGTCAAACGCATGAATAGAATTGGGGTGGAACTCAGTCTCACTCTATAATATTCATCCGCAAATCCACTGGAAAAGAAAAAGTCCCCTCCATTTTGTTAACAGATGCATTTTCAATAAAATCTTATTTTTATGTTTAAAAATGGTTGTCAATTTGTAATATAGCCACTGTTTGATCAATAGTGTACTACTAATAATTTTAGTAATAACTCCATACAGAGACATAACTCCTAGGACCTTAGAGTTACCGGAAAGTAAAATTAGGTAAGAATGTAGTTGAAAAGAATGATGTAATGATCAATACAAATTTTTCAAGCATGAAAATATGCAATAAGATAGCATTCTGTGCGAGAAATGGAAATATGGAAATGAAATGGAAATGAAAACATGAGTTCAAGAAGAAGAAGGAACAATGTAACTTTTCTGGCTGTTAAAGAAGAGCTCGGTCACATATATTTAAAATTAATAATGTTGGGTAAAAAAGTACTGTGGGATTTAGATTCCTTAGGGTAACTTTTAAAAAGTGAGCTAACAGCTTTATTTTAAAATATCATGAATTGCATGCAATACTCTGAAAATGATACTCTTTGCAAACTTATGTTGAAAAATTATAGGTGGCAACATAAAAATACGGGAAGGATGCAAGTTTTTCAGAATTCTTTCAGGGAGTTATGTGAGCAAAAAGTTTGAAGACCACTGATCTTGAAGCCCACAGAAGACCTCCCCAGGGTACTTAAAATCTGGCTCAAGTAATCGTTAACACTACCACTTTACACATTAAAAACACGGCTGCTGTGTAAAATAAAATGCCCTTGGTCACTGCCATGTGCCCTGGATATTCAGCAAATGCTAACAAATGAGAACTGAATACATCACTTTAAGTTGACACAGGCACTTTTCCCTGTGCTATTCTAGCATCTCTAAAGAGAGCTACTGTGTGTAGCTATGTCTGCACTGTGTGTGTTTCAGGAAAACAATAAAACAAAACACAGCTTTTAAGATAAACAAATGTGCCACAAGATTTTCCTGTGATTTCTCTGCAATATAAGCCTAGTCTATGAGGTCCTTAGAATACATGTTTTCCAAACCCAAATTTAGGACCCATGATCTGATATGTGAAAGTATCCTTTGGAGGTTAACTGGGCAGCTTTCTGGAAATCAGAAATTTCTTGAAAATCCAGAAACTCAGGTCAAAATAAGTAAGTATAATCCACATCACATCTGCTGTCTCAACGTGAAAGTTTTATAACTTATTCTAATGCCAAACTTGGACTCTAGAAAGCTTGGATTCTCATTTTATTCTGCTACCAATCCTTAATAAATCACCTCTCTGGGCCTCATTTTCTTCATCTGTAAAAGAAGAGGAATTGCTTACCTACCTTTCGTTTCCCTTCTGTGCAGAAGATTTTTTTTCGTTCATTAATTCAACAAGCCTTTACTGGGCACCTGCCATGTACTAGATTCAAAGGTGAATGAGACAAAGTAAGTCCCTTCCCTCAAGGTGCTTCCATGCTATGAGGACATTAAGACTGTTAACTTGTTTACAGATAATTACAACGTAGACTGATAAATGCTGTAATAGAGTAATGTGGAAGGCATGATGATGCCTCAGTGGATGGAAGCATCAAGTTAGTGAAGACTTCATGGAGGATGAAACACTGAAATGTATCTCCTTTTTGGTCCATTTGATGCTTTAAAATTTTTTAAGTTTTCATTACTTTTAAAGATGTGGCAATACATCCATATAATATAAAATTCAAAATGTATAAAAGGGCATGCTCTGAAAAGTTTCCCTGTATGCTCCCCTCACCAGGCCCAGTCTTCTTCTCAGAACAATCAGGACTACCAATTTCTTGTATATTCTTCCAAAGATTTGAATTATAGCTTAAAAGAATGAGTGCAAGATAATCAAGTGAAAAAGAGATGGAGCCCTGAGACAAAGGGAACAGCAAGAGCTTGTGGTGGAGTCGGGGCCCTTGAGGCTGATGGGCAGGACAGGCTCTTTGAGGGCCCTTCCCATGCTAAGGAGTTTGGATTTGATCATGAAGCATTAGGACAGCCATCAGTGGTTTTAGAGCAGAGACGGTGCCTGATTAAATGAACGATTTAAAGAGAGCACTCTAGCAGAAATGTGGAGGACGGATTGGAGAGAGGTGAGAGGATGAGAGAGACCAGTTAGGAGGCAATCATAATAATCCAGGGAAGAACTGATGAGAAACTAAGGCAGGACAGAATCAGTAAGGATTGGAAAGGAGACCAACACAAGTTACTAAGGAAAAAGGATGAACAGCATTGTTGGATCAGTTGAATTCCAATGGATTTAATTCCTGTTCTCACCTAAGAATTGCCTGAGTCAAGTTCTAAGAATAATTAGAATTAATTATTCCCTCCACTGAAGCAGCCACCAGGGTACCCCATCTTGTCTTAGATGTTGATCTCAGTGACCTCAAGATATCCGTGCTTCCCAGGTCAAATTTCATCACTCAAATCCTTATCCCCATACTGGTCTGTCATCAGAAAAATCCCCTGTATCCACACTCTTCTCTGAACAGTCCCTTCACTTTCTAGTTCTGAGAGAAACGTGGCTTTCCCTGAGGACACTGAATTCCCTGCAGCCCTCAGGAGTGGTGGCCAGTTCTCTCTCACCCATCACGCACCACTGGGTCAGAAGGTGATCCAGGTGTTCGCCTTGCTCCTCACTGCCACTTCCAAGCCATTGTCTCTTTCTTGCCCTCCCCCATCCGCTACTTTGAAGCTCATGCTATCAGACTGCACCTCCAGACCTTCTTGCTGCGTCTCCTCCTGTCTTCCCTGTCACTCCCACACATTCCTTGGAGATTTCAACACCAGGTTTACTGTGTTTCTCTCCTCCAGTCTCCTGTCATTATTCTTGGTGATTTCAATATCTACATGGCTGGTCCATCCAATCTCATGGCCTCTCTAGTCCTCAATCCCTTTACTTCCAGTGATCTTCTGCCACTTCAGCCACCAACCCCCACTGTTGTCCTTAGTTCCTGTTATTTATAATAACTGTATCCCCTCAATCATCTCAGTGTCAAGCATTTTACTTCTACATCCAGCTCATACCCTAAGCTCAAAAAATTCTTCTACTCCACCAGGCACTTTGTTCATCTGACCCTACTGCCTTTTCACTGTTTATTTCCATCCCCCAGGCCCTCATTCCCTCCTTACCTAACTTAGATTCCATGGTCCTGCATTATAATTACTCCTTTAAATCTGCTCTTACCTCTTTTGACCCTTTATTGCTTCCATTATATTATCCTAAAAAAAAAAAATCCCAACTCTGGGAATAATCCTGTCCCTACCTGCTCTGTTCCTGCCCTTAAGAATCTAAATATACCTCAAGAAAAAAATGATTATGCTGACATCAGACCTTAAGTTGCCCCTTACTGCTGACTGACGATTCTTCTGCATATTCCTGGTCAATTTATTTGACCCTCCCAGGGCTATTTCATTCCTCAGAACTCCATCACCTTCCTCCTATTTCATCGACCATTCCTCTCAGACACACATAAGCAGCAGCAGAAACTCTCACCATCAAATCCTCCTGTTTCCCGCATCTGTCCCTTTATACCCTCTTTTCCTGCTGTTGCAATGGATGAGCGGCTCAGCCTCCTGCCTACCATCCCCTTCACTGGTGCACTGGATTCCAACCCCTCCTACTCCCATGGTTGCCTCCCTGCTTTCCTAGATGTTCACATTTTTTTCTCTCTATTGAGTCATTCTCATTAACGGACAAACAACACTTTCAAAACAAATTCCCTCCTTGACTTCATATCTCCACCAACTACCACCTCATTCTTCTGCTTCCCTTTACAGAAAAACTCCTTAAAAGAATTGTCTGTGCTCAGTGTCTCCACATCTTTACCTCCCTTGCCTTTGTGAATCGGCTTCTAATCAGGCTTACATTCAGTCACTGAACCCTTTGCCAAGGTCACGTTACCACATCAGGTAGTCATTTGTTCATCCTCATCTTCTTATCTTTCTCAGTCTCTGGACAGCATATAACACAGTTGAAACAACTTCTTCACGTGATTTCCCTACTCCAACAATCTCCTTTTTCCCCCTCTTTCCTCTTCTCACTTGCCAGTCTTCTTGGTTTGCCTTGCTTATCCTTCTTTTTCTGACCTTTAAATCACGGAGTATATAGTAGACACACTCTGAGATGCCCCCCCAGAGAGTCACGCCTTGTATAACACACTCCCCTTGGGTGTGTGTGGAACCTGTGTCTAGTTTTTAGCCAATAAACTATGCAACAGTGATAGCACTTTGTAGACATAATTAAGGTCCCAAATCAGTTGATTTTGAGTTGTCTAAAAGGGAGATTATCCTGACTGGGGCCTGGTTTAATCAGATGGAGGCCCTTAGAAGGTCAGAGATTCTCTTTGCTTCTGACCTTGAAGAAGCAAGTCACCATGAGCTCACAGAAATAAATTCTGCAAACAAGTTTAGGAAACATGAAAGACCTTTCCCCAGGTGAGCCTCTAATGAGAACACAGCCCAGCTGACACCCAGATTGCAGCCTGTGGCCCCCATTTAGCCACGCCTGGACTCCTGACCCATAGGAAGTATGAGTTAGTAAACATGTGTCTTTGTAAGTCTCTAAGTTTGAGGTAATTTGTTATAGTAGCAATATAAAATGAATACAGTGTGTTTCAGGACTTCGTCCCAGGGCACTCTTCTTTTGAACTTGATATTGACAAATGGTTTCCATCTTCTCTTCCTGCCTCATTCTAGTGAGGGTCCTGACTGCAGAGACCTAAAGAAAACACATTACCCAAACCTCTCTTGCAGGTAAATCTTGGATGCAAATTAAAATCCACTAATTAGATATACTAGTGTGAGATTTGAAAGGAAAAATGAGGCACAGGAAATTCTTGTTACTGCTTTGACTACTTGCAAACATGGTTTGAGGATGACGGTGTTGAGTCTCTAGTTTGTGGATATCGTGAGGTAGTTGCAGTGGTAGCGCTGACTGGCCTCAGCTTCCCAATATCTAAGCACCAGTTTCCAGTAGTTAAGAGGAAGTTATGGTGACTGCAGAGACCAGAATCCACATCCCACTGTCTACCCAATTGTGCAGTGATGGCAGCAACTCCTGATCCCAATTTCTTGGTCCTTAACCTGCAGCTATGACCGTGTATTTTTCATCCATTCAACAAATACTATTGAGTTCCTACTAATGTGCCAGGTACTATTCTAGATGCTGAGAACACATCAGTAAACAAACGAACCAAATCACTTCCTTGATAGAACTTACACTCTAGTGACTTCAATAGTTTCAATGGAAGCTTCCTGATTCTCCACTTTCTTAATTGTGATAAGTTCAGGTCTTTGGGTGACTAGCAACCCACTGCTGATTTCTGGACTTGAGCTGCATGCAGGGGTCCCTGTGTCATCTGTTGCCCATCCAAGTTTCAACCACAGTGATGCTTTCAGGCTACAGCACTTAGCTGTGGGGTAGTGGTGGCAGGCATCCTTTACCCTGTGTGCCTGCACCACTGGCACCCAGGGCAGTCACCCCATCTCCTCTTCAGGTTCCATACCATGTGTCATGCAGGGCTCTGTGGGTGGCCATGCCTCTCATCTGAGGGCTTTGAGATCGTTGCTCTGCAAAGCCACTGGAGCCTTTTGATCACGTTGTCTCTTATTTTCAATTGATATGGTGATGTTGTGCTCTTCTAAGTCAATCTTAAGCCATGCTACACAAGGGACATACACTCTTTGTGAAGATGGGACCACTATTACCTTCCCTCCCATGGGCCCACTGCCTATCCTTCCAGTGGAGGTATATGGATGTAGGGATATGGTCAATATGGAAAGAGATCACATGCTTTGAATGGATTGATTGTGAGTGATTGTGGCCTAAAGAATTAAATAAACGATGTGGTTGGAAGATATACTGTTTTATGTTAATGCTATAACATTACAAATGGTAACTTTAATCGGAACAGAAAACAAATGATCCATCACTGCACACTCTGGATAAGGCTTGCATTGTGGTCATCACCAGTGAAACACAGTAACCACCTCTAAGAGAATCATTGGAAGCCAGTATTCATGAATGGCACCATGGATGATGCATCTTCATGAGTAATGGTGAAACCAGCATTAAATAAATGATATTACAGAATTTGCAAGAATATCTGTATTCTTTCAATACAAATAAGATTCTAAAGAGTCACGGCAGTATGAGCAATAAGAATATTGCTAAATTTTTATAAATGTTTATGATATGAGTGAGGAACAGTGCATTTGACAATAAAGTTGAAGAGGAGATTCTTGAACAGAAGAGATGGTGTCTGGATACTACAAAGACTCTTCATGTAAACTGGTTGGACAATAAACAAATATGAAAGTGCCTCTTCCTATCCAGTATTCTATTTTATTTTTATTTTTTTTAAAGTTTTATTGAAGTATAGTTGATTTACAATGTTGTGTTAATTTCTCCTGTACATCAAAGTGACTCAGTTATACATATATGTGTATATGTATATATTCTTTTTCATATTCTTTTCCATTATGGTTTGTCACAAGATACTGAATATAGTTCCCTGTGCTATACTGTAGGACATCGTTTTTTATCCATCCTATATATAATAGTTTGCCTCTGCTAATCCCAAACTCCCAATCCTTCCCTCCCCTACACCCCACCCCTTGGCAACCACAAGTCTGTTCTCTATATCTGTGAGTCTGTTTTTGTTTCATAGACATGTTGATTTGTGTCGTATTTTAGATTCCACATATAAGTGATATCATATGGTATTTATCTTTTTCTTACTTTGCTTAGTACGATAATCTCTAGGTCCATCCATGTTGCTGCAAACGGCATTATTTCATTCTTTTTGATGGTGAGTAATATTCCATTGTATATATGTACCACATCTTCTTTATCTGTTCATTTGTCAATGGACGTTTAAGTTGTTTCCATGTCTTGACTATTGTAAATAGTGCTGCTATGAACATAGGGGTTTTTGTTGTTGTTGTTGTTTAAATTTTATTGAAGTATCGTTGATTTACAATGTTGTGTTAATTTCTTCTGTACAGCAAGGTGACTCGGTTATACATATGTATATATATATTCTTTTTCATATTCTTTTCCATTATGTTTTGTCACAGGATATTGAATATAGCTCCCTGTGCTATACAGTAGGAACTTGTTGTTTATCCATCTACCCAGTATTCTAAATATTCAGCAATAAATACTATACCTTGAATGGGCCCAAGAATTTTGTAATACATTTTTGGATCAAATTGTTTATATAGACAGGGGTCTTATAAAAAATCTTTTTCTTTACTCTCTGCACTTACTTTTGCCTCCTTCAGTATATTTGGCCTCATTCTATCCTACTGAGGACAAGATTTCTCCATGAGGTAGGGAACATGAATGCAGGCAGCTCTTAGGTTACCTACTATTGCTTTTTTTTTAATATTTTTTTTAATTAATTACTTAATTTATTTCTTTTTGGCTGTGTTGGGTCTTCATTGCTGCGCGCAGGCTTTCTCTAGTTGCGGCGAGCGGGGGCTACTCTTCATTGAGGTGTGCGGGCTTCTCATTGCGGTGGCTTCTCTTGTTGCGGAGCAAGGGCTCTGGGGTGCGTGGGCTTCAGTAGTTGTTTCACGTGGGCTCAGTAGTTGTGGCTCACAAGCTCTAGAGTGCAGGCTCAGTAGTTGTGGCCCTCGGGCTTAGTTGCTCTGCGGCATGTGGGATCTTCCCGGACCAGGGCTCGAACCTGTGTCCCCTACATTGGCAGGCAGATTCTTAACCGCTGCGCCACCAGGGAAGCCCATGTTGTTTTTAATTTTTTAAAATTAATTAATTAATTTATTTTTGGCTGCGTTGGGTCTTTACCTACTATTGCTTTTTACCAGAGAGAAATGAAAATGGTATCTATTCCAGAAAATTCTGGGAGGAGACTTTGTTTCAGCTTGGGTGATGTGCCCGCTCCTTGAACCAACACTGTGTCCTGAGAAATGTGGTCAAATAGCTTAGCCTGGATCACCTACTAACATCCTCTGCCAAAGGCAGCGTGACCATGATTGGCAGTCCCACCAGAGCCACACAGGGTAAAGGCGGAACAGTTAAGGAGCTGGTGCTCTTACCAAAGAAAAAGGGATGCAGGATAAATGTAAACAACAGATACCCTAATAAAGTTCCTAACGTGGAACAGGAACCTGGAAAAGTGGGTGGCAGACAAATCCTAGAAAGCATGATTGCAGTATAATTTAGATTACAGTTCATTCCATAATCAAAATGGAGTCGGTGAAATAAATTTCAATGCCTTGTCAGATCATCTATAAAATATAAATAATAAAAAATAAAATAATATTTTTATAAAATAATATTAAGCAAAGGCCCTATAAAGTAAAACTTAGGAAAAGACAAACGGAATCTAACTTATATGTGGCAAATTGGCAACACATGAGACACACCCAAATCAGAGCAAGACAATTAATATCCTTTACTTATCATTTTCATAAGAAATAAAGTTTTAAATTTAGAGCACTTTAAATTTAACACACTTTTTGTAAATCTAGAATGGGAAATAAAAAACATGAACACATTTTAAGATATTCAAACAAAAATAGCCTTAAGAAACAAAAATAAGCATTGGAAGTTTTATCTGTACAGAAAGTTTTGCTATCTCATTTGTTTAGTGTAAGGGTAATTGTTGATAAAATTTCCACTTTTCTCAACTATACAAAACAAAGCCAAACAAAAAAACAGAATAAAACAGGAAAAAAACCCTGCTGGAGGTTTTGAGACACTAAAGTTCTCAGAACTGCTGTTCACATTTATGAAATATGAACTATTTATAATCCCAACATTTGCAGAATTCGACATATTTAAATGCTGCTACCTGATTTTACAAGCCAAGAGATTTAAAGCTAGAACTGCAAGCAATATGGATAGAATAGTCAAACCCAGACCAGATGGCTCTTTAATGCTTTTAAAGTAGGCTGGTGGCAACATGCTGTTATCTGAGGACCCAAAAAAAGCACTTCAAAAATATCTCCCTTATCTAAGAGATTTGGTGCCTGAAACTCCACCTTTAGCAATTGGAGAAGGTAGAGGACCTATGATGCTTTTGCCTGACAGCACCGAGTCCTCCTTCTGGTAACAACATCCTGATTTCCTTAGAAAAGCACCTCTTCCCAGCTCTCCTTGAGGCATTGAAGCGGCATTGATTCCGACCCCAAATTTGAAGGTGGGCATGAGACCTCGCCTTGACCAAGCAGAGTACTGCATCCCTTTGGCCACAGTAATTGGTAAGGGACAGACATATAATTCAATGAGATTCATTCATGGGATTTTGGGTGGAGAGACTGAGAAAGAGATAGTGTTCCTTCCCCTGGGGTGCTGGCAGTGAGAGTGTTATATGCCTGGTGTGCTGAGGGCCATTCCCCCTTCTCTTCTCCACCTCCCCCGCCCTCTCACTTAAACCAACCACCATGGTGCTGGGATCGGGCAATGCCTTTGCAGGCTCCTGGCCAGGCCCTCAGAGCCGACCAGCACTGCTCCCCGTTGACATTTTCTAGCTCTTTGAGATACCCCAGGGTGATTCATTGACATCTAGAAAGAACTTATTTCCATGTTTCCCACATAAATCCCAGAAGACATGTTAACCTATGTAAATGCATGGTATTAATATTACTGCTAATCCTCATGGGAGGGGGAAAAAGGGACAGATCTCCATTTGTAAGGAATCACTTGAATTTTCTTCTTTGGATCTGGCCTCTTGGAAAGGAGCTGGATGAACATTCAAGTTTTCTAATTTAAAAAATAGAATATAAATATTGAGCTTACTATATATACAGTAAAGATGTCCTAGATATTGTAAAGGTCTTAGCGTGTGACAGTCAACAATGACCTCTGAAATGGCTCCGTTCTCTTCTGCTCCTGGAAGTCTTCCATGGTGACTAGCAGAGTGCCAACAATGAGGGGAAAGACATGGTAAGATTATCCCTCTGAATATATTTCACTTCTCTCTCATTTCCAAATCTGGCAAGGTTCCAGAAGAAACCATCCACAGAGTGAGGGGACGTGGCTTAGCAATAGGACTGTCCTAGAAAATGTTTAGGGGTAGACTGACCTGAGTCTGTACGTGTGTTCTGCTACTTTCGTTCCCAACCTTCCTCCAAAATCACTTACTGTCTGCCTACAGGGAGACAGAGGGACATTGTTTTAGAGAGACAATGTTCTAGACATCAGGGATAAGGCACCAAAAAGGACAGATGAGACCCTTCTCCCATGGAGCTTATACTTCCTGTTGGGTGAGACAAGAAGAAAACAAATTAATCAACAAGGTAACTTCAGATGGTGTTAATAAAATAAAGAAAAGAAAATATGTGACAGAGAGTTATGGGCAGGTGGGCTGCCTCAGATGGGGTATTATTCTAAAATCTCAGGGCAGAGCACTCCAGGCAGAGGGAAAAAGTACAAAGGTCCTGAAGCCAGAACAAGCCTGGTGCGTTTGAGACACGGGAGTTGGGTGATAGAGAATGTACTAGTTACCTATTGCTGCTGTAACAAATTACCAGAAACTTAGGGATGTAAAACAACACGCATTTATTATTTTGCAGTTCTGGAGGTCAGAAATCCAACATAGGTTTCCCTGGGCTGAAATCGAGGTGTCAACAGCACCACACCCCCTCCATAGACTTCAGTGAGAATTTGTTTCCTTGCCATTTCCAGCTTCTAGAGGCTGCCTGCATTCCTTGGCACATGGCTCCTTCTTCCATCTCCAAAGCCAGCAAGCAGCCTAGCACCTTCAAATCTCTCTGTCACCACCACCTGCCCCCTGCCCCACTGCCTCCTTTGCCTCCTTCCTTTCCTTATAAGGACCCTTTTGACTGTATTGGGCCCACTAAGATCATCCAGGATAATCACCCAAAAGGCCACTCCCCGCCTCAAGTTCCTTAACTTCACCACGTCTGTAAAGGCCCTTTTGCCCTGTAAGGCAACAGTTTCACAGGTTCCAGGGATTAGAACATGGATGTCTTTGGGGGGCCATTATTCTGACTATAATGGAGTATGAAGGAGGAAAGTGGTGAGGAGTGTGAGCTTTGGTCATCTAGGTGGGATGGGAAGCCATCAGGCAGCAACCTATTCTGATATAAGTTTTAACAAGATTACTCTGCATGTTGTGTGGAAAGTGCAAGTGGTAATGTCAAAGCAGAGGCAAGAAGACCAGTTAAGATGTTACTGCAGTGGTTCAGGAGAAGAATGATGGCGGTGCCTGGGCTTTGGGAGAGTGGCTTAGCTTCTCTGTGGCTCAGAGGCTCACCATAAAATAAAGTTAATATCTCAGGGCTGTACTGAGTTAGCAACCACACATGTAGAAGATTCAGTACAGTTCTTAATTCCAAATAGTGCTCAAGAAATAGTAGCTCATTTTCATTATGCTTTAAAGTTCAAGTTTTTTTTTTTTAATACATTTATTTATTTATTTATTTTTGGCTGCGTTGCGTCTTTGTTGCTGGGCGCGGGCTTTCTCTAGTTGTGGCGAGTGGGGCTACTCTTCATAGAGGTGCACGGGTTTCTCATTGCAGTGGCTTCTCTTGTTGCAGAGCACGGGCTCTAGGCGCTTGGGCTTCAGTAGTTGTGGCACGCGGGCTTCAGTAGTTGTGGCGCGCGGGCTCTAGAGTGCAGGCTCAGTAGTTGTAGCACGCAGGCTTAGTTGCTCCGCGGCATGTGGGATCTTCCCGGACCAGGGCTCAAACCCGTGTCCCCTGCATTGGCAGGTGGATTCGTAACCACTGCGCCACCAGGGAAGTCCAAGTTCAAGTTTTAAAGTTTTTTTTTTTTTTTTATTGATTGATTGATTGCTTGATTGCTATGTTGGGTCTTCGTTTCTGTGCTAGGGCCCTCTCCAGTTGTGGCAAGCGGGGGCCACTCTTCATCGCGGTGCACGGGCCTCTCACCATCGCGGCCTCTCTTGTTGCGGAGCACAGGCTCCAGACGCGCAGGCTCAGTAGTTGTGGCTCACGGGTCTAGTTGCTCCGCGGCATGTGGGATCTTCCCAGACCAGGGCACGAACCCGTGTCCCCTGCATTAGCAGGCAGATTCTCAACCACCGCGCTACCAGGGAAGCCCCTCAAGTTTTAATTTAAAAAAAAAAAAGAGCATTTAAGAAGTAGAAGAAATGTTAAGGATTAAGAAAATAAAGCCCAATGAGGAGAAGCAACTATCCCCAGGACACGCTGTTAGTTAGCAGATAGATATCAAGCGGTACACCAAAGAAGTGAGGAGAAAGAGCCACTTCCAGTGGGTATCCTTACAGTAACCAGATCAGGCAGCTCAGAGCCCAACGGGAAGGCAGGAGAGGGAAAAGCTCATGCTGGCAAGCAGGTGGGCTCTGTGGTGGGGTCTGGTGAAGGGACTTGCAGAGGGGATCCAAAGACCTGTTTTCAAATCCTATTACTTACTCACTATGTGATTTTGGACAAGTCATTTAATCTCCTTTTACCCCGTTTATTTCTGTTAAAAAGATGCATAATATCCCATTCCACAAGGGTGTCATGAAGTTAAAATGAGAAAATGTAAGTTTTCTTGTAAATTGCCAAGTCTATAAAGTTAGGTATTATTATGCCCCTTGTCCCAAGCAGCCTACTTTCCATTCTTCTCCAATCTTTAAAGGCATGGAACGTGCTGATTTTCAGTTGTAGAGCAAATCTCATCTTTTCACAGGGTTTTAGACTGAGTGACAACCTTCTGATGTCCCTGTGTAGATAGTGGGTCGAGCAATATTCACCAATTTCTACTTCTGAGTACATCAATATTTTCCTTCAAAAGCTGACATTCAAACACAAAATGTGCTCCAGTTATATGGTTCTGGGCTTTTATTTCTCCAGGCTTTTTTCTGCTTGCAAATTTATTTGTTAGAAACTGGAACTCAGATGCAATAAAAATAACTGTACTCTCCAAAAAGATAAAATAGATCTGAAGCTATATGCAACTGGGAATTATTTATAACAAAGTCTGTTTATTGGAATTATTTATAACAAAGAAAGTTAAGGCTGTATTTAGCTAAGTAACACATATATGCCTTATGTAACAGAGTTTGCAGAGGCTTTAAAGTTCATTAGAGAGTTTTGAGGCCAAATGAATGGTATAAGTCAATGCTACTATCACCCAAGAGGCCAAAGCTAAAATAATCATGGTAGCATTCAATGTTCACACACAGGAGCTACAATATGTCAGCTTGTGGATGGCTTATCTGATTAGTAAACTCCAACTACCTGCTCTGGATACAACAGAACACTCTCCCTCCCTCCCTCTTTGTTTTCAAGGGTTCTCAGCTGTGAATGTATCAAATGCTGTCTAGAATCAGGCCCACCTTCTCCCAGGGGAGAGTCCACTGTCTGTCTTCTCTACAGAGGCCTGAATAGAAATAAATCAGCCATTCAATATGCCTACTCAGATGAAAGCCTACTCCCTGAGGGCTGACCTCAATCCCACAGTGCATGGGGAACAGATTAGCATATCAGGAATCCCAGAGCACCAGGCATAGTCTGGTAAACAAAAAGAAATTAGAAACACAGGAGTAGGACACAAAAGCCAAGACAAATTAATGCTTTATATGTGTTAATGTTTATCTTTGCTTAAATAAAGAGTTTTGAGACATGTGGTGAGTCATCTGTAAATAAATGTCTAGTTAGAAGATGGGGTGGAGGCGGGATGTTCATTTAATAGAATAGGAGAGATTTAGATTTCTCAGGTGAGAACTTTAGAATCACTAAAAATTAAGATGACTTCCTCTTACCATTAAACTTTTATTATCTATTGGTTTTGTTTTTAGTCAGGGCTCTATTGTAGTGTAGGTATATGTATAGCTGAAAGGATAAACAGACAAAAAATGAGACTAAAGATTAGCAAGAACTGCAGGAATCAACAGTGGTCAGGGGAACAAGCTAAATGATTAGATGAAGGTCAGCAAAGCCCAGAACGTGGAAAAACCTATAGGACATATGACATGGATTTTCCAATAAATAAAATAGAAAAAAAAAATAAAAAGAGGAAAGGGAAATCTGTAGAATAAAAGAGACATGAGGCATATCGACCAAATGCAATGTGTGGAACTTGTTTGGATCTTGCCTTAAATAAATAAATGTTTAAAAGAAGTTATGAGACAATTGGGGATATTTGAACACTGGACATTTGATGAAATAAAGCCTTATTTGTTGAGATATATACCAAATATATATATAGATAGATAGATATAGATAGATAAAATGATATGTCTAGGATTTGGTTCAAAATATGCAATGTTATTGATTGTCCATGGTTAATAATTATTAAGGTTGGGAGATGGGTACATGGAGATTCTTTATATTATCCTCTCTCCTTTTGTTTATGTTTGAAATTATCCATAATAAAACTTTTTTTTTAATGAGCAGGATCTGAATAATAAAACAAAAATTATTCCTGTTAGAAATACACTATAGTACTTCTACACATTCTTATTATATAAGGACACTGTAAAAGTCCAATCAAAGCTCATGAACATAGAAGCTCTTTTCTGAATGAATAGGCATAAAGCACTTAAAATGATGCTGTATATACTACATGATAAGCATTCAATATTTTTCTTAAATGTAGCAGGTCTAAATCTTAGCCTGTGATTGCAAGCATATAAGAAACAGCATTATTTTTCTAAAGCAGAACATAATCTCTTTTTAAATCCCACTTTCTACTAGGGTGGTAGAAAAAAAAATCTCACTCAATTCTAAGATCCTCCCAAATTTTCACCTGTATTTTACCTAAATAGCAGAGGCATCTATAGAATCAAGTTTTGGAGTTGTGGGCACAGGGTTCGGGGGGTGGTCTATCTGAAACTTAATGTGTTCTATTCACACTTATCATCTTCTGAGACATCCACCATCCCATGTCACCCACTCACCTTTGCGTTCCCTTTTCTCTATCCTCGGGTTGGGTGGATCTCTAATCTACTTCCAGGCCATTCTAGGTCCTTGGAACTCATACTGCTGCTCCCACTACAGTGGGCCATCCCTGAGACTCTCTAAGGCCATTCTTCTCTAGGGTTTTCCTACTTTCTGAGGCTACCTGGGAGACAAGACACTAATGTCTTCTTTTGAACCTCACAAACCTAGTTGGGGTCTTGCCCAGCTTCATCCCCCTCCACCATTCCCCAGTCCAGACTGAGCCCAGGGAGCTGTTGCAGGGCCCCCTTTATTCAAGACCCACCCAAACAATTTCCCTATCATTTCCCTTTGACACAGGCTTCTCCTGCAGCCTGGGAAGCCCTTGCTCTTACTCAGCTGTATTACCTTATATAATTTTTTGTGCCCTTTTAAAGCTCAAGTGCTGGAAAAGGTGTGTTTTTCTCTGCTTTCTCCTATCTTCTTCCCTCTCTGAGGCAATGCTTAGAGACAGAGTAACTGACTAAATGGAGGAAGGAAATAAATAATGGGGGAATATGTCCATAAGTATGTCAGTTATTTTTCCTTCCATTCCAACAATGCATGAATGGAAAAAGTACACAGCTGAGTTACTTAACCTTTTCAAAGTCCCATAATGAGTTAGGACAGCCTTGGCTATATTTCAGAACATACGGAATGAGGATCGTACTGAGTGGCCACCCTTGACTCAGCCCCCAGAAGAACAGATGAACTCTCCAATGTGGGCTTACAGGTTCAAAAGAGATTTCTTCCTTCAGTATTTTCCAAAAAGACATAAAATCTATCCCAAGAGAACTAGTAAAAGCTAACAAGCTCAAACCCAGAGAAATTCACCAATTGCTGCACTTCAAATTTGAGATGAAGGTTCAAGTTTTCAGGAAAGCCTTTTTTTGAAAACAAAACAGAAGCTAGTAAGAGTAAAATTTGTGCTTTTAGTTCTGAGTCATCCCATCCTGCTGTACATTTGGAAATGGTGCCATGCTGGTGGTTTCATTTATTAATCTGTTCGTTCATGCATTCAGTAACATTTGTATCAATGTGCCAGGCCCTGTGCTAGGAACCCAGTCACAACTAAGATTGAGGTTGTTGGAAGATTACATATCTTCAGTATGTATTGGGTTTTGTTTCCTGATCCAAATTGACCAGTCTGTGAATATGAATTTGAAAAACGATTAAACCAGGGTTCTGGCCAGAAACATCAGTTATTATGGGCTAAGGGATGTGTAGTTAGGAGACGTGTGACTAAGAAAAAAAAACATTAACAGTGGCTTTCAGCTGAACAGGAAGGGACTAGAATGAAAAGGCCCTTTATTAGCACAGTGATGGGAGTGTATTGTGCCATCGGAGTATCAGATTAAATGCCGCTGCGTTATTACTGGTCTAATGAATTTTAAAAGTATCATTCTAACACAAATCCGGTAAGCAACAAAGATAAAGAAATTCTGCTGCCATAGCTGAAAACATTGCCACTAGCAGGGAACTTTATAAACCAGCCTACACTCAGACTGGATTATACTTTGGACCCATTAGAAGCTCCCTCCTCAAAACAAACATCTCTTTGAACCTAAGTTAAGGACCAAGAGAAAAAGAACTAATTGTAATCTAACAGTTAAGGGACCAAAAGGTCATGTATTCACCTTACTTCACAGCCTCACATATTCCCAGAATTTCCAGTTCACTGAAAGAAATTAATTACTTTTTTTCTTATATATCATGTACTTTCTCTACCAGTATGATAGGTTGATACTTGCTTTGTTCAGTTTCTATTAATTAGTGATAATTATGGGGCTTATAGCCAGTTGAATTAGGTCATTGGTTAAAAAGAAAGGTCCTCATAGAAATTACTGGGGTTTCTTCTTGCTATGGCATAATGCTATTATTTTTCAAACAGTTACGGGGTCAAAGCTATTTCTGTAGGAAATTTAAACAAAGTGGCTATTCAGGTGAGCTTTCTTCTGGGGTTTGGTGACTTTGAAAATTCAGTATATAAAAGAAAAACAAGAAGTGCCCTTTCTCAAATACTATAGTATAAGGATTACCCCTATTTTATAGACACACTTCTCTTCAAACCTCACTTTTGAGATGAAAACTATGTCTATGCAAATTTACATAGGGAAAGGTATAAATGTAGAAAGAAACATCTTCTTTGACTAGAAGCCATAAAACCCCTCTCTATGGTGTTCGTGAGTATTGGGGACCCGTGTCCCAGGCTGCACCAGTGGAACCACAGATGCCTGATGGAGGACACAGGGTTTGCTGACTCAGGGTCTTCCTCTCTCCACCAAATTAGGCACCTGCCACAGTCCCAGAGCTTAATTGCAGGTCTAACTGGGTAATTTTTAGGTAACTCTATACAGAGTATTAGTAATAAACACTATAATCATAGCCTTCAACCCAGTGACTAAAATGCAATAGATTATTTTGTTTTCCATTTTTCCAGTTAACTCGGATTTATGGTTTTCTTCCACTTTTGCACTTGGCTATTCTTTCCCTGTAAAAGCAGCAAATCTGCCTCCAGCTTCACGCTCTTCATATTTTTCACTAGTAATTATGAACGTCTAATGAAAGTGATCTTATAGAGTTTAAATTCTTAAATTGGAAATAGTCTTTTGAATGTTTCCAGGCTTAATTGGACAGGGATTAGACCTTATGACTTTATTCTGCCTCCTGAATCTGTTTGTAGAGTCAGAAAAGGCTTAACATTCTGGTTTTCCAGCATATGCACCAAGTACATCTTTCCCTGTCTTCCAAGTCTTTGTAAACTGATGGAGCAACAAAATCCACATTTATATCACACCTGATGATGAGTATGGCCTTACCTGGTTGTGTCTTCATCACCTGCAGTTCCTAGATCTTCTCAGTGTAGTTGGATGGTAGTTTCCTCATACTGCTTTAGGGTTGGTGATGCACAGGAAACCAACTTCCATGGCTGGAATAGAAATTCTGGCCACCTGAAGGTTAAAACTAGACTCCTTTCTCATCATCTGTATGGAAGTAATCAGATACCCCTATCTTCCACAAACGCCGGCATGCCGCAGTGTGCCACCTGGTCTCTTTTTTATGAGTCAGTTTGAACAGTGTGGGTTAAGAGAGATTAAGTCAGCCAAGTTGATCCGTTGCTGAGGGTGGTATAATTATTGCTTCTCCCTTCCCCACATCTGTCATTGCATTCGGCCCTGCCAAAGTTCAAATGAATAAAGAAATAAGATACAGGAGACACCAAAATGGCTTTAGATTTGTGGCAAGACAGACTTGCCAATATCCTTCCTTTACTAAAAGATTTATCCACCAAGTCACGGACATAGATACGCAACCTTAGTCTCTGCAATAGGAACAGGCCCTGCCTGTAACTTATAACATAGAGGAGGACAGATGGACACACATTTTGGAGGTTGGCAGCTCTGAAGAAAAGGGAGAGAAAGACTGAGTGAGGTATGCTCGGTTCCATCACCAAATTCACTGATTAGGTAAATCCTCCTCCTTCCCTGAGGAGGAAGCGAAAGGGCAGAAGTTGATTGTGTTCTTTTCTTCTGGATGGCGGAATGGAAATTCCTTTCTCTCTATGGGCACATGAGCAGTGGGGACAAAGCGTTCACCCCTAGCACAGTCATAAATGCTGGAAGAGTCCAAGGAAAGGAGCAGGCACATTGGTTGTGTTGCTTAGGCCATCCTGCCAAGATAGGTTTGACTGGGCCCCGTGGGTAAGGAGGGGGCAGAGCCACAAATGGATCATCTCTGGTCATTCTCCTGGCCAGTGGTGTCTTGGCAATGACTAAGTGTCTTTCCTTCTCTCTCTTTCTTCCATGCTAAGCTTGTAGAACTCATGAAGGCTTAGGCCAAGCTGGCTCTTTCTCAAGGAATAATCTCAAGCTTTCAAGGGCAGTTTTAACCATCTTGGTTCTCACTCTCCCATCCCCATCCCACCCCAATTCAAAGGCCTAGCCAACAATGTCTGGAGGAGACCCTGCATCCCTGAGCAAAACTGATGGATGGGCCATGGCCAAGATGTCAGGCAGAGGCAAGAGGTCTAAACCCCCGTCCTGGCCCTGACCCATCTGGGTGTTGCTAGAAGTAGCCTAAAGTGAAAAAAAATAATAAGCTTCTTAGATTAACCTATAAAGTACTGTACGTCTCCTTCTTATCCAAACAGCATTCAAGTTTTCTTGATAGTTTTAGAAGTCAACTATCTTTAGAACAAGGAGTTGTTTCTCTTTCCAAAAAAAAAAGACAAATTGAAAACTGAGAGGAACATATTTTCAGAGAAGTAAATCATGCTTACAATCTCAAGGTTTTTTTTTTTTTTTTAATCTACTTAGTTATAAAGATGGCTATATGCGTATTTGTAGATACATATATAATCTGTGTATATTTATTTGCCTTGAATTAGACAGGGTTCTTAGTAAAAACAACAGAATGCATTCTGGCTAGTTTAAGTAGAAATATCCCTTTAAAAAGGATATTGAAGGATATTGGGTAGTTCATCGGGTACCAGAGGCCATGCAGTCAGGAACAAGACGCAAACCACACTATAGGGGCTTCTCCAGTGAAGATGCCAGAGTTCACACCATTAGAGATGGAGACCAGATGTAAGGAATGCTGCCATGACTGCTGTTTAAATGTGGGATGTTTCTAACACCACCCTCACCAATAGCCTCATTCTTTACTGTATCTGAACTTTATTTTCTTCATTTCTAAATAAGAGGTTTGCATGAATAGGACTGAGTCAGTATCACATGCCCGAACCTTAGCTGCAAGGAAGGCTAGAAGAGTAACTTGAGGAAGAGGGACTTACAATGTGGAAATTCTCCAAGCAAAGAAAGAGTAGTTCAAATGCTATGTGACCACAAACATAAATAGTGTTGACTTCAGTCCACCCCTTGATTGTTCAACAGTTATTACAAACCAGTCCGTTCTAAACCTACAATTCCCAACTCTTCATTTTAAGAGCCAGACATATTCCTCTTCTTCATGCCATACCCTTCCCCTAACAAGAATCAGGATTTGTCCACAACTGACTCCCCAAATCTATACTCAATTATCCTCTCCCCTCAGTCCTTTCCACCACTGAATGACTACATGGCTCCCTGATGTTATGAGTTTGCTAATCCAAAAGACTGTTATTTTTTTCTACTGTTATTACCTTGAGATTTGAGAGGGATGAAATTAATTCTGGTATTCAATAACATCTTATATATATGAAAAAATAAAAAATAGGAGACTCAAGTGTAGGAGGATAATAAATTCAGAGGGAAGATTAGCACACAAAATATTATGCACATATTTTTATATATTTGCTAGAGATGGGCCACAAATTTGGCTCTAATATTTCTAGTGGTCAAAAGAAAGTGAGAAATCCAATCAGTTACAAGACTTAGAATACTCCATGAGATAAAGTAAAAGGAAAAGTAAATGTTCCACAGAAGAATAGTTTCCTTGATTTTGAGACTCCTACAGCCATAAAATATTTTCATAATATTCCTATTGAAATATGTACATTTATGATTTTCACACCACTGTTTATGATAGGTTGTCTTAAAATACTAATTCTGAAAAAAAAATCTACAAAAAGGCAAAATAACCCAGTATCAGTATGTTGCTCTCTGTAGCTTAATCTAAGGACAAAATTTGAACTCTAAATGGAGGTGTTTGAACTAGGTATCCTGGAAACTCTTGAATTCCAGGGAGATGCTTCCAGGGCTAACCTGGTTGGGGAAGCAGGGCTGAGTCTGAGGGATCCAGGATTTTATCATAATTTATTATCTTTTAATGTATTCTTGGATTTAATTTGCTACTTTTGTTGAGGATTTTTGCATCTATGTTTATGAGGGATATTGGTCTATAGTTTTCTTTGCTTGTAGTGTCTTCTTCTGAATGCTGCTGGCCTTATTAAATGAGTTGGGATGTACTCCCTCCTCTTCTATTTTCTGGTAGACATTGTGTAGAATTAGTATTATTTCTTCCTTAAATATTTGATGGAATTCACTGTTGTCATTGCCTCATATTTCTCACTTCTTTGTCCAAGCCTCACCTGGGTAAGGTTGACAGATAAAATACAGAATTCCAGGTTAAATTTGAATTTTAGATAAATGACAAATAGTTTTTAAATATGTTTGTCCCATGCAATATTTGAGTTAAAATTGTATTAAAATATTATTCATTGTTTATCTGAAATTCAAACTTAACTTACTCAAGAGAATTGAAAGCATGTGTTCACACAAAAACTTGCACGTGAATGTTCATAGTAGCATTATTCTTAATAGCCAAACCATGGAAACAACCCAAATGTCTATCAACTGATGAATGGTAAACAAAATGTGATATATCCATATAATGCAATATTATCAGCCATAAAAAGTAAGGAAGGGGGCTTCCCTGGTGGCACAGTGGTTAAGAATCTGCCTGCCAATGCAAGGGACATGGGTTTGAGCCCTGGTCCAGGAATATCCCACATGCCGTGGAGCAACTAAGCCAGTATGCCACAACTACTGAGCCTGCGCTCTAGAGCCCACGAGCCACAACTACTGAGCCCGCATGCCACAACTACTGAAGCCTGTGCGCCTAGAGTCCATGCTCTGCAACGAGAGAAGCCACCACAATGAGAAGCCCACGCACTGCAATGAAGAGTAGCCCCCACTCGCCGCAACTAGAGGAAGCCTGCACACAGCAACAAAGACCCAACACAACCAAAAATTTTAAAAAAGAAGAAAAAAAAGTAAGGAAGTACTGATTCATGCTATAACATAAATGAACTTTAAAAACATTATACTAAGGTAAAAGAAATCAGATGCAAAAGGCTGCATATTGTATGATTTATAGGAAATGTCCAGAATAGGGAAACCCATGAAGACAGAAAAAAAAATTAGTTTTGCTGGGGACCAGAGAAAAAGGAGAATGGAGAGTGATTGCTAGTGGGTATGAGGTTTCTTTGGGGAGGTGATGAAAATATTCTAGAATTAAATAGTAATGATGGTCACACTTTGTAAATATACTGAAAACTACTGCATTGCACACTTTAAAAAGCTGAATTTTATCTCAATAAAAAATATGCAATAAAAGTCTTAACTGGGCATCATCCTTATTATTTGTTAAATCAGGGTGCATCAGATGAGTGAAACTTAAGTTATATACCTCTGCATTCTAGCTGCAAGGGAATCTGGGAAATGTTGCTTTGGGGCTCACAATGTGAAAAACTATCAAAATGTAGAGAGGGTGTTTGAAAAATGTTGAAGAGTCTCAAATGGCAGATGTTTACTACAGATGCTGAAGTAAAATTGCCTGGGTTTGAATGTCATGTCTGCCACTTACCAGCTGTGAGACTAGAGGTTACATAACCAACTTTGTCAGTTTTCTCCTGCATACAATTTTTCAATACCAGCATTGAAGTTGTTTTCTAACCCTGTTTACCACAGTGTTCTCCCCTGCAGTCTTTGTTTAGGAGAACAACCAGAGAGATCATTTTAAAACATGTTAGATTGTGTCACTTCTTTGCTCAAAACTCTTCAAGGGTTTCCCAGGTTACCGGGAGTAAAAGGACAGGGACTCATAGGAGGAGGAACTTTTGGGAGTGGAATCAAAGCTGAGAAGAACAAGGACAATAGAGGTAAAGGAAAGAGAAGTACAGATAAAAGTGGTGGAGGGAACAGAACCAGGAGATCTCAGAAAACAAACCATCATATTTTCTAAACTCTATATGAAAAATAGTAAACAAGCAGAAGAGGGAGATCTGTGATGTTAGAAAGGCTATTTCAAACTAATTTTAAATAAAAATGAGCCACAGAAAGGATTTGAGATCAAATCCTAAGCAAAGTTATTCCAAGTACAAAGAGACTTAAGGAGCAGAAAAAATCTTGCAGTCAAAATATTTAGTGACTTTAAAATAAATTAAAACTGTAACCTATTTTTTCAAAACAGGCTAAAATACATTAAGAACAGAATATAATACATGAAAGAACAACATAAATTAGAAGTAGCAAAACACAAAAATGAGATGACAGAACTCAGTATGAGGAATAAAAGAAAAAACTTTTAGACATGAAGTCTAAACTGGAAAGAACACAGAAGCATATGAACACAATAGATAATGTCTTAAAAGAAGTTGAAGGTGAAAAAAGAAAAAGGTTAAAAATCAAAACGATATGAAGAAGAGAAAGTACAAATACTTGAAACAGGCAAAAAAGATCTATACAGATAGTAGGAGCAACTAAAGAAAAAAAATCAATGCAAGAGAAGAAATACTAAAAGCTGTAATTCAAGAAAAATATTATTGGAATTAAAAAAATGATTTGAAAGTATATAAAGAAAGAGCACACCGTTGAGACTATCAACCCAACCCAATACCCACATGGTAAAAATTACTGGATTTTAGAGTAAAAGAAAATAACAAAATCTTTGGACATCTAGCCAAAGAGAGCAAGTGCCTTAGAAAGGAATGAAAATTAGATAATCTTCAGACTTTTCAGCAATGACACTTCATGCCACAAGAAATTTGAGTAACAAGGCAGAGTCAAGATGGCGGACTAGGAGGACATGGAATTCACGTCTCCTCACAACTAGATCACTACCAGGCACCGGTGGGGGGCCACAGACACCTAAGGGGATGGGAGGAATCCCCAGCAACCGGGTAAGACATAGGGCATGGGGGGAGTGAAGGGGGAGGAGAAGTGGAGGCAGGATGGGACTGGCACCCCTGAGGGGTAGCTGGGGGAGAGGAAGGTATCCCACGAGGGAAGGGGTAAATTGGCGGACCATTAGGAGGGCAGAGGATCAAAAGGGAACATGGCCAGGTTTCCACTGCCCACTTGGGTCCCCAGGAAACTGCTGAGATCCCGGGCCTGATCCTCTGCCCACCTAGGTGCCCTCCAGATGCACGGGTCCTGAGGGAGTGGGAGGGAGGGAAGGGGGAGCAAACCTAAAGGCTGGACCTCCGGGATGACACCCCTGAGGGGTGGTTGGGGAAGGGAAGGAGTTCCTACACCCAGCAGGATCCACCCACGGTTAGGGGTCCAGCAGTGATGGGGGAGACCCTGGGGGAGATGGTGGGGGAGGGGCACGAAGGAAGGGAAGGGAATGTGGCCACTGCTTTCCCTGTCCACTTAGGCACAGGGAAGCTTGTTGGGTTCCCATGCCTAATCCTCTGCCCTCGGAGCCTCCCTCCTGCTGCACAGAGCCCAAGCCCCTCCCTTACACCCCCACCCAGGGCACTACCTCTACACTCGGAGACCCCCTCTGAGACCCCCTCCAATGCTCTGGGCCTAAACCCCACCCACAAACCCTCATTCAGGGCCCTACCTCCAAACTCCTGAACTCCACAGTCCAGAGGCCCTCCTTTCCACAGGCTGCCTCTCCCCTTCTGCATAGGTCCTAAGCAGAGGCCCCGCCCCCAGGGACTTTTCCAGCTAGGTGGGTCTTGAGCCTAGGTCCCCCCCCACCCTAAACCCCACCCCTGCCTAAGTTCCACCCCTGGCCTAAACTCTGCCCTCATAGCCAAAGCTTTTTTTTTTTCCTTTTCTTTTCTCCTCTTTTAGATTGGGGTTCTGTTTTACCTTGTTGATTCATTATTGTTGATTCTTTTATATTTTTATTTCTCCTAACAAATTTTTTATTTTCCTTATTTTATTTTATTCTTTATAATTTGTTATTGTTTTCTCCTTTCGGCTTGCTCTCGCCACCCTTTTTTTTTTTCTTTTTTCTGTTGTGGTTTTATTTTACCTTGTGGCAGTTGTTTCAATTATACTTTTATTTTTCCTAATATATTTTTTATCTTTCTAATTTTATTTTTTTCTTTATTCTTTGATATTGTACTGCTCCTTTTTTTCTTTCTTCCTTTTTTTTTTTTTTTTTTTTAACCGTGCCACGAAGCTTGCGGGATCTTGGTTCCCAGGCTGGAGGTCAGGCCCGAGCTCCTGTGGTGAGAGCTCTGAGTCCAAACCGCTGGGTGAACAGAAAACCTCAGACCCCAGGGAATATCAATTTGAGTGAGGCCTCCCAGAGGTCCTCATCTCAGCACCAAGACCCAGCTCGATCAAACTGCCTGCAAACTCCAGTGCTGGACGTCTCAGGCCAAACAAGCAGTAAGATAGGAATACAGCACCACCCATCAAAAAAAAAATGAAAAGACAAAAAAGTATGTTACAGATGAAGGAGCAAGGTAAAAACCTTCAAGACCAAATAAATGAGGATGAAATAGGCAACCTACCTGAAAACGAATTCAGAGTAATGATTGTAAAAATGATCCAAAATCTCGGAAACAGAATGGAGAAAATACAAGAAACATTTAACAAGGATCTAGAAGAACTAAAGAGCAAACAGTGATGAACAACACAATTACTGAAATTAAAAATACTCTAGAAGGAATCAATATCAGAATAACTGAGGCAGAAGAACGGATAAGTGAGCTGGAAGATAAAATGGTGGAAATAACTACCAGGGGGCAGAATAAAGATAAAGGAATGAAAAGAATTGAGGACAGTCTCAGAGATCTCTGGGACAACATTAAATGCACCAACATTCGAATTATAGGGGTCCCAGAAGAAGAAGAGAAAAAAAAAGGGCTGAGAAAATAATTGAAGAGTTATAGTCGAAAACTTCCCTAATATGGGAAAGGAAATAGTTGATCAAGTCCAGGAAGCACAGAGAGTCCCATACAGGATAAACCCAAAGAGACACACGCCAAGACACATATTAATCAAACTATCAAAAATTAAATACAAAGAAAAAATACTAAAGGCAGCAAGGGAAAAGCAACAAATATCATACAAGGGAATCCCTGTAAGGTTAACAGCTGATCTTTCAGCAGAAATTCTGCAAGCCAGAAGGGAGTGGCAGGACATATTTAAAATGATGAAGGGGAAAAATCTACAACCAAGATTACTCTACCCAGCAAGGATCTCATTCAGATTTGACAGAGAAATTAAAACCTTTACAGACAAGCAAAAGCTAAGAGAATTCAGCACCACAAAACCAGATTTACAACAAATGCTACAGGAACTTCTCTAGGCAGGAAACACAAGAGAAGGAAAAGACCTACAAAAACAAACCCAAAACAATTAAGAAAATGTTAATAGGAACATACATATCACTAATTACCTTAAATGTAAATGGATTAAATGCTCCAACCAAAAAACATAGACTTGCTGAATGGATACAAAAACAACACCTGTACATATGCTGTCTACAAGACACCCATTTCAGACCTAGGGACACATACAGACTGAAGTGAGGGTATGGAAAAAGGCATTCCATGAAAATGGAAATCAAAAGGAAGCTGGAGTAGCAATTCTCATATCAGACAAAATAGACTTTAAAATAAAGAATGCTACAAAAGACAAGGAAGGGCACTACATAATGATCAAGGGATCAATCCAAGAAGAAGATATAACAACTGTAAATATTTATGCACCCAACATAGGAGCACCTCAATACATAAGGCAAATGCTAACAGCCTTATAAAAGGGGAAATCCACAGTAGCACAATAATAGTAGGGGACTTTAACACCTCACTTTCACCAGTGGACAGATCATCCAAAATGAAAATAAATAAGGAAACACAAACTTTAAATGACACATTAAACAAGATGGACTTAATTGATATTTATAGGACATTCCATCCTAAAACAACAGAATACACTTTCTTCTCAAGTGCTCATGGACTAGTCTGCAGGATAAACCATATCTTGGGTCACAAATCAAGACCTGGTAAATTTAAGAAAATTGAAATTGTATCAAGCAAATTTTCCGACAACAATGCTATGACAGTAGATATCAATTACAGGAAAAAAAGTGTAAAAAACACAAACACATGGAGGCTAAACAATATGCTACTAAATAACCAAGAGATCACTGAATAAATCAAAGAGGAAATCAAAAAATACCTAGAGACAAATGACAGTGAAAACACGATGAAACAAAACCTATGGGATGCAGCAAAAGCAGTTCTAAGAGGGAAGTTTATAGCAATACAACCTGCCTGAAGAAAAAAGAAAACTCTCAAATTAACAACCTAACCTTATACCTAAAGCAATTAGAGAAAGAAGAACAAAAAAACCCCAAAGTTAGCAGAAGGAAAGAAATCATAAAGATCAGATCAGAAATAAATGAAAAAGAAATGAAGGAAACAATAGCAAAGATCAATAAAACTAAATGCTGGTTCTTTGAGAAGATAAACAAAATTGATAAACCATTAGCCAGACTCACCAAGAAAAAAAGAGAGAAGACTCAAATCAACAGAATTAGAAAGGAAAAAGGAGAAGTAACAACTGACACTGCAGAAATACAAAAGATCATGAGAGATTACTGCAAGCAACTGTATGCCAATAAAATGGACAACCTGGAAGAAATGGACAAATTCTTAGAAAAGCACAACCTTCCGAGACTGAACCAGGAAGAAACAGAAAATATAAACAGACCAATCACAAGCACTGAAATTGAGACTGTGATTAAAAATCTTCCAACAAACAAAAGCCCAGGACCAGATGGCTTCACAGGCAATTTCTATCAAACATTTAGAGAAGAGTTAACATCTATCCTTCTCAAACTCTTCCAAAATATAGCAGAGGAAGAAACACTCCCCAACTCATTCTACAAGGCCACCATCACCCTGATACCAAAACCAGACAAAGATGTCACAAAAAAGAAAACTACAGGCTAATATCTCTGATGAACATAGATGCAAAAATCCTCAACAAAATACTAGCAAAAAGAATCCAACAGCATATTAAAAGGATCATACACCATGATTAAGTGGGATTTATACCAGGAATGCAAGGATTCTTCAATATATGCAAATCAATTAATGTGATACACCATATTAACAAATCGAAGGATAAAAACCATATGATAATCTCAATAGATGTAGAAAAAGCTTTTGACAAAATTCAACACCCATTTATGATAAAAACCCTCCAGAAAGTAGGCAGAGGGAACTTACCTCAACAAAATAAATGCCATATATGACAAACCAACAGCCAACATCGTTCTCAATGGTGAAAAACTGAAACCATTTCCACTAAGATCAGGAACAAGACAAGGTTGCCCACTCTCACCACTATTATTCAACATAGTTTTGGAAGTTCTAGCCATGGCAATCAGAGAAGAAAAAGAAATTAAAGGAATCCAAATCAGAAAAAAAGAAGTAAAGCTGTCACTGTTTGCAGATGACATGATACTATACGTAGAGAATCCTAAAGATGCTACCAGAAAACTACTAGAGCTAATCAATGAATTTGGTAGAGTAGCAGGATACAAAATTAATGCACAGAAATCTCTTTCATTCCTATACACTAATGATGAAAAATCTAAAAGAGAAATTAAGGAAACAGTCCCATTTACCACTGCAACAAAAAGAATAAAGTACCTAGGAATAAACCTACCTAAGGAGACAGAAGACCTGTATGTAGAAAACTATAAGACACTGATGAAAGAAATTAAAGATGATACAAACAGATCGACATATATACCATGTTCTTGGATTGGAAGAATCAACATTGTGAAAATGACTATATTACCCAAACCAATCTACAGATTCAGTGCAATCTGTATCAAACTACTAATGGCATTTTTTACAGAACTAGAACAAAAAATTTCACAATTTATATGAAAACACAAAAGACTCCGAATAGCCAAAGCAATCTTGAGAACAAAAAATGGAGCTGGAGGAATCAGGCTCCCGGACTTCAGACTATACTACAAAGATACAGTAATCAGGACAATATGGTACTGGCACAAAAACAGAAATATAGATCAATGGAACAGGATACAAAGCCCAGAGATAAACCCACAGACCTATGGTCACCTTATCTTTGATAAAGGAGGCAAGAGTATACAATGGAGAAAAGACAGCCTCTTCAATAAGTGGTGCTGGGAAAACTGGACTGCTACATGTAAAAGAATGAAATTAGAACACTTCCTAACACCATATGCAAAAATAAACTCAGAATGGATTAAAGACCTAAATGTAAGGCCAGATACTATAAGACTCTTAGAGGAAAACATAGGCAGAACACTCTATGACATAAATCACAGCAAAATCCTTTTTGACCCACCTCCTAGAGAAATGGAAATAAAAACAAAAATAAACAAATGACACCTAATGAAACTTAAAAGCTTTTGCACAGCAAAGGAAGCCATAAAAAAGATGAAAAGACAACCCTCAGAATGGGAGAAAATATTTGCAAACAAAGCAACTGACAAAGGATTAATCTCCAAAATATACAAGCAGCTCATGCAGCTCAATATCAAAAAAACAAACAACTGATTCCAAAAATGGGCAGAAGACCTAAATAGACATTTCTCCAAAGGAGATATACAGATTGCCAACAAACACATGAAAGAATGCTCAACATCATTAATCATTAGAGAAATGCAAATCAAAACTACAATGAGATATCATCTCACACCAGTCAGAATGGCCATCATCAAAAAATCTAGAAACAATAAATGCTGGAGAGGGTGTGGAGAAAAGGGAACCCTCTTGCACTGTTGGTGGGAATGTAAATTGATACAGCCACTATGGAGAACAGTACGGACGTTCCTTTAAAAACTAAAAATAGAACTACCATACAACCCAGCAATCCCACTACTGGGCGTATACCCTGAGAAAACCATAACTCAAACAGTGTCATGTAGGGCTTCCCTGGTGGTGCAGTGGTTGAGAATCTGCCTGCTGATGCAGGGGATACGGGTTCGAGCCCTGGTCTGGGAAGATCCCACATGCCGCGGAGCAGCTAAGCCCGTGAGCCACAACTACTGAGCCTGCGCGTCTGGAGCTTGTGCTCCGCAACAAGAGAGGCCACGACAGTGAGAGGCCCGTGCATGGCGATGAAGAGTGGCCCCCACTCGCCGCAACTAGAGAAAGCCCTCGCACGGAAACAAAGACCCAACACAGCCAAAAATAAATAAATTAATTAATTAATTAAAAAAAAAAAGGTGTCATGTACCGCAATGTTCATTGCAGCACTATTTACAATAGTCAGGACATGGAATCAACCTAAGTGTCCATCAACAGATGAATGGATAAAGAAGATGTGGTACATATATACAATGGAATATTATTCAGCCATAAGAAGAAATGAAATTGAGTTATTTGTAGTGAGGTGGATAGACCTAGAGTCTGTCATACAGAGTGAAGTAAGTCAGAAAGAGAAAAACAAATACCGTATGCTAACACATATATATGGAATCTAAAAAAAAAAAAAAAAGTTTCTGATGGACCTACAGCCAGGACAGGAATAAAGACACAGACATAGAGAATGGACTTGAGGACATGGGGAGGGGGAAGTGTGAGCTGGGACGAAGTGAGAGAGTAGCATTGACATATGTACACTACCAAATGTAAAGTAGATAGCTAGTGGGAAGCAGCTGCATAGCACAGGGAGATCAACTCAGTGCTTTGCAACCACCTAGAGCGGTGGGATAAGGAGGGTGGGAGGGAGACGCAAGAGGGAGGGGATATGGGGATATACGTATGCATATAGCTGATTCACTTTGTTATACAGCAGAAACTAACACAACACTGTAAAGCAATTATACTCCAAAAAATATGTTTAAAAAATTAATTAATTAATTAATTTTTTAAAGAAAAAGAAATTTGAGTAACACATTTAAGATACTCAGAGAAAGGAAATGTGAGTCAAGAATTTTATATCCAGCTAATGACTTTAGAGTATCAAAGTCACAGCCTGTTTTCAAATACAAGAACCCAGAGGATACTGTTCCTCTGAGCCCTTCCTGAGACAGCCAAACTGATTCAAGACATATCAACATATGGACCAGTGGTGAGCACTGAAGATGCAGTTGCCTATAGAATTCAAACTTAAGGAGGGATAAGAAGGAAAGAGCATCATATGTCAGGGTTGAACGCTCTGACACTACAGATATAAAACAACTATATTTTTTTAAAAGCAAAGGGAGTGGGGATAACATTTGCAAAAAAATGTTTAACTGTTTTCAGTAATCATAGTAGTTGGTGATAGTGTCAGCATTGTTATCCTGAGACTGTAATGTGGGATAAATCAAGTGAATACTTATGAGACAGTCTAATCCTATCATCCACTGTGTTCTTGAGACTCAGAATTCTTACATGAAAGAAAGGAGACTTGAAATTTGTAGTTTTCATATTTGAATGGAAAATGTCAGTATGAACACATAAAACATTTTAAAAACAAGTGTGTGTATCTATATCTATCCACCGAAAAGCTCTAGAAACACTGATGAACCCAGGTACCTCTGAATACCCCTAGTGCTCAGATTGTGGTCTTAAAATACTATTTCAAGAAACCAGGGCTTGTTACTTGTAGAACAGGCTGATTTCAGGTGTGAGGTAGGAAATGTACAAAAAGAGCCTGGACAATCTTGTCATTACAGATAACAAGGAAGCTCTCAAAGACTACAGGGTCATGTCAAATATACTCGGAGCCAACTTGAAGTGGTTCCCACCGGCCAAAGATGGAATGATTTGAGCTTAAGTAATGATAATAAGGACCATGAATTTCAACACATAAAATATATATGAACTGTAAAACAGTATGGAAGTTTCCTAAAAAACTAAAAATGGAACTACCATATGACACAGCAATTCTACCTGGGTGTATATCCATAAAACACAAATTTGAAAAGATATATGCACCCCAATGTTCATAGCAACATTATTTACCATTGCCAAGATATGCAAGCAACCTAAGTGCCCATCAGCAGATGAAGTGATTAAGATGTGGTGAATATATATATATATATATATATATATATATATATATATATATACACACACACACACACACACACACACAATGGAACACTACTCAGTCATAAAAAAAGAATGAAATTTTGTCATTTGCAACAATAGGAATGGACTTGGAGGGTATTATGCTAAGTGAAATATGTCAGACAGAGAAAGATGATAGACAAATACGGTATGATATCACTGATATGTGGAATCTGAAAAGTACAACAAACTAGTGAATATAACAAAAAAGAAGCAGATTCACAGATATAGAGAACAAACTAGTGGTTACCAGTAGGGAGTGGGAAGGGAGAGTGGTAATACAGGGATAGGGAATTAAGAGGTACAAAGTACTATGCATAAAATAAATTACAAGGATATATTGTACAACACAGGGAATATAGGCAATATTTTATAATAACTATACATGGAATATAACCTTTAAAAATTGTTAATCACTGTTCTGTACACCTGTAACTTATACAATATTGTACATTAACTATACTTCAATAAAAAATAAATTTAAAAAAATTTTAAAATATATGTTAGAATTGGTGAGTTCATAATGATATTTTTTAAATGTAAAAATAATTGATCATCTTTGGAGGATAATAGGGAAGCAATATATTACTATCTTGAATGCTGTAAATAAATGGAAAGGATCAAACATTTATCCTTCCTTTCCTATATGAACTTTACCATTGTGTAACCAAATAGTAGAAAAAGAAAGCATCTCTTTACAAAATTATTCCAGCTAATAAATGAAAATTAAATTATAACATTTGAATATCACTAATTTGCAACCACCAATGAATAATGAACCTAAGAAATGAGCACCAATGGCTGCTAACATCATAAAAACGAGCCATCCAGATATTATGTGCCTCCCAGTGAAAGAACATACAATTTATATTCTTGCCAAAGGAATAGAACCTGAGTCTGGTCAAGTCCCTAGATCCAGCACCAATCTGCAAGAAACACAGAGGACAGTGGAACATATTGAATGCACCATAAGGATGCAATCAGCAAAATCATAATTGTGAAAATTTTCACAGGTCAGTGATTCTTAAAGTGTGGTCCCAGACCAGCCACACTTATATTACCTGGGAACTTGCTAGACATGCACATTTTCAGGCCCCATTCTGACCTCCTGAATAAGAAACTCTTGAAGTGGGGTCCAGCCATCTGTATTTTGATGAGCTCTCCAAGTGATTGTGATGTAGGCTTACGTTTGAGAACCACTGTTCTAGGTCAAATGTCCATGGTTCTTCAATAGAAGTGTAAGCAAAAGACAGAATGGAAGAAAAACCTATAGATTAAAAGAAATATATCAAAAATTTTTTAAATCAACCACAGTGTCTGAAGACCTGCACTTGGGTGAAGAACCATGAGGACATTACTAGTACACAGTCAACACTGAGTGGTTATTTTTGGAGAAACGTGGGAGGTTATGACTTTGCTAATGTCAGAGTACATGCATGGAAGGCTCTCTGGAGTGCTGGCAAAGTTCTGTGTCTTCACCTGGGTGGTGATTACAAGGGTGTTTGGCTGGTCATACTCCACTAAGCTATATATTTGTTTTGTGTGGTTTTCTGTATTTTTGTTTTATTTCACAATAAAATGTTATAAAACATTACTGCTGATTCAGTGCATTATTTAAGCCTCTTGGGCCTTAGCTTCTTTGCCTGAGCTGTGAAGCTATAGCTTCATGCTCACTCTGGAATTTTACTTTACAACCCAAATAATGTTGACCTTATAGTAGTTCTTTGTCATGGTTATGGGAAATGAGTGCATGCGTTACAGTCCTCTAAGCCAGTGCTTAAATCATATTTGAGGAATGGAGGGAGTAAAGAGGACTGGCTTAATCCTGACAATAATTTCCTCTACACTCCCATTTTCTCTTTACCTCTGCCTGAGAAATACACTCTCTCACTAGGAGCCCATCAAGGAAGGGAAGAAAGCCATAAAGCTGGGATCCTCTGAGGCAGTAAAACCTCCTGTTCTTTCTTTCTCTCAGGAGGATGTGTATTTATAATCACTAACCTGCTTGAGACTGGAATGGTCACACAGACAAAATCTGCTGAGAACTGTCATGGGATTCAAGGTTTGACAAGTTCTCTCAGCCCAAATAAAGGGGAGCCCTGGTGAGGAGGCTTGAATGACTTCTACATCACGAGGTCCAGTCCCATTGATAGCTGAGGCAAAGACTGAGTTACTGATGTGGAGAGCTCAGCGGAAGGGCTAACCCAGGGCGGGAGGTACAAAAGCCTTAATGGACTGGCTCTCCCGGTGACTGACAATGATCCAGCCGTACCTCTGTGACCGCCAGGCCAGGGGAGCCTGTGGCCATGGTAAGGTAAGTCTGAGAGAGCATGAAACCACTCACTTGGTTTGGGAACATTTACATTCCTTAATTCTCTTTCTTCCTCTTTTAAATGAATATTTATTCCTCTTGTAAATTTTAATGTCTTTGTTTTCTATTTAATTTTTATATTAGTTGATTTTTATTGTATTTCTCAGAAATATGTCTATGACTGATTGGAAATTAAAAACCAAAAAACCAAAATAAATACATAAATAAAAGTGCCACAGATAGTTTGAGAAGCACTGAAATAGACTACACTAAAATCAAGAAATTCTGTTCATTGAAAGACACCATAAAGAGTGAAAAAACAAGCCACAGAATGGGAGAAAATATGTGTAACACATAAAACAAAGAACTGTATCTAAAATACACAAAGACTTCATTCTAATTAGTTAGGAAAATGAGCAAAAAACTTGAATAGTCACTTGACATAAAAGGAAACGCTGACGGCCAGTAAGCTTATGAAAAGGGATCAATTCATTTGGGAAATGAACATTAAAACCACAGTGAAAAGCACACGTTCACCAGATTGGCAAAACTTTAAGTCTCCCAATTCTGAATGTTGGCGGAAGGTACAGAGTCCCTCATACATTGCTCAGGAAAGTATAAAATCGGTGAAATCACTTTAGAAAACTCTGACTGTATGAATCTACCAAAGCTTATTGTACATGTGCCCTGAGCCAGCAACTCCACTCCCAGACACACCACAGATATTCGACAGGAGTAAGTCAAACAGCAGGTGCAAAGATTCTCAGAGCAGCATTATTTGTAACAACCCCAAATTGAAACAACTCAAAGGTACCTCCATCATCTGAAGAATGGATGCATTCTGGTACATTCACACCGTGGAACACTAAACAGGAATGAAAACGAACAATCCACAGCTTCATACAACAACACGAATGAATCTCTCAGACATACACAGCTGTCATAGGGTTTCACCATGGTTCCCCCAAGGGACACAGGATGTTTAAACGGATGAACTGGTCTGTAAATTTACACATATCCTGGTGCTGGAACATTCTCCAATAGAAAGTCAGCTCCACTTTGGAGCTGAGGGGTCATACAGGAGGTAGATGTTGAAGTCACTAATGGAGTCTGGGTCCAGGAGAATTTTCAGATTTTGACTTCTACTCTCCAGCATGAAAGCCAGAAGCTAGGACTAGAACGGAGGCCACCAGATCCCCTGCTTGGAGTCCTTGTGCTGGGGACTCACCGGTCTGGAGGTGGATGGAGACAGAAATACTCCCATTGTTTGAATTCCCAAGGGACTAGACAGAGGGGAGCTGCAGGAATCTAAGATGCTGGGAAAATAGGACTGGCAGAGACAGAGGTTCCAAATAATGCATCCGGATTCCCTAGCTCCATGTTCCTGGCTGGGTCTTCCTGGTGATTGCTGTTGCTGCTTCTGATGCTATCTGGCCCAGTGGTTTGAACCACACCTGTATTTTGTGCTTGTGTTTGTTAGGTCCTACCCTTCTTTGTAGGCTGGATGCCTTGTTCTCTCAAAGTGTTGCCACACCCTGCTGCAGGCAGAGCGTGCCTAGACTGCTTCCTTGTGGGGCCCATGAGCTCCTGAGGTTCTTCCACCCTTCACTTCAGCTCAGTTCCCTCTCTGGGTGCTTAGGACTACTTCTGTTTACTGTACTGCTTTTTGGTATCTTTGCTGGAGTCAAAGGATTGAGAAAAAGAAAATACTTTCTTCCATTCATTGTCAATCAATAACCCTGAGTCCTTGACCCCAAACTCTCCCCACCTTTTCCATGATGTAGTTATATCTGTCATCTTGTTCTCTGTCCCCTGCAATTTCAATCTCTCCCTTTCCACTGGCTCCTTTTCCTGCCGAATGGCATTGCCCCCCTGCTTCGCAGCTCTTTTCTACTCATCCGTGAAGACCCAACTCAACAGCCACACCCCCAGGGTAATGCCTTTCCCATGCCACCCCGGGCCCGGATTAAGTACTGTGTGTTCACATCACCAGGTACATCTCTCCATCACTGCTCCAACCACAACGCTGGCAGGCACACAGTGAGTATTTTCCAGATGGATGAATGAATGAATAACCGATCATCGAGGAATGAAGACGATACTCCTTCTCTATATAAAAGGTTGCTGCTTTCCTGACCATCATGAGCAGTGCTCTCCTGATTCCTATATATCTTACTGGAAAAGGCATGCAACACCCTCACATTCCCACTGAAGGGCTCTCCGAGTGGTCCCTGCTACATAAACAAAAATTTCCAATTTTGCTTAGAAACAAAGGTTTATATTTGCCACCCGTATGAAACAAAATGGAAAATGTTATCCTTAATTACAGGAGTGAGAATTAATTTTGAGTTGTCTCCCCTGTGTTTCTTGGGGTCTGTAGATTGCAGCTTTTTGGAGCCCACGTTTCTGAGAGACTCACTGTTGAGAAAAAACATCTCTTTCTCAAGAACAGAATGAAGATTAATAGTCTGCTGTAAATTCTGTCGGTTCACAGTTTGGAAGCTTGTTTTGCACAAATGTTCATACTGATGTGTGGCTTTAAAACACCTCTTCCATTACGCCAATGTCCTGTTCCAACATCCCCCATGGAGGGTTTCTGTCTATTGTACTACTCAACTCCCTTAACACCAATCCTCACCTGACAGCAAGAAACACAGACCGCCTTCTCATGTGCCAGAGCATAGGGGGAGGGCAACTTCCCTTTTGAGTTAGAAAAAGAGGACTATATTTGTAAGGGGGAAATCTATACATCAATACTTATAAATGATAGATTTTTTACACTGTATTTATTAATTATATCCATCAAAATGTATTAAGGATGTGGAGATTCTATACTAGAATGCTGGGGACATGACATTCAATAAGATATGGTCTCCAACCTTAAGTTCTGACAATCTGACTATATTTGTAAGGGGGAAATTTATACATCAATACTTATAAATGATAGATTTTTTACACTGTATCTATTAATTATATCCATCAAAATGTATTAAGGATGTGGAGATTCTATACTAGAATGCTGGGGACATGACATTCAATAAGATATGGTCTCCAACCTTAAGTTCTGACAATCTAGTGAGGGTTAGTACTTGACTACCATGGAGGGATGTGACTTACAGTTTTTAACTTATCTTTAAATATTCCACATTTTTACTTAGATTCATCACGCATCAGTCTCTTCTTTTTGATTATGAGAAGGGAAAGCATCAACATAAGTTTCTGTTCTTTTGCCCCAGCCAGTGATAATTCCTGACACATATTCCTGAGATCTCTTCATCTAAAGAAGAAATGAAGACACATCAGTATTAACATCTGTGCAAAACAAACGTGGCACTGATATGGCTGGTGGCACCATGTCTGTGGACAAATCAGCATGTCATCACGGGATCAAGTTGTAAATCCTTACAACCATCATCATACTCTAAGGAGGGTAGCACTTGTTAAGTGAAAGCTGTTTTGTTTGTTTGTTTGTTTGTTTTTCAGCTCAGCCCTTCCATGAGAGCTGAGTTTGGAATCCAGGGCTAGAGAAAGTTTCATTGTTTTGCATAACAGGGTGAGAAGAATTGGGAGTTCTCACTGCCAATCCATGGATTGCGGCGGGGTGGGAAGGGGAGAAAGTGGAGAGCTGAAGGTGGGAGGAGTAGAATGAGGCTAGGGTGCCATGTGGGGTGGAAGGGCCAGGGAAGCCCCCTCGGTGGTGGGATGGCCAAAAGCATGACTCCTGAGAGTCAACTGGAAGTAGCCTCTGTGGCTGCAGTGAAACATCCCTCCACCCCTGCGATCTTCTCCATCCCTCATGTGAACAGCTATTGGGTGTGTGGTGGGCAGAGTAATGGCCCCCAAAGTTGTCCTAATCCCTGGAACCTGTGATTATGTTAGATGACTCTACAGATGTGATTAAATTCAGGATATGGAGGAGGGGAGATTATCCTGGATCTTCTGGGTGAGCCTGCTGTAATCACAAAAATCCTTAAAAGTGGAAGAGGGAGTCAGAAGACGCCAGTCAGAGGAAGATGGAACTACAAAAGAAAGGCACAGAGAGAAACAGTGTTGCTGGCTTTGAAGAGGGAGGAAGAGGGTCGACTCTAGGAGCTGGAAAAGGTCAGGAAACAGATTGTCCCCTGGAGCCTCCAGAGGGGAAAGCAGCCCTTGTCAACACCTACATTTTAGCCCCACGAGACCTGCACTGGATTTCTGACCTCGAGAACTGTAAGATAATAAATTTACATTTTTAAGCCACTAAGTTTATGATAATTTGTTACAGCAGCAGTAGAAAACAAATATAGGGCATAAATCAGGGGGAGGAGTTGAGTGCAAAGACAGGAAAATGTAAGTATGATTTAGGGACAGTCTTTAGACCCGAGGGTTGCTGTAGCCAAGTAGAATAGACTTTAAAGTCAGAAGGTCGGTTTGAGTCAGGCTGTGGGACCCCTTAAAGGAGAGCTTAATGAATTTAGACAGGATCTCTGGGCCATTGGAAAGCCACTGACAGGTTCCAGCACAGAGACATAATGAGCAGAATTTCACAGGTGGCTATGCGAGAGCACTGAGCGCCTCTTGCACCAAACTCTGTGAAGATGCAGGGGCCACTTCGGGGCTTAGCTAAGCTGTGGTAGGTGAACAGGCCCTGGGACTCCTACCCCCACTTCTCCAGAGCACTTTGCCTTGTCCCCCATTTCCTGTCCTGGGCTTCCACTTCAGAGCTCATTTGAACACGGGATTTGTATCTAAAATAATAAAAAGGAAACGAGGAGTGAGCAGAATTTGCTGCACAGAGAGGTTAAGTGTCCTGTCCCAGGTCATCCAGCTGGAAGGTGGGAGGGCAGCAACTTAATCTCTAGGAATCCCAGCTCCCAATCCTGGGCTCGGCTGGTGGCAGACAGGAGGGACTGGAAAGGGAAGCAGGTGAGGCCATCTGTTGGGTGATCGATCCCGAGTCATGGACTGTGGATGCTTTGAGTATGAAAGGAATGGTCTGGTCATAAAAGACAAGTCCCAAGAATCAACGTGTCTGGGGAACTCAGTGGACCCAGAGGCAGCAGGTGCCAGTGAGGGACTGACCCCTTCCCAAGTCCAGGAGTCCATGGGCAGGAGGAGCTGGATATTTAAAGCTCCAGAGTGAAGGAGAGTCACACTGGCAGACCACAAAGAGGACACACGAAGGATGCAGGTATGGTTTCACAGGGAGGATCCAGCCTTGGGTTAACAAAGCAAAAAAACGAGTGAAATGATAGAGCAGGAAGCAGAGACCTGGACTCCGGCTTCTGCCAAAGATCCCAGATGAATTACAGCCTAGTCTATTAACCTCCACATGACCCCGCTTCCAGGAAACTTGTAAAATCATAAACCAAACAGCTCTGCGAGGGCTCAAAATGAATGTTTAGGGCTTTGCGGTTCTCTGAGCATGCCTTTCAATTGTCAGGGTGTTATTACTTAAACAGGAACATTGTAATTACTTTCGCGTTATTACAATACAAAAGTGATTTAAGCAGTAAAAAGGCTTTGATGAATTAGTAGGTCTTTTGATTCCTACAGTTTTGTGGCTCATGTTCAAAGACGTCTTTCAAAAGTTTTCAGAGCCATGGAAAAGCTGCTCTAGCTCTTACCCAGACTTTCTTTTTTCTAACTCCAAACCTGTATAGCTTTCTGCTTTCTGGGCACTCCACCCAGAAGTCCCACCCTCATCTCCAACTCAGCTGTTCAAAATTAAAATTCATCTCCGTTCACTCCGGGCTCGCTCCTCCTCCTATATTTTCTATCTGGGAGAATGGTCCCTCCATCCATTCAGTTGTCCAAGTCCAAACTTTTGGGAGTCATCTTTATTCTCTTTTCTGTTCCGTCTTCCGCCATCACCCTTTACATTCAAATAACATCAGCCACCAGCCTAACAATAACAGTGGCTGCCATTTTTGAATGTCTATTATACTTCAGGCACCTTGGACACATTATTGCTAGTCCTTACAAATTCTACAAAATTTCTATTGTAGTCCTCATTTAATAGTCAAAGATCCTCAGGTTCAGAGACATTGTTTCAGCAAAGGCATTATTTCAATAACTGCTTCTAGGGGGCAAGATTTGAACACACATCCATCTGATTCTAAAAGATATGCATTTTCCACTACTCAGGGCTGCATTCAATAGATCACCAATAGTTCTGCTAAGTTTTCCTGTTAAGTATTGCTAAAATCTGCCCACTTGGCTCCATCTGCAGGGCTGTTCCCTACCTCACTTTACATGTTCATTAGTTCTCACGAGGACTCCGCACTGGTCTCCCTACCTCCAGCCTTGCTATATTCTCAATCACCTTCTCTAGTGGTGTATTGGTAACCTGACTTGTCATAAACATTTTTCTGGACCTACTAAATCAGAATCTCCAAGCCTGCAGGTCTCTCTTAGTAGCAAGCACCCCCATGCCCCACCCCAGCACACATTGATACTTAAGATCAGCCAGTACAGCCAGAGAGATGTCTAAGAGGGAAACCCTTTGCTTAAAACCTTCAGTGACTCTTGGTCCCCTATGGGATAAGATGAATAATCTTTAACCTGACACATAAGGGCCTTTTATCATTTGGCTCCAACTTACCCTTTCTAATCATGCTGGCCCATAGAAGTCACTCGGTAAATTGATGCATGGTGTGGTAGGCAGAATAATAAACCCCCAAAGATGTGCACACCCTAATCCACAGAACTTGTGAATATGTTACCTTACACGGCAAAGGAACCTTTGCAAGTGTGATTGAGGTTATGGACCTTGAGATAGGAAGATTATCCTCAATTATTCAGGTGAGCCCAACCTAATCACATGAGTCATTAAACCCAGAGAACCTTTTTTCAGCAGCAGTCAGAGAGAGATACGATGATGGGAGAAGAGTCAGAGAGATGTAATATAAGAAGGACTTGACCTACCATTGCAGATGAAGGAGGGGGCCATGAGCTGAAGAATATGGCAGTGTCTAGAAGCTGAAAAAAGCAGAGAAACAGATTCTACCCTTCAGCTTCCAGAAAGGGATGCACACACCTTGATTTTAGCACATGTTGGACTTCTAAACTCCAGCACTATAAAATAATCAGCCTGTTATGTTTTATGCTGCTAAGCTTATGGTAATTTTTTATAGCAGGAATAGGAAAAAAATGCACATAGTTTTCCAAAGGTGATCTGCTCATCCACACTTCTTTTTTTTTAAATATATATATATACATATATATTTATATTTATATTTATTTATTTATTTATTTGGTTGCTCCGGGTCTTAGTTACGGCAGGCGAACTCCTTAGTTGCAGCTCTCAGGCTCCTTAGTTTTGGCATGCATGTGGGATCTAGTTTCCTGACCAGGGATCGAACCCGGGCCCCCTGCATTGGGAGCGTGGAGTCTCATCCACTGCACCACCAGGGAAGTCTCCTCATCCACACTTCTTGCATGTACCACTTTCTCTGTCTAGAGTGCCCTGTTAGGTGTACTTGGAAGACTCCTACTCATCCTTCAAAATCCAGCTCAAATTAACTGATTCACACATGCATTCACAAATAGTTCCTTCAACTTCAGTAGCATCCAATATTTTATTCATGATAAGTGCTAACATCACCTTGCTTTGTATATATTTACAGTCCCCATTCTCCCCATTCTACTTAGGACTGAGATCTAGTCATGCTCAGTTTGTACTCCTAGCCTGGCACAGTGCCTGGCATTTAGTCAGTGCTCAAAAGTATTTGCTGGGCAGTAGCCATGGAGATATTGAAGGAACCGTATTATAGAAGCACCTCACGTAAGCTAATCAATGTTGGATTCTGTGAATTTTTAATAGAATATCAGGGTTTTAAATGTCAAAGGTAATGATTCCAAAGATGAGTCTCTTTGGGATTGACACTTTATGTTTACCACTTACACTTACTTTTGAAATCAGATTATTTTTATTTTCCTTATACGGAAAGCATTGATTCCTGATGTTTTACTCCAGGCAGGCAAGGCAGAAGAAAAAAATTACTTTGGTTAAAAGCAAGTTCTGCATCCCAATGTCATTATTAAAACTGAGTTTATACATCTTCCCAGGAACTTGATTCTCACTGGTCCCCTTGTTCTACAGCCACGTGAAGAAGTTAGGAGCCTGGCCACGTTTCCTCCATAATGTGAGAAAGCCCTTGGTAGCTGGGAAAGCCTTACTAAGACCACAGGGAAGAAACCAGATGCTCCCAGAAGGAATCCTGTGGCTTTGTCCTGCCACCCCTGGCTTGTCCCCACTTTGTGTCACAAGGAGCCCAGGGCTCTGTCCCACACCTGCCTCAGGGCCGGGGGAGGAACCAGGACAGGGAGTGGGAGTGTCACCCAGGTTTGCTCCCCTAAGGTACCTGGAAAACTCTGTTGTCATGAATTGCTTGGTTTTCAACCCTGGCTGCAAATTTGAATCACCTGGAAAGCTATTATCAAATTCCTGTGGAATTTTTATCAATTGGTCTGTGGTAGGACCTGGGTACCAGTATTTTTCAAAGCTCCTCAGATGATTTTGAGGTGCAGCCAGGTTTGGGTTCCCATCAGACAATGGTTTTCAGATTTCCGTTGGAATAAGAATCAATTGTGAGGCGTCTTAGGCACAAGAGTGCGGGCGCCCAGGGCCAGCAGGTCTGGGTGGAGCCTGGGAATCTGCTGGCTTGACCTGCAGCCCCAAAGAGTCTGAGGCAGCTCCGCAGCCCCTCTGGGGGCGTGGACACTGTCAGCAGCTGCCATCTGGAGGTGCCCGGCCCACCCATTGCCCGAGCCAGGACACTGTCCTAAGAAGCAGAAACCCTGGGAAAGTCCAGGGTCCCTAAAGCAAAGGCTGCAGTTATTCACAAGCACCAGTTTGTCTATACAAAGCTGACGCCACAAAGGGGAGAGGAAAAAGTATGGTGTAGGTTGATGGCGTATACAGATCACACCTCTCCTTTCCCACCAAGTGATAAAGCGAATCAGGCCTTTATGAGCTCCCCCTTTCCCACAGTCACTTCCCGAGATAACATATTAACCCATTAACATCTGGCGAATTTCAAAGAAGAGTTCAGTGCAGGGAGTTTGGGATTGACATGCACACACTGCTATATTTAAAATGGATGACCAACAAGGACCTGCTGTATATAGCACAGGGAACTCTGCTCAATATTCTGTAATAACCTATAAGGGAAAAGAATTTGAAAAAGAATAGATACGTGTATATGTATAACTGAATCACTTTGTTGTACACCTGAAACTAACACAACATTGTTAATCCACTATACTTCAATATAGAATAAAAAGTTTAAGAAAAAAGAGTTCAGTGTAAATCCACACATGAACTCTCATGACACACTGCAGACATCTGGTTGTTTTAGATCCATCCAGCCTCTGTTTATCCAGTTTTTATTCACTCAGCTTAAACTTTGTAACAAAAAAGTTCTGTCTTTACTGACATAAGTATAATGGAATATGTGAGTTTGTCATGGTCGGGGACAAAGCTGTCAGGCAGGTCAGCTCTGCTCAGTTATCTGTGGCTTTGGTCCAAATATTTACACAGATGATCCTACTCATCAGGAACGCGCAAACATTTCCTTTCGGGAGGTGGGAGAACACAGGCTTCCTCAGTGCTCACGTTCACCCTCCCCAGCTTCTTGGATGCAAGATAGTGTAGAATGAATGAGTCAGGTCACCTTATCTGCCGAGACCAGGGGGCATATAACACACCACGTGGACGGATCCAGATGGGGACTTGAGGCAATGACACAGGAGTGGTCATCTCTAGGTCAGCTCTGCCCTTGAGAGCTTTGGGAATGCTGAGCAGACAGCAGTTGGGCTGCACACACTTGCCAGAGGCTTGCCTGCATCCCAAATTCTCCTATGGAGTTTCACGTATAATATACTTTAATATAATGTACATTTCATATAAGGTACTTTTGCTTGTTAACTCTTGAGGTTGGTTTGGATCTTATACACAAGAGGGGCAACCACTTTAAAATGACCACATGATGTCACCTGCACTGCTGAGTGTAGTGAAGAGCAACCCAATCATTCAGATGCCTCCATTTGTTTAGGAAGGGACAAGGTTCATTCTTTGTTCCAAATGTATTATTATTCACTATAATTCCATCCCAAAAAGGAAGAGCATCACAGTGACTTGCTGAATTCTCTGTGTGACTTGAGCTCACTGATGGCAGTGACCATGCCTGTCTCTCATGGGCTCGCCAAAGTGCTTTGCCCTTACTGGGCCCTTGTAACTGTTCACTGAATCAAAGAATTAATTAACTAATGACAAGCTATGCATTACTCAGTTCTATCCAAATTTAATTGTGCTTCCTTGGTTTCACAACTTGCATTGGAAGGTTTCTATGAGACAATAATGAAGTAGAAAACAGTAGCTTATGGAATCTGAAAAAAATCTGTGGCAGAAATCACATATTTGCAAACAATTATGACAAAATGGAGGTATGTTAAGAGGCTCCACAGCGAGATTGGTTCAAGATGGTGGAGTAGAAGGACATGCTCTCACTCCCTCTTGTGAGAACACCAGAATCACAACTAATTGCTGAACAGTCATCAACAGGAAGATACTGAAACTCATCAAAAAAGATACCCCACATCCAAAAACAAAGGAGAAGCCACAATGAGACGGTAGGAGGGGCACAATCACAGTAAAGTCAAATCCCATAACTGCTGGGTGGGTGACTCACAAACTGGAGAACACTTATACCACAGAAGTCCACCCACTGGAGTGAAGGTTCTGAGCCCCATGTCAGGCTTCCCAACCTGGGGGTCTGGCAACAGGAGGAGGAATTCCCAGAGAATCAGACTTTGAAGGCTAGTGGGATTTGATTGCAGGACTTCGACAGTACTGGGGGAAAAAGAGACTCCACTCTTGGAGGGCACACACAAAGTAGTGTGCACATCAGGACCCAGGGGGAAAGAGCAGTGACCCCATAGGAGACTGAACCAGACCTACCTGCTTGTGTAGGAGGGTCTCCTGCAGAGGCAGGGGGTAGCTGTGTCTCATCGTGAGGAAAAGGACACTGGCAGCAGAAGTTCTGGGAAGTACTGCTTGCCATGAGCCCTCCCAGAGTCCAATGTTAGCCCCACCAAAGAGCCTGAGTAGGCTCCAGTGTTGGGTTGCCTCAGGCAAAACAACCAACAGGGAGGGAACCCAGCCCCACCCATCACCAGTCAAGAGGATTAAACTTTCACTGAGCTCTGCCCACCAGAGAAACACCCAGCTCTACCCATCATCAGTTCCTCCTATGAGGAAACTTGCACAAGCCTCTGAGATAGCCTCATCCACCAGAGGGCAGACAGCAGAAGCAAGAAGAACTACAATCCTGCAGTCTTTGGAACAAAAACCACATTCGCAGAAAGATAGACAAGATGAAAAGGCAGAGGGCTATGTACCAGATGAAGGAACAAGATAAAACCCCAGAAAAACAACTAAATGAAGTGGAGATAGGCAACCTTCCAGAAAAAGAATTTAGAATAATGATAGTGAAGATGATCCAGGACCTCGGAAAAAGAATGAAGGCAAAGACCGAGGAGGTGCAAGAAATGTTTAACAAAGACCAAGAAGAATTAAAGAACAAACACCTTGAAGAATTAAAGAAAAAACAAACAAAGATGAACAATACAATAACTGAAATGAAAAATACACTAGAAGAAATCACTAGCAGAATAACTGAGGCTGAAAAACGGATAAGTGACCTGGAAGACAAAATGGTGGAATTCACTACTGCGGAACAGAATAAAGAAAAAACAATGAAAAGAAATTAAGACAGCCTAAGAGACCTTTGGGACAACATTAAATGCACCAACATTCGCATTATAGGGGTCCCAGAAGGAGAAGAGAGAGAGAAAGGACCTGAGAAAATATTTGAAGAGATTATGGTCGAAAACTTCCCTAACATGGGAAAGGAAATGGCACCCAAGTCCAGGAAGTGAAGAGAGTCCCATATAGGATAAACCCAAGGAGAAACATGTCGAGACACATAGTAATCACACTGGCAAAAAAAAAGACAAAGAAAAATTATTGAAAGCAACAAGGGAAAAACGACAAAAAAATACAAGGGAACTCCCATAAGGTTAACAGTTGATTTCTCAGCAGAATCTCTACAAACCAGAAGGGAGTGGCATGGCATATTTAAAGTGATGAAAGGGAAGAACCTACAATCAAGATTAATCTACCCGGCAAGGATATCATTCAGATTCGACGGAGAAATCAAAAGCTTCACAGACAAGCAAAAGCTAAGAGAATTCAGCACCACCAAACCAGCTCTACAACAAATGCTAAAGGAACTTCTCTAAGTGGGAAACACAAGAGAAGAAAAGGACCTACAAAAACAAACCCATAACAATTAAGATAATGGTAATAGGAACATACATATTGATAATTACCTTAAACGTGAATGGATTAAATGCTCCAACCAAAAGACATAGACTGGCTGAATGAATACAAAAACAAGACCCATATATATGCTGTCTACAAGAGACCCACTTGAGACCTAGGGACACATACAGACTGAAAGTAAGGGGATGGGAAAAGATATTCCATGAAAATGGAAATCAAAAGAAAGCTGGAGTAGCAATACTCATATCAGACAAAATAGATTTGAAAATAAAGAATATTACAAGAGACAGGAAGGGCACTACATAATGATCAAGGGATCAAACCAAGAAGAAGATATAACAATTATAAATATATATGCACCCAACATAGGAGCACCTCAACACATAAGGAAACTGCTAACACCTATAAAAGAGGAAATCGACAGTAACACAATAATAGTGGGGGATTTTAACACCTCACTTACAGCAATGGACAGATCATCCAAACAGAAAATTAATAAGGAAACACAAGCTTTAAATGACACAATAGACCAGATAGATTTAATTGATATTTATGGGACATTCCATCCAAAAACAGCAGATTACACTTTCTTCTCGAGTGCACATGGAACATTCTCCAGGATAGATCACATCTTGGGTCACAAATCAAGCCTCAGTAAATTTAAGAAAATTGAAATCATATCAAGCATCTTTTCTGACCACAATGCTATGTGATTAGAAATCAATTACAGGGAAAAAAACGTAAAAAGCACAAACACATGGAGGCTAAACAATACGTTGCTAAATAACCAAGAGATCACTGAAGAAATCAAAGAGGAAATCAAGAAATACCTAGAGACAAATGACAATGAAAACACGACAACTCAAAACCTATGGGATGCAGCAAAAGCAGTTCTAAGAGGGAAGTTTATAACAATACAAGCCTACCTCAAGAAACAAGAAAAATCTCAAATAAACAATCTAACCTTACACCTAAAGGAACTAGAGAAAGAAGAACAAACAAAACCCAAAGTTAGTACAAGGAAAGAAATCATAAAAATCAGAGCAGAAATAAATGAAATAGAAACAAAGAAAACAATAGCAAAGATCAGTAAAACTAAAAGCTGGTTCTTTGAGAAGATAAACAAAATTGATAAACCATTACCAGACTCATCAAGAAAAAGAGGGAGGGACTCAAATCAATAAAATTAGAAATGGAAAAGGAGAAGTTACAACAGACACCGCAGAAATACAAAGCATCCTAAGAGACTACTACAAGCAACTCTATGCCAATAAAATGGACAACATGGAAGAAATGGACAAATTCTTAGAAAAGTATAACCTTCCAAGACTGAACCAGGAAGAAACAGAAAATATGAACAGATCAATCACAAGTAATGAAATTGAAACTGTGATTAAAAATCTTCCAGTAAACAAAAGTCCAGGACCAGATGGCTTCACAGGTTAATTCTACCAAACATTTAGAGAAGAGTCAACACCCATCCTTCTCAAACTCTTCCAAAAAATTGCAGAGGAAGGAACATTCCCAAACTCATTCTATGAGGCCACCATCACCCTGATACCAAAACCAGACAAAGGTACTACAAAAAAAGAAAATACAGACCAATATCACTGATAAATATAGATGTAAAAATCCTCAACAAAATACTAGCAAACATAATCCAACAATGCATTAAAAGGATCATACACCATGATCAAGTGGGGTTTATCCCAGGGATGCAAGGATTCTTCAATGTACTCAAATCAATCAATGTGATACACCATATTAACAAATTGAAGAAGAAAAACCATATGAGCCTCTCAATAGATGCAGAAAAAGCTTTTGACAAAATTCAACACCCATTTATGATAAAAACACTCCAGAAAGTGGGCATAGAGGGAACCTACCTCAACATAATAAAGGCCATATATGACAAACGCACAGCAAACATCATCCTCAATGGTGAAAAACTGAGAGCATTTCCTCTAAGATCAGGAACAAGACAAGGATGTCCCCTCTCACCACTATTATTCAACATAGTTTTGGAAGTCCTACCACGGCAATCAGAGAAGAAAAAGAAATAAAAGGAATACAAACTGGAAGAGAAGAAGTAAAACTGTCACTGTTTGCAGATGACATGATACTATACATAGAGAATCCTAAAGATGCCACCAGAAAACTACTAGAGCTAATCAATGAATCTGATAAAGTTGCAGGATACAAAATTAATGCACAGAAATCTCTTGCATTCCTATACACTAATGATGAAAAATCTGAAAGAGAAATTAAGGAAACACTCCCATTTACCACTGCAACAGAAAGAATAAAATACCTAGGAATAAACCTACTTAGGGAGACAAAGGACTTGTATGCAGAAAACTGTAAGACACTGAGGAAAGAAATTAAAGATGATACAAACAGATGGAGAGATTTACCATGTTCTTGGATTAGAAGAATCAATATTTTGAAAATGACTCTACTACCCAAAGCAATCTACAGATTCAATGCAATCCCTATCAAATTACCAATGGCATTTTTTACAGAACTAGAACAAAAAATCTTAAAATTTGTATGGAGACACAAAAGACCCCGAATAGCCAAAGCAGTCTTGCAGGAAAAAAACAGAGCTGGAGGAATCAGACTCCCTGATTTCAGACTATACTACATTGTACTATACTATAGTACACTGTACTATACTACAAAGCTACAGTACGGTACTGGCACAAAAACAGAAATATAGATCAATGGAACAGGATAGAAAGCCCAGCAATAAACCCATGAACCTATGGTCAACTAATCTATGACAAAGGAGGCAAGGATATACAATGGAGAAAAGACAGTCTCTTTAGTAAGTGCTGCTGGGAAAACTGGACAGGTACATGTAAAAGAATGAAATTAGAATGCTCCCTAACACCATACACAAAAATAAACTCAAAATGGATTAGAGACCTAAATGTAAGACCAGACACTATAAAATGCTTAGAGGAAAACATAGGAAGAACACCCTTTGACATAAATCACAGCAAGATCTTTTTTGATCCACCTCCTAGAGTAAAAGAAATAAAAACAAAAATAAACAAATGGGACCTAATGAAACTTAAAAGCTTTTGCAAAGCAAAGGAAACTACAAACAAGACGAAAAGACAACCCTCAGAATGGGAGAAAATATTTGCAAATGAATCAACGGACAAAGGATTAGTCTCCAAAATATATAAACAGCTCATGCAGCTCAATATTGAAAAAACAAACAACCGAATCCAAAAATGGGCAGAAGACCTAAATAGACATTTCTCCAAAGAAGACATACAGATGGCCAAGAAGCACTTGAAAAGCTGCTCCACATCACTAATTATTAGAGAAATGCACATCAAAACTACAATGAGGTATCACCTCACACCAGTTAGAATGGGCATCCTCAGAAAATCTACAAACAACAAATGCTGGAGAGGGTGTGGAGAAAAGGGAACCCTCTTGCACTGTTGGCGGGAATGTAAATTGATACAGCCACTATGGAGAATAGTATGGAGGTTCCTTAAAAAACTAAAAATAGAATTACCATATGACCCAGAAATCCCACTACTGGGCATATACCCAGAGAAAACCATAATTCAAAAAGACACATGCACCCCAATGTTCATTGCAGCAGTATTTACAATAGCCAGGTCATGGAAGCAACCTAAATGCCTGTCGACAGATGAAAGGATAAAGAAGATGTAGTACATATATACAATGGAATATTACTCAGCCATAAAAAGGAATGCAGTTGGGTCATTTGTAGAGACGTGATGGATCTAGAGACTGTCATACAGAGTGACGTGAGTCAGAAAGAGAAAAACAAGTATCATATATTAATGCATATATGTGCAACCTAGAAAAATGGTATAGATGAACCGGTTTGCAGGGCAGAAATTGAGATGCAGATGTAGAGAACACACGTGTGGACACCAAGGGGGGAAAGCGGTGGTGGGGGTGGGGGTGTGATGAACTGGGAGGTTGGGATTGACATGTATACACCAATATGTATAAAATGGACGACTAATAAGAACCTGCTGTATTAAAAAATAAATAAAATAAAATTCAAAATTTCAAAATAAAAAAACTGCTGGAAAAAAACATTAAAAAAAAAAAAAGAGGCTCCACAGCTTTGTGAGGCTCGGGCTGACTCCCTGGCTCGAGCATTTCGTGGTCCCTTGACTTGTATTTTCCTGCCTGATGAGGCACGGTGCTCAGAGTGTTGGCAGAGAGCTGCTTTGGCCAGTCGCAGTAGGACACGTGCACACAAGCACGAGGTGGGGAATTGTGAATATTTTAGTAGCACTCCAAAAAAGATCTGTTTTCAAAAAATGTTTATGTTTAGTACAAAAATGTTTTCTGATTCCACTAAATTATGGCATGAACCTACATGTTCGTGGGACCCAGAGGAGATCTAAGTTTACACTGGGAGCTGTCTCCCGGTTCTGTGAAGGGTGGAATCGCCCTCCAAGTAGGGTAGCAATACTCTGGCAAGGAATTTTGTCCCCTAGAGTCTTTAGGAAAAGGATCACCTGGTGGGACGGCCCCCAGGCACACATTACATTTAACTGAAAAAAGTTTTCACAAAATGATACTTCCCTTACTATGAAATGCCCCTTAATAGTTTCCATTCTAGGCTATTCCAAATTTCAAAATGCTGGTCACATTCACTCTATTGATTACCTGACCCTCTGATGGACTGTGATCTCAATTGGAAAAATACTGCAGTAGAAACATGAAGAGTGTACCCAAACCAAAGACGCCAACAGGGAGCCACAGACACCGCTTGGGAGGTCTGGGAAAGCTGTGGTCCAGAATACCCATCCCCAGAGCGCACTCTTCAACGGTGGCCCACAGCCCGTGGTCTGGGAAGCTGGGCTGTCTGCCTGCGCTGGGGCGACAGCACCCTGGGCTCACACAGCGAGTAGGGATGGGAGAGGGCTTTGCATTCTTTGCCTGTTAGCACAGCATGGTCAGGAACAAGCCGCCTCTCCTAGTTCTTAGCAGAGGCTCACAGAGATGTCACCCCAGAAGGAAACTTCTCATCCTTTGAGAGGTTGAGTTTTTAGCCTGCACACCTCACCCCACCATACCTCAAATGTCACTTTCATGAAGCTTTCCTTTAACAGTTCAAAGTCTTCTTTCCCTCTTCTCAACACCTGCAGCACTCAATCCACACCTCACTTTGTGTACATAACACTTTCTAAACTGTGTATTGGTCGTGATTTGGTCTTATCTCCTTTACTGACTATAAGTATTGAGGACTGTTATGATGTCTTACTCATTTTGTGTCCCTAATCTAGCCCGGTGCCTTGCATGTAGTAGGTGCTCAACTGATATTTGGTATGTACACAAGGAGGTCAGCGAAATGCTTTGTCTTATACCTGGAAGTTGAAAATGATTTATCTTTGGGAAAGTGTCACTAAACTCCTCTAAAGATTCACTTATCCAGCATGGTTATTTCCACACCTCTTATCTTCTGCCTTCCCATCCATTTCTCCATCAATTCATCCATCCATCCATCCATTCCTCCATTCCTCCATCTCTCCATCCATTCATCCTTTCCTTGTCCACCCATCCAACACTTACTGAGATTCTACCACGTTCCTGTGCTAGTCATTATGGTTACTGAGGTAGATAAGACAGAATCCCAGAGTCTTGTGGGGGCAGAAGAACAAGGTGAACAGTAATGACAACACAGTTTGAGAAATGCTATGAGGAGAGTTTGCTGGCTCTCACCATAATGCAGTCCTCTCTCACCACATATTTTTTTTACTTCTCTCAAACTTCTTAAACTCTGCCCCACTAGCAGAGATTTTGTCAAGTTTTATATCCTATAGTTTGTATTATAAAAACCACAGCTGTGTGAAAATGTAAAATTGTTACAATGCTGAAAATGTTTTTTGCAAAGTGTCTACATATATCTAAAGTAAGACGATGAAACAGAAATTACAATACAGTGTGAAAAGCAAACTGTTTAAGTTGAATAATCTCACTTTACTGCTGAAACTCTTCAAAGGCTTCCCTTTTCCCTGAGAATAAAATGTGAACTGAGGTCTTCCCAGGAGTAAAGGTTTCTGCATGATCTCGCCTCTTCACACTTCTGTTTTCCTTGCTGTGCCCCAGCCGGTGTGGCCGCCTACAGTCCCTCTGCTTGATACACTCACTCTTCCTCCATCACTTGGTGGGATAAGGGGGTGGGGTGTGCAGACTAAAAACTCATCAGAAAGGTTTTCCCTGACCATCTTGTATAAAGACAGCTTCCCACGGTTACTTCTATCATAGCAGCCCCTTTTCCTTCACAGACCTAATCACAATGTGTCATTATTTCACTTGATTATTTGTTTCTCTTGCTAGACTGTTCTGTCCACAAACTGTTCTGTTCACCAGCCTATCCCCAGAGACCCACATGGTTTCCAGCACATGGTGGATACTTAATATATTTTCTGAATAAATGAATGTTAGGGCGGCTCACAGAAAGAGTTCCTACTTGTAAAGGGAAGAAGTCTTCCACCAGCGAGGGAAAGGCCTCTGTAGAATGCAGCAGTGGAGCAACAGCGCCACCAAGCGGTCAGTCACCATTTCTCAAGACATCTGCTCCTTTCCAGAAATCTTGTCATTACAGGGCTGTTCCCGGTATTTAAAGGTGAATCACAATCCATTAAGCTTCTTTCTTTCTTTTTTTCTTTTCCCACACACACACACACAAAATCCAAAAACTTCCCTCAAACGCCTCCCACCGCTGCCCTTCCACAGAACGGGACATTTGAAGGCAGGTGGAGGCTAGCTAGCTAGGCCGGCTTTGGGTGTTCCTATGGTAACTTTCCCCTTTATTGCTAATCCTTTGAAAACCTTACTTTTTCAAATCTGCACACTTGGGAAAAGTCTGCTTGCTTTTACTTTGTTTCTCAAGCTTTGTTTTGGTATCGAATTTGCTCCCCCTTCTAATTTGTTAAATGACATGTTATTAAAATTCCCCAAGGAGTCAGCAGGAATCTGCGCTGCTGAGAGACATAACTGCATTCTGGAAGCATCGGTGATTCCCATCTGAGCACCCCTTACAAGGTTTTAAAACCCATTAGGGTATCACTAACTGAGCCGCTGCAGCAGGCAGCTCACGTCTTAGGTTGATGCTGGAAAAGCCGGCTTTGTCTCTTCACTCCCTGCCCCTCGTCTCCGCTGCTGCTGGCCCTGGATGTGAGAAAAGTGACCCTGATTGCCCGTCGCACCTGCCTCTTTTCTCTCATTAGTCACCCCTACGACACAGGAGAACAATGTTCCGCGCTCAATTAGAATGACGCTAAAATTCACCCCTGAGGTCTGCCCATCACAGGTAGGAGACGTAAGCAGCAGAGCAGGCTATCAGGCGGTCATGGCAGCGCCCCGCCTGACCCTCAGGCCCCGGAATGGGCGATGATTTAGGAAGGCTGTGCAATGCAGGTCTACACGGCCACCTCAGGCAAACGGAAGCGTCAAGTAAAGGAAATACAGGCAAACCGTGGTTACAAAAAGGCTGCTGAGACTGACAGAGCTGTCAGAGCTTCCAGGAAGAAGGTGAGGGTAAAAATTTATTTGCATTGTGAGAAAAATAGATCCCAGCACCCCCCTTAAACGTTATTACACAGCTTTAGGGTCCATGTTGTCCTTCAAGTGAAAAGGGAAGCAATTTCTCCCGGCAAAGACCAAAGCCCTGGTGCCCTTTCTGGAAAGTAGTACATGCTTCCACCACCTCCCATTTAATTCTTTTAAAGGTAAATAGGTGGTAGTTGTTTTACCCAAATGCGTGTCCCTTACTAAAGGGAAGAAAATCGAATAACACGAAACTGTATAGAGAAAAAATAAAAGTTCTCTCATCTCTCTTACTCCCTTTCTACCCACCTCTCCATAGGGAGTCCTCTGGGAGCAGTTTGGTGTGTAGTTTCTGTTGTGTGTATGTGTGTGTACAATTGAGGTGTACAATTCAACTTTCAGACTCAATGACCTTGTTGTGCTATGTCCAGAGTGCAATCTTTATTGTTGCTTTAATTTGGTCTCCTGCACAGCCTCCTTGCTCTGGTGCTGCTTTGGCTGACCCCAGAATCCCACTCCCCAACCCCCCTGACTTTATGCTGGCCTCCCATGCCCTTGCTCCTTGCATGTTGGATCTGGGTATCCTGGACACGCAGTTGGATTTTGTCCATGTCTTTCTGCCACCTACTGGTTCTTTCTAAAAGCCCAGCTCTGACGCTGACCACCATGCTTCCCAGAATCGTTTCTCCTGAGTAAAATCCACCCCCTTCTTTACCATCAGTCACAAGACTCTCCCAGCGGCTTCCATGGAGTCTCCTTATCTTTGTTTGTGATACAAAATTCCAGCTGCCTTCCCTAGGGTGTTTATATGTACCCTACCCCCTCCTGAACTCTCTTCACCAAATTTGTTTTCTTGCTGCCTTGACATCAGGCTTGGCTCTTTCAATGCTAGGGTCCCCCAGATTTGGATAAATGGAGGGCACATCCATCCCACATACAATCTATTTGGTTGACATTTTGTGTAATGACAGCAATTTTGCTTAAGAATAAAATAAGAAAAAAATGTGTCCTTGACCTGTGTATAGCACAGGGAACTACATTCAATATTATGTAATAACCAATATGGGAAAAGAGTCAGAAAAATTATATATATATATAACGGAATCACTGTTCTGTACACCTGAAACGTACATGGTATTGTAAATCAACTATACTTCAATAAAAAAAAATTTTTTTTAATGTGTCCTTATTGTCAAGCTTGTCACAGTAGCTCCACAATCAGATCATTTGGCATTTTGCTTCTAAGTGGAATTGTGATATCAGGTGGCTACTACTTCTGTCTCCCTCCCCTCCCCCATGTATCCTTTCACATTCTCTATGTTTACCTATAATTTCTTTCACATCGATCAAGAGAAACTATTTATTCAGGGCATAACCCTGTGATAGGCACCGAGAGGGATATGAAAAAGCCATGGGCCAACTCTTCTAAAAAGGTGTTAATTGGATTTTTCCCATATAAAACACCCCATAGCATTTTATTTCCTAACTCTGCTTCTCACAGTCAACTTCATTTGCCCATTTAATGCAATTTGCTTCACATGATAAGATTCTATTAAGTGATTATTAAGACATTCTGAGTTACTTCAGCCAAGCACGTCTATAATCATTACCTGCCTCCTGGGGGTGATGGGAGGTGTAATTAGTTAAAGCTCACTGTTACCTGCCAGCATCCGGAACTACAAACAGAGCCACTTCCACGCAGCTAAGCCAAGAGCCCTGAACTTACTCCAGGAGCAGGGCCAACACAGCTGCTCACATTTACATAAATCCCACAGATCCGTGTTTAATGACAGTCAGTGTCAGCTCTGTGGAAACAGACAGCATACTAGATGTTGGCTATCTGTATTTTTTTTTAATTGAAGTATAGTTGATTTACAATATTATATTGGTGTCAGGTGGACAACACAGCGATTCAATATTTTTATAATTATACTCCATTTAAAGTGTTATTATAAAAATTGGCTATATTTCCCTGTGCTGTACAATATATCCTTGTAGCTTATTTATTTTATACATAGTAGTTTGTACCTCTTAATCTCCCCCCTTCCCCCCATGTCAACCACTAGGTTGTTGTTTTTTGTTTTTGTTTTTATTTTTGGCTATGTCTATTGATATCAAATTACATCCCTAAGGGTTGATTTCTGTTGGTTATTAAACCCTATTATATAATAGTCCCAATCTTGCTGTTAATCAAACAAACAAAAGAATCTTCCACTAAAAATTAAAATAGCTTGAAACAAATCAACCCAGCACTCCCCTTGAACATCTCATTCTTTCAGTCTCTCAGAAACACTTAACTGAGCTCTTACTGTACAGGAAGCGCTAGGCTAAGATCTAAGGCTAAAATGTTGAGAAAGAAAGTCACCACCCTCAAGGAATTTATAACCCGTGAACTATACAAATGGTAATAAAGACTTTGGGCAAATTTTCACCATTTATTCAAAAATCTACCTGGTATTAAGATAGTGGGGACCCAGGAGAGAGGAAGAGAGAAAGAAAACATTGCCTCTGAGTGGTTTAAAAACTTCACTGATGAAATACTTGAGTCAAGTACCAAGGCCCCAGAGGTCCCGGGGTCTGTCCCCTCTTGGCGGGCTCGTTTTTAGTCCGCTGGAAGATTAGAAGCCTTTAATTAGAAGAGGGAGTGAACTGCTTCAGTAGGCAGCAGACAACAGTGAGAAAGGACATGGGTGACATCTCTGTAATAAGGGATCAGGATGAAAAACTGAAAAAAGAAACAAGAATTCATGGAGCACTGCCGTGCGGGGACATTTAGCATAAGGGCCCAGAGCTCTGCAAATTCCAGCAGCTCCTCAGGGTTCCTTCGCCTTACAGCGTCCTGCAATCATTTATTTGCATAATGGCTCTAACTCAACAGAAAAGGTTACAGCATGGCTGCTAGGCAGGGGAATAGGTCATGGAGGATGATTTCCACAGAAAAACATTTCTAGAAATTTAAATCAGTTCGAAATGATTAAAATCAGTTCTTAAAGTCAGTCTTCAGTAATAAGATGCAGGAGACAAATTGTAGCTCAGTCTAAAGAAGAGTGTTCTCGCCATTTTAGCTGCCCCTGCGTGGATTTGGCAACTTTGGGAGGTGGTGAGTATACTGTGGCTCAGAGGTATTTAAGCAAAGCCTGGACAGCGCCTTGTGGGGGGGCTGCCGAGGAACTTCAGTGTTAGCCTGCTGCACGTTTTGTACAGCCTGAGAGCTAAGAATAGTTTCTACGTGTTTTAATGTAAAGTGTAAATGGCCAAAGATCTGTTAGCTTTTCAGTGAGAACAGGTGCTCAGTTTTGCCTCCCGCCCTGGAAAGCCTACAGTGCCCCCTAGCTGGTCCTGGGCCCACCCCTGCTCTAAGGGGTTGTTGTCTGCCAACTCTGAGGTCCTGGGATCTGCACACACCTCATTTTCTGATGAGACCTCCATCAAAGTGACTCTGTAGCAAAGCTGCTTCACTGTGGAGTTGAGGGTCCCTGCAGGAGACAGTACGATCTCTGGAAACAAACCTGGATTTAACATTAAGCCATGCTTGTTAGCAGATACACATACTGGATTTCCTTTCTCTCCTCTTTCTTACAAACTAAATTTTATACTTTCAGATTTTATTCACTGGCTGGGGAGAAAGACAACTCAATGAGCTCCAACAGGCAAGCAGCAGGAGCAGGGCATGTCACCGTCACCCAGATCTCCCCTCTCATCAGTGCCAGGGGGGACACTTTCCTGGGCATCCCTCACACAAGGGCCGATGACCCCTGGACCATCCTTCCGGGTCTCTCCAGGGAAGATGGTAGAGACAAGGGCCAGGGACTGTCATGTTATTTTTACTCTAAAAGAGAAATACCCTTAAGAAAATAAAAGTGTTCACATTTCTTTAAACTTGTTTTCCTATTTTTTTTTTCTCCAAGTATAGGGGGAAAAAATCTTAGCTTAGAGAAATGCTATCTCCACCTGTTCTGCCTTTGCTGAGGGATTAGCGACCCTTGAAATGCTCTGGTCCCCGGGCGTGCCGGGGGCAAGAAGGAAAGGGCTCATCTTGTGACGGTCCCAGGTGTGAGGTGGTGGTTTCAGGAACGGAACTATGATCCCTGGGTCTCTGGGAGGAGGATAAACAAAGGGGGAATAAACCCTGACACAGCCCAGTTAATCTTAGCTTAAAGTAATAAATTCCACTGCTTGGAGTTTGAGCCAAGGGACCAAGTCTTTGGGGGATTTCATGATCTCCAAGGACTAATGTGTGTTTTGAGTTGGTTTTTAAAATGTGTATCTGTGTAACCATAAGTTTGTTTTCTATGTCTGTGAGTCTGTTTCTGTTTTGTATATAGACTCATTTGTATTATTTTTAGATTCTAGACAGATAGATAAAAATAAAACAAGGGTAAAAATGTGCATCTATGTATGTTCTTGTCTTTCCCAGCACCAGTGCTCCCAGACGTGGTGAGTCACTCAGGGCACAACAGCATGCAGTACATGACATTAAAAAACACACATTGCAACTCGTTTTAATTGTTTCAAGGACTTGCTCACATGCGCACACGTGCGTGCGTGCACACACACCCCAGCTCAGTGCTCTGACGTCTGCCGCTGCCTCTTGCCCTGCTGTGTGTGTCAGATTTCAGGGGCACAGAAGCAAAGTTTACTGCCCCCAAAGGGCCTAACTCATGCCACCAGCCCTGCATGGATTCTCCACGTCTTTCATTTCAGAACCCCTGAGCACAAAAGATTATGGTTATGCCACGTTTTACTAAACATCAATTTTTGACCCAAATCATGCTTGAAAATACAGTTTCCACCCACTGTGGGTGTTTTCACTGTGACTGTTTTCATAAACACCTGTGAGAGGCTAGAAATTTCACAATACCTTTTGGAGTTAATTGTGGTCGGAACCTATAAACAGCTCCAGTTGCAGGTCTAGGTTTCCAGGTACCCTGCTCTCCTCCCCCCTTCTCTTTAGACCCCTGCCCTTCCCCTTCCCACCCCCCCTCCCCACATGATCTCACGCTTCTCCCAGAGAATGGGCTTGGACCACGTGTGTTATGATCTGGACAGGCACATCTCCTTTGTCACAAAATCAATCGTGTCTTCTCTCCCAGCCTCTCTCCTCCCCCTGCCCCTCGTTCCCTGTTTCACGGTTAGAATTCAGCTCAGAGTGAAAAGATCTGGCACCCAGCAGACGGCTGCAGGCAGCGCCTTTGCCCAACCTGGACGCCCATTCCTCAGCAGAAAGAACTGGGCAGCGCCATATGTCAGGGCCACTAACGTCGCCAGCAGAAGGGGAGCTTTGTTCTTTTGTTGGGTTTGTTTTGAACGGGAGCATAAATAATACACACCCACTACTCCTTCCCCAGCAATCTGGGCAGAGCTTGCTGGAAGAGCCTTGCAGCAGCACGGAGTGGCCCAAATTGTTCCCCGAACATGGCTGAGTACAAGTGCTGGCCTTGGCCCCCAGATGGATGAAGTCTGATTAATTGCCAACAGTAAATAGTACTCCTATTACTTTTCTTATATGGAATCAGTGAATGAGCTTTTGGCTGAAACAATCATGTTTCCCTGTAAAAACTAAGATCTTTGTTTTCACACAACCCAAAAAGCTTCTCACAAAGTCAATCAGAGGGATAGGTGCTCCCACCTCCTGGGCCCATGTGTGTATTGGGGAGGGGGAGGGTTGGGGGGAGTACATGGGGGAGGGGGAGGGCCAAGGTCTGAATGTCCTCAAGGCACTTGAGAAAAGAGTATCAAATGAGGGAGCCCAGGGGTGTGTTCTGCCTCAGCCAGCCAGGTTTGTGTCTCCTACAGAAATCCTGCACGCCTCTCAAGGTCACTCATTTCAAGCTGTGAAAAGCGTCTAAAAAGCGTCTGAAAGCCAGCACGGCCTTGTTCAACACTTCATCCAGTCTTAGCAGTGCTGGCACATCATCAACTCTCAGTAATTTTTGTTGGATAAGTGAGTGATTAAATGAATTACTGCTATTTGGGTTAAATTCTTCATAGCTTAAAATGTGTTTTGGAAACAGATTGATATACATGTATGTGTGTGTGTGTGTGTGTACTTGTATTATGTGCATATGTATACAAAAAGGATCTAAAATAATCTAGCCAGGATATTAATAGTGCTTAATATTATTTATTGCTAGTCACTATTTTCTGATTTTTTTCTATTACTTTTGTTATTAGAAAAAAAATTAACTTCATTTTGAAAAGGAAACAACATGTAACACTAAATAAACCAAAACAATATCAATCATCATCATTATAGTAATTACAATCTGCAAAGAAACTTTGAGTGGGTGCCATGTATCAGACACTGTTCTGAACATCTTACATGCATGACCACACTATTAAGTAGGAACTATTATTAACCCCTTTTACAGAAAGGAAACCTATGAATGCAAATGATTTATGTTCTTAAACAGTGTACATAATGCAAAGATAAACAAATGAACAACCTGCAATTTACAGCGATTTCCAGGCAGCAGCGTATAACTGACAGCTAGACTCTGAGGTGCTGTATGTAGCGTAATGAGGTCCACCTAAATGACAACGCCTGCTGTGCTGGGTTTGAGAGGCATCAATGAGATATGGGAGTTTCCTGCACTGGTCCTGGCCCTGAGCTGGATTTAATAAATGCTAGTTCTCCCCTTCAGCCATCACTCCAGCCTGCCCCGCTCCAGCTTTCTCCTGGATCCTTCCGGGGTGAATGGTAACATGCCAGGCCTGAGCTGTAACATCTGGAAACGTTAACAGCAACAAAATAAGCAGTTTGAGACCCAAGTAAGGGCCAGCCCTGTGGAAGGTGTTTTATAACTGTTCCCTCATTCACTCAGTCTATCTACTAACTCTGCCCCCCAGTGGTAATCTGTACGGACCTCATTTGCCAATACGGTGACGTCAACTGGGATTTATGCAAACACCGTGAGACAAGACTGTCCAGTCTTCTAGAGCACCTGACACCATCCCCGAAAAATCATGTTCCATGCCATTGTAGTGTAAAATGGATTTTGTTTGAAAAACAAGTTGTCCCTTTCAAAGTCAGTAATCTCTATATGGCTGTCATCACCATTAACAACTATTTGAAGAGAGTTCACCGATCATGCACCCAGTGAATAGGAGAGGCAGCTGTGAGGTTTTGTGGACGATGGAAAGGTCAGGAGACCGAGTTAATCCTGACTCTGCCACTCACAAGCCTGGTAAAGGAGGGCTTCAGTTCCTTACCATAACACGACAAGGTTGGCTGTGTACGGTTGCTTCCAGCTATAACATTTCATGAGTCTGAGCTAACAAAGCCCCTGGAGACAAAAGGGGCAGCAAAGCTTTCCCCACAGGCAGGGGCATATGATGAGTGCACGTCCCATAGACTTGTAAAGCCCAAGTTCCAAAACGATGGGCAGGTCTGCCTATTATTCACAATAGACTTCTTTGAAGGGATGAGTTTGAACTGGGTTTTGTGAGAAGGGAGGAGAGAAGGCTTTCTCTTGAAGTGGAAGGAGATTAGAGAACGGAGTCCGGGAAAAAGCTTTCCTGCTTGGAAAATATCAAGATCTGCTCAGCTGGTGCAGAACATGCAATAGCGGTAAATTTAATTAAAAAAAGTAATATCCTACAATGAGTTAGTTCAACAAATATCTGTGGGCACCTGCTGTGGGTCAGGAATAAGCTGGTACTGGGACATCAAGGGGGCTTCTGCCAGGTCCCTGCCCTCAGGGAGTTTCCAATCTAGCGATCAAGCCTAGAGTAGGACAGGTCACTGAGGCCTCCAGACTTTTGGGAGAACGGCAGCAGTAGAGAGCCTCCCACATTCAGGAAGAGTCATCTAGATCAATGTAAAGATCTTCAATCCAGAAATGAGCTGAGCATAAGGCTTGTGATGTGGCAGAGAGGAAGGGAGAGGAAGGGATTACATCCTTTCCTTTAAGATAATTGATTCCTTTCTCAGGGCTCACCCTTGTGCAAACCTCCTGCATGCTGCTGAAAGGGGGATCTTTCTAAACCATGGAGAGCCTTGGGTCACCCTTCACGAGTTGTCATCGCCTCTCCATTTGCTGCAGAAAACTCCTAGTGTGGCACTCAAGGCCCTTCACAGAATGACTGTCTTCCTAACCTCTCCCCCAGCCTCATCCTTCTGTGTCCTGGGATGCCCCAGGAGTGTACTTGTATCCTCGTGGCTGGTCATGCTCTTGCCCCTCTAAGGAGAAGAGGGAGTGGAGACCATCTACTCAAATATTATCTTTCCTGGGAAAATTTCCCCCATCGTACAGATTCATTCCATTTAGCCCAACAGGATATCCATTGTAGTGCTTTTCTCCCAGCGCCTAACACATTGCTCTAGACACATGGGCATTCTTGTGAGCTAAATCCTCAGAAACTGAAGGGGTTTGAATGAAATTGCTAATAGTGACTCTAGTTTGCAGACGAGAGTTTAATCTTGCATGCCAACTCTGTCCTCTGATGATGCAGAGAAGGATTTTTTTTTTTTTTTTAAAGGAAGAGCCCAGATGGCCAGGCTCAGATGGTAAAGGCCTTTATTTAGTTAGTTATTTTTAAATTTATTTATTTATTTATTTTTGGCTGTGTTGGGTCTTCGTTTTCTATGCGAGGGCTTCCTCTAGTTGCGGCGAGCGGGGGCCACTCTTCATCGCGGTGCGCGGGCCTCTCACTGTCGCGGCCTCTCTTGTTGCGGAGCACAGGCTCCAGACGCGCAGGCTCAGTAGTTGTGGCTCACGGGCCTAGTCGCTCCGCGGCATGTGGGATCCTCCCAGACCAGGGCTCGAACCCGTGTCCCCTGCATTGGCAGGCAGACTCTCAACCACTGCGCCATCAGGGAAGCCCGCAGAGAAGGATTTTAATGCAACATTCTGGTCTAGCAGGAGAGGTATGGTGGTTGATTAATGAAATCTGCCACGATCACAGGAAGAGGGTGGCAGCATGCATGCCATTTTTCCATTATTTCACTAGAAGCTTCCACAGTACTCATACTTTTTGTTGTTGTTAATATATTATAGTCCTCGTTGTTGTTGTTGCTATTTTGTCAGAATAACATGTTCTCAGTCATTATGAGGCAGTTTTTAAGCTGTCTGTTGCCCTTCAAGTTGACTATACCCACGTTTAGCCCATAGATTCTTGGAGGCTTCCGTGTGTACCATCCATACCGCTGGCTAAATAATGAGAAAAAGATCTTTAAAACAAAATGCAGCTGGATTAAATAACTTCCACTGATATTTTACAGCACTGAGGCATTATTATTATGTGGACTCTTAGTTATCAATGTTCTGAGCCTCAAATACTACTGCTTGTCTGCATAGCTGATCCTACACAATACCGTCTTCTACATTCAACGAATAATGTGTTCTGGATGCTTAACACTGAAGCACAATCTGATCTTCATCCAGCAATTTGGAGAGCAAAATGCTCTTGCAAAAGACCGCGTATACCTCTTCCCATCCTTATTTGACTGGGGGCTCACAGCGAGGAAATTTGCGTCTGAAGCTCGAGACAGGTTCCCAGTCTTTGTACAGACACTCCCTAATGAGGTTTCTAACCCAAGTCAGTGGTCCACACGGTGCCCTGTGATCGCAGTCAATTCAGGTAAAACAAGGATACCTCCTGAGTTAAGGTTGAAAGCAGGTTTTATTCACTTGGGTATTTTTTCGCTTTCTCTGTAGACTCTGAAAGTGATTATCTTCCCAATCAGGGAACATCTACTGCAAAGGAATGCAATCCGTGTAAAACCCAAGGGCACAGTTTCTCTAACCAGAAACATGTCTCACACTGCAGAGAGGCTGCCTGGGATGTCGCCACTGCCGTGGGACAGGGGAGGAAACCAGAATGGAGCCAGGATGCCAAAGCTCATGGAAGGGAGGAGGCTGCCTGTTTGAACAGGTGCTTTTGAAAAGCTCCCGCTGGGAAGATCCCGGGGAGTGCTAATGGATGTAATGAACCAAGACTCCCAGGGAAGCCAGAGACAACAGTCCCGTCAGCCAGATCATTTAAAGCTAGAGCAAGGAAAACACTTTGGAGGAGAAACACAGTGGAGCCCTTCAGTGTGGCCCAGGAAATGGGCAAGAGCCCCTGAAATCCAGGGCTAATCATCAGCCCTTCAGCCCTGAAAGATACATGGTGAATTTCCAGCACAGAGACCCGGAGGTAGGTGATTAGCTCTCAACAGGAGCCTCCCACCTGCTTTGGGAAGGGGTCTGGGGTGGTGAGGATAGTTTACAAAGGTAGACCACAGTGGAGGCGGAAGCACAGGGCAGCTGAGGCTGAGTCCTCACACAGACCCCTCCCCCTTCCCTGCCCACCTCTGCCTCACCTTGACCATCTCATCCTTGTCTGCAGGCATTCAAGTGGGTGCCTGCTTCCACCTTTGCCCCTGTATTTGTTTCTGATTGCTGCTGTAACAAACTACCACAAACTGGGAGGCTTAATAGGAAGAGCAGAGAAATACAATGAATGGGAAAGTTGCTAAATTTTTTGCAGTCTTCTACAGCAGATGCAGGACATATACAGTGATTGAGTCCAAGCCCAAGATCAGGCCTTCCTGAATTTTAATCTGAATTCTGCCATTTCTGACTGTGTGACTTGGACCAGTAGACGTGTAACCTCCCGTGTCTCAGCTTCCTTGTCTATAAAAAAGGATAGCCTGTGCACCACATCTACGGAGCCTGCGCTCTAGAGCCCATGAGCCATAACTACTGAGCCTGCGTGCCACAACTGCTGAAGCCCACGCGCCTAGAGCCCATGCTCTGCAACAAGAGAAGCCACCACAATGAGAAGACCGCTCACCGCAACGAAGAGTAGCCCCCGCTCACCGCAACTAGAGAAAGCCTGCGTGCAGTAACGAAGACCCAATGCAGCCAAAAAATAAATAAAATAAATAAATAAATTTATTAAAAAAAAAAAAAAGATAACAATAGTACATGACCAATCCTGTCTTCCCTACCTGCTTCACACTAGAAGTGGAGAGAATAACAGACACGTGCTTTCCCATTCTCCTTTGCTGCTAGAGGTGACCCAGTCCTGGCCAATAGGCTGCTGAAGAATTGGGGGAAATAGTTTCCTCTATAATGAAAGGCATGGGAGGAAATGATTCTTTGTTTTACACTCCTCTCTTTCTGTTGTGGATGCTGTCATGTGAGAACGTGATGTTTGCGGCTGCCATGATCGTGTCACCATGAAAGGGAGGCCAAAAGAATGTAGAGGTGTTCGGCCTGTGCCCTGATATCACTGAGCTGCTGAACTTCCCTAGAACTACTCATCCATCCTTCTGTCAAGTGAGATGATTAAATGACTCTTCGGTTTAGGCCACTGTCCACTGAGTATTCGGATTCTTGCAACTTAGAGCATTCCAACTGATAAAATTTCTATCTTGGGGAATCATTGTAAAGATGAACTGAGATAGTGCATGTCAAGTGCCTGGCACAAAGCTATCATTCTATAAATGATAAACTATAATAATTATTACTAATACCTGGGGAAAATAAGGATCTACTTATTATTTGCTTTTTAACTTCCTCCTTTTCAGCATCGCTAGCTCACCAATTTATGTTTATGCTGGGAAATCAGGTGAAGTCTTGTAGGCTCAACTACATTTGCTGAGTAGTTTATATCCCTATTTGGGCTCCTGGAACAGGAGTTCTTCAAGGTAAGGCGCTGTGTCTCATTCATCAGTAGGCTCCATGCCTGGCACAGAGTGCCGTCATTAGATGTTCTTGGGTGGATGGATGAATGGATATAGATGGATAAATGGATGGATATGGTTGGATATGAATGGGTGGGTGGATGGTTGGATGGATGGATATGGGTGGGTGGGTGGCTTGATGGTTGGGTAGATAGTTGGATGGGATAGATGGATAAATGGATATGGATGGATATGGATTGGTGAGTGGGTGGGCACATAGTTGGATGGATGAATATGGATACGTAGGTGGGTTGATGGTTGGATAGATAAATAGATGGGATAAATGGATGGACAAGTGAACTAACCCCAGAGCCTATGCAGAATCCCTTCTTACATGGCATCAGGCCTGGTAGCCTTTTGTTCTGCATAACACCAGAAAATGAAAATCAAAATCACACTTTCATAGGATCTGGCACTTCTCATTTAAATCCTAACTAATGATGTTTTACAATCTACCCAGGGTTGTGTCTTCCTGGGCTAAGAATAGGTCAAGGCCACCAAAGGGATTTATCCTTCTCACTGTGATGATCAGCATCAATCATCAAATTTTATTTTATCTCATGTCTTCCTATACTCCTGTATCAGCTAGGAATTTTTTTTTTTTCTTTTTTTGGCCACACCACGCGGCATGTAGGATCTTAGTTCTCTGACCGGGAATCGAACCTGCACCCCTTGCATTGGAAGCGCAGAATCTTAATCACTGGATCACCAGGGAAGTCCCTCAGCTAGGAATTTCTATTGGCTACTATTAACAGGCTGGAAATAATGTGTAATAAACATGAAGTTTGGATGTAGGTAGCCCAGGCCTGGTTGGTGGTTCTGCGTGTCATCAGGAACTCAGGGTTTTCTCTCACTCTTTTAACATGTGGTTTCCACCTCAAGGCTGCCTCATGCTTCAAGTATGGTCACAATCACTCCAGCCATTAAGCCTGCCTTCCAGGTAGGAAGCAGAAGGAAGAGAAAAAGAGCACTTCTCAACCATTTTCCTCTTTAAGGAGCCTTCCTGGAAGTTCCACTGAACAGCATCCATTTATATTTCATTGGCCGGAAATCAGTCATATGGACACAACTGTCTGCAAGGGAAGCTGGGAAACATAGTATTTTGGCTGGTGTATGGTCACCATGCATACAACTCAAGTTCATTACTAAGTCTGGGAGGATGGATGTTGAAAAGAAACAGTCAGTTTGCCCCATCTTTACTCTGCCTTTCCCTCTTTCACCCCAACAGTCCATCTAAGTTCTGACCTCTGATCTGTTTGGGTTTTGGTTCTTCTTTAAATCAGTGTTTAACTTTTAATGTTTATTATCTAGTCTCTGTATGGAGGGGGATTTGTGGTGGTGTTAGTGATGCACTTCAACCAAAACAGACTGAGCAACTTCACCCAGCTAGGCTGCCTCTCACTTTAAACAGAAGCCTAATGCCTCCAGGGTAACCTGCCATTAATTTGCCAACACCACCAAAGACACAGGTGTAGAACGAGGCAAACAACCCATTACTGAGTCTGCTATGTCTCATTAAATCCTTCTGACCAACACTTAATGTTAAGTACCATTATTAATCCTCATTTGATAGATGAGGAAATCAAGGATCAGAGAGGTTAAGCAAGTTACCCTAAATTGCACAGCTGTGAGTGGGATTTAAACCCAGATGTGTTTTATCCCAGAGCTCTTCCTAGTATACTATATGTTTTAGTAAGTTCTGGGCTGTCTCCTAAAAATAAAACCAGGCCCAAACTGGAGCCCACAGATGTGAGGTTCTGCCCGGAACACACCAGCCCCAGCCTGGTCGGAGTCACTGATTTCAGAAGTAGCTCTTGGCCCTTTGCCAATCTGCAAGATGGTAGCAGGATGGGTAGTGGAAATGTTCACCATTGGTCTGGTCCCCAGCCTCAGTGCTGTCTAACTTCTTTCCCATCGTGGCACATGTAAAAAATGATAATATTTGTACAGCAAGGGGGTAACAGAGGCTGATTCAGGTCCCCTCCTGCCAGAGGGTGAGGGGTCCATGTCTCTTGCCGTCCCCTCTGTCAGGAACACTAATGTCCTTATTCTGCTCCAGGCTGCAATCCAGGACCCCACATTCCATCTAGTTGTCATTTCTCTTTAGTCTTCTCGAATCTGTGACAGCTCCTCTGTCTTTCCTAGTCTTCCATCACCTTGATGCTTTTGAAGCGTTCTCGTCAGCTATTTTTATAGAACATCTCTCAAATTGGGTTTGTTTGATGTTTTCTTATGATTAGATCGAAGGTATGTGTTTTTATCAGGAGCACATAGAAGTGATGTGCCCGTCTCAGTCCATCATATCCAGGGGTTGGTGATGCCAGTGTGTCTTATAACTGGTGATGTTGACCATGAACATCTGGTTAAGGTGGTGTCTGCTGGGTTTTCCCACTGTCAAGTTATTATATTCCCATTGTAATTAACAAGTGTCTTGAGGGAGATACTTTCAGACTGTTCAAATAATCTGTTTCCCTTCAAACTTCTGCCCACTGATTCTAGCATGCATCTGTGGATCTTGCCTGTGGTGTTCTAGAGGTGATTTTTATATGTGCCTCATTCCCTCATTTATTAATTTTAATTCTTCTGTAAAGTTTTCCCTTCTCCCCCCTTTTATTTATTTATTAATTTGACAATTTATTTACATCAGTATTGACTCAGGAATATTTTAGGCTATGAATTATAATCTGATTCTATTATTATTTATTTTGCTGCTCAAATTGTTCTAGCTCTGGCCATTGGGAGCTCTTTCAGATTAGCTTCTGTGCCCTTTTGACATGCTGTTGTCCTTTTGACATGTCCTGTGCCCTTTTGACATGCTGCTGTTGTCCTTTTGGGGGTACTTTCTTGCTTTTTGGCACCACCAAAATCTTCCAGATTTATCCTGTGTTTTCCCTGCCTCAGTCCGATAATCAATCACTTTTCCAAAGGAGCCCTGTTTCCTTTCAAGGGAGAACAGTATTTAGGAAACAACATCTGGATACTAGGTGGCATTACCTGTCATTGTAAGATAATTTAGAATCAAAACATGACTCCAGTTTTAGAGAAAAGAAGTATAGGGATTAGCAAGGTTACATGATTGCCCAGGGTTACACAGGGCAGCAGTGGCAGACAAGTTCAAACCAGAACAGATCCTGCACTCTGAACCTTTCCACTAGTGTAAATGCCTTATTTATTATAAATGTGAATTAATACTTGGCAGAAGAAGCGCAGATGTCCAGATAGATGTGATTTCTGGTTGATGGAGTGTCAACATCAACCACAACATATATAAAAACAAATTTGGCATCCAATAAATATTTTTGGATAGATTCTGTTGAATGAATCATCATTATCATCAAATATTTCTTGGTCTCTGGGAAGTATTCCTACTGTTCAGCTGTACTTTCATTCCTTTCTGGAACATGATAGGGCGTATGCAAAAGAATAAAGAACATAGAAAAATAAAAACCATGGCAGTTTCACTTTCTGGGTCCCTGTGGTCTTTGGATGGGATGGCAGAGTTCACCCTCCCTTTGCCATGTTGCTTTACTAAAGCCAAAAACCAAGTCTTAGGACAGTGACTTGTGTTTGGCAAGTGCGGAGCAGAGTGGACCTAGCATTGCTGCCTCCAGGCTGGGTCCTATCTGGCTTTGAGCCTCATGATCTGCTCAATTACAGCCTGGGGCAGGACGACAGCCGCTGCAGAGACTGAGCCTGGATGGGCAGGACTACAGTTGAATTCTCTGTACCGTGTAGCCCAGGCCCTTGGGTCAGCTGAGAGGTCCATCCACACTGCTGGGAAAGAGACCTAGCAACACCACTCCCTTCCTGTCCTTCCTATGTTTAATTCACAACACCAAAGCCACTTCTCGCTTCAGTCGTGGCCAAGAATCCAAGACACACATTAAGGAGAGAAAGAAAACATGGTGGCTTGACTAAATGAGCTTAATCCAGAGGGAGGAGACCTGGTTTCTAAGTCCAGTTTTGCACCAACTGGTTGTTTATACCAGGAAAAGATCTTTCATCTCTCTGAGCTCCACTTACCTGGCCTCAAAATGATAGGGTTGAACTAGATGATCTCTAAGGCCCAATCCTGCTTTGAAATTCTAGGATGCTTCAAATTCCTTTCCCGAATTTCTCTAAAAGGGCCATGGGCCAGCTGTGGTCTCATTGGTAGAGCTCTTGTGCCACCTAGTGGCTTATTTGGAGCCTTTTTCTCCCTAAAATGCCTTCTGCTCAATGGAGGAAAGAATGGTCTTTCCTCCACTGAAGTAAGAGAATAAAGCCAGTTCAGTCCTTCCTTTGCAGGAGTGAGGCAAACTGCCAGACCTGGGAGAAACAGGTGTTTAATTCACGTCCTAGAAAGATATTTTGTGTGAACACACTGCCACTTCCTATGGCAAAGACCTTGCCATAGAGAAGTATAGGGATTAGTGAGGTTACATGATTGCCCAATGTTACACAGGGCAGAAATGGCAGAAAAGTTCAAACCAGAACAGATCCTGAACTCTGAACCTCTCCACTTGTGTAAATGCCTTATTTATTATAAATGTGAATTAATACTTGGCAGAAAAAGTGCAGATGTGCCAGATAGATGTGATTTCTGCTGTGGTGGGCATGTGATTCCAAAGCCGGGCTCCTGATGTCAGGAACACCCAGCGAGGTGCCCTGACACATGCAATGGGGAAATGTGTTTGGGTTACTCCCTGTGTGCTAATTTGTTACGCGCTGGTCCTTAATGCTTTCAGCTGCTCCGCAGTTAACACTCATTAAGCATGCATGCAGTGCTTCCATCCTAGGCCTTACCCTGCTGTCAGAACCCTCCGCCAGACATCTGACACAGAAAGAGAAGGGAAGGACCCCTTGGGTCACCTGCCAACTGGGACCAATTCTTCATCATTTGGAAGCTCCCTCTGAGTTTTTCCTTTTCGTGACAGTCCCATCTAAATAAAGACCATTTCTGAAGTCTGCCTGGCCCTCCTTTGAAGCACCTGAGTCATCCTTGAGCTGTGGTGCATTTATCCCACACATTTGCCCAATGTTGCCACTAATCCTGGAATGACAGACACTACCTGATGACTCATCACCCCTCTCACGGTGACTGCTGTTTTCCTGGAGCCAGAAGTTCCGCATCTTTTGTTTTCTGTTTCTATATCCTGGTGGGGCAAGTACAGGCAGCAGTATTGGTGTCCACTGTATAGGCAAGAAAACCCAGGTCAAAAACGGGTTAGGTGACTCTCCCCAGGTATCCAAATAGGGAGTGGTGGAGTGACATCAGAATGAAGGCGTTCTGACCCCCTGTTCAATTAAGCAACGTTTGGTACTTTGTTTTTTATGGTCTCAGTGAGGGGGCCATTGGTTCATTAATTTTCACCACAAACACCATTGAAAACCATTCATTGCCTGTGCCTTAAATAGCTGTGCTTTTTTATTTTGGGTTTTTTTTCATGCCAAGCAAGACAGTGTAGTCAGTGGAGGAGAGGGCACTGGGATGGGAACCAGAAAACCTGGGTTCTTTTCTGTGGTGGCCTCCGCCAAGCTGGGTGGGCTGAGGAATCACAACCCCTGAGGCTTTTATTTCCTCATCTCTGAAATGAAAAGGCTGGACTAAGGTTCCTTCCCTTCCAGAACTCCATATGTATGAAGAAAGAGCACGTCTGATTTGAGGTATGTTTCAATATCTCTCTAACTCTGGGTCTATCCAAATAAAATGATTCAGTGCAGATATCTTGCCTAAAAATTAAGTATCATTCATCTGGACAGTCCAGATTGTTCAGGTGGATTTATTTCTTTATTGATTTTTAAGCTTTTTTCTTTCCTTTTCCTTCTTTCTCTCTCTCTTTTTAATGTCCTGGTCTGTTCTTGGTACAAAATTTCATTTCCAGGTTATAAATTCCTAGGGCAGTGATGGCAACTAGGTTTCATCTTGCGTGCCCTTCAAATCAGTGGGCATTGGCTGTCAGGAGCTCTGTGTTAAGAGTTCATGCTCCGGACTTCCCTGGTGGCGCAGTGGTTAAGAATCCACCTGCCAATACAGGGGACCCGGGTTCGATCCCTGGTCTGGGAAGATCCCACATGCTGCGGAGTAACTAAGCCCACGAGCCACAACTACTGAGCCCGTGAGCCACAGCTACTGAGCCCACGCACCACAACTACTGAAGCTAGTGTGCCTAGAGCCCGTGCTCGGCAACAAGAGAAGCCACCGCAATGAGAAGCCCGTGTACCACAACGAAGAGTAGCCCCTGCTCACTGCAACTAGAGAAAGCCAGCACACAGCAATGAAGACCCAGCGCAGCCAAAAAAACAGAAAGAGTCCACGTTCTAAGGCTCCTGGGGAGAGGGACTGGTTAGCCATGTCTGCCATGGGCATGGGCTGGGGATATATGGAGGTCGAGGGCTGTGCCTACAACAGCAGTGGACAATTTGGTTTCCCATGCCATGCTCAGAGGCACGGAGCTAGGACAGAGATTGAAATCCAGGCCTCCTCCCTTCAAGTTCAGCTGCCTCCCACCCAAATCTCCCTCTCAGTTGGATGTCATGGGCAATCAGATGCTTTTTGATGAGGATAATGATGACGATGATGATGAACTTGATGGTGCTGTGGCAGCAGGCTCCCTGCCTAGTCTCTCTGAGCAGTTCTGTGTACACCCCACAGATGTGTTTCTTCCTTTCTGAGGGACAGAAAGGCTTAACACTTGACAGGAGATTGACCGGGTGACTTTAATAAATGGCTCATGTCCCCATTAAAACATGCCTTTCTCCTCCCGGCCTGTCCCGAAAGACTTCTAAAAGACATGGGAGACTGGGGTTGACATATATCCACTAATACGTATAAAATAGATAACTAATAAGAACCTGCTGTATAAAAAATAAATAAAATAAAATTCAAAAATTCAATCACTAAATAAAATAAAAGACATGCCTTGTACAAAGACAGGTGGCAGCAGGGGGAGAGCATCCGGGATGCAGGTGGGAGGGCGGAGGGGAGGGCAAGGGGACAATGGGACCGGCCTTCTTGGCCTCGCAGAGGGGCATCTGAGAGAACAATGATAGCTCGTGGCCTTCCAAAGGGCAAAGGCACAGTCAAGGCGAGGCTGGCTGTGGGGCGGCTGTCCACCCAGATGGACTCGCTGTTCTGTGAAGGAACATTCTGTGTTCCCTGGCTGGCAGCCAGCACCCGGCCCATCAGCCTCCCCTGACTGCACATCCAGGGCCCCGACAGCTTTCTCACGGGGCACCTGGAGCTTCTGCCCCAAGCAGATGCCTGGGCTCTGTGTTCCCACAGAGCAAGTTGCCTGCAGCGGTCCATCCATCTTTCTCACCTTCATCTGGGAGACAGTGCAGCCCCCCTGAGCCCGTGCAGGAGCCTCTGGCCTGGCCCAGGAGGGAGGATGCAGTCTGGGTGGAGAAGGCAGCCTGGCCCCTGGGCATGGGGGACTCTGGGACCCATCCAGGGCCCTGGAGTCTAAATGCCCTTTCCTTTGCAATGAAATAAATCTACCCTTTAAAAAAGCATCCGCATTGTCAAAATCCCGGGTAAAGTGGGTGCAGTTGACAAGCTGCTAGGAAGGAATTCCTCAAGCTCTGCGGGCCACGAAGCCTCTCTAGGGAAGCCTGGGCCTGGCTCTCAGTGTGCATGGGATTCCCTCGACACATGCCCTCCCTTCACAGGCGGGCAACTCCACAGTGAGGAAGGACCAAACCAAGTCTCAGAGCTGCAGAGAAGGGGCTCTGGATCCCACTTTAGGTCTGGGAAAGACCCATCTTTTCTGGAGCAGTGAGCCTAACAGTCCACTCCTCAGGGCAAGGCCTTTCCATCCTCTTCTCTCTGTTCACATGCAGGGCCCACCCAGCTCCCACAGGACTCCCCCAGGACTCCGATCTAACCAAGTAGGCTAGTCCTTTCTTTGCCACCGTCAGTGCACATTCCTCAATCACGGAAACCCCAGGAGGCCAGATGTCTGCTAGACAAGGGTGTATTATTGATTTCCACAACATGATTATCACCACAGAGTGAGAAACCGAATATGATTTGGGTCCTGAGAGACCTTAAGTCACTGTCAAAGGTGACCTTGTTATCAATCAGCCGAGACCTGAGGCTAAGTTTCTGTCTCCCAGGATTCCACAAAGGATCCTGCAGGAGAGGAGGGAAGCTTCCACTGACCAGGCTAAGCTGAATCCCAGCTACTCGAGCCATCCTTGCCCTTGGGATTGGACCAGGAAATTTTTGTAAGCATTCCTGACCCAAGCTATCTTGTTGGATTTCTTTACACACCTGGCCCCATTTCGTGTTCAGATCCATCATGCATTTGATTGTAAGGCAGAGGCTGCTCCCGTGCATAAATACACTCCCTGCCAGGCTCAGCAGGAAGGTCCTCTGACAGATAAGCAAACAAGCATGTATTATCTGCTATGTTCCAGGCACTGTGCCAGGCTCAGGCTCCTCCATGGGTCCTCATGAGGCTTTCAGATATGGGGGAAAAGATCAGTGCAAAACGTTACAGGTGCCGTGTTAGAACGAAGTATCAGATTTCATGGGGGCACAAAGTAGGTACAGGAGTTGGAGGGGAGAGAGTAGGAAAGCTTCCCACCACCTGGATTGTTTTGAGGATGAAACTTACAACGTGGAACTCTTCCATAGACTCTTAGATCTGTTTGCCAGGCTTCGGTCCTGATGGTCACAGGCTATCTGCTGGCCCTGTCTGGTGGGGACCAGCATCTGGGGTGTGGATCGAGTTCTCCAGGCTCCCAGGAGATGGTTAGGACATCAGATTGTCGGTATCCTAATTTTCCACAGTGGGAACTGTGTACGTCGATGAGAGAGCATCCCTGCCTAGCGGGAGGCCACCCCTTCTCTGGCACAACCTTGCCCAGGAAATCCCAAATAAATGTTCTCTTCCATAAGAGCCATGTGTATCAAAGAAACACTCCAAGCCGGGGAGAAAATAATTAAAAGAAACAACCCGTCCACAGCCAGAGACCTGAACGTTGCCCAGGAAATCCAGCTAGGTTTGTCCAGAGAGCCACAGACTTGTGATTTTACGTGGAATGGCTAAGGAAAAACATGTTCCTGTGTGCTTCCGGACCCACCCTGCCGCAACATCGGGACAGTTCGGGTGCACCCAAATGCATGATTCGAGGTATTATATCCCTTCATGATTGCATCTGTCCATGGGCCTTATGCAGTAGAGTTACTGTCATAGTGATGCAATATCACATGTGTGTTAACATGGAAATACCGCCTACAGCACAGACAATAATTGACAGCTAATGACCAAAGACAGCTTCTCCTTTACCTTGCCAATCTCACTACCCAGCATGAAACTAAATTCGAACATGAATTATCTAAATTAACTAAATTCTAGCATGAATTGCTGGGTCATGCTAGAGTTTATTGAGCATGCTCTCTGTTTTGCTATTTGTTACATTATTTAATTAGTTTTTTCCTCTTGCTCGAGTTCTCTGCTCCATGCAGGCTTAGGGAAGCCACACGTCTGCTTATTACAACCTCTGAAAGTGCTTAGAATTTACAAGCACTGTGCACCTTGGAGAAACCACATGCCCTTTAGAGGCTCCTCTAAATCAACCTCCACTGGTGGCTCTGAGGTGCGTTATTGTATCCAGTTCAGCCTCTCTCTGGATCTTGATGGGGTGCGTGAGCCAAGGAGGCTGGGCGCGCTGGGGCCAGGGTGCGGAATGCTCGCTGAGCCTTGTCTCCTCTGGCTTCTCCCCAGGCAGCAGCAGGAAGGAGGCAGCTCTTCGTACCCCACCCACCAGGTGCCATCCCCCGGGGGGCCGAGGAGGCGTGACCAACACAGGTTGCTGCATCTCAGTAGCAGCCGGGTAGAGCCAGGAGCAAAACTCACTTTTGCTTTTACTTATTGAAAATCATGATCCAAGCTATGTGCTGCCTTTTAAAAAAATCATTCCTGAGTTTAAAAACAGTAAACTATCCATTGCCACGGATTACTTTTAAGATGTGCTTTGGGTCCTTGAGGAAGTTGCACCGCCCATAATGAATCCTAAGACAGAGGGGAGGGGGTGATGATCAGGACGCAGAGCAGGGAGGGGAGCTCCCGAGAGTCTCTTCAGGCTGTAACTTTCCAGCAAAGAAAGCGATGCACGGGTTCGGATCCCTCCAGCCCAGGGCAGTGTTTGCTGGGCACTTCGGGGTGTAGGGCTCCCTGGAGCACAGCTCAGCGCCTCAGAGGGTCAGGCCTCCCGGGCACTCTGCTGTCACCCTGAAACCCAAGGCTTGTCCCAGGTCCACAACAGCTCCTGTGCCCGACGTCCACTTTTAGGCTGTGCCATTGTATAGAATCAGAATCTACTCAGAAGAGACGCCTGGTACTCATGTGCCTTCAGGAAGCACTGACTTGGTACCCCCCAAATGGCAGACACTGGTCTAGCCACCAAGAATCCAGTAGTGAACCCGACACAATTGCTGTCATCACGGCGCTAATGTTCTTGGGAAGGCGACAGCCAATCAACAAACAAACACCTGGCTGTATAACCTAGCATCTGATAGTCAACCACACCGGGAAAAGCGTAAAGCAAGGTGGGAGGACACGAGCTCCCCTGGGTGGGGTGGTCAGGGAAGGTCTGCTAATGAGCTGCCCTTTGAGCAGAATCCTGAGTGGAGAGCATTTCAGAGGGACCAGTGGGTGCTTAGAAGAAGGGAGAATCTGGCAAAAAGCACGACGGACGCTAAGAATGGCTACTACTATTAAGTGCTTATATTGTGTATGTTACACCTTGTGTGCTCCTTACATATATCGTCTTAATTGTCACAAAAGTCCTATGACACTGGTACAATTATTCTCCCATCTTACAGATGGTGAAACAGAGGCTGAAGGATGACCTAGTTTGCCTCAGATCTCATAGTTAGGACATGGCAGCGCTGAGGCTTGAGCCCGTGTCTAGGCTGAGTTCAAACCCCCTGTGCCCAGCCTGTAAGCCACATCGCTCTGTGCTGCCTCGTGGAGGGTGCTGCCAGGCCCACAGGGCTTTGTGCGTGGGAAAGAAGGTTTCTGAGGCTGCGTGTCACCTGGAAGACGCGTTGCTCTTTGTGTAAATCGCTTTCTTTTAGGATTGTCTTCTTTCTCTTACCTGGAAACACTGTCCAACTAAAGCTACTTCTGGAGGTGTCTTGCTGAGTCTTTGCTGCTTCTCTGTTTTTACGAGGTAAATGTGACTGCTACCAGGATGACCGCGAACGTTACTCTGGTCCTCAGCTTTATTTCAGGGCTTCCTGGGGGTGCCAAAAAGTTGCACAACTCTTCTAAGAACCTGGCCTCTGGGATTCACACTTGTAAGGTTGCTTCTTTCTTACATTAGCCCTGAGATCAGACATAAGTGTAAAGCGTAGCCCTCTCAGCGAATGCTTCATCCAGTAGAACCACATGGACACAGTGCAGTGTGGCGGAAAGAACAGCAATTTGGAATCAGCCAGTTTGTAGTTTTGCAGAGTCAGACCAAGAAAAGATACACACACACACACACACACACATACAGAAGACAACAACAACAGAAACCAATCTGCATGACCCTGCGCAGATAATAGTCCTCTCTGAGCTTCTGGATCCTCATCTAAAAAATGTCAACTTCCTTCCACCCTCTTCAGCCTGAGAATATGCTTCTTATGAAGGATCTCCTTCATCCCTCCCCAGAAGAGAAGAAAAAAACAGAAACAAAACTCCTGGTGCAGAGCCCAACTCCTGTCTCTGGTTGTGAAATGCCTGGACGCTATAAAATTACCCGGTATTTATCCATGCTCAAACAGTAGTTTGGGAGGCAAAACAAGGTCATTGAAGGATGTCCCTTCGGGCAGAAGAAGCACAGAAAGCACCCCGAATCAAGATAAATAAGAAACCACCTCAATAAACAAACACATTTTGGATTTTAAAAACTTGACCCAAAATACAAATGTGTGGGTAGGTGTAGATGTGATTAGTCGTTAAGGCATGGCTTCTGAGCCAATCCCCTGAGTTCAGATTCTGACTCTGCCACTTACTAGCTGTGTGACCTTAAGTGACTTAATTGACAGCTCTGTTCCTTTATTTCACTCTTTATAAAACACGGATAATAACAGCACCTACCCCAGAGTTACTGTGAGATTGAATAAATAAATGTGTACACATGTGCACACAGAGTCCCTGACAAAATAAGCACCATTTAAGTGTGGGTTATTTTATAAGGGAAAGACCAGGTAAGTGCTGGTGCTTAATACTGGTTTCTAAAAACAAACAAACAAACAAAAGTAAACAAAAAACAAGAAGAAGGAAAAGAAACGAGACAAACTAAAGGCTCTTCCAGCTAAGACCACCTAGTTTAGGGGGAAAACTCCAGGCCATGAGAAAGACACTATCGCTTAATTATCCAGGGAATAGCATTCTCTAGGAAAAGCAACTCAAAATGCACCCAGGAAAAGAGGACCCTTGGCTGAAGACATGTGTGGCGGCTCTCGGTTGGGGTTGGATGCAGCTCCTGGGCTCTCCGACTCATCTTGGGAAGCAGGAGGAATGTTAAGTGCACACTGCATTGTCGTTAATTAATTTCTCAAGGGCTGCAGTAATCAGGATGCTCATGAATGTGTTTCAGCTGCCTTTCATTTAGAGAACGAGTAGCAAATGTAAATGCAGTCTACTTAGAAACCTTAAAAACCATTCAGCGCTGTAGCAGGAGAGGAGACACCCTGGTATGTCTCTAAGGAAAAGAAAAAAACCGCACGAGGCCTTCTTTAATCACATGAAAGACGAGCAATTCTAACTCGACAGCAACAGAGGCTCCCTGTGGCTTTTCAAACATTATCATTTGGAACTGGCTGTCCCTCTGCTCTTGTGCGATGTTTGAAGACGCCATGCTCCACCCATATTTATATTCCTCCCAGCAGGGAGCCCGATCCTGACAGGCAGGTTCAGGGTGGTGGTGGGGTGGTCTAGGGGCGTCCAGGGCTTGGCAGGGCCACTCCAAAGGGGCCGCTCTGAGCTCATCGGGATGGGCAGCCGAAAAGGCTACGAGAGAAAGCCGGGCCCCCAAAGGATCCCCCTACCGGAGGCCTGGCTGCTGGGCCAGGTTGGGGGCACAGGCTGGTGGTTTCTCTAATTCTTCAAGGCCAACCTCAGGATTACATGTACTCTTCCTCGCTCTGATCTTGACCTCCTCTGAGGAGGTGCTTGAAACCGCACCAATTCCCTCTTCTCTATGAAGTCAGCACGCTTCAGAGGACCCTTTTGTAGACCTGGACCCCTTCTTCCCCAGCTAGTCCCATTACATGACTATACAAAGGGCTTAGAACAATGCCTCGCAGATAGTAAAGCCCTCTACCAGTGTTTATTATTCTTGTTGTGCTGTTGGTGGCCACTGGCAGAGAGTGGCCACAGGATTTGGGGCCTCTGTTCCTCCAGTCTTCCACGCTGGGCTTCCTGACCATAACTGCCATGCAAGTCATCCCATAACCAGTCACAGCATCTTGGACTGCGACTCAAACTTCCAACCTTCCTAGTTCCCCATCCTCATCTTGGGTCCCGTTAGGTCAGTAACACCTGCTCGCATTTTTACCCTCCCCCACTGCAAGGGGCAGAGGCCTGGGCTGAGGTCTACACCCTCCCCTCTAGAGTAGGACATGCCTCCAGTGGACATGGTGATCAGCCCACCGAAAGCAGAGATCCCCCTGCACAGAAAAGGAATGCCAAGGAATCTGCGCACATTTCCTCCCCAGGGAAAATAATCATTCAGTCACTTAACACGTGCACTGCCCCATTTTACCCTACCCTCCCGATGACCTTGAATATAAGACTCTCACGTGTGTCCCCACCAGCCTTTCCTTTTAAGTTCAAACATCTATTGAGCACCTACTATGTGCCAAGCTCAATGTCAAGTGCTAGGGATACAACATGGATGAGTCTCTACCCTTAAGGAACGTACAGTCTAAGGGATTAAGACACACCCAGAAACACAACACCAATAAATGAGAGCACAGAGGAGAATATGTCACCCAACGTAGGTTCCCTGGAGGGGATGCAACGTAGGCTGGGTTGTCAAGGACACGTAGCAGGGCCCAGGCAATGGGCAGTGGGTGGGCATTCCAGACAGGGCACATCATGGCATCTGCCACCAAGGTGCGTGAACACAGTGCGTGACCCACAGTAGGTGCTCTGCATGCCCACTGAGCTGGCTGATGGCAAGGTAGCAAAAGCCTATGGATGCTGTCAGAGCGTGAACTCTGTGCCACACTGGGGGATGGCGCCGAAGAGGGGCTAAAGCCCTGAATCTGAGCAGGGCCTTGAGTGCCAGGCCCTTATCTGTAGACCTTATCCTACAAGAGTTTGAAGCAAAGGGGTGACGTGGTTGGTATTACATCTTATTCGTGCAGTATTCCGCTACCCCAGAGGAAGCCCCCTGAGAACGCTGAAGAGTAAGGCTGTAAAGATCACAGTTTTATACTCTGGTATCGTAAGGAGTTGCGCCCCAGCCATATGAGAACCAAGTTGCTCCTTTGTTAAACAATTTGATAGCTGGATATCTAATCTTGAGATGCTTGGTTGAAAGTTCATAGGTTGAAACTTTCAATCTCTACCTCAGTTCCTAATCTGTAAATAGAACATTTGAATTGTATCGAAAGGCTTTCTCCTCCATAAGGCTGTCCTATTAACCAAGGTTTGTTCCTGCCTCCTGCCCTTAACCCCTACGACGCAGTGTCACGGGCCTATTTGTACACTTATGGGTCTATATCACAATATTACAGCCTGGACCTGGATCAACTTCTCAGATGTAACATGTGACAGCATAAAGAATTTTTGTTCCAGGCTTTGACACAAATCGGGCCAAGGCTGAAATTCAAAGGAGTGGTGTTTACTGCAGTATCTACTTTTAAACCTGAATCGTGCCTCACTCTTTAAGATTTTTGTTACATTTTAGTGATTTTTCTGAAGATTAAATAAAATAATGGTAAGGAGCTTAGAAATGTTCTATCTATAGTAAGCCCTCAAGAATGTTGCCTCTGTTCATTATTATTCACACAGGCAGTTCTGCTGAAGATTCAAGTCATTTGTTTACCTCTGGGGGTTGAGAGAAATTTATCAACTGTGAGAAATGAGTTTGGCATTTTTTTTTAATGTTGATTACTTTGGCCTTATTTAACTATTGTATTGTTCTTTAATGTTTTGTATTTATGTCTTGGGCCCCTGATTAGACGTTAAGGAGTTTGACAGCAGAGATCTTGTTGGACTTCTGTTTTTATATCCCTCACAGAACTCAGTACCATTCCTGGCACATAATAGATGTTCAATAAATACATGTAGATGGACTAGATGATACAGGGCTCTATAAATGAATATTAGAGTGTTCATCACCACAATACCTGGCAAGTCATTATCTGCTCCACGGTCCTTTTCTTTGCCATTACTTCTCAGCTCAGAAAAATGAGCAAGACAAGGGTCCTGGGGTAAAGAACCCCAAATATTATAAACCACGCCAGCTGCCCGGTTTGCACACCCTGACTCATCTCTGGGTCTCTTTCTCACACTGTACACTGGCCCAGCAGAATTGATGACCTTCTCTGCCCTCCAGGCTCCAGGGAACCAGAGGTAGCACCAGCTCCACAGGCTGTTTCTTGTGCTAAGATGCAAATGACTTCTTCACAGTTCAAGATCCAAACTGGAGAGGTGGCCCCCTCCCTAGGTCACCCACAGCAAGCTGGGACAAACTGGGTTGGCTCCATCTTCCCTTTCAAATAATAGGCCATTCAGTCTTCAGGAAAGAAATGACTCAGCAACCCCAGGGCCATTCTGGCGGCTCAAACAGCTGCCAGCTGGGCAGCCCATTTCAAACAACCAATTAGTATGAGCACCACAAGTTGATCGGAGCAAATCCAGGCACCTCTCCCTGCAAAAACTAGAAGGACACTCACATCTGCATAGAAAATGAAGTTGTTTCACCTTCCGTGGCATTGTTCCACTCCAAGGAACAAGCTTTATTTCTCTCAAAACTTGGCTTTCCTTGACCTGCCAGATGAAAAATGATATGAAGTTACTGAAATCATCTGCTAAGGGAAATGAATCCAAGCTCAGTGAAAGACGTTTGCTGCTTTTTTCAAATCACATCCGTCAGCCTGTCTTATAAGCAAAATAGAATGTCGCTACCAGGTAAAGACAGTAATTATTTCAGTTAGCAATTGTATTAGATGTAGAAGGTAACGAGGAATAAAGATGCTGGACCCAGCCCAACCATTCACTACCTATGCTTCTCTTTCCTGTTCTGGCTAAGGTAGCAAATAAACACAGAGTGAATTCAGCAGTGGGATGATAGAGGCTTTCCCTGCTAGTGGACCGAATCACAATTCATCCTTCACTGCCTGATGAAGAAGCAGCACAACCACTGGAGACCACACAGACATGAGATGCCAATAGTGCTTGGTCTACCCTCAGTCCAGTACTGTCCTTGGTGCCCAGTGACCCTTGCAGAAAATGAAAAACTATAAGGTTGTATGGTAGTTAGTGAAACAATAATTTTAAAGATATTTTCAGCTGTATTGCTAAATGAAATAAGGAATTTCCTTATTGGATAGCTGGATATCTAATCTTGAGATATTTGGTCTACAGTATTTTTATTCCACATCTTCTTAGACCATTCTTTGGATTTTAAGTGTTTGTATTGTTGGAATGGGAGGAAAGAAAAGAGAGGGGGCAGGAGATAGAGCAAGGGCCACCTTATTCTGGAAAGACTGACTAAATTGGGTTAATATGGCAGAAAAGACTGAGCCAGCTGATAATCTTTTTGCAAATGTAGCACATTTGAAGTTTCTGCTTTGATTAGTGCCTCTCTGTGTTATCTGAAAAGTCTATCACTAAAGCAAAAACTGACAGTATTTCAAGGAGTAATTGACAAATCCATGATCAGAGTGGGAGATTTAACACTTTTTTCTTAGTAATTGATAGATCAAACAGCCAAAAACATTCAGTCAAGTTAAAAAGATTCTGAACAACATGATTAACAAGTTTGATGTAAAGAACTTATACAGAGCACTGCACTCAACCACTGGAAAGTATATATTCTTTCCAAACTCACACATTACATTTAAGAAAACTGATGTTGAATTAAGGCTTAAAGCAAATATCAAATCTCAAAAAAGTTTAAAGAATCAGTATTATAAGACTGTACCATCATTAAGTTAGAAAGCAGAAAAAAATTACAACTTAAAACCTCCATACATTTAGACATTTAAAAGCACATTACTTAAAGATCCAGAGACAGAAAGCAGATTGTGGTTGCCGGGCCTGAGAGGAGAGAGGAATGGGCAGTGGCTGCTAAATGGGGATGGGGTTTTCTTTGGGGTGTGTTGAAATGAAATGAAATGAAAATGTGTTGGAACTCGATAGAGCTGGTGGTTGCACAACATTGTGAATGTACCGAACTGCACACTTCAATATGGCTAACATTACGTTATGCGAATTCCCACCTCAGTAAAGAAGTGCTCATTATCTCTGTTTAAATCCTAATCTGTGGAAACATGGGTGTGTACCGTTTCTGAAACTTTTTCAAGCTATTATGTGTGCACTTTTCTGTGCTATATGAATATATGTTTACATCTTCTCCATTATGCTTCAAGAAAGAGTTTTAAAAGAGCAAAAACACATTACTTACTAACTTGGGGGTCAACATGAAATCAGAAAGTGTGAAGAGCAAGAATCGCATGACACTGCACTCAAAATTTACGGTATGCAGTGAATTCACTCAGATCACAGAAAAGAGGCCATGACAGAGGAGGAGGATGAGTTCTCCAAAGTACACATAGGAGAAAACAGCTTTAAATGTTTATTTGGTAAAAGAAGAAAGGCTTAAAATTTATAAGGGAAGCATCAACCATGAGAAGGGAGAAACAAAACAACAGAGTATTCCCAAAGAAAGTAAGAAGAAGGAAACAACCTTAAACGAAAGAAACAGATAATAGATACAATTAAGATGATCAACAAAGCCAAAGACCGGCTCTTTGAAGAGACTAACCCCTGGAAGGACTGATTAAGGAAATTTTAAAAATATATAGAGAGAAGGTACAAATAATATTAGGAATGAAAAAGGAGAACACACAGAGATCAAAAGGATAATAGAAATATAAGATAGAAAACCTTATGCCAGTAAGTTGGAAAATGTGCATTTCAAATGGAAAAAATCCTAGAAAAATATAACTTACCAAAGTTGACTAAATAAGAACTAGAAAGCATAATCAGTAGTAAAACATCTTCCCACAAAAGAAATCTTAGGTTTCCAGAGTTCTATCTGTGAGTTCTAGGAGACATTTTAATTACAGCCTCAGATTACAACCAGTATGTTAAATACGCAGGATGCACAGGATGTAATTGAGAAGGTGATCATATTGTTGCCTCCTACTGTCCCTTTAAATCTTCTCGCCCTGCCATTGGATGAAAACTCAGACTTTTATGGTTATTACTGAATAATAGAAATGCTTATATTTACTTTTAGACATAAACCCTGAATCAAATTAGTAACTTAAAATGCCCAGTACAATATAATAAGCTAGGCTTTCAATTTAAAAGTTAAGACTTCACTCCACCTTCTTTTCCCCCAGCTAGGGGCTGCGGCTGGCTGACCACCCACCTGGGGGGCAGGAGATGGAGTCAGAGTCTTCTCTTCTCTCTTCCACCTTCTCAATCATCCCTCCCTCATCAGTCAGGGTCCAATCAAGGAGACAAAAAACATACCAGTTATTTGAGAAAGAAGTTAATATAAAGAATTATGAACTAAATGTAAAGTTACTAACCAGGCAACTGAAGAGACAAGAAGAGAATTCTAAGGTATCATAAATGTAGCAATTTCAAGAAGCAGCTACCATCTCCAGGGCTGAAGGAATAAAAGGATGAGGTTAATATTCTTAAGGCTTCAAAGCATAGACAAGGGACCCCGCAGAGCTGAAACTCTGGCTCCTGAGGAGGAAGTGATACTTGGCTGGTGCTGGTGTCTCTGAGCTCAGAGGAAGGAGCCCATGAGGTGAGAACCCAGACTCCGAAGAGGAGGTGGCTGGCCAAGACGCAGTCATGTTTCAGAGTGAAGGAGTGGATACGACGAGTCTGGTCCTGCAAGTTTTGTAGAAAGTGCAGACGGGATTGGCTGGTGCTGTGGAAGGAACTGCCACTGCAGGGGTGAAGAAGTGGTGCTGGAGCGACACTCACAAGGACCACGAGCCGACAGAAGTCCACAGGAGAGAAGCAGGGAGGGCACATCTCTTCTGTTCCTCTAGCCTTCCTGTCTGCCTCTAGCACCGCGATTGGCAGAATCCAACAGGGAACAACTGGTAAAGCACAGGTGTGGTTTGCAGGGCTGCGGCCCCAGCATCACAGAGCAGAGGATGAAAGGGTGGGCTTGGAGCTGAAGGAGAATAACTTAAGAACTGACACCCTACCCCCGCCACCCCCCACTGCACCGCCCATTCACTCAGCGTTGTTTCTGATCCTGTCCAGTTTTGGAAGATGGAGAAGGAAGGGGAAGAGAAAGTCTTTACTGAACTGGTACTGTTATTAGAGTGTTCTGCTCCCTCTGGACCTGCTGGGTATTCGAAGCTGGTTCTTTCTCTCATGGAGCGCTTTCCTGTGAACTGTGGAGAATATATTTTCTTACCACACCACTGCTGATTTCGTTTGATCTGAACGAATGCATTGCATTCTAGAAGTTGCTTAGTAACACCCGTTTAATGCCCCAAACCTCCCTACCCCAGCATCCACCTCCAGCTTCCCCTGTAATGAAACCTGTTCACCTTCCAGCTGACCTGGCTCTATTTGAAACAATCTGGGAGGACCCCGTGCCAGCTCTTTTGTGCATACCTGGCTGTATATGAGCCAAGGAAAGACTCATGCATTCTTTGCCCAGGCAAATTTGGGGAATGCAAGCTGATTCAAGCCCAGCAGCACCTTTCTTTCACTCTAGCCAGCTCTGATCTTGCCTTCCGTGTTCTAGGTAGGAGCCAGACACAAGTCCACTGGACCTGCCTAGCTGCAGGGGACTCATATGGAGTTCTCCAAGGGGAACTGTTGAATCCCTTCTCAGTTGGCTCAATTCATACCAGTAACACTTTCCAAAGGAAAAAATTGAAAAATCTTATTGAGATACCTCCATCAAACTCCACTCTCTCAAGCCATTTACATGCTTCAGAGGATGAGGAGTTGATGTCAAGGAACTAATTCCTGGCTATTTCCTTTGAAAAGTCTCTCTTGGCCTATCATCTCACTTTGGAAGTTTATATCTTTTGAATCTTGGTGCTTCAATTGACACTTAATTGAGCATCTTCTTGCACCAATCTTAAATTCTTCCAATTTATCCTGTGAGATTAGTATAACATTGATCCTAAAATCAAATAAAATATGACTGGAAAGAAAACTTTATAGGTCACTCTTACTCATAACCAAAGTTGCAAAAGCAAACTATTCTAACAAACTATTATCAACCAAATCCAGAAGAATATGAAAAAGACATTCCATCATACCAAGCTGGGTTTATACCAGGAAAGCAAAGTTGGGTTAACATCATAAAAATAACGTAATTCATTATATTAACACATTAGAGAAGGAAAGCCATTTGATCATCTCAAAAGATGCAGAAAAAGCAACCTAATTTGTGACAGAAACACTGATTTACACTGATTTATATTTAATTAATTATAATTAAGAAGGTAACTTCTTAATTGAAAGCTAAAACAAAAGACATGGAAAATATCATTCTTCATGGTAAAATTTAAAAGCATTCCCTTTAAAATTAAGAACAAGCTGAAGATGCTATCATTCTATTCAACATTATTCTCAAGATTCATTAGTAAAATTTAAAAGGGAAAATAAATAAAAGGCATTCAAATTGCAAAGAAGAAATAAAATAGTCATTATAAGACTGTACCATCATTAAGCAGATGCTATGACTGCCTATAGAGAATATCCAAAAGAATCTATTGTCTAGTTATTAGGATTAAGAAGGGAATTTAGCAAAGTGGCTGAGTAAACAAAAACCAATTGCCTTTCCATACAGCAGCCATAAAAATTATAGTAATATAACTTTTAAAAGATAACATTACAGGGACTTCCCTGGTGGCACAGTGGTTAAGAATCCGCCTGCCAATGCAGGGGACCCGGGTTCGATCCCTGGTCCGGAAGCTCCCACATGCCAGAGCAACTAAGCCTGTCTGCCACAACTACTGAGGCTGCACTCTAGAGCCTGCGAGCCACAACTACTGAGCCCACGCACCACATCTACTGAAGCCCGTGTGCCCTAGAGCTCATGCTCCACAACAAGAGTAGCCACTGCAATGAGAAGCCCGAGCACTGCAATGAAGAGTAGCCCCCGCTCACTGCAACTAGAGAAAAGCCCGTGTGCAGCAACGAAGACCCAGTGCAGCCAAAATAAAAAAGAAAGATACTATTACAATAGAAATAAAACTATATGGGTAAGACCTTTATGAAGAAAAATTTTATTGAAAAACATTAAAGAAAACCTAAACTAATAAAGAGATATACCATGCCCATAGGTAGGAAAACTCAATATCATAAATATGTCAACTCTCCCCAAATTTAATGCAATTCCAACCAATATCTCAATAGTTTATTATAGACATTATTAATCTGATTCTAAATTTTACATGGAAGAGCTAAGGCTCACAAACAGTCAAGATACTTTTGAGGAATAAGAACAAGGGTGTGTGTGTGATGGAACGGGGGTGAGGGTTGCCCTGGCAAATGTCAATAGCAAGATTCATAAATCTATGTACATCAGGCAATGTGGTATTGGAACATGGATGGACAAATAGACCAAAGGAAAGAATAGTGAGCCCAGAAGTGGAACCATAAATATATAAAGATGATTCACTGGCACTGCCGAGCAGTGTGTGTTGGGGGTAGGGGGGTGGTGGAAATGATTGTTTAATAAATACTGTGGGAACAAGTGTTTATCCATATCAGAAAAAAAATGATTCTGGATTCCTCCCTCACATCATATATAAAATAAATTCCAGGTAAAATAAACTTTCAATGTGAAAGAAAAAACTTTAAAAAATTTTATATATCAACATACAAGAATATTTTATGACCTTGGGTAAGGAAGTATTTTCTAAACAAGATGCAGAAAATACAAATCATAAAGGAAAAGTTGATAAATTTAAAAACTCAAATTATGAATTTCTTTTTAATGAAAGACAACATAAAGAGAGTGAAAAGACAAGCCAAAATTGAGAGGGCATATTTGCCACGCATATAATTAACAGAATCCATGAAGAACTCCTAAAAATCAGTAAGAAAAATTAAAAACAACCCAATAGAAAATGAGCAACAGGGATGAAAAGGCTTTTCACAGAAGAGGAAACATGAATGGCCAACCAATACACAAGATGTAGTTTAATTCCATTAGTAATCAAGGAAATGCAAAATAAAATCACAAGAGATATTTTTACACCTACTAGAGTGGTACAAATTTTTTTTTTTTTAAATGAAAGCTTCTTTATTTATTTATTTTTGGCTGTGTTGGGTCTTCGTTTCTGTGCGAGGGCTTTCTCTAGTTGTGGCGAGCGGGGGCCACTCTTCATCGCGGTGCGCAGGCCTCTCACTGTCGCGGCCTCGCTTGTTGTGGAGCACAAGTTCCAGACACGCAGGCTCAGTAGTTGTGGCTCACGGGCCCAGTTGCCCCGCGGCATGTGGGATCTTCCCAGACCAGGGCTCGAACCTGTGTCCCCTGCATTGGCAGGCAGACTCCCAACCACTGCACCACCAGGGAAGCCCGGTACAAATTTAAAGTCTGAAAATTTTAAGTGTTGGCAAAGCTGTGATATAATGGGGTCGACTAAACACAGGTAGTGTTACCGGATAAAACATAGGGGCCCAAATAACTTTGAATTTAAACAATGAATAACGTTTTTAGTATAAGTATATCCCAGATATTGCATGGGGTGTACTTACACTAAAAATTATCTATTGCTTATCTGAAATTTAAAGTTAATTAGAAAAAAAAGAAAAAAGAAAAAAAAGAACATTAATTAGGTGTCCTTTTTCATTGTTGTTTGTTTTTAGCTAAATCTGGCAACCCTACTCACAGGGAGTTTCAATGATATTTATAACATTCTGTTTCTTAAGTTGGGTGATAGGTTCATGACTGCTCATTTTATTGTTTTGTTTTTAGGTTCATGACTGCTCATTTTATTGTTTTATTTTTAAAACACAAACAAACTTTAAAGCAAGTCTGTCATGATTTATAATTCTACCTGGTGGACCCAAAGCTTTGGCTAAAAAATCATCAGCAGCTGTACGCTGGGCTGGGGCATCAGGTGCTGATCCTTCCTGGCCTCTTTGAGATGCACCCAACTGCTTGTGGCTGGGCTTTCTCCTTGCTGCTCTCGCTGTGCTTCTGTTGGTGATTACTGCACCCCATCGCACAGCTAAATAGCAGCTATTAGAGTCGGTTAGATAGGGCATCCCACCATCTTGCTTTCATAGTGTCTGGGTGTTACTCAATGCAGGATCCACTTTAAGCTCATGTTCCAAGCCATAAGATTTTCTAACCATCAAAGGGCTCTCCAATCTCCCCTGCTCCTCAGAGAAAACACAGAAAAGAGATCACAAAGAACATTCAGATTAAAGAGGCTATTAGTTGCAAAATCACTTGCCTAGTCCCATGGGAAGGAGCTTGCTGGAGGGAAGAAAGCCTTCCATAAAATGTAATTGATGAAGACTCAATATCTAAAGACTCTTCTTGAAGCAAGTGCCTAAGCAATGGGTAAAGACTACAAAGAATACTGAGACCACTAAAACAAGAGTAGGACCTTCCAGCATAGCACAAACAGCAAGGGAGTAGTATGGGGGCTGACAGGACATACAGAAGAGATTCCAGCCGGCTGTGCAACTAATAAGCCCCAGGACTGCAAGCAGCTCTGTTCTGCTCACTGTGTAGTCCCAGTGCTTGACCCACTGACCAGCACAGAGTTATCCTCAGTAAATATTTGTGCGCGGAACGCATAAACGCATCATGAATGAAAGAAGTAGCAAAGGGAGGATTAAAGGCTATATCAGATCCTTAGAAAGGAGGAATTAAAAAGTCACATCACAATCTGCTGAATCTCTTATATACTGCATTGTGTATCAGTATGTAAACTGTTTATTGTTCTCAATACAAAGTGTGGGTTCATAAAGCCTGAATTGAAAGAACCCCTGGGTGAAACCACATATCTATTTCAGTCAAGAACCTGGTGTCCAGAGTGGGCAGAACCAAAGAAGCAGCTTCTAATAGATGCCATCGTAACTGGGCCTGCTTCTGCCTGTGTTTGTTTAGTCATCCTAGCATCACTGTTGAATACATCCTTGGTTTCTTCTGGCAGACCTTGAGGGATCATGGCCAAAATTCTGACACTTTTCATTTTGCCATGAGGTTGGGATACACTGGACTTCTCCATCAATTCTTGCATTTAACCATTTATTCAACAAACATTTATAACACATGTGCCAGGTACTGTGCTACGCCCTGAAGATTTAGAGGTAGTATTTAATGAGCACTTACTAAGTCAGGCACAGTGTAAAGCACATTGCTTAAATTATCTAATTTGCAGCTCTAAGCAGTAGATACTATTATTAACCTATTTTACAGATGAGGAAATTCAGAGGTGAATAAGACGTGGTCAACGGCTTCAAGAGAGGAGATGGACATTTGCAATATGCTGTTCTGAGGATTTTCCAAAGTACCATGGGAACATAGTGTATATGTGACCTGAGATGCTGTCCCGAAACACCTGTATTAGTTAGGTATTGCTGCAAAACAATATTACAACACAATTAGCAGCTTCAAACAACACACATTTATTTTCTTACAATATCTGTGGAATCAGGAATCCAGGCATGATAGCTACATCCTCTGCTTCAAGGTCTCCCACAAGGCTGCAGTCAAGGTATCAGCCAGCGCTGGGTTCTCATCTGAAGGTCTGACTGGGGAAGGATACACTTCTAAGCTTTTATACTTGTTGACAGCATTCAGTTCCTTGTGGGTTTGAGGGCCTCAGTTTCTTGCTGGCTGTCAGCTGCTCTCAGTTCCTCACCATGTTGCCCTCTCTATAGGGAAGCTCATAACATGGCAGCCTGCTTCTTCAAAGCCAGCAAAGGAGAGGGTCTCCTAGCAAGAGAGATGTTACAATCTTATATAACAAAATCCAGAAGCAACAACCTATCACCTTTGCCATATTATATTAGTTAAAATGAAGTCACAGGTCTGGCCACACTCTAGGGGGAAGGGGTGACAGAAGGATGTGAATACAGGAGATTGGAAGCACAGAAACCACTTTAGAATTTACCACCCTTCGCTCTTCTTCACCCCACCAGATTACCTGTCCCTCCTATCTGCCTCCAGAGCTACCAAGGCTGCCACATGTGGCTGTGCATTCCCCTGGCTGCAATGTGAAAGGCACCCTGCCCCCACCTGGAGTTGTGTAACACACAACCTACATAACCACACACAGCAGGCCTGCCACTTCCATCATAGTGTTTCTAACACTGCATTGTATCTGTTTACTTTTCTCTCTCTTTACTAAACTGAAAGCTCCTTGAAGTCAGAGACTGCTAGATCCCCAGTATAGCAAGTGCCAAACAAGTGTTTGTCAAATAAATGGGGAGAAGAAGGGAGCACAGCTGGCTCACATGGGGTAGCCTGGGGAAGACTTCTCAGAGAAGGCACCTGGATGTTCCTCCTTATTTCTCAGCCACAGATGGACACTCAACTTCCTTAAAGAGACTTCAGGAACAATTTCTTCCTTTTAAAATTTATTCATTTATTTATTTATTTGGTTGTGCCAGATCTTAGTTGCAGCAGGCAGGCTCCTTAGTTGAGGCTCAGGGGCTCATTAGTTACAGCTTGCCAGCTCCTTAGTTGTGGCATGCGGGCTCCTTAGTTGTGGCATGCGAACTCTTAGTTGCAGCATGCATGTGGGATCTAGTTCCCCGGCCAGGGATTGAACCTGGGTCCCCTGCATTGGGAGCGTGGAGTCTCAACCACTGCACCACCAGGGAAGTCCCTCAGGAACAGTTTCTAAGGAGATATAATAATAAAAATTTTGGTATACTGTGCTTTAGTTTCCTACCAAATAATCTCCATGGAGATAAACACAAAAACACCCTGTTCATTCAACCCAGTAAAAACCAGAGTCTTTGTTCTCTTAAGGAGGTAGTGGGAAGTAGCAAGTGGGATGTTGCCTATTTTTCTGGACCTGGCAAGTAGGGCCCAGAGCAGAGAGAGGGCACTGAGCTTCCTGCAGCCCAAGTCTGGACGGCATGCAGCTCTGGGATGCATCTCTCTGCAGGGCTTGCTGAGTGATGCCATCTCTGCGGTGACGGCCTCAAGCTCCTCCCCACCACCTTGCTTCTCCCACTGCTCCACCCCCAGCCCCTGGAGCATGCTGAGAACTTTAAAGTAAAGTAAACAGAGAGGTGGACAGAACTAAGGACAGTCTTAAAACTGGTTACACATTTTAAGATCATTAGCAACTCTCCTTTCAGGTTTTTCTTCATATAAAATCATTTCTGTTTCTTTAGAGTTTCTTTATGGTTTCCATGTTACAGGCCTGAAGTCATTTGCTGTGGTTCTTCTAAGGACTGATAATGGTAAAGTTAAGACCAACGTTCGATATCCCAGGTCATGGCAACAATCTGCCCAGGGTTCTCTCACCCAGACCTGACCAATGGGCCAACTTGGAAATTTTAGGACCAGCAGTCACACATGAGGAAACCAATGATACGTGCAGCAGTGATGGGAATTAAAAGACTAAAGCCAGAAATGGCCACCACTTCAAAATGATCGTTCTGTGGTTTTCTTTGTGGAGACAGACTTGGTTCCTCAAATTAAGCTAATAAAGAAACAGAAATCAAACACTTGCCTGCATGCCACCTTCACCGTGCTGTCTTGGGGAGGAGAGGCCGGGATGAGTGGAGCTGAGCTTTGATGGAGCTCGCGTTAACTGTTCAGTCACTAGAGGCCTTTGGACCTGCTGTTCCTCTGTGTTCCGAGGAACGCTTTGACTCAGAACAAAGGCGCCCACCAGCGAAGTTCACGGCCTTCTGCAGTTCCCCCAACAGCAAAGATCACCTTCACACTATCCAGACACCGACTGACTCTGCTGACTGCCTCCTCGGGCCCTGCTCCTGAACAATGCCGTAGTTAGAAAGTTTCTTTTATGCCGCTTCTATTAAATGTGAGCTTTTTGGTGCCCTCGAGCGGTTTTGAGGCAGTAAAAACTACTCAGAGGTTAATGTTGCTTTTAAAAATTAACATGCAATTTATTGAAGTTACAGATTAAAAAAACTATTTTTTTCTGAAGCTTTTAAGTTCTGCATCAAATATTATTGTTCATTGTATACTATATATATCCTGTCATATTTTTTAAAACTATGTCAAAGGCCTTTGAATAATATATGATCCTGTTTCTAAGCTTAGCTAAACTAACACCTTCAAGCATTTTAAATTGCATTTATAAATCAATGTATTCTATTTCTTTTTAAAATTATTATTTCCATGTTTTGATTGAAATAACACAACCTTCCTGAGTATTCAAATAACAAGGAATCATCATAATTCAAACTTATAAATAAGGTTGACCTTAACTTCTTTTAATATTTCAATACTGTGTATAAACTTAGTAAAATTATAACAAAATTGAAAGCAATTATTCACACATTATAAGTTGGAATTTAAAATCTGATAATTTTAAAATTAGGCCAAATTGTGTTAAACACTGCAGGCACATGAAATACCAAATATATGCTTCTCCTTCACACAAAATATTAATATACCACAGGCTGATTTCCTTAAACACATCCATACTTAAATCTAAACCAGCCTGTGGTTGAGTGATGCTTAAGGTCTGTATTGCTTTCTTAGGGCTGCTGTAACAAATGATCACAAACTGGATGGCTTAAAACAACAGACATTTATCCTCTCCCAGTTCTGGAAGCTCAGAGTCTGAAATGAAGGTGTCAGCGGGGCCCTGCTCTCTCTGGAGGCTGGAGGGGAGCAACCTTCCTCATCTCTTGAAGCTTTGGTGACTCCAGGCATTCCTTGGCTTGTGGCCACATCACTCCAATCTTTGCCTCCATCTTCACATCACCTCCTCTGTGTGTCTCCTCTTCTGTCTCTTATAAGGACTCTTGCAACTGGGTTTAGGGCCCACTCAGGTAGTCCAGCCAGGATGATCTCATTTCAAGATCCTTAATTTTATTACATCTGCAAAGAGACCTTACCCACATAAGGTAACATGCACACATTCCAGGGATTTGGACATGGACGTGTCTCTCTGGGGACCACCGTTCACCCCACTATCTGCACAAAGGAGCTGTCATTCCAGTGAATCACACGGTAATGCCCAGAGGTGGTCAAAGGGTGCCTTTCTGATGGTAACACTGCTGGGACATAGTAGTTCTATTTATAGCATTGCCATCAATGCCCTTCGGATGAGGCTGCCTCATAATCGAGCCCTGAGTTTACATTCTGTTTTACTGAATTTGTTTAACTCCTCACAGAAGTCTGCACCAACCCTCCTCCCACATGGACTACACACTTCACTTGATGAGGTTTTGCATTTATTAACTCAACATATAAAAATATATTTTCTGGTTATCTCTAAAGACATTTGAACTTCAGAATCCTGGATTCTTTTCATATCCTTTCAATCTGTTAGGCTCATCAACTCTTAGGGTTAGTGATTAAAATGGTACCCAATTGAATTCTGGCATTCTTGTTACGGTTTTGCCTGACTCATTGGTCCCACTTCTAAGGTCTTTCCACTGCCAGTTTCAAACAGCTGGGTAGGAATCCTCTTAGGACTTTAAACAAATCATTGAAAAATGAATCTCAAAGAGCGAATTCTGACAGTAGGTCTTTACTTAAAGGAGGTGGATTTGTAGAGTGGTTAAGAAACTATTCTATATGTATAAGCTGTGTGGCTTGAGAAAATTACTTAGTCTTTCTGAGCTGGTGTACCCCTGTCTATAAAGTGGAGGTAACATCATTCCAAGTTTCTTCATTGGGTTGTGAGGATTAAAAGAGAAGTGCATGTAGAGTACTTCCCATGGTGCCCAGTTTATAACAAACACGCAAAAAAATGTTAGTGTTTAGAATACTAGAATTTGTGTGTCTAGCAGATGTTCAGAAGAGTGTTCCTATGTTCCCTTAGGACTATATGAACACAAATGTGGTAGATATAGTCCGTAAAAGGAGGTTTCCTCCTGCATATAATACATTCATTCATCTTTATTTATATTCAAATATTTATTGAGCATTTACTATCTGCCAGGCACTGTTCTAAGTGCTTGGGATGGATCACTGAACAAAACAGGCACCAATCCCTGCCTCATGGAGCTTAGGTTCTAGTGGAAGGAGCCTTATTGAAGGGGATAAGTACCACCAAAAAAATGGAGTGGGGGAAGGGGGAAGGGCAGTGCCGGGCGTGGGGTGGGCTGCACGTTAGATACCTGGTCAGGGCAGACCTCATGAAGAAGGAGACATTTGAGTAAGGACTTGAAGGAGGTGAGGGATATGCAGATATATGGGGAGACACCATTTCAGGCAGAGAAACCAACAGTGCAAAGGCCCTGAGGTGGGAGCATTCCTGACATGTTCAAGGACAAGCAAGAGATGATGTAACTGGAGTGGTGTAAGCGAGGGGGAGAGTAGACGGGAAAGAGGTAGAGAGGTGACAGGGCTAGATCTTGAAGGTCATTAGCATCTCTTTAATAAGATGGGAGGCCATTGCAAGGTTAAGAGCAGAGGGATGACATGATTTAACCTGAATTTTAAAAGGATCACTCTGGCTACCTTGTGGAGAATAGATGGGAGGAAGGGAAGGGTAGAAGCAGGGAGACCAATCAGAGGCTAGGTAGGAATCTAGGCAAGAGACAAAGGTAGCTCAGACCAGGAGGTAGCACTGGAGGTGGTGAAAAGTGGGCAGATTCTGCTTTTATGATAAAAAGAGCTTAGGCAATTTGTTGACATATTGGATGTGGGGTGTGAAGGAAAAAGAAGTGAAGGAAGGCACTAAGATTGCTGACCTGAGCAACCTGAAGAATTGTGTTACCATCAACTGAGACAGGGTGGGCTGTGAGTAGATCAGGTGTGGGGTGGGAGTGAATGTATACTAGACATTCAAAGGGGAATTTTCTTTTTTCTAATTTATTTATTTATTTATTTATTTTTGGCTGCGTTGGGTCTTCGTTGATGCCTGGGGGCTTTCTCCAGTTGCGGCGAGCGGGGGCTACTCTTAGTTGCGGTGCGCGGGCTTCTCACTGTGGTGTCTTCTCTTGTTGCGGAGCACGGGCTCTAGGTGTGCGGGCTTCAGTAGTTGTGGCACGCAGGCTCAGTAGTTGTGGCTCACGGGCCCAGTTGCTCCGCGGCGTGTGGGATCTTCCCGGACCAGGGCTCGAACCAGTGTGCCCTGAACTGGCAGGCGGATTCTTAACCACTGTGCCACCAGGGAAGTCCCGGGAATTTTCTTTTTTTTTCCCCACTTTTTAAAAATTGAAGCAGAGTTGATTTACAATGTTGTGTTAGTTTCAAGTGCACAGCAAAGTGATTCAGTTGTACATATATATGTCTTTTTTCAGATTCTTTTCTATTATAGGGTATTACAAGATGTTGAGTACAGTATAATTCCCTGTGTTATATAGTAGGTTGTTGTTGTTTACCTATTTTATACATCGTAGTGTGTATATGTTTCCCAAACTCCTAATTTATCTCTCCCTCAAGGGAGAATTTTCTATGAGTTTAGAGTTTGAGAGAGAGACAGAGAGGTCTTGGCTACAGATAAAAATTTCGGAGCTGTCGGCATATATATGGTATTTAGAGCCATGTGACTAGATGAGATGACCAACACAGTGGAGGTGGATAGAAAAGAGAACTGGACCGGTGGCAGAGCCCATCAGCAGTGAGGAGCCAGGGGGAAGAGTGAAACCAGCAAAAGAGACTGAGAAGGGGCAACCAAGAGACTTGGTGTCGTGGAAGCAAGGGGCTGGTCCTCAGCGGTGCCAGAGTCGGTATTTAACTTGATATGCCCTCCACTCGATGACAGTGAGCCGCTCCTTAACAGTCCAGGTTACATCTGTCGTAGCCCTCCCAGTTTCCCCTAACTCTTCCTCTCTAGCTAGACACCTTTTGACTTTCTGCATAGACTTCTGTAGGGGAAATCAAATGGGTTTTAAAATTTTTTAAATAATAAAGGAAATGAAAATTAAGAAATACACCTTGGGATAGCAATAATAATTTCTTTAAAGTATGCCTATAACTTGTTCACATAATCTATATAAAATGTGCACATCACAGGCAAATGCCCTTGTAGTCACTGGTTCTTAGGAAAATTCCAGTTAGTTGCATAACAACAGTGAATTTTATGCCATAGCCTGTACGTTGTGCAATGGCAAAGCCATACAGCACTTTTGGGTATAACTCTGGAGATACATTTTGGACAGTGTGGGCAACCACCGATTTTAGCCCCTTTCTTGCCCCATGAATATCTACTGGAAGAGGCTTAGTCACTAATGTAAGCTCTTTTTGAGCTTAGAGTCAATCTCATTTTCCTCGGTATCTTTCTCAGCAGCCAGCACACTGTCTGCTTTAAGGTAGATACTCTGAAAGTATGCTCAGTGAATGAATGAATAGTGAGAGCATGTTGCATTAATGAATGACTTGAAATAAAAAAACTTTCTTGGTCAGAAACTGAAAGTCAGACGAGCATAACAAGTATACTTAAATGTGGCCTTATATGTTGAATTTATTGCCTTCTTTTTGATTGGATCATTTATACTTTTGTTTCCACCGCAGGGCAGGCAAAATACTTTCCACCTTATCTGAACCACATATATTTCCAAAAGCAATAACTGGGCAGAGAGAGGAGTAATTCAGCTTTCTAATCAGCACTACTATTGAGGACAGATGCTATTTTATTTTTCATATCTCTCTTTTTTTCTCTTGCTACCACTTCAGGAATTATGATTTTTCATATCCTCAAAGTAAAAAATCTCTATGAGAAGGCAAGCAAACCAATGTCATCACCGAGTACACCACACAGGTGCCTATGAGAAGCTGTATTACTGGCCAAAGGGGCATAAAATAGTTACTCTGCAAACCAATCAAAAGGACCATTTCCGTGAGCAGCCGCCTTATTAGATGCATAATCAACAGTCTATCTAGGGCCTCTTTCCACGGGGGAGGCGGCGGAGATAAAGATTCTTTTTGTCAGTGTGTTCTAGTTTTTCATATGATTCTTTGCTGTCTCCAGAATTTCTTTTTCAGCACTCAAACAGACAGCTATAAAACTGATTGGCTTGAAAGCCAAATAAAATAAAACACAGTAGCCTACTTTATCATTTACTACTAGCTATTTATTATGAGCAGTGCTGTGTTGGGATATCGACCCTGAGATTAAAGCTAGAGAAGTATAGATTCTAAGATTCTGCAGACACATAAAGCTCCCCAGGCAGGGTGACAGATGATAATGAGATTATACTCAGAGGCCATCTTTCATCTCAATGGAGCCCAACAGCTAACATTTCTTAAAAATAATGAATTGTACAAACAATGCAGGGAACGTTTGCTTAGCAGTTCTGCAATGCAACTTCCTGGGGCCCTAAGTATGCTGGCAGGCTGCCCAGCTGTCTGACACTCCCTCACTTGGTTGGTTGGTTGAATCATTTGTTCCTTCATTTACTTCAACCCACCTGGCCATGGGAGGCGCCTTTCTTCCTGAATTTTCCTTGTAATCATCATGTTCTTTCTTGACTCCATGCCCTTTTTTCTCACAGTATCCCTCTAGCTGGGAAGCCTTCTTGCCTCTCCAAAATCAAAACCATACTCCTCCTTTAGCACACAGCTCAAGTCTCACATCTTCCACGAAATCTTACACAAAACTTTAGAGTAAATTTGTTCTGGATCTAAATCCTGGCTTGACGACTTATTAGCAGTGGAGCTGAGGGCAACTCACATCACCTGTCTAAATCTCAGCTTATTTACTATAGAGTAGAGGTTAAAATTCTTATCTCCAAGATTCTTATCTAATTCTTATCTGATTCTGGGTACTAAGTATATAGGGCACAACACAATTCCTAACTCAAAATGGGTACTCCATCAATGTTAGTTTCCCCTATCTTGCCTTCTTTTCTCAGTTAAAATTTCAGCCCAGAGTTAGGTTATTAAACAGACGCTGGATTTTTTCACAGCAGGGTGTCCTGGATCTCAGGCTCTTCTGTGAACCTTCCCTTCACCTTCTTGCTTTAATCCATGGATCTGAACTCTGGCTACACATGGCAATCACTTTGGATGTACCCACGGCTTGGGCCAAGTCCCAGAGATTCTGATCTAATTGGTTAGGATGGAGCCCAGACGTGACAAACAATTCAACTCTCTGTCTGCACCACGACTGCAGCCAGGCAACTAGTCAGGCTGAAGGGAAACACATGAACTTTCTGAATGGTCTTAAATCTCACTGGGTGGGCCTTGGTCCAGCAGCCCTACTAAATCCCCTGGTCCACTCACTGGCCTACTCCCTTGGACAGTGATTTCTCACCTCCTCTTCTCTACTCAAACCTCCAACTCCTCTTGCCTTATCTTTATTCTCTGCTAAGGATGTGAAGCCCTCACTCCCTGATAAGATAGGAAAAAAAGTGAACACACCCCCATCAACATATCTTCCAGCTCCCTGTGTGCATACCTTGCCTTCCCCCCTCTGACTATGAATGGAATGTCCCCACTGCTGTCAAAGGCCAAAACTTCCACTTATATCCTGGAGCCCATTCCTTTCAGCAATTATCACCATGACTCTCCCGAATCATCACTTACTCCCTCTTTACTGGAGCATTCCCACCAGCAGCTAATAAGCTGTAATAATTCCCATCTGAAAATAAATCCCACACCCCACCTCAACCTCACATACCTCTCCAGCTACTGCCCCATTTCTCTGGTGTCTTTTTAGGAAAATAAAAACAGTAATTTAAAAATAACTAGTCCTGGGACTTCCCTGGCGGTCCAGTGGTTAAGACTCCATGCTTCCACTGAAGTGGGCACGGGTTTGATCCCTGGTCAGGGAACTAAGATCCCGCATACTGCGTGGCGTGGCTGAAAAAAAAAAAAAAAACAGTCCTCACTTGTCTCCTCTCCTCTCCTCCCAATCTCTCTTGAACCCCCTCCAATTGGGCTTCCACCACCACGGTACTGAAACAGCTTTGTCAGGTCACCAAACACCTCCAAGGCCAAATCAGCAGTCACTTCTCAAGCCTCAAGTCGCAGCATTTGATACAGTTGATCACCCCCGGGTCTCACTGACTCTTGGTTCTCTCCCTACACCACTGGCTGCCCCTCCTCAGTCTCCTCAACTGACTCCTCATTTCTCTGACCTCCAACATTGCAAATGCCCACGGGTCAGTTCTCAAATCTGTTAATCCATCTACACTTACTCTCCATGTGATTTAGTCCAGCCTCGTGGTTATAAATACTATTCATACACTGGTGGCTCCAAGATTAATATCTCCAGCCTGGACCTCTCCCCGAGCAGCAGATTTGTTTCTCCAGTTGCCTTCTCGACATCTCCACCTGCATGTAACTCTGCAACATCTAGTATCACACTGAACCTGAATTCCTGATTCCTACCCATCCCCAAATCTGCTGCTCCTACCACCTTCTCCAGCGTAAAATGAAATCCCATTTTTGTAGTGGTTTGGATCAAAACACTTGAAGTTGTCTTAAGACAAATCTCTTGTTGCCATATCCAATCCATTGGCATATCCTACATCATACACATTTTTCAGTGTTATTAGATTATCCATACCCATAACTTAAAATCGCCAAATAGCATTCCATCAATAACAATCAGTGCACTTACACAGTGCCCAGCATTGTTCTAAGTGCTTGACATATAATTTATTGAATCTACAACAACTCTGTGAGGGAGGTAGAATCTTGATCCCCATTTTATAGGTGAGAAACTTAATGCACAGAGGAATTGCCCAAAGTCACAGAGCTAGTAAGTGAAATGGCTGAGATATGAATGCAGGCAATTTGAGTCCAGAGTCCATGTGTTTGACTACAATGCCTTACATTTGTCACATGCTTGAATATTTACATTGTTTAGAAGTTTCGAGTGTTATAAATCATGTTGTTTTGATCACCTTTGTGTAATAAACCTTTTCTTAACTTAGAATCATTTCTTTAGCATACATTCTTAGAAGTTGAATTGCTCAATGAGCATAAACGTTCTCAGTCCCTAAAATGGCTAACCTATTATTAGTAAACATTGGCTCTTTGAAATCTGAAGTTATATACAGTGGTAGGAGAATTTTCTCAATAGAGAAGAACCTCTGAAGAAGAACTTAGCTCGCTAAGTTTGATCCTGACTCAGTCACTTAAGTACTCATTCAATCTTGTGGTCTTCAGTTTCCTCATTTGTAAAATCAAGATAATCCCTACATTACAACTTCCTCACAACGATGCATAAATCAGGCCCTTATTTCCATCAAAAGAAGCAACTTTAGTGTTACTTACCCCCAAAAAACCACAAACTCTGAAACTTAGATCTATTACCATTCAGCTCTAGAAAAGACTTGATCCATTGCATCTTTTAAGGCCATGGAACACACAGTTCTGACTTTTAAATAACTTTGCACATCTGCATTTTACACCTACCTTGGCTCACTCATTATTGTTTCAAGGTCCTCTTCTCATCATCTGGAAATCTAAAGGAAAGATTAAGTAGTACTAAATTTGCCACGGCTGTATATCAACTGTGACCACATATTTTATTTCTCGTGCTCTAATCTCAGTTTTGATATCACAGGTTTGGATAATGAATAGCCAATAAGTAAACCATGCTCTTATGTTCTTTTTTGTCTTATTTACCCATTCAGCCTTCAGAAGATCCATATACTATAAGGGGGAACCCATAAGTTACACATACCAACACTTTACTTTTTAGAGAATTTTCATCCCTTACTCTAGAACTAGTTATATTATCTTCTACCCACAGTCAAGATAAACTAACAGGACCCATATCTCCGAAAGGCAAAAGTCTCAGAAGCCAAGATGACCCACTCCCTTCCTTTTTTCTTTTTCCATCTGCTGTATTGTCTGCCAGCAGTCAGCTGGATTGCTGGTCCTTTCTCTGCTCTCCCCTGAATCTGAAAGGTTGGAAGCCTGGGACTTCTATTTCCCAGAATACAAAGCCAGCAAATATCCCAGTTTAGATTCTGCCAGTGCCAAAGACAAGAGATGAGGAGGGCAGAAGGGAAGCAGAAGCCATTTCTTCCCCTAGCAGCAGATGTTAGATTTTGCAGTGGCCTCTGAGTATCCCTCAGGAAGCAGCTTCCACAAGTTCCTGACCTGTGTGGCAATAATTCCCTACAGGTTAGCTGCAAACCTGAGAGCTAACAATGGGCTTCCCTCACCTTTGCTCCTCTAGCCTTTCCAACTATTTTATAAGCACCTAATTGCCTATTTTAAATACCTTCCTGCTTCAAGTACCCAGAGCGGTTTCTGTTTTACAAACTGAAGACTGACTGAAATATCCCATCTCTTAATTTATATAAACCTGTGGTCAGGTGTCCACTTAAGAAAAAGACAAGTCTAGTTTAGATGATCAGTACCAGATCCCCAACCCATAAATTGTAAACTGATTTTAACCCCCAGAGTAGCCCCTTTATGTGATTTCTTTTTCTTCCCCTAGGTCTTGGAGAATTCTATATTAAGAATTATAGGGCTTCCCTGGTGGCGCAGTGGTTGAGAATCTGCCTGCCAATGCAGGGGACACGGGTTCGAGCCCTGGTCTGGGAAGATCCCACATGCCACGGAGCAACTGGGCCCGTGAGCCACAATTACTGAGCCTGCGCGTCTGGAGCCTGTGCTCCGCAACAAGAGAGGCCGCGATGGTGAGAGGCCCGCGCACCGCGATGAAGAGTGGTCCCCACTTGCCGCAACTAGAGAAAGCCCTCACACAGAAACGAAGACTCAACACAGTCATAAATAAATAAATAAATAAAGAAAGAACGTGAATTTCTTTAAAAAAAAAAAAATTATATTACAGAGGCCGGATCTAAAAAATACAACACCAATATCAAACAATGTTCCAAGTGATATCTGGAGGATGGCTATCTCCACATATGTCCATCCTTAATATTTTCAGCTCCCTTTCATTTTATTTCCCTTCAATTACTTGTGTGTATGTTTAATTTATGATTTCGTTCATTCTTTTAATGGCAGGGACTTTTTGCTTGTTTGTTCCCTAGCACCTAGGGACTATTCAAAGATTTTGGTTAAATTACATGTAAAAGTAAATTTGTGGGTTCCCATTTGCCTTGATGGAGTAAACATTGACTCACACACTTTGAATTTAAGTTCACTTTAGCACACATAAGCAGATCTTCAAGTCTCTTAGGTTCTCCATTTTGATTAGCAGTTCCATTGTATTCCAGAAATTCCTTCTCATATTGATGATGGGTTTACAGTTACACATTGCACACCTGCCTCAATCTCATAGATTTTAAATGGTCTCCCCTAGGTGATCCTTACGTACACTAAAGCTTGAGAACCACTGCAATAAATAAAAACAGAGCTCCTTTTATTTGAAATCCCTATGCAAGGAGTAAAACCCAACGAATCCAAAGACTTGGGGTTCTTTCCATGGTTCACATCTGGGAGCTGATGTATAGAATGACAGAATTTTGGAGCTGAAAAGGCCCTTACAGATCATTTAAGCTTATCATTTAGGAGATCAGCAATCATATCTAGAATTTCATACATAGTTTAGGACAGAACAGAACAGAACTCAGAACCTAGGTATTCTGAATTTCAATCTTGTGCTTTCTTTAAGATGGTTGTCATTACATTTGGGTGAGTGGTGAACTGAACAACTCTATGTGTGCCAATCATACTGTGAACATTCATATGTGTTAGGACAGTTGTCTGACAAGTAGTAGTAAAGTTCTAACAAAAGTTCTAATACAAAATGTATTAGATGCTTTCCAATAGATGCAGGTAAAGTGTCTTGAGGAAGGGACAGTGTTTTCTAATATGCACAAAGATGTAACATGGACTTCTGACAGGTGCCACTCCCTTTTCTTCAATACGACCTTATGACTAACAAAGAATGTGTAAGTGCTAATCTCAGTAAAAAATACAATACAGATGCAGCTTGTGGAAATTTGAATTATGTAAACTTGAAGTTGTTAATACAGAAAAATTTTTATAAAGTTGCAACTCTCTAAAAAGCTGGCAAGAACTGCAAATTCCAAAATTGGCTGACCCAGTAAATTGCAAACCATGTTCATGGATTGACATGCAGAGGTACTGCATTATATATATAGCATAACATGACCCACCCTCTTATTCACGTGTACCGGAATCTCCCCATGTGATTTTAGTGACCATTGTACTATTGTTTGCACCATAAACCTTTAGCTCAGAAGTTATATATAATAAAATACTCTGAACCCTTAACCACTGCCATTAAAACTTTACCATCTATTTATTTAGGAGAGAGCACACTCTAAAAGGCACTAGAGAGAATGATGTAAAAATAGATAGAGGATTAGGGCCAAAAAGAAAAAAAAAAACAACCCTACAGCAACAGCATCTCCCATCCTAATGTTTACTCCTCTGTGAAAACCAGTCTTACATTATGAGTATTGTAAATTATGTGATGTGTTCAGGAGAGCATCCCTCACAAAATGCATCTTCTCTTAAAGCTCCTTCGTGTCTTTAAGTGATTCTAACCCCAACTCCTATGCCTGAAAGACAGTGTGTAAAGTTGGAAGGAGCTCTAGGAGTTTCCAATTTAAGCTCACATTTAGCGGTCCACCAAGGGGATAGAATTGTCTGGTAAACATCCCAGAAGTCAGATCTGTTTTTGTGTGTTTTAAATTCTTTTTAGTATGCCGTGAGATGCATCATCTGTAGAACAACGCTCTGGTTATTTTCACTCCAGGTTCTAACAGGGCTTGAGTTTGTCGTTAAGTCACCTTCATGAATGTCTTCATGGGGCTTGCCTTCATTATGCCTAGTCAATCAATTAAAAGAGGGCCAAGCATTCTTATTGCCCCCACTCCCTGAATGATGAGAGAATTGATGAGCTAATAAGAACAAAACACTCTCAACCTCCTACGATTAGTCTACAAGCATGGGGCATGGCATGCCTTGTAGTCTATGTGGGGCAGCACCAGCAGATGAAAAGAGCTGCACCCCCCATGCCTCCCCAGTCCCCCCACTGCCTGATGCTGCTGTTGCTGGGCCCTCCCAGGCCCTGATCCTGGGCCTTCCAAACTCAGGGTGCCAGGGCAGCAGGGGCATCGAAACTGCTAAATTTTGATTGTCAACATTTATAAAAAGCATCAAAGTGCTAACTGTGAAGGAAGTTAGAGTTTTGTTCAAGGCTTACATTTGTTCTATGGTTAAGTACTGTTTTTATTTGGAATTACACAAATGGAGACATAATCATTTCAGTGCTTAGGGTTTCTAAAAGTTATATTATGGCCTCAAGTCTACCAGTCACTTAAAAAAAAATTTCACCAAGAAACTTCAGTTTACTTCCAAAAAATTCTCTCTTTCCAAGCAGGCAGTCTTCATGAAGGACTAAATTCTCTCACCCACATAGATTTAACAGAACACCTTGGACAGTGCTACAAATCTAAGGAGAAAATGAAATCTTGCTTGGCTCGGGAGCAGCCCATGCTTTGAGTCAAGGGCTGGTCTGAAAAGGTCTAGATCAAGTTTGTAGCACCATCATCACAATGACTTGCAGATAAACTCGGGGTCCTAGGATTTGAATAGGAACATTCTTTCCTTGTTTTTTTTTCCCAACTAAGAGATGGGTTTGCTGTGTTCTTGGTGAGCCCTGTGATGGCTGGCACTTGTCATCTGCAAATATACGTGACTCCTCTACTCTTGCACCAGTGCTGAGATATGTGTGTGCATAAAAACAAAAGCTATATATTTCCACCCCGAGTCTCCACAGTTGGATCCCCTCCAGACACCATTCTGAACATGACACTCTGCTGCAGGGTACTAAAAATGGTGCTTTGCTCAAAATAAAACCTTTAAAGATCCCTTAGTAGCTATTCAGGGATGGAAATTCAATCTCAATTCTCCACCCTTTGCCCAGCTGTAGTTTCAAAACGCTTACATAAAACACTGAGAGTATGTACTTCCTGGCAAATCTGATTTTTCTTCTGCAATAGAAACATGTGCTATAGTTACCACAAACTATATTTTTACTTAGAAAATACACAAGGTAATAATGCACCTCCAACAATAGAAAACAGATCCTCTTTTTTTATTTTATTTTATAGGTAGCTTTGGTATAAGCTTCAGATAGACCCACTGACTACACAGTTTGTGAAATCTATACCTTCAAATCATACTACTCTCTATTTTAGGCCATTATATCTAAAAGCATGACTTCTCAAATCCTTTTATTACAAGTAGTTCTTGCACATAAATGTTACACCACAATAGCAAAAAAAAATGTAAACTTCTTTTGCAAACTACATAAATACTATAATACCTGCCTTGAAGTTATTCTCATTTTAGAATCAGAAGATATTCTATATGCTTTACATAGAAAACTCTGGTCAGTAGCCTATGTATATAAAACTTTTTTTTTTTCTTACTGACTTGCCTTTCATGTTGCCTGCTTAGGTCTTTGAAGGAGAAAACTTTTAAATAGAACACAGATCAAAATTCAGTCCACAAGTAAAACAAGTAGTGGAAACATGTCAATAATTGTGGGTAAAATATGAGGTGTGAAAATTATTCTAAATACTAAATCTGACAAGTCACCAGTGGCATGGAAGGAACTGGATAGGAAGACTTATTTGCGCTCATGTTTGATCCTATATGCAAGGAACTCAGCCCGCATGCTAATATACTTCTCTACCCTGCTGAATGTCTGTTTTCAAACAAATCACCTCTTTCTATTTTAGAGCACAACAGGTCATTTCTACAACTGTAGTCCTAGACTGGAAAGCCTAGGTGGTCAGTGAATTTATTTCACCATCACTGTCTGTGATGTCTTTAAATACAAATTTGAAGTGTGTAAATATACAGGTGTGTATACACACACACGCACACTGAGAGGACCACATCAAGGCCTCTTTTTTTTTTTTTTCCTGCAAGAAGAGTTTTTAACATTTACCTTTTTTGTTATTACTTCAAAGTAAATCTTTTTCCTCAGAATGTTCTTTCAGTTAAAAATCAAGTTAATTAATCTGGAGCCCTGACTGACTTGTTATTCTGAGATTCCTATTGAACACCTAGCTACTGGCCATGATTTGTTTGAGGAGAAAAACGTCACTGCTGAAGCATTTTTTAAAATTTCAAATGTACGCAGAAAGAACTACATAGGTTTTCCAATCAGCTACATAAGGTGGCTCAAGTAACATTTTTATTTATTTTGGCCTAAGCCCTTTAACAGCATCCTTTGGAAACACAGAGAGAATGGCTACAAGATGGTGGCAGAGCCCAGGATGCACGGCCTGGTGGGCGATGCTCCAAGGGGTTCACAGGATGTCAGGCAGGAATCCACGGCGCTGCCTTCCCTCTTTCTGTGCGTTTTCTCTAAATGCATCGTGTCCTCTCTTTCCTGCCCATGCTTTTCAATGATGAAAAACAATTTGTAAAAAAATTTCCCAGTGACTCATTCAGAGCTCAGATAACACTGTACGTGGGCTTAGTTGGAGACAGGTAACCATTCTGAACAGTTCTCCCAGAGGAGGCTGGGCCAGGCAGAGGGGCGTTGCAGCCTAGGAGCTGCTCTTGTTGCAGACCTGGCCTCGGTCGCTATTATCCTCCATAGACTGGCTGCCGCCCGTGTCGCTCCGGCTGAGGACCATGGAGGGGATGTGGGAGGGCCGCCGCTCCGGGTGCTTCTCCTGCGAGAAGCAGCAGAGCATCCTCTTCATGGTGCTGTACATGTCCTCATCCTTGTAGGAGTAGATGATGGGGTTCATGACGGAGTTGAGCAGCGCCAGCAGCAGGAACCACCTTTTCACATGCTGCACGTTGCACCACGTGCAGTTCAGGCCGTCGAGCAGCAGAACCACCAGACCTGGTGTCCAGCACACGACAAAGGCCCCTGGAGGGAGAGAGAGGAAGCAACAGGCACTCAGACCTCAGGCTAATTATTTGGGTTTCTTCTCGCCCGGTCTTCGGTCAGTGGTGTCAAGGGACCTTGAGGATTTGTTCTGACAACTGCAAAGCAAACTTCCAGCCTTCCTCTGAGCATTTGAGACTGGGCTTGTTAGAAGCAAACAGGCTATTAACCACGTTCCACTTCACCTTCTTATCTGCTTACCCAGGTACCGTAATTAGGGGCTTACACTTATCTCTTACTTATTGAGCACAACACGGACCTTATTTCTGTTTGTTCTCCGAATCACACTAGGAGGCTGTGCGGTCATTATCCACACTCTGCAGGTGAGAAGACTGAGGCCAAATCCCAGGGTCTACGTGGGGAAGGAAGCCTCACACACTTAACCCTGCACTCTGCTGTTCTCCAAATCAGACGTTCCAAATGCTTTCCTGAAAATACGACGCATTGCATCTATGGGAGTCTCCTAGTCTTTTAATCAAGTCACCTGCTCAGAAACTGTATTCTTTACAAATCCATGTTGATGCTGAGTAAGCACTAAATTCTTTTTGACGTATTCATAGGCCATCTGCCTAATAATCTGTTCTAGGCTGAGATATTTTTGTCAGAAATAAATCTTTCTCTTTCATGATGAGATAGAGATGTGCTTTTTATTAGCACATTTATTTATTTAGCATAATTTTAGCACCAATGGCACCTGAAGGGGGGTCTGTTCTGAGTCTCTACCCATATGATCATACTTAGATTACCTCAAACTTTCTGGTATGTTTTTCCTAAAATATGAGACACATGTTCAATATTTCCCTACTTAGTCATCGTAACATCAGATAACGATGACAGCTAACACATCAACGCTTCCCTTTATTAACTCATAGAACCACACTCTGAAATAGACATCATTATCATTCTCAGGAAACTGAGGCACAAGAGAAGTTCAGTAACTTGCTTACAGGCAAATAGCTTGTAAGGGACATTGAATTTTGAACCTAGGCAGTCTTCCTCCACAGGCTGTACACTGGGCCACTATGGGACCTGCCTCCATACTGGGACGTGGTTTCTTTCTCCCAAAGTCCGTATGATTTCTGAAGACCCTTACTTATTCACTGAACAAATAGTCATTGTGAGGTTTCAATGTGCCAAGAACTGTACTAGACAGTGAATGAGGCGAAGACCATGCGGTGTGGGAACAAAAGTGCTAATGGGAGAGAGAGAACGAACAAGCAAGTCTGTGAACCATTATCACCAACTAGTTACTCTTCCTGGTTAGAGTCAGACCTGGACAGTATTCCTCTTGGTGCTTTATCTTCCTTCTGAGAGATATAATAATAAGCAAGTCAAGTCAAGAATTATAAAGAGGCAGTATGAGGCCGTGAAACTCCGTGAGCTATGGGGTCAGACAGCTACGCCCAGCTCCTCACCTTACACGCTGCTAGTAAGGCAAATTACTCTTCTGAGCCTCCATTCCCTTATTTAATAAGGATAATGATCCCGACTTACGAAGTGGTTGTTAAGAGTCAGAGGTAATGAAAAGTGGTGTCTAATCCCGTGTTGGGTTCACTCGGCAGTGGTTATCATGAGATGCTTTGTCAAAGACATATGCAAAAAGTAGATGTGCAGGAGTTCTCAGGGGGTTTCATTTCCCATTTCATAACTACAGCTCTCCAGTGGCTCCCTTTTTTCTCCATCCTGTATTATTTTTGGTTTGGCTGACATATGTGAAGAAAGAAGTGAACTTAGAGATAAAATATCAGGGATTTGGGTCCTAATTCTTCACTTACTGTACAACTCTGGGAGATCCATGTCATCGGTCTGGGCTTCATCTTCCTAAACTGTAAATTGAGGATGTTAGGCAAGTTCTGTGTTTTTCAAACTGTGGGCCAAGACACCTTAGTGAGTATGCAATCAATTTAATGAATCTGGAAAAGTTTCTTTTTTTTTTAATGAAAGAATGGAAATGCAAATGGAATGGAATAGCTCAGAGTATATTACACAGACCAAGAGAAGTATTGTTTCATGAAACTTTTGTTTCAGTTTTATATACTATATTTATGTGTGCATTGGTTATAAAATAAAATATTATTTTTGACTGTTGGGATTAGTCAAAAAGTTTGAAAAACACTAATTTAGATAACCTTTAAGGCTGCATCCAGCTCCAATGGTCTGTATTTCCCATAACAGTAATACTTTTGTTCTCTCTGCCATTTCTGAGACAGGGTTACTATGTTGTCAGGAGGGAAGAACTAAACAAAGCAGACATCAAAAGCTGTAGCTACCAACTTTGATGTGAAGAGTCCTTTCTGTGTGAGATTGCAGAATTCCAAAGAAATCCTAGTGGGAGTGTTCCAAGGTTTTTGTGTTAATGGGTAGGAGGGAGAAATATTGATAAACTTTATACTTAGTTAAATATGCATGTCAAAATTTAATAGTGTATATAACTTCCAAACCAATGGAGGGAGAAGGATGCAAGTAAAGGAAAGGAAAAAAAAAGTCTCAATGCATAAGAAAGGAGGAAAACATAGAAAAATGGGATAAAGAAAAAATTAAGATGCTGGAAATGAATCCAGATAAGTTGACCCTTGAACAACACAGGGGTTAGGGGCCCTGCACAGTCGAAAATCCGTATATAACTTTACATTTGGCCCTCGTATCTATGATTCCACATCTGTAGATACAACCAACCTCAGATCAGATTATGTAGCACTGTAGCATGTATTTACTGAAAAGAATCTGCACATAAATGGACCCGCTCAGTTCAAACCCCTGTTGTTCAAGGGTCAACGGTATACTAATAATCAAAATCAATGTTAATTGTATAGTTAAAAAAGTGAATCTAAATAATTTGATGTCTAACATTATAACCATACATGATAAAACCATGAAGAAAAGCAAGATGATTAACATGGAATTTATAATATGGTTATTTCTACAGGAGAGAGGGGGCCACCAGGATAGGGCACAAAGGAGGTTCTAAACACACTGATAATGTTCTATTAAATTGGGTGGCAAGTACACAGGTGTTTTACATTTCTAATATTCTTTTAAGTGTTATTCTTTAAACTGTACATATATCTTATATAATTTTGTTTGAATGATATATTTCACACACACACATCAGAAAAAAGGATAAAAGTAAATTGCCAATATGTTTTCCTAAAGACTGTTTTTAAAATTGGATTTTTAAAAATCATTAAAGCTTTTTTCCCTAGTATAAAACTCTAGTTTGGATTAATCAGGGGACCTAAACACTCTAAATAAATCTTCAAATTGATGCCCTGTTTGTCATAATGTGGTACTTCACATACATTTTCCTTTTGCATTGAATTTCATAAAATAATTCATTCAGTCAACACTGACACACTTTTCACTGAGCAATGGTTATATACCAGGCACTGTTGTAAGCATTTTATATGAATTAACCATTTAATCCTCATAGCAACCCTTGGAAATAGGTACTATTACATATATATATATATATATATATATATATGTATATATATATATAAAACCCTCATTTATATATATAAAACCCTCATTTTAAACCTGAGGAAAGTGAACCACAGAGAGATTGGTAACCTGCTCAAAGCCATGATAAGTGGAAGGGCCAGGATTTGAACAGGCAGCCTGGCCCCAGAGCCTGTGCTCCTGTTCACGTGCTAGGCTGCTCAGCAGTGAGCTGCAAAGGATATTATTTCTAAAGTAAGTGATGGGGAAGGGGGGAGGGTACTTCTGACCTTTAAAGTCTCGTTCGTAGAATATCATATCTGACTGTGAAACTGCATACAGTATATTACAACCAAGTCATTCTTTGCTTTGCTAACAGAAAGAATTTCTGGCAAAGGAAGGAAGGAAGGAAGGAAGGGAGAGAGGAAGCGAAAAAGATGAAGAAGGAAAGAAGGAAGGAAGGGAAGGGGAGGAAAGAAAGGAGAAAGAATTTCAACAAAAATACAGGTAAGAAGAGCAACAAAAATCTGCTGACCTGGGGCTTCCCTGGTGGCGCAGTGGTTAAGAATCCGCCTGCCAATGCAAGGGACACAGATTCAAGCCCTGGTCTGAGAAGATCCCACGTGCCGCTGAGCAACTACGCCCGTGCGCCACATCTACTGAGCCTGTGCTCTAGAGCCCGCGAGCCACAACTACTGAGCCCGTGAGCCACAACTACTGCGCCCACGTGCCTAGAGCCCGTGCTCTGCAACAAGAGAAGCCACTGCAAGGAGAAGCCCACGCACCACAACGAAGAGTAGCCCCCGCTCGCCACAACTAGAGAAAGCCCATGCGCAGCAACGAAGACCCAACGCAGCCAAAAATAAATAAATAAATAAAATAAATTTATTTTTTTAAAAAATCTTCTGACCTTTTCTTTACACTGTTTCCAAGAACAACAACAGGCAAGTCTCTGACAGAACAGCCTCCACACGCTGCGCTGCTGATGGGTGCTTCAGCGGTGCTGTCTGACGTGATGATTGCACTCCGAGCAGGGACCCTGGGAAACTGCAGCTCCCCAACTCCTCCACCGGCGGCCAAGCTCTACCTCCAAACACATCTCAGAGCGGGGGCACAGCTTATCTAAACAGCTCATTCCTTGGGGGTTTTTACTGTATGTCAGCAGCAGCAGATATGAGGTCCCCAAAAACATTTAAAAGAGAAGAAAATGTCAGGAATGGTTTTGGCCTTGGGAATCCGTCTTTCTGGAGAATTCTTGGAGAATGTGAGAGATGTCAGAAACATACAAATGTTTCTGTCTGTCCCAGTTCTTAAAAGAGGGGCAGAGGGTACATCCTGAGAAATATATAGCACTCAGTCCCTTATCAATTTCCCAAAAATTCTAGAGGAAAAAACTAAGATGAATGTTTTTTGAGTATTTAAACTCAATGCTCAGACCAAGACAGCTGGGACCAAACAAGGCTTTCAAAGAGACATATGCCAAGCCTGGATCATTTTTTTTCCCCCCCTAAATCAGGCATTAACAAATAGGAGCAGATCTAAAGGTATCTATCAGGGAACTGATGGAAGAAATCAAGCATGTTTCTCTTGGAAAAGAAAAGGCAAAGGAAAACCACATTATGTTAACTGTCCCCAAAGACCTGAAGGGCCATCACATAGAGAGAAGCATGACTTATCGTGAAGGTCACCCTGAGACAAATGGAAAAGTACCAAAAGGCAGAATTTGAATGTAAGACTTCTTTTTAAGAAAATGAAACTATTAGGAGAGGAATTTGTTGTTCGGCAGACAGAGAGCCTCCCTTAGCCAGGGTATTTACTTTGCCCAGGTCATCCTGAGATGTACAAAGGGAAGAGATTTTTCCTAAATGAGAGAGAGAGGGTTAAGTGGCTTCTGAACTCTTTTCCAAGTAGAAAACTGCTAAATTCTACAAACTATGAGTTTCAACTCCCCATAAAATTCAAACAAATTCGACGTATTGGTTTCCCAGACACCATTATCAGACAGTATGGCTAAAAACTGATTAAGATGAATCCTCTGAGCTAGCAGTTCCCAAAGCTGGCTGGCCACCAAATTCTCAGAGGAGCTTTTTAATAATGCAGATCCCCTGGTCCTAGATCAGAGCCAATGGTCAGACTCTCTGGGGTGGTACATGGAAATCTGTAGGACTAAAAAGTTCCCTGGGTGATTATGATGCATGGCCAGTTTTACAAACCATTTTTCTATGCTGACCAAAATGGTTTAATCAAGCTGATCCTGTCAGCAAAATTGTAGACTCCATACACACTTGGCAAAAAAGTCATGGAAAAGAGAAAGGGGGCAGAATTCTTTAGAACAAGAAAATCACCTTCAGATCAATACCTTCAGCTTCTATTTGGAAAGAATGTTTGAGTACATCTTATGCATAAATGAAATGTACAAACACTAGCAGGGAAACTAGTCTACAGGCAAGGCATATACTGTCCTCCACTGGCCTTGGTTGGCGCTCTGGTTCACCCTGCCAGGAATGCCTTCCTGGCTCCTAATCTAAGGTCTACTTTTCATTCTAAGCTTAGCTCCTCCACTGGACCTTTCCCATATGTCCAACCCACAGTGACCATTCCCTCCTCTCAACTCCTGTGGCATTTTCCACCTACAACATCCACACGGCACTGGGCATATTACCTGCTTAATTCCACTCTAACATTTCCCAAGAGCTCTGGGCTGGGCAGTGTGCTTAGAGCTTTACATAAAGCCATTGTTTAAAACTCATGGCCCTGTGAAGTTGCCACTCTTATTTTCCATCTCACATATGATGAATTTGAACTTCAGAACAGCTCAAGAGTTTGTCCTAGGTTGAGTCAGAAGCCAACAAATAGAAGAGTCAGAATTTGAACCCAGGCCTGATTCCCCCATGCAAACTCTTGAGCGTTGTGCTATTCTGAGGTAGTTTTTAATACATACGTCCTGTCTCTCGGTCCTGTTGCAAGCTTCCTAAGCATGTAGGCTGTGCCTCATACCTGTCTGTGTCCTCAGCATGAAGTATAGAGCTCCATACTCAGTAGCAGAGAAGATGAGTCCATTGAACATAACTGAAGTTTATTAAGAGCCCACACGGGGCCAGGTAACGCATTAGCTGCAGCACTTGCTGAGGCAAACAGTGTGCTGTCCTGCCCTTCGGGCACTGACAGGCAGGGAAACAGGATGCGATGATTCTGATTACCATCCAGGAAGGTGCCAGGTGGAATGACACTCAGCTGAGCTGAGTATTGAAGGTCAAGAATGACTGTACAGAGGTGAGAAATAGCATGATGTACTTGGGGAATTCCAAACAGTTTAGGATGGTTTTAACCCAGGAAGGTGACTAGGGAAGTAAGATGAATTCTGAAAGATGAACATGGGTCAGACCTGGAAGGGCCCTGTGGGCAGTTCTCAGGAGTTTGGATTTACTGTATAGATCACACCCCATAAGCCTTTTTCAACCGGGAGTTCATCAGGTGAATGCCCTCAGGTATCCATGGTATGTAATGAATTAACCTCTCTCCCAAGCACCTAGAATGGTATGAGTCATACAGCATCATGGGAGGATTAAGAAAATATTTCTAGGTTCCACGGTTCATAAAGGAAACCTAATGAGAAAGGTTAAGAGCTGAGGTTTTTTTCAGGCTCAGTTGCAACTCATCAATGGCTTGTGAAATCAATTTAGTAGGTTGCAACCAGCAATTTTCTAAAAAATAAAATAGAACAGAAAACATCAGGATATATCAAGTATAGTAATGGTATGTTTCATGAAACTTGTTTCAATTACACACAAAAATATGTGTATGTATTGGGCCATGATAGAGAATGTACATTATTTCTCACTGTGGGGTCCTGATTAAAAAATAAAAATTGAAACCTACTTCTATAGATCATTATTTTTTTTTTTTAAGTAGAGGATGACTTCCCAAAGAAAATCTCTTGTTAAACTTCAATAAATATCAGATCTGCTCTGCCTAAAGAAGGAGAAGGGGTGGGGGGAGTTGACTAAAGATCTTCATGGAGAATTCACTCCCATCTTCACACTACAGTGCTCCCCCCGCCCCCCTACACATACATACACTGAGGCACCTCTGAGGAACCCCTGGGAACCTCGCTGACCTAGGTTTGAAAATGACCGCTGTAGAATGGTAGTTCTTTGAAGATTTTTAATCAAGAGCATGGATAAGTCTTATATTTTAAAGCAAAGCTGTATCTGAGTGCTCAGGATGGAATGGAGGTATGTGACGCTCCCCCTGCATCAGAATCACCTGGGCTGACTGCTTGAAATTCAGATTTCTGGTTCCCACCCAGACCTACCAAATGAGAAACTGATGGAGGTACGATCTGGGCATCTCCGGTTTTAACCAGCTCCCTGGGGAATGCTTTAGTAGGGTGAAGTATAGGACCACTGACCTAGGCATGGAGACACCTCTGAAGACCAGCTAAAATTCAGGTGGAAAGTCTAAGGATCTGATGGAGTTGGAGAGATGTAGCCAGGTCAGCGAGGTGGTAAGGAGGAAAACCTGTAAGACTTGATGTATCAACAACTGGATCTAGGAAGTGAGGGAGAGGAAAGAATCCAGGGTGACTGGGTAGCATGGGATTCTGATAACCAAGTGGGAGAGAGAGGAGCGACAGGTTTAGAAGGAAGAGATGGTGATTCAGTTTTAGGCATCGAGCACTTAGAATATCTGTGGCTCCTCCAGGCATAGACGAGTAGAAGGCAGCCAGAAATGTGGGTCAGAACTCTGAGAGCTCCAAATTGAAATGTTAACTTGGGAGTCATTGGCAGTAGGTGGAACTGAAGCCATATGTTCTTTCATTAATAAATACTTACTAGGCAACCACCTGCCATGTGCCAGCCACTAAGAGTGAATGTCTTCCAGATGATTACATTTGAATAACAAATATAACATCCTTCTAGTGCCACGTGATAGGTCAGTTATGTTGATAAGAAGCAATTATTTTTTTATTTTAATGATATTCTATGTTCTTTCTGTACCTGCTTAAGAGACTCACTAGTAGTCCAATTAGATTACCACTGAGCTTTCCTCTAGTAATTCAACTAGTTTCACTGCTGTACTCAAAAACCAGTATCATGAATTCAATACAAGTTTCTAAAGTATAGTGAATCATACACTAGAATATTCAATTAAGTACTGAAATGATATTTAATGACTGCAATTTAAGGTAATCAGAAACATCAAGTTAAGGAATGTCTAACACTTTAGAAGAGACAATTACAACTGAAAATATTGGTGACAAGTGAAATTAAAAATCTTTCAAACTCCCTCGTCAATATTATGCTGAAATAATCTACAACCACCACCCCCCTTATTTGGAACTTTTCAAAATATTTCAAACAATACTCTGGTTAACACCTCATGGCTACATTATATGAAAGAAGATATACTCATTATAGGAAAGAATACCAGTCCACATGGGAGAAGGGCCCCTCACTGCAATGTATTTAAGATAGTTCTTAGCGCAGCGACGGCGGCGGCAGCGGCGGCGGCGGTTGCTATTTGGAGCCGTTGAGACGCCTCTGCCGCAGCTGGTGGCGCGGGTGGCTTGCGTGGACGCGGGCAGAGGCGGCCGGCCCGCCACCGCAGCCTCAGCGCCCGCGGCCCCGGCAGGCGCGTCGGGACACCCCGAGGCATCCTCCCCCTCCCGCCGCCGCGGGAGCCTCGGCTGCCGTCCGCCCTCCCGCATCCCCTCGCAGTCCGCACCGCCACACCTCCTCCCTGTGCTCGGACCCCCGGCCTCGCCCCCGAAACATGACTCGCGATTTCAAACCTGGGGACCTCATCTTCGCCAAGATGAAAGGTTATCCTCATTGGCCAGCTCGAGTAGATGAAGTTCCTGATGGACCTGTAAAACCACCCACAAACAAACTACCCATTTTCTTTTTTGGAACTCATGAGACTGCTTTTTTAGGCCCAAAGGACATATTTCCTTACTCAGAAAATAAGGAAAAGTACGGCAAACCAAATAAACGAAAAGGCTTTAATGAAGGTTTATGGGAGATAGATAACAATCCGAAAGTGACATTTTCAAGTCAACAGGCATCAACTAAACAATCAAATGCGTCATCTGATGTTGAAGTTGAAGAAAAAGAAACTAGTGTTTCAAAAGAAGATACTGACCATGAAGAAAAAGCCAGCAACGAGGATGTGACTAAAGCAGTTGACATAACCACTCCAAAAGCTGCCGGAAGAGGGAGAAAGAGAAAGGCAGAAAAACAAGTAGAAACCGAGGAGGCAGGAGTAGTGACTACAGCAACAGCATCTGTTAATCTAAAAGTGAGTCCTAAAAGAGGACGACCTGCAGCTACAGAAGTCAAGATTCCAAAACCAAGAGGCAGACCCAAAATGGTAAAACAGCCCTGTCCTTCGGAGAGTGACATGGTAACTGAAGAAGACAAAAGTAAGAAAAAAGGGCAAGAGGAAAAACAACTTAAAAAGCAGCTTAAAAAGGATGAAGAGGGCCAGAAGGAAGAAGATAAGCCAAGAAAAGAGCCAGATAAAAAAGAGGGGAAAAAAGAAGTTGAATCAAAAAGGAAAAATTTAGCTAAAACAGGGCTTACATCAACCTCTGATTCTGAAGAGGAAGGAGATGATCAAGAAGGTGAAAAGAAGAGAAAAGGTGGAAGAAACTTTCAGACTGCTCATAGAAGGAATATGCTGAAAGGCCAACATGAGAAAGAAGCAACAGATAGAAAACGCAAGCAAGAGGAACAAATGGAAACTGAGCACCAAACAACATGTAATCTACAGTAATAAAAAATATATCTCATTTTGGGCTCAAAGCATTAATCCAGTTACTGAAAAGAGAATACAAGTGGAGCAAACAAGAGATGAAGATCTTGAGACAGACTCATTGGACTGAATTTCCCCCTCCCCCCCCCTTGATGGAAGAATGTTCCAGATTCTAAATTGAGGACTTCATTAATGGCATTATTACTGTGTTATGATTGTTAAAAAACATTTCCTGTAAGATACACACTACATATTAAGGTCGGCCATCATTCCTGTTAAAAGATTTTTACCAAGCTTAAAATGAAGCTTTGTGTTTGAAAGTTATAATAAGCTCAGATGAAGATGGTGGTTGTACATTATTTCATTTAGAAAATATAAAAATTCATTTTGTTTTGAAGCTAGGTGTTAAACTGGAGTAGCTACTATACCCCCAGAGAATGGGGCAGTTGTGCCCTTCCCTTGACATTCTTTTGTTGTTCAGTTCTTTAGAAGATTAATAATTGTTTTTTAATCCTGAGAGATTAAACAGTAGACTTGTTAAGAAAACAAAAATGAAACTGTAACCAAAATTTTAAAATAAAGTTTTTTTTAAGATAGTTCTTGGGGTTTAGGTGACAGACAAGATGTATAGAAGATTCAGACCTCAAGTTGTATGACTCCTGTTCTTTAAGACTCATACTTTTCTATTCCATCTAGTTAGCCTTATTTTCCTCTGTTTAAAAATTCACACATACAATTAAAAAGAAAACCTGACATGTGAGTGGCACATAAATAAAACATCCATAGCGATAAAAGCAATCACTCACACAGAATAGTCTCACTTTGGCACACGGGCTACTCATTTCATCAAACAAGAGGATATATTTTAAATATGTTCACTCTGTTATTCTTTGTTTTTAGTCCAGGAAAAAGCAGCAGGGCACCAGCAATAATGCTAACCTACTAAGCCACAGGGCTGTCTGATTTACTAAAATAGAAAATTACAAGTCTACATAAAAATCAGGCTAGGAACCTCAGACTATGGAAGCTCTCTTCTTATTTGAAAAGAATTTTAAAAGTAAGATTTTAAAGTTAATAGCTATTCTTGGTTAGAAGTATTACAATGTGTAAGTTACATATTAATAGAATATTCAAGTGAAAATGCTCTTATGATACTAAAGAATTTATTCAATAATTTAAAAATAACACCTCTAGATGTGGTTTGCATTCAAATTCATACTCGTTTACCCACAGTGTTTTAGAAGTCCAATAATTCAGAAAACAGATTGTCACAAATGCGAAAGGAATGAAAATACATACCCTGAGTAAACCTGACTTATTTTTACTGCAGAAAACAAGAAAGACTGAGACACTTCAAATAGATGGTGAGCAGTTAAGCATTCCACAGATGATTCATTTAACACGGTTGTTACTACCACTGTATCTTTTGACTCTAACAACTGCTTTTAGACACTTGTTTCAAATTTGTGGCCAGCTTTGGAAAGTTGAAATTCTTTGCTGCCAAGGGGTTATGAGATAAAATTTAAAGCAGAGGCATACTAGCTAGAACCACAGCCTAGACCTAATTGTAGTGTCTAACTCAGGGCAACAGCTGGAAATCATAAACTGCAACAGTATGAAAACACCATCTCCACCTCCAGATTCCTCTTTAAGCACCGTATGCGTGGACCTACAATACCTCAGTACCTCACTAACTATTATATCAAGGGCTCTCCAGCATCTAAGAAAAGGTGTGAGGTCAGCAGCTCTTTGCCTGGTGTAATCTTAAAGACTGACAGATCCCAGCTAGCCTGCCCAAGGATCTGAACTTCTTTCTGCTGGAGTCACTCCTTTGAATTAGGAAGGCCTGCACCTTACCTAGACACGAACATATTAAGCTGTAGGCATGTAATAATCTACATATCACATAAGCTGTCATCAGCATGGAGCAGGGTTGTGAGGCAATGCAAAAGGGATATCTTTGATGGGGTTGAAAATTTTGAAAAGGGTTGCAGCATGGGACAATGCACAGGGGAGCTGACCTGATTAGGAGACAAGATTCTAGACACCCAGATGGCACAAAATACCATCTTGAGCTCAGAGGAAGGGAACAGGATGTAGGAGACTTGACTTAGAGAGAGTTGGGCCTGGAAGAGTGACAGCATGGTATAGCTCAGGAAGTACAAAGGCCTGACTCAGGGCTACCCCTTTCCGTCCTACGCCCATGGCCGCCATCATTAATCCACCATGTGCTTCTGAGCACAGATATGGCCTGGAAGCCTTCATAGCACATTGCTCAGCCTCGAGCAATCAGCTGGAATTTGCCCTTGAGATGACATCCACTTACCATCCCTATTATAGTAAAAAAAAAAAAAAAAAGAGCATAGGCTAAGGATCAAGCAGACCCAGAGCTGAAATCCTGGTTTATGCCCACAGGCAAATCAGTTCACCTTCCTGAGCCTCCCTCCACTTCTTAGCTATGGAATGAGCATGAAGGATACTGACCTGACAGGATTTTTGGGGAGATTTACTGTGATAATGGGTGGAGAGTGCCTAACACAGAAGACACTCAGAAAATATTCACTCTGACTGCCCAGATGGTGTCGGACACTTCCCCTGCTGTGCTTCCTCAGGCAATTTATGAACACATCTGGTGCGTTGCTGTCGTGTGAAAGTGTGAAAGCTTGCTGAAGTGTGAAAGCTTCGGTCGCTGTCGTAGGCCCACACCTGTGTGTACACGTGTGCACACACACACACACACACAATCTATTACACTCTATCCTATTTTGGCTACCCTGCTACACTGACATCCTCAGAGGAGATCCCTTTCGCACCTTCTTCAGCTTGGGACACCCAGCTGAAGCCACGTGCCATACACATAATAGGTACTTAATAGAAATTTGTTAAATGAAGGAGTAAGCGATCTTGATTCTAATCCAGACCCTGGACTAGAGTAATTTTAAAAGGTCATTCTATGTCTCTGCCCCCAGTTTCTTCACCTGTATATTAAGGGATTTGGACCATAATGACCTGTAAGTTTCCTTCTGGCTCCTACATTGGCTGATGCTGAGTTTCACCTACAGCTTCCTTCTCCACATGCAGATGTGGAGATAGTCTGCTGTAAATACACCCCACTAGTTCTTAAATAGCCAGCTTCTCCAATAACTCATTTTGCGTTTGTTATGCTTTCTGCTACCAAGTGGGGAAAAAAAAGAATCCAAGTGACAAACATCTATAGTTTCAACTTGCCAGGTGTATGAATCAGAGCGCCATTCAGAATCTGTCAAAATACCTTCAACTTGCTACTTTTGATCATATGTAACTTGTCCCTAAGCTTGTTGAAATTGGTATTTACCATAATTTGCTTTAAAGGAATGTAATGTGACACTGTCTTTGTTTTCTAAAGACTTTTTAAAGTTTACTTTGTAATTTAGAAAGCAATGCTAGTCAGAGCACAGTACTCAAATCCCAAGAAAATGGCAATAATTACTGATTAACCTTTTAACTAGCAATACAGTGATGCTAGAGGTGCAAACATAGCCTTGTTTTCTAATTTTCTTTATTCCTCAACTCCTTAGCTGCCCTGCTGCCACCCTCCCCAACCCCCAGCCATGTCCTATTCATCCCAGATGCTCTCCTTTATCCACTTTTCTTCATTTTCTCTCTTTCTTCAGGAATTCTGCTTGTATCCTATTTGTGATATAAGCATTGCTATCCCAGGACTGCATGCATCATCCAACGAAAATTCATTGAGCCCCAAGAGGTGCCAACAATCGTGTTAATTACCCAGGACACAGGTAAATAAGGTGAGACATACTAGCTCTTTCCCAGTTCCTGACTTCATTGGCTCCTTCTCATAGTTCAGCTCCAAGTGTACCCTTTGGAGACCTTTTCCGTTGTGCCATGTAAAGTAGCCCAGCCCAGCCATCCCCTAAAATATTATTCTGTTTGATTTCCTTATATCACTCTCTGCACTTACCTTGTTTATTTGTTGACTGGTTGGTTGCTTCATTTACTAATTGCCCATCATCCCAGTTGGATAGAAAACATGAAAGTGAGGACTTTGCCCATTTAACTCACCTACAAACACCTTTCTTGTATACAGTGCCTTCTAGTTACCTTCTGGAGGTTCTGATTCCAGGAGCCTGGAGTGGGGCCCAAGAATCTGAATGTTTAACAGATGCCTCCAGGGAGTCTCATGCTCAGGGTGAATGTGTGAAGTGCTGGATTTTATACAAACCCGGCTCTTAAAGTTTGATGACCATATCTGCTTACATCCCACTTGGGGATCCTTCCACTGAAAAGGAAAAGTCTCAATTTGGATATACTCTGTGGACTCCTGTGAAATGTAATTTGGTGACAGTGAATGGTGTAGGCCTACAGGAATTTTAAGAAAAGCCATTCTCCATCAGGTTCATATTCAAGAAAAAGAAAATTATTGGTAAAGCACAACCTGCTTAATAACTTAATGAACAAACTATGTAATCAGAAAAAGAAAAAAACCCATTATTTGGAAGCATAGTCTCAGTTTGCATTGAACAAACTTTCAAAGCTTGAGAGAAGGAATATGAGGGAATGGGTGGCTTAAGTATACAGTAAGGATGAAAGGAGAAGAAAGCAAAGTAAGGTTGGAGGACAGAAATAGAATATGTATAACAGATAACAGTGAAAGAGACGATGGACACTGCAAACAAGGAGTGCCAGGAGTACCCTTGCCAGGAGTGCCAAGTACAAGGAGATGCCAACAAAGTATCCTGTAAGAACCTGGAAATGACAGGAAAAAGGTCGTTTTTTTGAGTTCAGCCCTATACCAAAGTCATCTTAAAGAGACATTATAGTTCCCAGACCTGCAACACCTTTTCTGAAATCTGACTGAAGGCACTAACATCTCAGAAGAAAGAATGTCATCAGAGCCAGGGATGTCTAGAACGACTGTATGCAATTCAGAGGGAGAAGAGTTCTTGGTCAAGGTCAGCCTTTCTCATGGCTGGGATGTCTCTATTGTTCCGATTCTGTACAAAAAACAACCTCTAATGGTAACTTGATTTGCCAGGTATTGAGTATCTAAACCTCTTGGTAATTTTATTTCCTCCATCCAAATAAGTACGATGGCATTCTAGTTAATCACACATACACACACACACACCCAATCCAGAGAGAGGGCAGGCCAAAGGGAGGAAGGAAGGAGGCAAACCGGTTGTGGTGCCATGCTTGATTCACATTCTCCCCTCTGCCACCTGATGGCCTGATGGTCTCCTCCTCCTCCTTTGAAAGCAGCTCCCTTGTTACCTCCTGTGTGCAGCTTTCCCCAGACACTCCTCCCAGGCTGAGCCAAATGTCCCCATCCCACATTTCCATAGGCTCTCCACATACTTACTGTCAAATCAGACACCATTAGTAGATTATCCCTCCATCTGGCCAGCTGGGCTGAGAGCACCTGAAGGGCAGAGATGCTGCCATATTCACCTTGGATTCCTGACACCTGATTGGGGCTGGATGCTTAGTAGTTGCTCAGTTTTCAAGGAATCAGGAAAGGAAAGCTGAAATGTCCCTAACCTACTGACCACACACATGACATATAAATATACCAATACCTTGGAGATCAGGCACTGTACCTTGGTGCTGTAATACCAGCAAGCTGGGACAACTCCCTGTGCATTTTTCTCCCAGAGAAACTATAAAGCATGTTATCATAGGTACCTGGGAAACCAAGGACTCCTCTTCTGATTTGGGATGGTTTATTATAATCTAGAACAGAAGAGTCTGAGGTTCTTATTACAGTCCATGTGTTTCCACATTTGGGTTAATCAAACACATTTAAGCCATATAATATCATAGCTTGAAAGAACTCTCTGTTTAAAAGGTTACTTTTACTATCCTATTAATCAAATGAGATTAATAAGTCAAAATGTGTAAATGACAATAAATAATTTATAAATTGTTAATCAGTGAAGACGAAACATCCAAATCACATACATATAGATACTGAGAAAGATTGTTCAAAGTTTAAAGGAGTCTATCTTTGAACTAGAGACCATCCATTTACCTTGGTCCAGGATATTGGGCACATCAAATACCCTAAGTTCAATAAAGGGCAAATAAATAAAGTCTGAGATACTGTCTCACTCAAACTGTGGAACTAAAGACATCGTGATACTCAAATAACAGAAAGCTCATCTTCTTATCCTTTAGCCCCTCTCCCATAGGAAAACATTAAACACTTCCTCTTTCAACATATACCTTTTTATTTTCCTGAAGCAAATGTGTTTATTTATTATTGGGTACAATGACTAATTTGATCTTTTAACCTAATGATATACATATACTGAAGGATTTACTAGTTAGGTAAACTCGGGTAATTTACTTAAACTTGCTAAGCCTTGTTTCTTCATCTGTAAAACAAGACACTAAAATTCCCCTCGTGGGGTTGGTGAGGCCCAGTTAGGAGAACAGATATAAGGCCCTTCAGTGCAGCATTTAGCACAAAGACATCATCGTGATCAGCATCTCTTACTTGTACTGCTTTTGTGATCTGATATTTGGAAAACCTGAAACAGCATTGGTCAGAGGAGCATTGTAACAGCTCGGCTCCTAGCGCCAAACTTCTGGGCTCAAATCCCAGATGTACGCTTGCTTTGGGGTACCCTTGGGTGATTTTTATTTAACCTATTTAACCCACCTGTACCTCAGTTACCTTATCTGTAACATGGAGATAATAAGGACGCCCACCTCCTGGGATCGCTGTAAGGGCTACATGACTGATTATACATAAAATATCCAGATCATTGCTCAGCACTGAGTGAGACATGATGTGTTAGTCATTCCTGCTGTTGACCCTGCTTTCCAGGTTCAAAGATGGTCAGAATCAAACTCCAGAGTGGGAAGATGTGGAAAAATACTAAGAAACTAGAGTTATTTGAGATGCAGTAACTAGTTGCTATTTCCTAAGTAATCCCATAGGGATAATGATTTTTTTCAATAAATTTAGTCTTTATTTTTTAAAATTTAGTCTTTTAGAACATAGCCGTACAGGAGGAACTAAGTGAAAAGACCTGAGTGACAGAAGTAGCCTGCGGTGCCCCATCCATTCAGCACATCTCTGTTACAGCACTAGCAATGCTGCAAATATTTTTCATCTTCATGCCTGTTTTCTCTACTAGACCATATGTACCTCAAGGATTACGACTAGATACAGCCAATTTACTTTTGCATTCCCAGTTCTTAGCAGAGTGCCTGACATAAAGCAGGCACTTAACCAATACTTATTAATGAGTGAGTGATCAAATGAGTGAATTAAAGAATGGTCTAAAGATATATGTAGATATTTGTCCAAGTACAAGAAGATCTTTTCATCCTATCAGAGCAGAATCTGACTCTTGCATCACCAGGTAGGAGCCAACAGCAAACGAGAAGATAAAAGAACAGGAGTGACATCTATAGCCTGGAACCTCAATTTCACAGAACCTAGTTTTCACCGTGTGGAGGTTTTATTATGAATCCTCTCATTTGCTTGGCAATTCTAATTAGCCCAGCCAGAGCTAATGTACTGCATGAGGCCTTTGGCAAAATTGTTTTGCTTTATGTGGATGATATACACCCAACCAACTAAAGTATTTAATGCTTGCTCCCAGTTCAAATAAGATCAAGTCGTCTTCCCATACCTGCACAAATATGTTGTCAATAAATCTAACAAACATTTTTTATAGAGTCATAGACTCTGAGATTCACAAGCGTTCTTACAGTTTGTCCATCTATCCTCCCACGTTGTGTAAGAATCCCTAAGTAGCACTACACATGACAGTCATCTATCAATTACCCAGCACCTCCAGCAAGGGGAAGCCCACCCGTATCACTAGGCAGCCAGCTCCATTGGAGAAGAGCTCTAATTTTTACAAAATTCTTCTGATAATGAGTTAAAATATTCTTTCTCTAATTTCTACCCCTTGATCCTAGCTTTAACTTCCAAACTTCTAAAATATAATTCCTTTTTTTGAACACATAAAATGTTTTAAAATAACTGTTATGTCCTCATTTCTTCTCTTCTTTGGTGACAATTCCAGTTCCTTCATCTGTTCTGGATCCTTTCAAACCCCAGTCACTCTCCAGTAGGTGCTGACTACACTGACAATATTCCTCTCAAAATGTGATGTCCAGATCTGGCCTTAACGGTACCACTGTGGACATCCTTGTATCCAGAGAAAGCAGTACACTTTCTTTCCTAAGCATAGATCCTTCGCATTTCATGAGCATGCCTATGACCACACTTGGGACAATCGTACAGTGTGATGTCCTCGACACGACAGCACTTCTAGTCAGTAAAAACCCTTAGTTCGGGGCTTCCCTGGTGGCGCAGTGGTTGAGAATCTGCCTGCCAATGCAGGGCACACGGGTTCGAGCCCTGGTCTGGGAAGATCCCACATGCCACGGAGCAACTGGGCCCGTGAGCCACAACTACTGAGCCTGCGCGTCTGGAGCCTGTGCTCCGCAACAAGAGAGGCCGCGATAGTGAGAGGCCCGCGCACCGCGATGAAGAGTGGCCCCCGCTTGCCACAACTAAAGAAAGCCCTCGCACAGAAACGAAGACCCAACACAGCCATAAATAAATAAATTAATTAAAAAAAAAAACCCTTAGTTCTTTTTTCCCCCAAACATATATACATATATTGTTTTTAAGATCTTCCTTATCTTTTTGGTTGTATAACTGCAGTGTGTGTGTGTGTGTGTGTGTGCCTGCGTGTGTGTGTTTTGTCTAAACCTAACGACCATATCTATTCTTATAAAGCGCTGTTCTCGCTTGCTTTGGCAGATCATTCTACTCTGTTGACAGCTGTTTGAATAAGGAACCTCCTAACTAACATATTAGCTATTCTCTCTTTTTGCTACCTACATATTTTGACACCTGCAAGTAATGTTTTTTCCATCTTCTCTAAGTCACTGCTACTTTGCTGGGGAAATACAGACCAAGCACAAAGTTCTCTGGCATCCTTGAGATTCTTGCTAGGTTGACATCAAGCCTGTCTCTAATCACCAGGGCTCAGGTGTACCTGTTCAGGTACTGGTGGATCTTCTGACTATTCTATCATCCTGCCCACAGTTCCTCTTGATCACCAGAATATGACGTCCAATTAACAAAGGGCATCTTGACATCCACATATACATACTATCTATAGCATGCTCTTATCCACTCTCCTAGCAACCTTATCACAAATTATAAACTGAGCTAATTTGTTATTTAATTTATATGGTGTTTTATGAGCACCACTTATTTTTTTAATTAAAAATCTATTCTACAATTTTCCTGAGCATGTAAGATTCTTCATCAAACATTAAACTAGTTAAGTTACGCAATATAAATTCATGACTTATCTTCTGACTTCATACAAAACTGCTCATATTTGTAAAATACTCAAAGATCTTGTAAAGGTGGTCAGAAAATGAAATTTAAAATTTTAAAGTTCAAAACTGTTATTTTTTTCCACATATACACTGCATCCTAGGGAAGAATAATAACATTTCATTTACAGTCAACCATAATTGCTCATTTGGGACTTTATTTAGAAAATTAGAACAAAATCTTAAAACCACAGGTCTCAAAATAAAGTCATTTCTGTGCTTTCTAATTGCTTCATTTCATAGGTGAGGAAACTGAGACACAGAGGGGTTAGTAAATCTTACTAGCAAATAATACAATTAAGGCTGATCTATTTAGCAAATTAAAAGCCCTATATTCTTAAGAAAAAAATAATTCTATCCCTGAAAGAAAAACATTTACTTTATCACTTATTTATTTAAAAACTCACTTGATATGAACATAGCACTTTATTTAAAGAAAGACAGAAACTTCCCCCAGGTTGACTCTACATGGTCAGCAGATACGCTTTCCTGCAGGTTCTGAGCCAGGTTGGGGCCAGTTAGGAGAATCTGAGGTCCTTTCCTATTCTAGAAAAAGCCCAAGTGACATCAACTCTGACGGAATTAACAGAGGGTATATGAAATGCCAAACTTAGGCAGGAGTTTCTCATCATAAAACATGGAAACATGGTATATATACATATACATATATATGACACACACACACAAATACTATTCATATCAGTTTTCTGCCACTGAAAAGAAAGGCTGAAATCTAATGGAGGTAACAAGATACAGAAACTGGAGGGTAGTGAGGCTGGGGAGAGTTATGTTCTTATTGGCACAAAAACTAGGGTGAAAACAATCTTATTTGAAGCTGGAAGAAAAATGGTGTGATTCAGAAACGGTAGCCTTACAATACACGTAATTCAGTATTATCACATCTACTTGTGAAATATTCTCCAGGGATGGTTGAACTAGATGGCCTTTGAGGTCCCTCCTGGCATAATAGCATGTGATTTTAAAATTCCCCCTAGAACACCAGAGCTCTATAACACACAGGTCTAACATGTATTGGGGCATAAAGAGCATGAAGCCAACTCCTTGAGAAACGAGTTGCATCCATCTCCTACCAGGGCAGGCTCTGGAGGCTAGGGGGCCAGTGGGGATCCTCAGAGCAAAAGGTATCTGAGGGTGAGGATCACTGTTGCCAACAGCCCTGTGCCAACAGTCTGGTTATTAGCTTTTCTGTACAAATGTTAAGAAATCTGTGCCACCCAGTATCGACGCCAGATCCATCGTGGATTCTTTCATAGGTCATCCTCTTTCACTGTGTACTCTACCATCTCTCATGGTCCCTTTCTCAATGCTGCCAGAACCTGCACTCATACATGGGTTACATGCCATGAGTTCCAGGGAATAGGACCACTGTCCACTCAGTTGTCCAGGCCAGAATTTGGGTGTCATCCCGAAGGACTTTTCCCTTCTCCCACCTTCGCATGCAAACAATCACCAAGTACTGTCAATTCTACCTCATTAATATCTCTCTAATGCATTTGTTTCTTTCCAACCATCCTATGCTTCCCTTAGATCGGATCACCATCATCCCAAGCCTGGGTTAATTTAGTAGCTTTCCAAATGGCCTTCCTGCCTCTATATTCTGCAAAGTGTGGTCAGCGATCTCTATATGAGTCAAGTCTGACAAAGCCGTCTCCTTGTTTAGGACATCTTCAGGACGAGTCCAAAGTCTACAGACTGACCAGCAGGTCCCTGGTGACCTCTCCCTGACTGACCCACCAGCCTCCTTGCTCCCCTCACCCCTTGTTCCTACCTTCTGTGTTACTGGCAGTGCCCTGAACAGGCCATGTCGTCTTTCGTTTCTGGGTCTTTGTCCCTGCAGCTCCCTCTGCTTCCAGCACACTTTAAAGATCCATGGGCCAGTTCCTCACACAATGCCACAGCTTCCAGTACTCAGTTTAATAAAAACAGTGGCTTCCACTTAATATGAGTGGTCTGTTCAAGGCATTTTTATGCATCCAGTCATTGAGTCCTCTCAACAACCCTTTGAGGTAGGGATTATCATGTTCCCCTTTTAGAGATGAGATCACATGATCTCTCAAAGCTGGGTTATGTGCCTCTTCTAAGTGCTCCCAGAGCCCCCTGTGTTTATCATAAAACTTACAATTATCTATTTTCCCAATTTTCTGCACCGCAGACTGCAGGTCCTGAAGGAAAGACATGTCTGATTTTTGGTGGTCTCCTAGATGAAGCTCAGTGAATGACTGCTGAATTAATAAGTGATGACAGTGCTTGGCAATATGGTATAGGGTTAGGAGCACATTCCAGGAGCAATCTGCATTCAGATCTCAGCTCTTCCAATGACTAACTGTGTAACCTTGAGCAAGTTACTTAACTTCTCTGCCTAGAATGGGGATAATGATAATACACAGTTCATGTAAGAGTTAAATAAGCTGATAGCTGTAGAGTGCTTAGATGAGTTCCTGGAACATATAAGGACTATACAAGTGTTTGCTATTATTAGCATTCATGTTAACGAAGAAACTAAAAGCACTTGTAAAATGTAATGAACATCATTAGTTCAACTTTACAGGCAAGAGAAACTAAGATAAAGTGACAATCCTCAAAAATATGCTTGTCCTAGAATTAAACATCACTGCCCAAATACTTGTTACAAAGCATCAAGGAACTAGCTTAAGGATGGATTCCTTACAAAATAATCTCATCAGTAGACTTTTTAAAAAACAACAAAAACAACTAACTAACTAACAAAAACAGCAGATGAATGAGTCGGCTCTAACCAACTCTAAAGAGGAAATGATCTAGAAGTTTCAGAGCACACCACTTACTTACATAAAAGATAAACTCCTACATATGAGGAGCAAATTTATAAGAAAGCTTTTGGGAAATGTTTCCTAAGACTAACTAATGGGACAAGCTCAGATTTGTGAGAATGGTTAGGACCAAAGAAATTCCATTTTACAGGGAAAATTTCCTGAACAATTTACTCACTGACAGTGAAAAAACTTTAATCCTCAGATCTCAACAGGGATTTAATTGTGTGCTCTTAAAAACAAAGCAGATGTCTTATTAAAACAATAATTTGATCTAAGAAAAGATATAACCAAAGGAATAGACACTGTGCCAGGATTTTGTGGAGTAACTGAGTATTACATCCCTTGTTAGGGACAGTGTCTTTGCTTAGAGAATACGGGAATGGAGACCCCATTTGCTGAAACAGTGGCTGGTTTTCACCAAAAGAGACACATAAATACAGAAAAGTTTCATTCAGAGTAGACCCTCTGCTGAGCAATCCAAAGCCTTGGTCCTCACGTCCGTGACCCATTTAAATACTCACTGGAATTTCCTTGTGAAGAAACAGCAACCAGAACTTTTACTATAAACGTTATCCTTCAGTTCTCAACAATGATCCATTCTTTGCCAATGCTTGGCAATGAAAATAATACAGTATTCATTGAGGTTCCTATCTTTTCTTTCTAGATCCCAAGTCAAAAATGAATTCCTGAAACTCCATTTCCCATTTTTGTGATGGAGATTAAATCCTACTTAAAATGTAGCATAATCATGAAATTCTTTATTTGCCTGAGAGGTTTGGAAGAACAACCAAGGGTGCCTTATGACAGATAATGTTTGTTTTATTCATTAATTTAATAAAAAATTTTTGTAACAACAAAACCCCATTACAACTAAAAATCTGGAGAGTCCTTAGATTTCACTGAAGTGTCTCTTTGTTTCTCACTCTCTTTCCTTCACACACTCCATCCACATGGTTACACAGGTGAGGTTCCTGGCATACCTGATTCTACTCCTGACCAAAATTGGTTCCTTTGAAACACCTGACCCAGACTGGACCAATCAAAATTCCATCCATAGACCCCAGCTTCTGGCCAGATGTGAATGGTCTAAGGTTTGGCATCTGATTTCAGGCTGGGCCAGTTGAGTCCCATCCCAGAGAATATGTCAATAGGAGAGAGAGACCTTGATATACACACATAGGAGCTACTGGCTGCTATATTTTGCACAATCTAGATAGAAGTAGCTGGACAATAAAAAGCAGTTTGCAGAGGGAGATAAGAATAAAATAAGCACATAGGAGAAACTCAGATGAAAAGGGAATAGAATTCCTGGAGAACACAGGGCTTTCCAAGACCTGGTTCCAGGCCATTCCTTAGGTCTGGTGATCTACACATTCTTGGTTCTATGGCACTCCTGTTCCTCTCTTTTTCACTTCAGCTGACATGAGTTGGTCCTGTTTTTGCAATTAAGAGGATAGTTAATAAATGAATGGAACTCTAAATTTAAGCATAGGGCCAGAAACTGAAATATATAGTTTCTTCCAGATATTTCATAACCACCACAATCAGATCAATCATTTGCTGTAATTTTGGAGTCACAGACAAAAGGAGTTCAGTCATTGGTCAAAAGCCAAAAAGTTCCCAAAGAGTTTGGGATGGGGGGAACATAATGTATGGCCACACAAGTGGTTTTAGTGATGTAAATAAACTTGCAGAAATTATTTTCCTACATTTCCTATAGCTTCATAAGTTAGAGCTTTGAAGAGATGTATTAAAGAAATGCACTTAAGTATATTAGTTTTCATTTCTATAAAATGCAAAGTATTCGTGCAGATTTTACACCTCATCAGTCTGTTTATTCATAGCACTCTTACAAACCTGTCATTTAAAAAAATTATCTGTTGGGGCTTCCCTGGTGGCGCAGTGGTTGAGAATCTGCCTGTCAATGCAGGGGACACGGGTTCGAGCCCTGGTCTGGGAGGATCGCACATGCCGCGGAGCAACTAGGCCCGTGAGCCACAACTGCTGAGCCTGCGCATCTGGAGCCTGTGCTCCGCAACAAGAGAGGCTGCGATAGTGAGAGGCCCGCGCACCGCAATGAAGAGTGGCCCCCACTTGCCGCAACTAGAGAAAGCCCTCGCACAGAAACGAAGACCCAACACAGCCAAAAATAAATTAATTAATTAATTTTAAAAAATTATCTGTTAAAGCACTTCTGAGTAAGCACATTTTTTCTTTATGCAGGTAAATGAGAGTAGACTTGGGAGTTCCTTTTAGAAGTAGAAGATAATAATAACAGTCCTATGTTTGAATTTCAAGTTCAATATCACATTTGGCATGAATATCAAAATCTTCCAGCGGTGCTGCTTTGTTCACAGGGAGGTTTTTCTTGTTTGAGCCTTCTTTCGTAAGACTCTTGGAGAAGGTCAAAGAAAAAAAAAAAAGATTCGCCACATGTTGAGACATGGAGGAGCTAGGACGCAGGCAACGAAAACCACCCAATAAGCAAGGCTTTGGCCCCTATAAGCCTTATGGCCAAGCAGCTTCATCCTTTCCTTAAAAGATGAGCTCTAAAAGGAGGGGACCAAGTGCTGACGAGGAAGTAAACTCCTGTCTCAGTCTTCACATCACTAAAAGGAACTCAAGCTTAGGGTGTGTGTCAGGGATGAGCCAGAAGTTCAGTGCCTATGGAGGCTCTTCTTAACTCCTGCCTTCATCCTCACATTTAAAGCTGCCTTTTTGCTTTCAGCACATCCTCTTTCACGCTCCACACAGCTACCCCTCAATCTCTTGGCTGCCGCCCTCAGCCTTTGTCTGAGTCAGAGGAGTGGGGGCGGGGGTGACCCATCCTTAGACACAGGAGTAACTTCCTAGGCCTGGAGAGTGGAAGCTTCTTTCTGCAACCATCTTCCAAACAAACTCGGTTTTTGATTGTGATTTCTTCTCTCCGGTGGTGTTAAAACACTTTAACAAAGAACTGGGTTCTTATGAAGCAAGAAAGCAGGAGGAAGGCTATGTCAGTCATAAAAGTGTGTTGGTCTAAACTTCTCCAGGCTGGAGGGGCAGTGGGTCCGTTTTACACTTTTATGTTTCAACACAGGTGGTCTTACTGCTAGGGAGAGAGACTGTGTGAAAACTCCACGTCTGCTGGACCTTGGCAGAGACTTGCTGGTGGATTTTAGTGGTTAGAACCCCAGTCTACACTAAGAGCATCGCTTTTCTAAAGAGACATAAGCATTTCCAAGTTCCTTCACCTGAACATGGCCTTCTATAAAGAAAGTAAGTAGCTCAATTATCCTCTTCTGGAAGATCAAAAGTCAGTGAAGCTTTAGGGCTATTTCTGGAACCCACCAAACTGCTCCTATCTTGGGCTTTTTCTCTTGCTGCTGCCAGCTCTGTCTGGGTGGACCCTCTCTGATCAGTACTGGGCTCAGCCCTCACTGCATCAGGGGTTCTATTCAGGCACCACATCAGCAGAGAAACTTCCAGGACCACCCCTCTCCCCGCCGCCAGCCTTTGCCCTGCCACTCTTTATCCCTTCCCTGCCACTCTTTATCCCTTCCCCTGCTTTATTTTTCATCAGAGAGCTTCACACTATTTGAGATAATATTCTGATTTATTTATGGTTCACGTCCACTAGAATGTAAGTTCACAAAGGTAGGTACTTTGTCTTTTTATCACTGTATTCCCAAGGCCTAAATAGGGCCTGGCCCATAACGGCCCTCAATAAAGGCTATTTGGATGAATGAATGGGAATGGAAGCCAAGTCTCTCCATTTCTAGCTCCCTGTCAGCTTTGATTTACTCTGTGCTTTCTGCCCTTGGTTTGCTGACAGGAGTTGGGAGATGGATAGCTGTTACCCTTTCACACGTCTTGTGCTAAAGCAGGAACACTTCATTTAAAGGTATGTGAATTATATAAACCTGGTATTGATGGAAAGCATGAGAAGAAAGAATACTGCACCGTTTGTGGGAGTGCGGTTTGATATAATCCACTGGAGGACAATTTAGAAATATCTAACAAAATTTTAAACAGGTATTTTCTTGACCTGTTAATTCTCAAATAATATAGTCCACAAAATAGTCCCACAAATCCTCGGAGACGTATATACAAGGTGCTCACTGCAGCATTATTGATAAGGGTGAAAAATTAGTAGTCCGTAAAATACCAACAATTCAGTGTGGAATATAACGTAATCTTATATAGTCACCAAAGAGAATTAGGTACATATGTTGATACTGACATGACCAAAAAAAACCCAAAAAAACAAAAAAACAAATCCAAGATATTATGGTCAAGGGAACAAAGCAAGCTAGAGAACTATTATGAGTATCAAGAACACCTTTCTGTACAAAAATCATCACTATATGTGTGTATCACACACTTTTATTTGCAGGGAAAATGTCTCCAAGACGACACATCAAACTGTTAACAGTGGTGCTGACTGCTCCAAAGACAGGGCTGAGTGGGACTTTCACTTTCTAAATATAATATATTTATGTCATGTGTACATTTTAGCGACAAGCAAATGCCACATTCCTAATAACAAAAATAATAAAGGTTTTAAACATCATTTAAATTCTGGAGCTGGAGCACTTTAATATTGATAAAATTATTTACATTCTGAGCTCTCATCGCCGACATTCAGATTAACAAATTCTATCACCTCTCTAGGCTTTATGTATTCCTGACCCATAAAATGAGGCTACTGCTCAGGGTTATTGGGCAGCTAAATCAAAATGATGGCAAGAGTTTTAAAAACATTTTAAATTCCAAGAAGGCATTATGTATATTGTTTAAGCTTCTTGTTAGCATGCTATCATTTTTCCAGGTGAAGAAATTTGGGCGGAGAGAAATTAAATTTCCCCCGTAGATTGCAGAACTAGAATCAAATGCTCTGACGTTAAACCCCCGCTTCATCCTGTGCATTACCCTGAGAGAAGGTAGGTGAATAGACTCTGTAGACTATGATTCCCTCCAAGGTGAAAGGGACTGGGTCTAGTCAGGAGCAGTAATAAGCACCTTTGGAACTATAAAATAAAATACAACTGCAGCGAAAAAAGCCCCCGTATGTTTCTTTTCCTGCAAAGTATGTTGGTCCATCTTCACCAAGGCCAATTAATCTTTTGAATTATGCTCAAATAAATGCTTTTATGCACCTAAAACCAGAGCAGTTTAGGAAAACTTCTTCAGAATAAATATTCAGGATTTTAAAAAAGAAAATGTAGGTCTTGATTCAAACATGCATTTACCTGGAGGAAAAATAAGACTTGGAAAAAAGCAGGGACACTGATTCCACCAAATTGCAGAAAGGGATACTTCAGTCACTGGGAAGTTTCTGAAGGTTTGCTTGTTGTGGCACTGCTACCGTTATATACAAACAGGGTGTACAAACAAGTGGGTGGGACATGTCTTACCTGTCCCACCCAGCCATCGTCCCGTAAGTTACAACTCTTGCCAAGGCTTCAAATAAGAGGGCTCACTTCTAAATAAGGTGTGTGGGCTCCAATTCCCTCAGCTTCAAGCAAGCACTTTTTTTTTTTTTTTTTTTTTTTTGTCTGTACTGTGCGGCTTGTGGGACCTTAGTTCCCTGACCGGGGATTGAACCCGGGCCCTCAGCAGTGAAAGTGCAGAGTCCTAACCACTGGACCGCCAGGGAATTCCCTCAAGCAAGCGAAATTTTTTTTTCAATGTTTAACCATTCTTATATTTGTAGAATTATCCCAGTGTGATTTTTTTTATTATTCTTCCAGATTTAATTCACCAGAAATATATTTTAAAAAATTTTTAATCTGTATGTAGTGGGTATGATCTTGATGTACAAACTCAATTGTGACAGAAATATCACAGTTTTTATTACTTTTAAATCAATTTACTTCCAACGTCAAGCACATATGCCCCTAGGTTGGCAGAAAATTCACTGTCAGTTATTCTTGAGTCCCCTTCCTATTACTAAGGTAGTATAAAGTTTCTGGGGTCTTACGAAGTACCAAGGCATTGGAGGAAACCCTTGTCATCAGTCATCTCTGCTCCCCAGCTGCTCCCAAGCCACCTATTCTTCAATCCTACATCCCTGTGCTGCCATTTTCCCCAGAGGTTTTACTGCTTTCTAGAATATGCCAGAGCACACAGTACAGGTCCCTGATGTTTTAGGGAATTATAAATCTTTCTTTCTTACCAGTTCAAGGGAACTTCTTCTTGGCTTTCCTCTAAGGAAAAACTGGTCTCCACCATGAAAATACTTAAACTGATCTCTCCAGTGGAGTTTTTGCAAAAGAGGAGTGATAACTGTTCAAAAATCCTTGAGGCTGCAAATTACAAATCATAAAGCTTGGGGCTGAGTGGGGTGTGGGGAAGAGTAGCTATAAAGAACAGCAACATAATTTGATAACATGAACTGTGACATTTTGCATGTCTTCCATGCTTCATAACAGTTTAAACAGGACAAAAATATCATTCCTTCTCAGAATTTGGAAGAACTTCTTGCTAAAACCATCTGAGCTTCATACCTTTTCAGAGAATAGCTCTTTTACAAGTGTTTCAATTTATTACATGGTTATTGGTACATTCAGATTTTCTGCTTTTTCTTTTTTTTTTGAATTTTATTTTTTTTATACAGCAGGTTCTTATTAGTTATCTATTTTATACATATTAGTGTATATATGTCAATCCCAATCTCCCAGTTCATCCCACCACCACCACCCCGCCTTCCCCCCTTGGTGTCCATACGTTTGTTCTCTACATCTGTATCTCTATTTCTGCCTAAGCAAGCAAATTTTAATCAGTGTTACAAAGTTCTATCAATTTCCCACTACTATGGGTCTAAAAACCAAATTTGAGATAGTATGTTTATTGATCATAAAAGACTGTCAAAAAGACTTCCCAGATAAATTTTCCTAAGTGTTAAAACAGGCATTTTAAAGATGTTTCAGCTATGTAACTGAAACAGTAGACAACTACCAATTACACTGCTCCTCGACATTAGTTTTAAATGATAATTATTATTCCTCTCTTCCTTGGGAGTATCATCCATGTCTCAAGGCAGGAAAAGCCTGTCTTCTTAAAGATTTCTTTGCTTGGATAATTCAGATCAACAAACATTTCTTGAGCCCAACTGTGTGTAGTTCACAGTACAATATAAAGACGAACAAGATAGAGGCACCACTCCCTGCCTCAAAGGCGTTCACCCGACACTCAGAATTAAGGCTAGGGACTTCCCTGGTGGTCCAGTGGTAAAGAATCCACCTTCCAATGCAGGGGATGCGGGTTCGATACCTGGTGGTGGAACTAAGATCCCACATGCGGCGGAGCAACTAAGCCCGTGTGCCACAACTACTGAGCCCACGTGCTCTGGAGCCCTCACGCCACAACTAGAGAGAAGCCCGCAGGCCACAACAAAGAGCAGTGAAACCCGCGCCGCAATGAAAGATCCCACGTGCCACAACTAAGACCCGATGCAGCCAAAAAAATAAAGAAAATAAAGAAATAAAATAAAGAAATATTAAAAGAAAAAAATAATTAAGGCTAGAGATGCTAGGCCTAATTTGCACTTCCTTGAAAGTTGCAGTCCTATTAGAGAATCACAAAACGCAATATTGCAGAACCCCGTGCAATTTTTATCTTCAAGATGCTATAGCAACGGGGTCCTGTGCCCAATTCAGACACACTGGTGTTGAAGACGTGCTGCTCCAAACGAGTCGACCTTGTCATCAGGTTAATTCCCGAAGTCCCTTCTCCCCTCTCACTTACAGCTACTTATCTTTCTCTGCCTTTATCTTATGACTTTTTCCACATAAAGCATTCTCTAAAATATTTGGGGGCAAGCTTTCACTCCATGCTTCCTCAAGAGTGCAATACTACTGGAAGCACGGTTTGCAGGTCATCGTGAGAGGTCAGCGAGAAGTCCCCTGGTGTTAATCGCTTGAGTAATACTGTCTTCTCCTTTAGACCACACCATTAAATTGTTTTCATTACCCACAAAGTGGTTATTTGTGTCAGGGCAAATGAGATCTGACACAAATTCACACTGGCTAATTTCAACCTAACAAAATAGTTTATTCCTATAGCGAAAAGAACAAGACAAGGACAAAAAATGTGTTAAGTCTCCATGATATAGAGGCAGAAGGGAAGAAATGTATTAAATAGATGGGTCCTATCAGAGCAAATGATGCAGCTTTGATGTGCTATCTGGAAGTTGTGAGGGTCTACCCTGCAGGTTATTCTCCTAGAGATTGGGCTTGGGGGAGCACGTATTTTCTAAAGGTTTTTAAAGAAATGATATTTTATATCAGAGATTTGGGTTTGGGTCTCTCTATTTCACTGAACTTCTTCCATCTCTAAACCACCATTTGCTTTGTTCTTTCAGTCATCCAAATGCAAAATTCTGAAGCTGAAGTCACCCTTTTGCTGCTCCCCTCATGCTGATATGTCTCCACCTTCTGAGGCATCTATCATTTTAATGTCTTTTAATTCCATCTTTCCTTTTCTTTTCTCACTGCCATCACAGGAACTCTTGCCTCTGAAGTGTTTATGCATGGGATGAGGGCATTCAGAACACCCTGGTAGTTTTTTCAAAATATGCACATCAGGGCTGTGCCAGCAGACCACTGAAGTAGAAACTGGTGTGTGTGTGTACGAGGGGAGAGAGAGCTCCGCATATGTGGAAAATGTGGCCCGGGGGATCTTGATGCAAAGTAGCACCACATTCTGTAATGAATTGTCTGGGCCCTCTTTCCTCAACCCTCCAAACCAAGCACTTGGAACCAGTTAGAGCCCATCTCTGATCAGGAGGAATCTGAGGAGCCCCAAGCCTCAGTTCAGCCTTAACCCTGGTGTCTGCCTTATATCCCAGCCCCACTAATTCGGTCTCCATGGTGACCTGACACTCAAGGTCTGCTGAGGCTGGGCCTCTCCCCAACTCCTGTCAGTCTCTCAGGGACCTTCCGGCCCCCCGCCCATCGTGCATCCATCCGCCCATCGTGATCCCAGCCGGGCCTGGGTCGATGACCAGGTTCCCGTTATCCACAGCCAGGTTTCCCTGACCCTGACTTCCAGCTGCTGCTCCCAAGAGGGCTGCCTGTACCTAGTTGCTGCAGGAAGTGGCATCTGTTGTCCCCAGCTCTCCTGGCTGGATCCCAAACCCTTCCTTGGCGGCTCCTGGGCACTATTCTCGGGCCCGTGCTGTCACTGAGGACCCGTCACTTTACACTTTACTCTGTGACACTCCCTCAGTACCTCCTTTAACAGCAGGCACAGGCCTTTGTGAGCCTGCCCAGAGCCAGCTCCCTCCCTCCACTGTGACCCCTACAGCCCAGCCCCCGCCTGCCAGCCGCCCAGCCTGCACCTGCTGCAGAGCTCGGACAGTGGCAGCTCCACCTGAACGTGGCCAGCCCCCGCCTGCACTACTTCCTTAACCCTACAGGGGGCTCCTGCCATCACTCTGTGACCCTATCCTGGTCTGGAAGTGTGGGAAAAGCTCCACCTAGGTGGCCATCTGTCCTCTCAGGTCTCCAGGCATCCACTTCCCATGCCAAGGGAATGCCCAGAGAGCTCCCTAGGAAACTCCAGAGGAGCCCACAGCTGCTAGAGAACTTTATCTCCCATGGAGACATGAATTCAGCGAGCTTTGCACCCAGCCTTTCTTGCTCAGCATAGGAAGGGCGGTCTCAGCCTATGCCCTTGACTGACAAACGTGGGACAGGCATTACTGTGCTCCAAAAAGTCTTCAAGGGACCTTAAGAGAAGGAGGCCTCTCCTACAGAACCCTCGGGCCCTAGCCTACTCTCTTTTCCACTGTCCAGGGCTGCCTCTGGCCAATGAGCTCTGGCTTGGCTGTGTTCTCTGAATGGCCAGTGCCTCTAAACGATCCAAGGAGGCCACTCTCTCCTGAGACCCTGAAGCTTCTTGAGGCTGCCCTGAAATCCCAGGTTCCCAGAGCCTAACCCTGGGGGCTTCGGAGGGGTTGCAGAGCCAGATCCCAGGGAACTCCTCGGTTTAGAGATCCCCATCCTTCTTTGCCAGATCCTGAAGGCCACGGCTCCTCCACTCTGTAATCACTGAGACCACCCCCAGGCTGAGCCCAAGCACCACTTTTCCATCTGGGGAGGTTCAGGCCTGACTCTCCCACCTAACAGTGAAGTCTCCTATGTTACTTCATTCCTGAGATTGAGGGAATCCAAGAAAGCCCTCAACTTAAGAACTTCCAGACTGTCCCTGCAGGGACCCCAGGCTGGCCAATATTTCTCCCCAATGACAGAAATCCAGAATCCAGGGGTTGGTTCTTGGCATTGTCCCTGGGGACTGCATTCAGAGAGACTCCCTGAGTCAGGAGGGTCTACATGGCCCCTTGTTATACAGAGGCCAGCAAAGAAGAATCAGGAATCCTAAAGATTCTCCAGGCTCATGCCAATGCTGCCGCCTCTGAACTGCAAGTTGCCTTAAAGCAGAGGAACAAGATTTCCCCTACAAATGAGGAGAGTCCAATTATTACCGCATAAGTTAGCATTAACCTCTTGTAGGACCACGTCAATGTCCTTCTGAGGGTCCATCCCATGCTGCTGAAGAGACACAGTTTCAGCTTCCAAGCTGCACAGAGAGTCAGAACCACTCAGGTCTGCTGTGCCACTTCAACAGCCCTATGTTCCCTAGCCTCAGTGACAGCACTGAACTCCACTCGGAGATGGCATTCAAAAGTCTGCCATGTCATGGTTAGAGAAAAGGCCATGTGAGGACACAGCAAGGAGACATCCATCCTCAAGCCAAGGAGGCAGGTCTCAGTAAAAACCAGCCCTGCTTGATCTTAGACTTCCAGCCTCCAAACTGTGAGAAAATAAATGTGTGTTTGTAAGCCTAAACAAAAAGGCTTGCCATGTGTCTCTGGAGAAACAGCAAGACACCTAAGCGGCCATGCAGATCCTAGGAACTTGGCTGCATGCTTTCCAGCATCTGGACCCTCAGGAATAAACTCACTACAACTCCTTTGGAACCCAGAGCCTTCCACAGAACATCAGACCTGGCGATGAGGAGCCCCAGGATCGAGGAGCTTGGAATGTGTCCTGGGGAGGAAAACACGGACCTCTCAAAGGAGGAATTGTTCGAGTGACAAGTCCTGACCTTTCGCACAAGGCCCATTTGCAGGGTTCTTGAGGTGACCCAGGCATGAGGTGGAGTGCTCTGAATACAGCACTTATCTCATAAGCTTTGCCCTGGACCCAGACAGGCAACTCGGAGCAGATACAGAGCAGGAACAGACCGTTCCCTGACTCATCGGCGAGTCCAGATCTGAAAGGCCAGTAACGTAGAAGCTCTAAGCGGGAGCCCTGGGCCTGTCTGAGCCACGCAGCCCCGCTCCACCTCCCGTCAGTGCTCAAGCCTGGCGATAAGGAGCCTCACCCTGGAAACAGGCGCGGGCCCTAGTGAAGACAAGGACGCCTCTAAGAAAACACCTCTCTCGCAATCGAGGAGACATCATGAAACGACACACATGGCTGGTCCTCGTAAAACTGAAGGAGCAAATTCAATGAGACCTAAGTCGTTCAAAGTGCCGTGCATCACAGTAGCTGGGTCCTGGGCTAGTTAAGGCCGAGGGGTCACACTCAGCAGCCAGGGCCAGCCTCGTGGGCATGAAGCCTGTGCAGTCACAAGTCACTCACAAGGGCCCTGTGCCTGGCTTAAAGCTCTGCTGTTGCCGCCTTGAAATCCTAAGTGTACCTTTGAACTTATTTTTTTGTAAGTGAAGTTTGATGGTACAATGAGCACGAGTGTGAGTAGAGGAGATGTGCAGAAGAAAGGAAAGTAGCACTTCTTTCCCCTGCCTTTTTGTTATAATTTAAAAAAAATTTTTTTTATTGAAGTATAGTTGATTTACAATGTTGTGTTAATTTCTGCTGTACAGCAAAGTGATTCAGTTATACTTATATATACATTCTTTTTTATATTATTTTCCATGATGGCTTACCACAGGATATTGAATATAGTTCCCTGTGCTATACAGTAGGACCTTGCTGTTTATCCAGTCCATATATAATAGGTTGCATCTGCTAACCCTAAACTCTCAATCCACTCTCAATCCTCCCCTTTCCTGCCTCTTTTACAAGAGGTCCACAAATTATGTAGCTGGACCTGTCAGCAGCCCTGATGTAATGGCTTCCCAAGTAACATAAACTCCAGGTATTTTCTGGAGCTCCCTCAACCTCTAGTCCCATGCCTCCCAAAGAAATCTCCTTTGATGCCTTTGAGGGTCACTCCTCACACAAGTCAATTCCCATCCCAGCTTTACTTGCTACCCTCTTCAAATTTCCCCCAGCTCAAAACAAGACCACTGGTGAGAAGCAGGACATAGGGGGCCTGCATTCCAGGAAGAAATCATGTTAAGATACCCTAGGGTTAGTAAGAAAGTTCCTGAGCAGCAGTAGGACCATGCCTGTGGTTATGACAAGGACAAGGATGGAGGCTGGGGCAGCTGCCTCCCAGTGACCCATCCAGTAAATATGTTTGTTAGTTCATTATATAAACATTTGTGGAGTACCTACTGTGTGCCAGGCACTGCAGAATGAAGATAGACACAGTCCTGACCTTGACAAGCTCCCAGTCTAGTAAGAGGTAAGGGCATTTAGCAAATAAATTGTAATAAAGTGAGCTAAATACTTTTATGCATATAAATAGTGTGCTATAGAAGCACTGCATAATTAACTCTGCCTGAGAGAGTCAGACGATATCACAGAGGAGGATCCTGAAAGATGGATAGGAATTTGCCCTGCTAAGAAAAACCACAAGGAGTATCAAGCCGTCCCTGCATTCCTCCAGAGGGGTGGTGAGAAGCCTGACACAACGGAAGCATGGGCTGGGGTGGGTGGGGGTGAAGAGGCATTTGGAAAAGAAGACTGGGAACAGAGCTGTGAAAGCGGCCTTGCAATTCCAGCTAAGGAATTTGAGTTTTATGTAGTATGTAGGAGGAGCGAGAAAAGATCAGAGTTAATTGTGCTTTTTAGGAAGATCCCTCAGCTGGTGGTATGGAGGAAGGCCTGGGGCAGGGAAAACAGGGAGGAAGGAATCCAGACAGACTCAATGTTAAGCAACAGAATGGCGATGGTGGCTTCAGCACGGTCTTAGTAGAGTGGCAGGGGCAGAGCTAGCTTATCATGGTTTAAGGTATTAAGAAAACAGGATAATACATGGAAGGAGACAGAGCACTAGTTACAAAAGGGAGGTAAGATCAAGGGTTATATTTTTTAATGACCAAAAGTAGAGCACAGGAGAGCAAGAATAAGGATGAGGCTCCTGGGGAGGTGGGAAATGACTCTCACAGAAAAGCTAGCAGGTTACAGGGGGGGCCTTTGTAGGTTGGTTAAGCCAGTGAAGGGAGGGAAATTAGGGGAATTCATGCCAGATAACTTCTATCTTCTTGGTTAGAAGGAAGCAAGGAAGGAGAGGTCAGCTGGGAGGGGAAAAAGGGCAAAGCTCAAAAGCCTTAAGGAAAGTGGGAAAAGTTTGATTAGGTCCGATCTTGTTTTGGCCAGTCCCCCGCCCCTGAATCCTAGTTCCCATGATGGATCCCAGCTTCCTGCTTCCAGATCTCTCTGACCTTGGCCACCTGCTTATTCCACCTTTGTCTCCTACCAGATTTCCACAAGCTCATGCTCCTCTGGACTGCTCCCCTTCTGCTCCCCTGCAGTCCCCGTTGGTCCTCCCTGGCTGCTCTTCCCTCTCCGTGTAGACTGGGCCTGCTACTGACAGATGTGCTTTCCTGCAGCACCTACTATGACGAGCCAGCTCTGTCTCTCTCGGGCATCTGAGCTACCTACCGCCCACAGAGCCCTGGGCCAATCCCAGCAGTCCCCTAAGTGATCTCTCCCTCTCCAGCCCACCTCGCAGCTCCCACCTTCTTCTCAACCCACCAATACCCCAAGATCCTACAGGGGCTCTCCACTGCCAGATGAGGCAACTTAGCTATGGGCTTACGACTGGCCACAGACCTATTTAACTTAGCCTGCAGGGCTTTTAACAAAAGTTGAACTGTCCCGTTAGCCACAGGTGCCACCCCTCCCTAGTGCCTTATTCCTACTCTAGGCCCAATCCACACACCAAGGTGTTCTACTCAGTCTCTGTAGACACTTGACAATAAAGTCCACACAATCTTAGGATTCAAGGCCTTCCAATCTCTGGTCCAGTCACTTCTCAAACCATGCAAAGCCCTTTTTCCAGAAACCTGCCTGTCCTGTCCCCGCCCCCTCCTCCCTGTCCCGGCCCTGGCATGGTCCCCCTAGATGTATGTATGCCTGTCTCCTACCCTATCTTTCCCCCTTTCAGTAAGGCCTTACCCTGTCCTTTCCACTTGTCACACTGAGATCCACTCATATCCCCTCTCTTCAAGGAGGCCTCCAAAGACCATCCAAACCCACAGCACTATTTGCCTGGACCCTTCACTTGGCTCCTGTATATATTTCTTTGTTTCTTTTTATCTATATTTCTTTTTATCTTTTTTTTGGTAAGCTCCTTCATTCCTCAGATAAGCCTATAAATAGGGCTCCCTATTAAGTCATTCGCCCAAAAAGCCACACAGAGCAGATCTGCCGTTGTGTAATCTGTCTCATACATAACCCAACCGTTGACTCAAACCACGGCTATCTCCTGACAACCATAAAACATCAGAGCAGCACAGATTCGTAGCCTTCAGGACAGAGGCCATGTCTTATAGTTACTATACTGCCTAAAATCAAGTAGGTACTCAATAAATGTTTATGATGAGAAAGTATAAAAAGCAGAAATCTCTTCTTGTTAAGAAAATGTAAAGGATAAAATAGGCCCACTGTAAACTCTCTGACTTGATGGAAATAAACAACTTATTGTTTATCACTGCCACTCAGGCACCCAAGCACAGGTGTATTTCACCAAAGCAAGAAGAGAGACCCACAAGAAGAAGCAGAAACTAGGAAATCCGGAGCTCTGGCCCCAACACTAGCAATGATTTACAAGATGAACTTGGATAAATCTCTCAACAGGTATTGATTTTCTAGGTAATGGGATCTTTCCTTCTCACACTCTGCAGAGCTATGATACCAGTCTGGTGAGGAGGGGGAAAGAGCAGGTACCTGGACTACAGCAGCGGGAAGGGTTGCCCACCTGGTGTACCCCCGCCAATACTGCCTGGTTTGCCCACCCTTCATCCCAGCTTCCATGTTGACCCCTAGGTCTGTGACAGGCTATGATTCCAGCAAACACCTTTTACTCCTAATTCCTCCCCAAAATGTTTGCTTTAGCTACACAATGAATGCAGTCCCCAGTGGAAATTTTAAAAGTACAAACAATGTTCACACGGATTTGGTAAAAATTCTACCATGGATCAACATACACCATGCTATTCCAGGTGTTAAGTTAGTCAAGTGATGTGACAGGTAACAACCACATTCTCCTTTGGCAGAAGTCAAGGCCCTGAGAGAGGGCATGACTGAGTTCTGGAACTCTAATCCTTCCAGGAGGCTGGGTGCAGGAGAGTTGGATGTAGTTGGGTAATGAAACTTCTCTGTTAAGTGAAATAAGTCAGACAGAGAAAGACAAATGCTGTACACACCACATATATGTGGAATCTTTAAAAAAAACAAAAGGCTGAGTTCATGGAAATGAAACAGAATGGTGGGTACCAGAGGCAGGGGGAGGAGGAATGGAAGATGTAGGTCAAAGGTACAAATTTTCAGTTAGAAGAAGTGTAAGTTCTGAGGATCTAATGTATAGCATGATGACTGTAGTTAATAATACAGTACTGTATACTTGAAAGTTTCTGGGAGTGTCTCTTAAGCGTTCTCACCACAAAAAAGGAACAGAGTTAACTATGTGACAGATGAAATGTGTTAATTATCTTGATCTTGGTAGTCATTCCGGAAAGTATATGTCTATCAAATCATCATGTTGTATACTTTTAAAATATACAATTATATTTGACAATTATTCCTCAGTAAAGTTGGGGGAAAAAAACCAAAGAGGTAGAACTTGAGAAGTGTTCCTGTACCTTGTACTCAGGAAATATTCAATAATCGTTCCAGCTGAAGAGGAAGGTTTCAGGTTTCTAAAAAGATGAAAAACCAGAAAAAAACCGTTCTGAAGGAGGGAGTGTGATAGGGAAATAAAAGAAGCTGAATGGATTGAGATTAACAGAACTGAAGGGGTGTATGGAGGAAACAGAAGCAGGAAGAAGGCAGGGCAGTGATTACACTGGAAACGACGAAAAAGATTTGGTAAAATGACTTTTGAACTGACTGCAAAGGAAGGCATCTGAAACAGTAAAGCAGGAAAAAAATAAAAAATAAAAGAACCAAAAGCCAGACTTGAGATAATAAAGGGCCACATACAGCAGCAGCAGAAGGGGAGGAACAGACTCCTAAAAATGTGGGGTTATTTGTAGTGAGGTGGATGGACCTAGAGTCTGTCCTACAGAGTAAAGTAAGTCAGAAAGAGAGAGACAAATACCGTATGCTAACACATATATATGGAATCTAAGAAAAAAAAAGGTCATGAAGAACCTAGGGGTAAGACGGGAATAAAGATGCAGACCTACTAGAGAATGGACTTGAGGATATGGGGAGGGGGAAGGGTAAGCTGGGACGAAGTGAGAGAGTGGCATGGACATATATACACTGCCAAATGTAAAATAGATAGCTAGTGGGAAGCAGCCGCATAGCACAGGGAGATCAGCTCGGTGCTTTGTGACCACCTAGAGGGGTGGGATAGAGAGGGTGGGAGGGAGGGAGACGCAAGAGGGAGGGGATATGGGGATATATGTATATGTATAGCTGATTCACTTTGTTATAAAGCAGAAACTAACACAACATTGTAAAGCAATTATACTCCAATAAAGATGTTAAAAAAGAAAAAGAAAGACATCCACTCATCAAACAGTAATGAATGCTTACTATGTCATACACAGATATGAATCAAATTATCGCAAAAATAGATGAGCACTAAAAATGGAGTTATTTACATTCATGGAGGGAATACCATTGTGTGAGAATCTACAGTAAAGAAATCCTAAAGTTGGAAAAAAAAAAAAAAGGTATCAAGAAGTGCAGACAATTTGAAAAGGTGGGATGGAGAGGCATACAGTGATGGATTTTTTTAAAATTTGAAGCTATCTTCCCTCTAACGTCAGACGTTGAGGTTTTCTCAATCACCACGTTCCCCCTCAGAATGGAGGGGTCTGTCACACTGCATTGTTGGGGGCAGCACCTGGGGAGCGATGACATTTTTGCCCTCATTCATTTACAGCTTGCCTGGAAGCAAAGGTCCCTCTCCCGAAGGACCCTGCTGCAATGACATGAAGCCCAGAGGAAAAGCGTCTGCCACAAAGGTGCTCCTTTGATTAGCTGTTTTCAAGACAAAAGTACAAACACCCCTGGACAAGACGTACTGAGTAGTGGTGCCTGGGTGGCTTGACTCTGAAAAGAATTAGTCATTCTGATATGACTGCACAGCAACAAGCAAACTCTTGAGTGCCAAAAATCTGATCGTTTCACTCAGCGTTTCTTAAAGCAAAGCTTTAACTTTTTTTTTTTTTTTTTTAACAGATATTTGATTACAAAGGTATGCAAGGCAGCAAACATTGAAAGCAGGCTTCTGTGATGTAGAAGCCACTACAAGGTCACAGAAGCTAAAAACAAACGTTTCAGAATTCCTGGGGACCGTAGTTAGTTTCTCTTCACTCCTGGTTGCTGTGTGTGTGCATGCGTGCGTGTGTGTGTGTGTGTGTGTGTGTGTTCCCAATTCTTTTCAGACAAAGGGCAAATTTCCCAACCCTAGTAAAGGTGGTAATAGTACTTGGTTAACTAGGAATCCTGGTAGGATTCATTAGCAAGATGGGGACAGTTTCTCATGAGGAATGTTTTATAGATCCACACACAAGATGTTGGTGCTATATTACAGGATTCTTATTAAGCTAACACTTGATGGTCAGGGTCTCACTTATCATGTTTTATTCATAAATGTTGCAAAAGCAAAATGAATTATTAATGCAAAGATCATTTGGCAGAGATAGGAATCATTAACAGAATTTCACCGGCACTGAGGGCGGGGGTCGGGGTGCTGGTAGAAGATAGTTTATAGGGGCTAGCGATGCAAGCACAGAGCTTTTCAGATCTGTGGTGACCGTGTTTTCAGATTGGCCTGGGTCTCCAGGAACTGAACTGGTGCCATTGGTCTGCTGTCAGATAGCCTTTGCAAAGCACATCCAGTTAGCTTCCTCCTGGCCGCTTGTCCACAATACAAAACCTGCCATCATGATGGCGCCAACAGTAGGTCCCTAGTCCCCCCTCTCCACAGTACCTGCGACATTACTGGGTAAACAAGAGCACTCTGCTTGAATACAGGGCAAGGCTCTTCAGATTACCTAACTCTTCTTAGTACTTACTATGTACCTTGTTTAGTACTTTCTATGTGTCAAACACTACACTAGGTATTTTATGTGCATTGTCTCACTGTATCCGCAAAAACTTGCCATGCCAGGGTTACTGATATTATCCCCATTTTACAGATGGGAAAACTAAGTCACAGGGAGGTCAGGTGAATTGCTCAGGGTCACGCAACTTGGAAGCTGCAAAGCCAGGATTTAAATCTGGTTCCCTCCCTATTCCAAAGCCCCTACTCTTGCCATCTACTTTAATGAACATAAAGTTTGAAGAATGTGGAGCTGTCATTCCCTGGGAGATGTTGTCATAACTGTCACCAAGCTGCAGAATCTTTAAAATAAATCAAGAGCAAGGTAAACATCGAGAGATCAAGTACCTTTACTGAAATAAACTTAACTAGAAATTAAGGGAGATACAAGTTATAAACATCATTACGTGGGTAGATGTTGTTCTAGCCCTATCACTTTCAAGAGGCTGCTAATTAACCTTGAAAAATTGGTTCCTGGAGCCAATCTGCTTGGATTTGAATCTCAGCTCTGCTACTAATCTTGGGCAAGACACTGAACCTCTCTGGGCCTCAGTTTCCTGGTAATAATCACAGAACCTCCCTCATAGGGTTGTCATGAAGATTAAATGCAATAAAACGTGTCTCAGAACCATGTATTGCACACAGTGAATATTAACTATTATTGTTTTTTCCAGTATGGGTCTATGGGGAAGATGCTTAAGTCCATCCGAGTTTCCTCATCTATTAAACAGATCTGCAGAGAGTTGTTATGAGGGTTAAATGAAATAAAATCCTAAAAGCGTGTAAGATGCAGACCTCCTCATAGTAAGCAATCAAAAAATGTTCATTTGTTTTCCTCTTCCCAAGAGAGACCTCAGTTTCCCACCCTATGAAATGGGATACCCACTCACTCCCCTCAAGCCATTGTTTACCTCACAGGCATGTCACAGCCAGAGCCTGCCAAAGGTCAGGCTGCACATGAGGAAATCTGGGTTCTACTTTTATTTCCAGCTTTTGAAAAACCACTCCTCTAAACCTTGATTTCCTCACGTATTCCTTCTGCTATAACGTCAACAAGTGTGTTCCAGACAGCGTGCTACATGTTAGATATGCAAAGGTAGATAAATAAGGTACAGACCTCAACTTCAAAGAGTGTACACCCTAGTTCAAGATAAAGGCATGTAAACAAATGAAGTACACTGATTGAGGTATGGACAAGATAGAGAGTGGCCCAAAGAAGGTAGGATCAGATTTATCTAGGCAAGATTCAGAGAAGATAAGCCCTTGAGTTGAACCTTACAAGACGAATGCAAGTTTCCCAGGCAGACAAGAGGAAAGGTATTCCAGCTGAAGCAAAGGCCTAGCAATGCAAAGTGAAAAACTGTAAATAATTACTTATAGCTGAGTAGAGGGTGCATTTAGGGGAGTAGCAAGAAAATAGAATAATGCTATCTTCCCCACTTACCGTACAGAATTTCCATGAGACCAAATGAGAATAATGTATTAAAACACTGAAAAAGACATAGTGTCACAGAAATGTCATGTATGATTATTAGTAGTACTCTAGCAAGGCTTATATGGCACTAAATTTTCACCCATTTCCTAGCATGAGAACTCCTGGTACTGTTTCTTCTCTTACCACCGCTTTGTCTCCCTCCCCTCTCCCCTGAGAGAAGGCAAGGTGGATTCAGCATTGATCTGAGTGGAAAAGTAGAAGGGAGAAATAAAAAATTCCAGCTCTTTGTTTCAATAACCACAAACCTTTTCAAAGTCCCTTAACTGTAATGTTTCTCATACTTTTGAAAAGCTCTATCCTTATTGGCCAGAAAAGTAACCTGGACCATAAGACCATGGCTTTTCAAGTGTTCTTCACTATAACCCATAGTAAAAAAAAAAAAAAAAAAAAAAAAAAAAAATATATATATATATATATATATATATACACACACACACCATAATCCAGTCTCACACACACACAAACATTATGAAATACACTTATACCTACTATATGCAATGCACTCTGATATTTTCTCTTCTTTTCTACTTTATGTCATTTTTAAAAAGTGTCAGTTACAATCTCCTAATTGAGTTCACTACTTGCTAGTAGGTCACAACTTGCAATTTGAAAAACACCATCCTAAGAGACAGGAAGGTTTATGAAAGATTTCAAAAGTATGGTTCACAAATCCTTTGAATCTTTCTTTTCTTTTGCATTTTAAGATACTGCAGAATAAAAGAAAGCCCAGCCTATTTTCTTGAAAATAAAACATCCATGTGTACACAGTTCACCTAGTATGTTGTTTGACAATAAATAAGAGGTTTCCACATGGGGTATCTTGTGTGTTTGGGGTTGCTGTGGCTGATTAGGCTGGCTGACAAGTAAGATTTCAAAATACAGGAGTCTCTCTTAGGCAGGGCCTTGGTGCCCTGTGGAAAGTAGGATCATATGTCTCCAATGTCTTTTCGATGAGAACATTCAACAAGCAACTGGTGGTGCAGTGGTTGGGAGTCTGCCTGCCAATGTAGGGGACATGGGTTCGAGCCCTGGTCCTGGAAGATCCCACATGCCTCGGAGCAGCTGGGCCTGTGCGCCACAGCTGCTGAGCCTGAGCTCTGGAGCCCGTGAGCCACAGCTGCTAAGCCCGTGTGCTGCAACTGCTGAGGCCCGCACTCCTGGAGCCTGTGCTCCGCAACGAGAGAGGCCACCGCAATGGGAGGCCTGCTCACCGCAGCGAAGAGTGGCCCCGGCTCGCCGCAACTGGAGAAAGCCCATGTGCAGCAACGAAGACCCAACGCAGCCAATAAATAAATAAATAAAATTAAAAAATAAGCAACTTCTTTCACGTAAAGGGCCCATCACACATTATAACCCAGAAGTGAGCAGCATTCTGCCTCAGGGCTGCTGAAATGGGAACGCAATGCCTAGATGCCTTTCCAGTCACACACAGATTTAAAATCCACATCGCCATCATCACTACCACCACCTCCCTCAAACAGGAAAGAGTCTGCTCCCCATCCGGCTCTGTATGCTTTTTGTGTTCAACCAAAATCCTAAAGCCAGAAAGAAACACAAAGGTCATCCGGTCTACCCTTCTCCTTCCAAAGAGGATGGCCAACTAAACTTTTCTGGCTCAGAGCTGAGTTATTTCCCCTTGTACCTCGACATGCATCTGAGTTCCACGGGGCCTTCCTTGTGTTACTGCACAAGCTTTACATGTCTCTGCCATCACACTTCTGATTATACTGTTTCTCCTACATAGAATTCTTTCCCTCCTGCCAATACAAATCCCACCCATCCTTCCAGATCACACCCCAAGCTCCCTAAGAAGCCTTCCCCAAACTCTACAGCCCCTAATTATCCATTCTTCCTTCTCTGAAATGAGATTAAGCTCACTGAATACATGCAGCCCTTTGCCTCTTAGATGTTATTTAACAGACAGTAGATATATACTTATTGTTTAACTTTCTAAGACTTAAAAGAAGTTACGTATATAAGAAACTTTAATCTTAAATTAACCTTTCCTACAAAATATATATCAAGGAGTAAATAGAAAGGTTTAGCATTTTATCATGAAGATATTTAAATCAGGTAATCATTAATGAAATAAGTATTAAGCTATTAATTTCCATATACTCAGAACCAGTGACTACAGTGATGGTAGGTCCTGCCAGCCCTGTTGATTTTTCTAATGCATATACTATCATGTGAGAGACACCTGTATTAGGCAACCAAATTCTTACATGTACCAGATAGAGCAACTAAGGGGCTTCCTTCCTAAGGAACACCATGAAAGATGCTCTCATGGAAGGGGACTCTGTGCTTTGATACACAGTCAATCCACGAACTCTGTGTTGGCTTTGGCTACTTACTGTCATGGTAGGATTACTGAATTTCATAACTTGGAAAGAATTGAAAGTTTACCTATTCAACCTCAGATGAGGAAATTTAACCAAGAAAAGGTGAGCTAATGTGCTTCAGATCACCCCTGTAGAAAATCACAGAGGTGGGGCTAAAACCCAAATCTGTTATCTGAAGAAGTCAGGAGCTGGAAGCCTAAAAACCTCATACCACCTAGCTCTTTGGTTTCATTTCCCCTGTCCCCAAACTTCCTGTCTTCCACCAGATCCCTCTGTCTCACCACTGAGGAACTTCCCCAGGTCCTCCACACCAAACTATCTTCCTGATGTTAACCAATTCCCCAATGTTGTTTCATCTTGATGCCCTGACTTCTCTTAACCTACTCGGCAATCTCACTGTTTCTTCTGGTTTTGCCCTTATCCAACACCACACCTGCCCAAACCACACAGCTCTTTCATTTTAAGCCCTTCCATACATTCCAGACAGAGTTACATATGACACTGAAGCTGGTGACCATGATGACCATCTCACAAAAAGTCCTACCTAGAATGACAGAAGTTTTTTTTCCATCTCATGCTGTATATAATATAGAACATGCTGGAAAAAAGGTTTTCTCTTTAATTAGGCAGGTAGTTTCTCAAGATACATAGCCAAGCAAATGATTATGCTTGCAAGTTAAGCAGGGAAAGCAGCAGAGTTTGTTGACACTACCAATAAATACCAAAAACAGCAACAGCTCTAGCTCAAGAGTGGAAAAATGGATTAATGTGACTACTCCTTTTCTTACTGTTGTCTATGTTCTTGTCAAGACACTACAAGGAGAATGAGGTGGTCAAAGCAGAAGACAGGACAAAGAGGAGGCCAGTAAAAAGTCCAAATAGAGCAAAACTAGCTACAGAGTGTGGAAATAAACATGTGGACTCCAAAGGCCAACTGGTCAGTCTTGGTTCCACCATTAATAACAAGTGACCTTGGGCATACTGCTTAAAGTCTCCACTCCGTTTCTTCATCTGGTAGGGGGATGACAGTAGCACCTACCTCACAGGGTTGCCATGGGAATTAAATAAGTTAATATCTGTAAAACACTTAGGACAATGCTTGACACATATTAAACCCTACATAAATATTTGCTAACTAAAATAAATCCTCAGTTTGAAATTATTTTAACAATCACACTATGTGTCTGCTGACCTCCAAATCTTATTAGCAGTTTCAGGACCTGCAGACATCATGATGGTTCCCATACCACACCATATATACCCTGCATCCTCCATTATGAGTTGTTTCCCAAGAATTCATTTTATAGTTCCTTCACACTGGGAATTAAAAGGAATATACTCCTGGCTCTCTCTCAATCATGGTCCCCATGGCTGCAGCCACCACACATGGTGAGAAAATGACCTCTCTAACGTAGAACACAAGGCCTGTGAAGCCACAAAAGTTCTTGTTTGCCCACATATCACAAATTCTACCTGTAACCCGGGACTGGAATTGGGGCACAACTGGCTACCTGCCATAGAGAAAACAAAATGAAGGGAAAATTCTTTGCCCCAAAAGTGTCTTCTTGGTCCAGGGCTCACAGTGGAGAGCAAAACTCCTCAGAGCTGTTTAAACTCTGTCTTAAAGACTCTCCTCCCTCCGTTTCTTCATTTCCTTCTCATCAGGCTCTTGGCTACACTAGTTTTGATCTTCTCAAGGTCACCAAACAACTACCACTCTGCTAAGACCGCATCTGACTCCACCTCTCAGGAGTATTAACATTGCTGATACACCCTTTCCTTCTCACAGCTTCCAGGCCACCGTATTCTCCTGGGTTTTCAGGCTTCTCCTTTTCCCGGGCTCTTGTGACGTTGCTCCCTGCCTTCCCACCCTCCCTACGTTGGAGGACCCCAGGGCTTGTCCCTTGGTCCTCTTCTCTCTTCCATCCACACTCACCTCCACGGTGGGCTCATCCAGTCTTGTGGTTTAAAATACCATTTTTTTTTTCCCCAAACGACTCTCAAATATAGATCTCCAGCCCAGACCTAAATCCTCAACTCTTGATTCAATAGGATCAATTCAATAGGAGAAATTCAATTCACTGTCTAATAAAATCCTAAACTTAGCTAGTCCAAAGCCAGACTCCCAACCTTCCCCTCAAATCTCCTCTTCTGTCTTCCACATCTCCGCAAATGACGCACTCCACCCTCCCCTCCTCCTCCCGCCTTTCTTCATAACTTACCGCTCAGCAAATCCTATTGACTCTACCATCTAAAAAAATTCAGAATGCAACCTTGTGGCATCACCTCTAGATGCCCTCTGGTCCTAGTCATTACCATCTCTCTTGAGTACTGAAATACGCTCTTAAGCAGTTCTCTGTTTTTACCCTTGCCCCACTACCGTACTTCCTCAAAACAGCAGCCAGAGAAATGCCATTAAAATTCAAGTCAGGGGGCTTCCCTGGTGGCGCAGTGGTTGAGAATCTGCCTGCTAATGCAGGGGACACGGGTTCGAGCCCTGGTCTGGGAAGATCCCACGTGCCGCGGAGCAACTGGGCCCGTGAGCCACAATTACTGAGCTTGCGCGTCTGGAGCCTGTGCTCCGCAACAAGAGAGGCCGCAATAGTGAGAGGCCCGCGCACCGCGATGAAGAGTGGCCCCCACTTGCCGCAACTAGAGAAAGCCCTCGCACAGAAACGAAGACCCAACACAGCCATAAATAAATAAATTAATTAATTAAAAAAAAAAATTCAAGTCAGATCACGTCACTCCCTCGTTCAAAACCTTCCAATGGCTTCTCCTCCTCTCCCTCAGGAAAGCGAAGACTTTATGATAACTGTGCAGCCTGACTGAATCTGAGTCACTCCACCTCTACCACCTCAACTCTCTGACCTCATCACCTCCCCCCCTCCCTCCACTCCACTCCAGCCACACTGGCCCCCTTGCTGTTCAGTCTCCTATGCTCACTGCATCTCCTGCCTGGAACACCCTTCCGCCCACACGCACATGGTTCACTCCCTCACCACTTTCCCATCTTGGCTAAAACGTCGCCTTCTAGGTGAAGCTGTCCCTCACAACACGTTTTAAAACTGCAAACTGTACCTGCTTAGCGCATTCCTTATCTCTCTTCCCTGCTTTATTTTTCCCCATTAGACCATTCAATATCTTATTTTACAAATTTTATAATAAAATGTACTATAAAATTCTTTTGTTCGTCCCCATTAGAACACTTATATTGTCTTCCCCTATTAGAGTATAAGCTCCAGACAGGTGAGGGTTTATGTCTGTTCATGTTCACTGCTGCATCCAACTACCTAGTAAGTGCCTTGTATACAGCAGGTGCTCAACAAATATTTGCTGAATGAAGGGGAATAATGGCTGACTTGGTTCCTCTTACCTAAGACAGTCATCACCGTCTTCATTAGCTTCATGGGTGTCCTCCGGTGGCTGATGGACCCACTTGTGTGCGGAGATAAGACGTTGGTTTTCCTCTTTACGTACATGTAGATCCGCAGGTACACCACGACCATAATGAAGAAGGCCATGAGGTTGGACACAGTCCAGAAAATGAGGTAACTCCTGCTATAAATGGGGGCCAGGGAAGAGCAGGCAGAGATGTCACAGAGGCAATTCCAGCCCAGTGTGGGGACAGCCCCCATAAAGATGGCAATGGCCCAGACGAACAAGATGAGCAGCGTCACTCTCTTTTTCGTCAGGTTGCTGTGGACTCGCATCGTCATGATTGACATGTGCCTCTCCACGGCAATAACCAACAAATTGGTCAGGGAGGCTGTTAAGCTAGTGTCCAGAAGCCCCTGGCGGAGAAACCAGCGGTTGACAGTCAGAGTTTTTGAAACTGGGCCAGTGTTAAACATCAGGTATACATAGGCAATTCCAGCAAAGAAATCTGCAGCAGCTAGGTTAGCCAACAGGTAGTAGAAGGGGAAATGAAACTTTCTGTTTTTGATTACTGCTGCGATGACCAGAGAATTAGAAAAAAAGATAAACAGGCAGAAAAATGTTCCAACACACAAAACAATTACAAGCTTCGTTCCTGTCCACTCATTGGCAGTGTCAGTGTTGCTCCTATTATAAAAAAAGTCCATCTGCTTATCATAGTAACACTCATTCATTGTGGAGAAGAACTGAACATCCTAGAAAGAAATTTAAAGAAGAAACAAATATCACTCTTTGGAAAAATCAATCACTAAACAACCAATTGCCATTGCTAAGCCCCTTGTTCTAGTCAACTCCTATTAATCCTTCAAATCTCAGTGTACATGCCCTTTGCTCCAGGACCCTGGCCCCTGACCACCTATCACAGCATTTATATCATATCAGTCATCGTTGTCTGTTTCCCAGGTTAGGTGCAAGCGCAGTGAGGGAGGGTCTGTGTCTATTTTGTTCACCATGATAACCCCAGGACCCATCTGCCCTGGCTGCCTCAAGACAGGTACTTGCTGAATGGTTGGCTGGCTGGTTGGCTGAATGAATGAATGGTCATGGAGGCAGGAATAGGTCAAATATTCTGAGCCTTGCAATAATCCCCCCTGCATTGGTAACAATTACAGCATAGCACGTTAAGGCTTCTCCTGGTGGTTTCCAGCTCATTTCTTATTTATAGGTTCTGTTCATTAATCAAGGGCAGGTTGGTAATGCCAGGCACATTGTTGCCCAGATAACAGGTGTTGAGTTACTCTTCACATGACCAAATGGCTTCCCCAAGAGATTAATTTTCTACCACTTCTGATTCCAATCCTGATCCTCCTTTTGCCATCTTTTAGTTTCAAACTACAGTGACAACACTTGTTAAGCATGTGGTGCAGGGCTGGCGACTTTGGCCTCAATCTTCCTTCCTTACCTTTTTGTTCACTTCTTTCTTATTCTCCTAATCCAAATTGTACCAATGTGAGTTTGCATATTGGATTTTCCACCTCAGTCACTTCAAGTCAGTTTCCTTCCCTGGACTCTCTTCCACACTGATGGTAGTAGAAGGCCAGGCCTCCATGGGTAAGACTAGGATCTGGAGTCCAAGGGTGTGAGAACACTCCTGCCAAGGAGGGGCAAGTCCTCCAGACACATGTCTGAAAGTAGACCCCAAAATGGGGTATCAAACAGACAGGCAAGACACTAATCTCAGGACAAGATCTCTTGCAGCCCAAAAGTGAGGGATTCTGGCCAAGGAGGGGCTGGGCAAGGACTCAAACAATGTCCATCCATCTATGCTTATTAGGAAGACCAGGTGTTCTGCCTCACGGTAGTCTGGCTATAGCCAGGAAGTGTCCAATCAATGGAGACTGGGGTTGAAGGCCAGAAAATCTAGCTTCTGGGGAGAATGACCACGGGCTCCCTCTCCAGAAACAAGGCTACAACTTTTTTCCTGGAAAGCTGGAGATCCAGAAGGCCCAGGCACTGAGCAGTCCACTGGTGGGAATGAAGTGGCTCTAACAGTAAAATCTTACTAGAAATCCCCAGCTCTTAAGGCTCTTATAAATTCTACAGTCCAATACCACATCCAGAATCAGGATAAGTGGATCAAATATCAGCTTGAAGTAGTACCAAATAGAAATTTATCATAGACAGTCTTCTTTTTATATATTTATATTTTAATGGTATAATGATATTTTTCATGAATTAGATATATGCATCCCTGCGGTAAATAATGAAAGGTAAAATATCATTTTATATGCTTAAAATAAACAAAATGGGAGTGGTCTCAAGAGACAAATGGTTCTAGTGCCTTTCAGTTACAAGGAAGGGGGATTCAATTTTAATAAGGACAAAACAAAGATACAACAGGGCAATATATCTATACTACATCATGATAATTTTCCCAAATTAAAACTATAGATCTACATGATAATTTTAATAGCTTCATAATATTCCAGTATGAATATACCACACTTTACTTAACTAATCCCTAACTGTTGCATATTTAGGTTGTTTCCAATATTTCACTTTTACAAGCAAGGCGACATTCTTATGCATTAATCTTTACAGACTTCACCAATTATTTCCTTAGGATTAATCCATGGATTTCAAGTTGATGAAGTAAAGAATATAAATTTATTTAAAGGTTTCTGATACATGTTGTTGAACTGCCCTTGAGACAGATCATATTTCTAATCCCACCAGCACATATAAGAGTTGCATAGCAGATACTAATCTAGTGAAATTCAATTTTAATATCCAAGGGGAAAATGTAGCTTTCAACAGTATTGAAAGTACACAGAAATTCAAGACAAAAAAATCCAAAAACCACATAAGAAATTTTAATGATTATGTGTCTTCTTATGTGCGCAATTTCTTTTTTAATAAATAAATAAATGTATTTATTTTTGGCTGCGTTGGGTCTTCGTTGCTGTGTGCGGGTTTTTTCTGGTTGCAGCGAGCGGGGGCTACTCTTCGTTGCAGTGTGCGGTCTTCTCACTGCAGTGGCTTCTCTTGTTGCGGAGCATAGGCTCTAGGCTTGCAGGTTTCAGTAGTTGCAGCACGTAGGCTCAGTAGTTGTGGCTCATCGGCTCTAGAGCGCAGGCTCAGTAGCTGTGGCACACGGGCTTAGTTGCTTCACAGCATGTGGGGTCTTCCCAGACCAGGGCTCGAACCCATGTCCCCTGCATTGGTAGGTGGATTCTTAACCACTGCGCCACCAGGGAAGTCCCTATGTGTGCAATTATTATGTGTCCTATCATGAATGAAAAATCCTTTTTATTCTGCTATATGCTTTAGATAGCTAAGAGAAGCACATTTCTAATTTTAAAATTATATTATTCTTGATTAACTCATCAGTTTAATCAAGATTAAATTGTCAGAAAGATGTAGGAATTAACATACTACCAAAAAACTTTAAATTTTCCTAATTTCCTTTTTTTTTTTTAAACATCTTTATTGGAGTATAATTACAATGGTGTGTTAGTTTCTGCTTTATAACAAAGTGAGTCAGCTATACATATACATATATCTCCATATCTCTTCCCTCTTGTGTCTCCCTCCCTCCCACCCTCCCTATCCCACCCCTCTATGTGGTCACAAAGCACCCAGCTGATCTCCCTGTGCTATGCGGCTGCTTCCCACTAGCTATCAGTTTTACATTTGGTAGTGTATATATGCCCATGCCACTCTCTCACTTTGTCCCAGCTTACCCTTCCCCCTCCCCGTGTCCTCAAGTCCATTCTCTAGTAGGTCTGCGTCTTTATTCCCGTCCTGCCCCTATGTTCTTCATGACCTTTTTTTTTTTTTTTTTAGATTCCATATATATGTGTTAGCATATGGTATTTGTTTTTCTCTTTCTGACTTACTTCACTCTGTATGACAGACTCTAGGTCCATCCACCTCACTACAAGTAACTCAATTTCGTTCCTTTTCATGGATGAGTAATATTCCATTGTATATATGTGCCACATCTTCTTTATCCATTCATCTGTTGATGGACACCTAGGTTGCTTCCATGTCCTGGCTATTGTAAATAGAGCTGCAATGAATATTGTGGTACATGAGTCTTTGAATTATGGTTTTCTCAGGGTATATGCCCAGTAGTGGGATTGCTGGGTCATATGGTAGTTCTATTTTTAGTTTTTTAAGGAACCTCCATACTGTTCTCCATAGTGGCTGTATCAATTTACATTCCCACCAACAGTGCAAGAGGGTTCCCTTTTCTCCACACCCTCTCCAGCATTTATTGTTTGTAGATTTTTTGATGATGGCCATTCTGACCGGTGTGAGATGATATCTCATTGTAGTTTGGATTTGCATTTCTTTAATGATTAATGATGTTGAGCATTCTTTCATGTGTTTGTTGGCAATCAGTATATCTTCTTTGGAGAAATGTCGATTTAGGTCTTCTGCCCATTTTTGGATTGGGTTGTTTTTTTGGTATTGAGCTGCATGAGCTGCTTGTAAATTCTGGAGATTAATCCTTTGTCAGTTGCTTCATTTGCAAATATTTTCTCCCATTCTGAGGGTTGTCTTTTCGTCTTGTTTATGGATTCTAATTTCCTTTTAAAGGGGTCTTAACATTTATTTTGGTTCATAAATTTGGTTGAATTTGTAATTAGATGATGCCCTAAAACCTCAATGATTCTTACTTCAAAAATCTTCAAGTTCAACTTTCCCCCATCAAAACCAAAATGGCATGTTCTTCGACATATTTTAGCAAAATTCGTCCTGAGAATGAGAAGCAGTTTTGTCTTACAAAGTTGAAAACCACAAGAAAACCATGATTAACCGGAACTCCCACCACACAGTTCCCTACCTCTGAGCCTTGAATTCTACTTTTGGGAGAAACAGACAATGAGAATATAAAAAGTTTATATAGGGAATTGATGAAAAAGATTCCACAGGATGGAATATTAAACAGCCATTGAAAACCATATTTACTATGAAGTTGTAGTAATACGAGGAAAAGCATATGCCATTATTTTAATTATAAATATATATGTATGTATACATATACAGATATTTATGTATACATACATATATAACATACATATAAACACACACAAATGTGCTTGTGTTTGTATGTCTTAACTATTTTTAAAAGATATAGAAAGAAAATAAGGAAAATACTCAAAGCGTAAATAGTTAATTAAGAATGGTAGAATTGCGGGTCATTTTTTAAAAATTCTTTCCAGTTTTTTCTATGTTCCACATTTTCTGTAATAAATAAATAAATAGACTTTTAAATGCTAGTCTACAAATTCTGTCTTAGGAGCACATATTCTACTTAATCTACCTTTCTTTGACAACTACGACAATGAAAAATCAAAATTAATGCTCAAAGGAAAAGCCTCAAGGATTCACTTATGTTCGTTATTACTACTCTTACCAGCACAGCGCACTTTAGCATTTTCCACTATTAATGAAAATAAAATGGTTTTCTACTTAAAACTTCATGTAACCACAAAACCTTATATGCTGACAACTGACCAAATCAAGACGTCACTTTCCCCAACTCTCTTATAAAACATTTCCTAACACAATTGCCCCAGAGCCCCAAATATGAATAACTAGAAGTTTCTGAATTAGTACTTTTGATTTTTTTTCTCTGCCATATGTTATCAAGCTTGTTGACAGTCCCCAGTACAGTACATATTAACTACAGATCACCATATTCTCCTAGCTGGAAATTACCAAAAACTTTAGCGAGCTTATAACAAATTATCGACATAGTTTCTCGACCTCTCTCAAACCTTAAAGTATGATTCTATTATCTAAGCCTAAACAGTCCCTCCACAGAGATACCCCTCTCTGACCAATCGAAAGTAACACCCAGGTCTCGCTATCAGAGAGCCTTGTTTTCTCTACCGGTTGTGACGTATTTTTTGTGTGTGTGTTTGCCTTTATTATTCACCCCCCACTGCTAGACCATTTCGCTCCAGGAGAGCAGGGAGCTTGCCTTTTATGCTCATGTCTATAGCATCAGCATGTGTGGAAGGAAAAAAATGAATCTGCACCGGACACTATCTCTTCCCCCACTAAAATGAAGAGGTTCAGTTAAATGCCTTTGATGACTTACACATCACCCACTAAATATGCCAATTAGAGAACTTCACTAATTAACTATGTGTTCTTGGGTTAGTTACTTAATATCTTGACTTCATTATTACTATTTTTAATTGCTAATATTTGAGTGATTACTTTGTGCCTGGTGTTGGACTAAGCATTTTATGTAGGTCATCTCATTTAATCCTCCCCTCAGTGATGTAGATACTACTAGCATATCCATTTTGCAGGTGAGGAAACTGAAGCAACCTCGCCTAAGGTTGCACAACTAGTAAGTGGAAGATCCTGGCTTCTCTTCAGGCAGCTATGCTCCCAGGCTTGTGTGCTTCTCTACAACACTACATTTTCCCTCCACAGATAAATGAAACACCAGACAGAACAAGAACTATAGTCATACTTAACAACAACCATGGGATTACCAAAATAGACTGATCCCACCAAATCACGTTCAAAGACTGTCTTGCACTATAAAAAAAGTTGGGCATTCTAAATACACTTTGGGTTTTTTATTTTGTTTTAAAAGCCCTGAGAAGTACAGAAAAGGCATTTTTTTCTGAAAATATGTTTTCAAATTTTACAGTAAGCAGGGCACACAATACAATTTCAAGAGTAACGTTGCTAAACTTTAATTCTGCCAAATCCCAAGCTGTTTTTTTTCTTTTTCTTTTTTTTTTTATACTTAAGGTTTAGAGGGTTTGAATAGTTCTGACCCAGAAACAAAAGATGTTAAACTTTAGAGGTATTACCACAACTTCAAACTTCAGTAATTTAAGACTTCATAAAATGATGGTTTAGAAAGTCTATATGTGGAATCCAAATGAAAACTTCAGGAGCAAAGCTTTCATTTGGACTCTCCCAAACTCGATTCTCTGAAAAACTGTCCAGTCAGCCCATAATGTGGAAACAATTATGAAAATTAAGACATGTGAAAACCACTCAAGCAGCTTATTTCGAGCTACATCTTACAAGACAAGTTACTGCTGGCCTTTTAGTTGACTTTCAATAACACTTTCTTTTTCCCCTTAGGACGAAACAGGGTGCATCGAAACAAGATCATTTGGTGCTGTGCACATTTTCTTTTCCTGTGGTCTACAAATGTAGAACTATCCTCCCCTCTCTGGAAACTCCAGCCAGATGGGAGTTGGAGATTAGATTAGTTGGTACGCTAACGGCCAGAAAAGAGACCACTCCTTCTCAGCAATCACATTTGCTCACTGAATTCTTTTAATAATTCATGTTAATGGCAAAATTAGGACAGCATGGGAGATTTAAATCCACATATGATCCTTGAGGTTCATTCTAGCCATTAGTTTCAAGGCCCTTAAACTGCTGCTCCTCCCAGAAGGCTCTTCCCCCAGATACCTTCAGGGCTCACTTTGCCACCTCATTCCAGCCCAAATGTCACTTCACCAGAGATTCTCTTCCCTGCCCCTTTGTAAAAAAAGCACCTCACCCAAACCCCTACCCTCACGGCACTGTCGCCCTTTCCTCTGCTTTATTTTTCTTTACAGCATTTCTCACTACCTGACACCAACTGCTTGGAGTTATGGTCTGTCCCCAGCACGTGGAACAATGCCCAGCACACAGTAGGCACTCAGTAAATACTAGTTAAATGTAGAATTAAATTAAGTATCCTTGGGCACACGTGCACCCTACCCAAACTGAGCGTTATTACTTTCTTCTACTGCTGTATACTCTCTAATTTGGGTCTCAGAACTCTTTCATTTTCCTTTGTAGACTTGGCTCCAAGCCCTGCTGGCTGAGAGGTGTGAGGAGTGGTGTTTGCCACCCTTGAACAGAGGCTTTACCAGAGCAGACAAGACAGGGTGGTCTGAAGGGCAGTCCCACCGTAGAGACCCCCCCACCCCCTGTCTGTATGGACATCAGAAATTATGACTTCTCTTTGAACATAACTTCCAAAGAAAGGGAGACCCAATGGCCAAGCTAGAACAATTTGAGCAACAAAATAAATCAAGTCGGATTGGACTATATAACCCAATGTATTTTTAAAAAATCTATTAGTCCATATTGTTGGAAGTAAATGACTGAGAAAAATAATAAATGAAAAAGAAGAGACATATCTCCCATGCAGAAGAATTCCAAATAAATTATGTAGATATTCCACTCTAAAGGAGGGGAACATATCTCCCACTCCATAAGTGTGGACTGTGCATGGTGACTTCCTCCCAAAGAGGAGAGTATGAAAGGGGGAGGCTCACTTTGCAGTGGAGAAACTTGACAAACATGACTTCAGCCAGGTGATCAAGGTTAACATCAACAGTGATAAGTCATGTTGCTAGTCTGTAACCTTGATAAAATATGTTAAGAATGGCACTTCACTCTGTAATCTTCCTTCCCAAAACCCATAACCCCAGCCTAATCTGAGAAAAACCTCAGACAAATCCCAGTTGGGAGACATTCTCAAAAACCATCAAGGTCATCAAAAACAAAGAAAATCTGAGAAACTGTCACAGCTAAGAGGAACCTAAGGAGACATAACATCTGAATATAATGTGTATCTCAGATCCTGGAACAGAAAAGGAACATTATGTAGAAAGTAAGAAAATCTGAATAAAGTGGGACTTCAGTTAATAATGATGAATCCATATCAGTTCATTAACTGTAACAAATGTACCATATTACTGTAAGATGTTAATAATAGGAGGGGAAACCATGTGTAGGAGTGGGAGTATAACATGGGAACTCTCTATTCTATCTGCTCAATTTTTCTGTAAATATAAAACGGTCTTATAAATAAATAAATATTAAAAATAGATTTTAAAAAGGGAGAGGGGGGAGGATGTTATCAACTCTACTATACCACAGTAATTTCAAAATAAATAAAGCCTGCAGGTTTCATAAGCAGTTATTTTACTCTTTGCTGTGGTAAAATAACACAAAGGAGTAGCCACCTATTGGAGATTCAACTTAAACAGATATTATCTATGACAGAGTATTGAGATCCTCGATATTCTTGGGTAAAGCTAATACGTTTATTTTAGGGGTACCTGTTAAGTGTAGCGCTTTTACAAATCTGCTACCCTATCTTAATACACTAGACCATTTCTCTTAAGAAAGCTGAACTCAACTTTGTTAAAGTTTCATTACTCTGTTTCTTAGGAACGAACGGTAAACTCACGCACATAAAATTGTTCTGTGACCCCCTGCTCTCCACAGAGCAACAAGGTCCCACGGCACACGGAGTGCTTCTACTGGTAGTAAAGTTCCCAAGACAGCAGCCACAGAGGAGAAGCAGGCACACGCCCAGTGCGCTTGGGAAATGAGAAACTTCCATGCCTCAAGTCATCTTCAGCTCAGTGACACATGGGGCAACTGCAGCCAGAGCTCAGCAGGATAAACAGGTTATTGTGCCAGCGCACATTTCTGAGTCCTGTAGGCAGGGAGGACCGCCTGTTGCATGTCAGCTGTTCCAACCACTGCTTTCTCTCTCTCCATCGAGTGGGTGGATTTACAAGAGGCCATGGTATATACAAACAGCTGCTACCCTAGGACTTGTTTAATAAACAACTATAATCAAATGTATTGTTCCTCAGATGTCACTGATGACTGAGGACCTCTTAAACCTCTTGGTTAAACAGGAAAGCAAACTTGAAAACATACAGAACTAAACCAAATAAACGAGGTGAGACAGGGATTTTATATGATCAGCAAACTCCCTGACTCAGCTTATCCAAATGTAATGTAAATCTTTAATTGTGTTTACTTTACCAATTGTATATGATTTTAATCTCATCTAATTCATTAGGCTGGAAAGATGACAGACACATTTTGTCCTTTGACCCTCTTAAAAGTAAAGACACTAATCAAAATGTTTAAAATGAATAATATTTATATATAATATAACCCCATATGTTCTATTATATACCAAATAATCCTTAGATCATCATGTAATCACATGTTTGAAGGAGGAGAGAATGCCAAAATTTAAAGTGTGGACATTCATCCCTGAAAGAGATATTCTTCTTGTACAAAGAACTTTGTCATTCTGTGAAAATATATTTTGAGAAATTTCAAAGTTCCTACTTACAGCTAATGACTTCCCATAAGAAGAAAAATAGATTTCTTTACATTATAAAATTCACAACAGAGAAAATTTTGGTCCAAACTGTTTGTCCTAACTTAACCATGAACTGCATTAATTCCCTGGCTCACTCTCCATTTCGTGACTCAATCTCCTGCCACCAGTCCTGAGAAGGATATTCAACAGCCTCTTGTTCTAAATAATCCGCCGCTGTTCCCAGCAATAGGTGAATAGTGATCTGCAGTGACCCCTCCTTGCTTCTGGAAAGCACACCAGCTCAGGTTAGTGCCTGACTGAATTCTGAAACTCTATACAGAAAGGACAGTCATATTTTCAAAGCATGTGGCTGTAGTGGGAAATGGTTGTTTTAATGAAGGCTTCAGAGGCTCTAAAGGAGGGCACTGCTGTTTCATCACTAAAGCAAGGAACTCATAGCCATCCCCATCCTGCCCCCCTCTCCCACCCTATGCGTGTCTCGTAGTAAAACAGCATATCTGTATGAAGGTAAGCAGGTCACGGAAGTGCCTATAAAAGGCATTTGAATGCTGTGCCTGATCTCATCCATTGGTCCCTCCAGCTCCCTCTCCAACCTCCTCCACTTGCTCTTTTCCCTGCGGGACTGAATCAACCGGCTTCCTTGCCCTCCAGCTCCTGCCCTGAGAGGTACAGCGAGAGATGGGGAGGAGTTGGTGGGGCAAGGCTGAGACACTGATTTCCCCTGCTCCCTCCCTGCCAGGTTGCTACGGGTTGGCTGGGTTAGTGCCTGGCAGGCAGCCTCTCCTTCGCCCTGCCCTTGGCTTCCAGGTTGAGGGGTGTTAACAGCTCCTTGCTGTTTCTAGCTCTGGGTCACTGTACCATCTCTTGGTTTCCATGAACTCTGCCCTCCCCCAGTTAACCAAGTTACCATCCCCTGCTCCAAATACCAAATTAACTATATCATGTTTCCTGTGGAACTCTGAGCAATACAGATATCTTCAAGTACATTGTAATACAACAGTGTTATTTGTAAGGTGTTAATATGTTATAGATTTTTCTTAAATCTTTTAGTAAGATTGAGTACACATATTTCCTGGCTATAAGTGTAACAACTCTCAGAGAAGGAAAGAGGAAAAACCGTATTCCCAAAGGCATGGGCCGGTATCACAATTCTTTGGATGCCCCCTATGTCCCCTTAGAGTACCAGAACCCTAATAAATTTCGCTACACACAGTAAGTGATTCAGTCAATGAATGATTTGCCCATAGTTAGAGGCATTATATACAATAAAGATGACTGCACTGGATTCCAACAGATCCCTGCCTGTTGAAGTCTACCTCACAGATGTCCTCTAGTGTAATCAAGGACCAGTTCCAACTCTGTGTTCTTGGTCTTGTATACCATGGAAATAAATGACATGGGTTGAAGTGTTCATTGGGACCTAAGGTTAGCCAGGTTTGAATCTAGACACTGCAGAGAAAGAAGCAGTAGAGTTTTCCTTAAGGTGCTGTGAGGAGAGCGGGGCAGAGGGGGTCAGGGTAATGACAACCTGAGCCAAAGGGGGCACTGCAGCCTGATGCAAGGCCATGCAGACATCACTACAAGGACTGCCTTTTGGTGGCACCACTGATCCACCCTCCACAGTGGCATTTCCAGTGGCAGGGCCAGCGGTGGGGGATGCTGGATAAGTGCCACTCTCCCAGAAGCTCTGCAGGCTGCAACCTAGGTGGAGAGGCTATAATGGCAGATGACCTTTAGACCCTGGGGATACAAGTTAGACTTAGTCCCTGAGTAGACAAAGAAGCATGGGGGCTCAAGGCACTGGAGGGAGGGAGGTCAGGAATAAACTCATTTCTATTCCATCGACAGTCTCATCTTACTCTAGCATTCCTCACCTCTACTCTTCCTAAATGAATACAAACGCACTTGGGGGAGATCGGAGGTGGTCCTTGACTCTGGAACCTGCACACATCTATATACCTGGAACTTTCAGACATGTGTCTATTCATTCTCCTAAGGTGACTTTTTATTTACTAAATTCAGACTCTCTTTTAGCCACTGGAGGGGGACTCCCCTGACACTGCCCTGTAGAAGCAGCCTCTGCCTCAGTGTCAGCCTTTACCACCATACTGTGAGCTTCTGAAGGGCCACCACAGTTTCTTACTCATGTCTGTGCACCTGATGCCCAATATAGGCATGTGGACAACGCGTGTCTGGTTCACGTGTTGGTTAGTTTTAGTTCACTGGTTGAAAGCAGAAGAGACAGAAACTTGATCACACTGTATTGAATAATGCTCGGGTGATACGGAAGTGGAAAGAAAGTATAGGCTATTCTTCCAAGAAATTTGGTTGACAAATACTTGGTAGCTCTCCTGTGGCATTCAACATATCATATAAAATATTGATTCGTCTTAACCTCACTTCCAAACCTGTTGGAAGCAGAGCTAGTATCCTTCTGTCTCCCTGTTCTCTGAGGCACAAACACAGAACCTTGCCTGTAATCAGCACATAATAAAAATATGTTCAATTTTATTGAATAATTCAATAACAATTCCTTTGTTTCCAGTCCTCTTTTTCTTTGGTTTCACTGTGGACGCTGAGAGAGTTATTCTCTTTTTGAAACTCCCCTCCCAAGCCTCTGTGACCCTACTTTTTCCTGGTTCTTTTCCCACTGTCCTCAGTATTTCTGTCTCCTGTTCTTCCATCAGCCTTGAAGTGTACATACTCCTAGACTTGGCTCTCAGCCCCCTCTTCTTTTCCCTTTAAACTTTCTTCCACAAGAGCTATGATTGCTCAAGTTTTTTCCTCTATGTGGATGACTCCTGAACTAGCTCAAGCCCTGACACCACTCACGTCCTCTCTCCCTCATGCTAAGCTCCCAAGCTGCCTTCAAGATAAACAAGAAGAAAGTCATCATAAGGGTAGCATGTATGCAGGTTGGGACATGAAACCTCCCTCAGTTCAGCTGTCGGGATCGGAATAAAGTTTGAGGTTTAAGCACCAGGTTTTAATTCAGGGGCTAAAACAATGGTGGCCTCGGGCTTCACTAGCTGTTTGTAGCATAGCATTTGCAAGCTGGCAGAGAGGTTTGGGATTGGAGAGGCTTTGTCCGGCTCACACTGGCCAGGACCTTTTGTCCTCCCTCCTCTGGTGCTTTGCTTGGGCTCAGAGTAGACTACTGGAACCCCTTTCCTGATGCCCACTGATCCTGACTACGGCAGTGGCCTAAGCCTTCAGATCTGCCCCTGCCCCAGCACTCTGAATACCACCTTGTGGATTCCAACTCCAAACCTGGGTATTTGATTTCTGGATTTCCTCCTGAGAATGGTTCTCAGCCTCTTCTCGCATGTACTTCCCCCTTGTTGACCTCACTGCACAACCAGCCTCTGACCTCCTGGTTGCGTGAAAAGGCCAGCAGGACCCCAGACTCCGTTTCCAAGAGGCCCTGTCCTGAGTGACGGGGCACTGAACTCAGAACAGTTCTTCTAACTCGTTTGCCCATGATTGTCTGCTGCCCTGCGATTTCTCTAATAAATATTTCTTCTATCATTATTTAGCTTTATGGTCTATGGCACAAAGTGCTAAACCATGTTTTCCTTTTCTTATAGAGTAAAAAACTCTATTTCCCAGCCTTCTTACAGGGAGGCCTGTGACCAACTTCTTGCCAATGGATTGTGAGCATAAATGAAATCTGCGGCTTCCAGGTGAGCCCTGAAATAGCGCGTGCGCCTCCGTGCTCTTCCTCCTTCCTGCAAGCTGGAGCACGAGCAGCCCTGTGATCCAGCCCTGGACACTCAGACCAGGGCAAAGCCCTAGAAGCACAACTCGAAGCAGTCCAGGGACAAGCTTCCATTAATGAGGAGATAAGTACAGAAACTGTGAATAAACACCTAGAAATGTCTGCGACAATCTGACATTGCTGTGAAATACAAGTGCGTGATCAGTGGAGTATAAACCAAAAGTATTGGTCTTTGGCACACTGGCAATAAAAAAGATCCAGTCTTTATAAACAAAGGGAGTTTGAGAAACATTGCCCTGGTGGATAGTGGAAAAACAAGATAAAAGAAGCCCTTCAAATCCAAACCACTCACCTCAGGACTGTTAACAAGAGAGAAAAATAAACTTCTGTTGTCTTCAAATCACTGTGTTTGGAGGCCTCTCTGCCTAAGAAGCCTGCAGCTCTAGGTGCAGGCACTGGAAGGAAACATCATATAAGCATGCATCGGCTGCTCCTCGCAGCTTTTAGCAAGGCATTCCCAGAAAGAGATGAGCTCAGGCAAGGATCGTTTGTAAGCAAAGGTGGAAAAGAACGGTCAGCATACAGAAGTTGGAGGCCTTGGAAGGTTAGAAAAGTTAACTGCTTCTGCGACCCCACAGAGCAGAAAATAGTATCACTGCTCACAGCCTTTCTCAAAGGCCTCTCAATAAAACATGGCCTTGGAACAAAGTAGTCAGGCCGACAGTAAAGAGTAAGCCTGCATCCTCCTGCCCAAGTCCATGTTTCAGAGGACTTCAGGGCAGAAACCACTAAGGAGAGGAAAAGAGAGATGGGCCCAGCATAGAAGTTGGGAAAAAAGAAATGCCTAAGACCTTGGTCCAAAACAGAATTTGGATGTGGTAACTGGTGTATGGAACTGACTAGAAGCAAACAGACCAGAAGCCTATAAACTTTTTAAGGAATTATACTGCTATGGAAGCCACAGAGTGGCCCGGAGCACACACTTTCCAACACCCATTTCAGATATGGCCACGGAGGGTAACGGACAAGGAAGAACTTCCCAGGGAACAGAGTCACAGTCAGGGCCACCAGGAAGCCTCTCGCATAAAGCACAGAGGAAGGGACCAGGGCAGGGAAGTCTTAAGTCCTGCCCAGCAGGCTTTCATCATGTCTGCTGCATGTCTCCCTTTCTTCTGAATGGGAGTTTTGTTTTGTTTTGCTCTGGTTTGCTTATTTCTATTCCTCCATTGCATAATGGACGTTCGTTGGTCAGAATAAATAAAGAAATGGACATTTTAGCATGGGTATTTAAAACAGGGTTTAGAGAGTGGAAGGCCAGACCAGTGGAGTTCTGGTCACCTAAACACTTTCAAGGAGAGCATGGCAGGCTGTGACACACAGGAGGGCCGGGTAGCCGGGGGAGAGGAGCAGAAGCTTTGGCGTCAGCTGAACCTGGGTCAGATGTAGGCTCATCACTTCCAGCGATGGCTCTAACCTGGCATGCTGCCGATCTGGCCAGAGACTTGTCCTTCCTCTCTAAAAATAACTACAACATAATAACTAGGACAACTATATAGGATTGTTGAAAGGTTAATTAAAGCAATGTTTATAAAGTGCGTAGCAAGATGCTTAGGACACAGGGTGTACTCAATACATGGTAGATAGTACCTCCCAAGAAAGTTAACTCAAAATTTCCCCAAAATTCAATAGAATATACAACTGGCATTCTGGAATTTTAACTGTTCATGCTCTAACACTTCAATTTAACAAGGACCAATAACAAAGGCATCCTATACTTACACTAAAATAACTACAGTCCAGGAAAGACTCTTCTCCTGCCTGAGAGTACGGGCCTAGCGCCACAGTGACTACGCTTAAGAGACTGCCACTTCCCTCTTCCGTTGCTTGAAACAAAGCAGGGAGGCAGGAGTGTAGAAGGGGGTGAGGAAGCAGAGGAGAGACAATGTGATGTGGCAGAAGAACACAGGCTTCAGGTTCTGGGTTCAAATATTAGCAGATAAGCAGGTAAGCAGAGTGGTTAAGAGCATGACCCCCAGAATGAACATCATACTCAACAGTGAAAAACTGAAAGCTTTTCCTTTAAGATCAGAAACAAGGCAAGGAGACCCACTCTGGCCACTTCTATTCAACAAAGTATCTCAAGTCCTAGCCAGACAAGACAAGGATATAAAAGGTATCTATATCGGAAAGGAAGGAGTAAAATCATGTTTGCAGATGACATGATCTTATATGTAGAAAACCCTAAAGATCCTACAAAAAAATAACTGTTAGAACTAATCGATGAATTCAGTAAAGTGGTACGATACAAAATCAACATACAAAAATCAGTTGCATTTCTATACGCTAACAACAAACAAGCTGAAAAGGAAATTAAGAAAACAATCCCATTTACAATAGCATCATACTGAATAAAATACTTAAGAATAAACATAACCAAGGAGGCAAAAGACTTGTATACTCAAAACTACAAAACAATGATGGAAGAAGTTAAAGAAGACATAAATAAATGGAAAGACATACTGTGTTCATGGATTAGAATCTAATATTGTTAAGATGTCTATACAACTCAAGGTAATTTACAGATTCAGAACGATTCCTATCAAAATCTCAGCAGCATCTTTTTTTTTTACAGAAATAGAAAAAAAAAATCCTAAAATTCACATGAAAACACAAAGGATTCCAAACAGCCATAACAATCTTGAGAAAGAACAAATCTAGAGGTCTCATACTTCCTGGTTTCAAAATATACTACAAAGCAATAGTAATACAAAGTTACAGTAATCAAAAAAGTATGGTTCTGACATAAAGACAGACATATAGACCAATGGAACAGAATAGAGAGCCTAGGAATCAACCCATGCATATATGATCAATTGATCTTTGGCAAAGGTGCCAAGAATACACAATGGGGAAAACACGGTCTCTTCAACAAATGGTGTTGGGGAAACTGGATATCAGAAGAGCAAAAGAGCATGGCCTCTGGAGATAACTGGCCTGAGTGTGAAGCCTTACTTACCAGCAAGTTAGTTAACCTCTCTGTGCCTTAATTCTGTCATCTGTAAAATGGGGATAACAACAGTACCTTCTTCCTAAGACTATAGGGAAATTTAAATAAGGTGCTTAGAATAGCCTCTGACACAGAGTGCTAATTTCATTACTGTTATTATCAGTGGGGCCTGAGGATAGTTACTTGACCTCTTTGAGCCTCAATTTCCTCTGTTAGAAAAGGGAGAAAAGATCAAACTTGTCAGGTTACTGGGTTACTGGGACAAAGTGAATGAAATAGCCAATGTAAAGTTCTCAATCCACTTCCAGGTCCAGAGGAGTGAGACAAGTCCAGTAAAGCAACAGGGTAAGTCTGTTCCCAATAGGTTGGGGAGGGGGATCCCAAGAGAGATTACCAGGGAGGGGAGGTCAAAGGAGGCAATCCCTCCCTCAGACAGGGTGGGTCACCGGCATTACAACCCCAAGAACTTCTCCCCTCTATCACCCTGTCCAGGGTCACTAACGGGTGTTTTTCACTACCAGTTGAAACTATTTAGTCCCAGAGGATAAGTATAAAAGGAGTTTAGCCAGCTGGGTTGAAAACCTGATGTTTAACCTTCTAATCATATTACCATGCTTCCTCTAGACTACTCTATCTGGATCTTAGAGTAATCCATCAAAATATATTCACTAATATGCCACTGAACAGTTTTCAAAGTGAGTTCATGTCTCTTTTCCCATTTGATCCCATGGTGAGATGGGCAGTGTAGCGTTCTCCATCTTACAGAGAAGAAAATTAAAACTGGGAGACACTGGTTCACTTTGACCAGCTCTCATCCTTCTAGCCCAGGGCTCTTTTCACCACCCTGACCACTGGAGCCTTTTTTCAGTAGTTAATCCTCTAACCCCAAGAGAAATAAAAATGCAGATTTGTTCTCCATAATGACATTAATGCCTTCTGCAAATATTTAGTGATTCTAGAAGTAATATAATGTGGTTGTGGTAAATGTCAATAAAAATTTGTAAATGTATCTCTACTTAGAATTGTTGACAAGAGTTTATGGGAAAAATCCATAAACAAATGAAAAGGACTGAATAAAACTCTAAATACACGATAGAAAATAGCAATGATTAGTCAGTTTGCCTGCTTCAGAGAAAGCTCAGAAGAGCAAGCAACCCAGTTTACTTCTAACATGTTGAATGATATAACGTAAGAAACAGTTTCTCCTAAAGCATTTTACTTTCTCCATCAACAAACTAGAGACTACCAGTTGAACTAGGCCACAGACATCAATTATCTGACTATAGAAATTAGGCTGGAAATCAACTGAGAAAGGCTAGTAATGACCTAGTAGCAATCCATGGAAACCTTTAAAAATGTATATGCTGTTTCTGTCTTTGCTTTCTTTCATTCCCATCTTCTTTTCTCTTCCTCTGCCTTCTCTTTTCTTCCCTCCCCAGAACTGAGGGGTCAGCATGTGGCAGAGAACGCAGTATGATGGAGAGAGTTTGGGGGGTTGGGGAGCCACACAGAGTAGTGAGCTGGAGGAACTGGAGGCTGATAACAAAGCTGCATAGACACATGGGCTACCAGGCCTGGCACCAAAGATGAGCAGCAGTGGGAAGAGAGATGGACACAGAGGAGGCAGGATGGCCTTTGTGGCTGAGAGGTGGGCTACTCTGAGCAAATAAGTAAAAATATTGAAGGTAATGAGAGTCAAGTTTCTAACTGCCAGAGGAGATACGTAGAAAGATGTAAAGGGATAAGACTAGAAAGATCCTTGGGTGTTGGACTGGAATTGGAGGTATTAGTATGAACTCATGATTTTATAATATATGGACTAATGTAGAAAATATATAAATGTGTATGTGTAAACACATATATACCTATATTTCCTAGCTCTGTCCTCTGAGAGATCTAAGACACCCCAGTGAAAATGGACACAATCAACCTTCTATATCTTGGTTTCTAAATACCATTCTCTACCAAAAGGGATGACTAACCAGGTGAGGGAAAGTACAAGATGAGCCTGGGATGCCTTGGGGTGACAGAAAATTTTTAAATGTTCAATGATCATAAGGATGTCAAAAGGACAAAGGAGCCAGTTCAAAGGGACTCCCACTGGCCAAACTGAGAACAATTTGAGCATCAAAATAAATAATTATACTAAGAGATCTCAACATACTGTATACAAAAGGAATCCACAAATACTTCCTAATATAAATGAATAAATGCATGAAGGAGAAAGAAAGTTCTTCCTAATAGCAGAATGCCAACTAACAAATGTGGAAGGAGTAATGGAAATAAAGAATCACCATTTGGCAACCTTCAGAGAGGTGGCTGATTCAGGCAGAAGTCATCAGTGAATGATAAGGCTGTAGGTGGATGTTTAATGATAAACAGGCTATTAGCATAACCTCAGAACACCTCCCCACAAATACCAGTAACTTTCAAAGGGAAAAATGGTGAATTTAAGGTGGGGAGATCTGGCAAACACCAACATAACCAGGTGATTAAGGCCAATATTCCAGTGGTGGCCAAGTTGACACTGTGTACCTTCTAATGTGATGTGCTGAGAAGAGCAGAGTACCCTGCCAAGAACATAGGACCTAAGTCTGGTTCTGAAGAAACACCTGCTAGACCCAGGTTGAGAGTCATCTACAGAATGTAAGACCTGTACAACTGCAAGGACTTTAGGAACAGGGAAAGTCTGCGGAACTATTTTACAAAAGACGTGACAAATAAATTTAACATAGATCCTAGATCAGACAGGCAAAAGAGACACTTGGGGAAGTACTGATGAAATATGTATGGGCTCTGTGGACGGTAGTGTTGTACCAGCGTCAACTGCCTGGTTTGGTGATGCAAGAATTAATTTTATGGGCCAACTTGACTGGTTAAGGGATGCCCAGGTAGCTGGGAAATCATTATCTGGGTGTGTCCATGAGGGTGTTTCCAGAAGAGATTAGCGTTTGGATCTGTAGATTGAGTAAAGAAGATGATCCTCACCAATGTGGCTGGGTATCATCCAATCCCCTGAGAGACTGAATAGAGCAAAAAGGCAGAAGAAGAGCAAATTTGCCTGGTTGCTTGAGCTGGGATATGCATCTCCTCCTGCCCTCAGACATCAGAGCTCCTGTTCCCAGGCCTTCAGACTCAGACTGGACTACACTACCAGCTTTCCTCGTTCTTCAGCTTCCAGATGGCAAGACCGCAGGACTTCTCAGCCTCCATGATCCCATGAGCCAATTCTTATAATAAACCTTCTCTTATAAATAGCTATATATGTCCTATTGGTTCCATCTCTTTGGAGAACGCTGACTAATCCTAATGCCATTTTTATAGAAAAAAGTTATACTTATTTTCTCTTTGCCAGACCCATGTGACAGTTTAGTTCAGGGAAAGGGCTCCCATTTAAAGGACTGGCCTATTAAAAATCAACCAGGGCAGGAGGCAAATGATTCAGTGATGTTCTATACCTGATGCCTTGCTTTGATCTTCAATAACTAGTTACTCTCAAGGGCTCTGAGCCTTAACGTTAAATTTCTAGCTCTCCTTGGGAAGTGAATGCCTCTGACTGACTCCACTGACCACCTCTGATTTACATGGTCTGAGTCCATCTGGGGACAGCTCCAGAATTTCTGAAAAGGAGGGGTTTGGGGGCAGACTGACTGAAAGGGGGCTTGCCTTAAAGCTGCATTTGCAGAGCAAGCACACTGTTTTTATTTAGACTGCATGTTTGTTTGGAGACCCTTTGGGCAAACTAGTGGCACTTATGGGGGGGGGGGCTAAAGTGCCCTCCGACCCACCCCCGGCACCTGCCAAGCCACACTTGATGATACCACTGAATCTGCACATGGCTGCGTCAAAACCAGGGCTAGTAGGTCCTCCAGCCTAATGTCCCAGGGAACAATAAAGACACAGGACTAGCTGATTAGTAATTAGGGGGCTGACTAACATTGTTTGGAAGGGGTGAGGCAGGCTATACTGGGCAGGCTGTTTTCCAGAGTGACACCCAGTCTGGCCTGGACTAAGGTATATGAATGATTCACATCTGAGGAGGGAAGGCAAGGTCCATGGGAGCAGGGAGGGGCACAGGCAATGGAGTGCAAGGCAGTAGGCAGACAGGACAAGAGGCTAGGGGTCAGGGGCCGCAGAGGCCAGGCCAGGAGATGAAGAGGAATAAGGATGATGGCATCAGTCTGGGGGAGGAAAGAGGGGGTGGGGACAATCCAGGAAGTCAGACCTTCCTCTCACTGGGCAGTACTCTCCTGGCTCACGAGGCAGGTCAGGCAGAGAGCAACACACACCTCTCAGATTGAAATAAATAATTAGCTTAATTGTTTGTGGCGGGGTGGGGGGATGCCTTGAGTCAGTTTAGTGCTTTGCAGAGTGCACCTGAGAGACTCAAGTTAGCAAGAAGGCACAGGCCAGTGAGGATGGCACAGGGCACCCCAGTTCAACGTCTGATGATCGCCAGTACCACTCTCCTCTGCCTCATTGGCTGATTAGTTAACTCTATGTTTCTGTCCACTAAGAACTGAGATGAGCAGACAGTACAGGTAATTCTAAGAGGGAATTAAAACTTCTTTGGATCTTTGCCCTGTGCCTTCAATCACACAATGTTAGGTAATCTCAGCCCTGAAATTTCTCTTCCTTTCATATTTCCCACAGAGCAGTTTCTCAACCTTTGGCAGAATTTCCTCCTTGAAATCTCATTTGCCATCAGAAGGAAGGAAAGAGGGGTGTGGAGAGACGGCAGCAATGACCACTTAGCACGTCGAACACCCACATGGAGATCTTCCCACCCCCTACAGCCTGCCTGGGGTGTCCCACATCTGGAGGCCCTGTCTCTTTATCCAACATTTATGTGGTCCTCACCAGGTACAAAGCTCTTTCACATGCCTGATTTAATGGGACCCAACACAAGCCATGCAGGTAGCTACAAAAAGGAATTATTATACCCATCGTGTGAATGAGAAAACTGCTTCAGAGATGATAAGTGATTTATTCAAGGTCACAAGAGCTCACAAGAGTGGGGCTGGGATTAGAACCCAGACCCCTGTACTCCGAACTGCCTCTCTAACCCAGCACTGTGAAAGCACAAACTCTCAGGGCTTCTGCAGACAGCTCTGCACCCCTCACCTCCATCTCTCCCATCCATGACAGAACTAAGTTCCAGGGGTCTCCTCCACATAAACACAGAGTCCAGGATTAGGGACAAAGGATCAGCAAGGCCAGACAGGAGGCAGCTCAGTACCTGCAGGAGAAATGATGGAGGGAAGAGCAAAAGGACCATGGCAAGGGAGGAGGAAAGCAAGTAAGGAAAGTGAGCAGAACATCTCTAAATCACCCAGGACTTGGGAATCTATCTTTGCACTCTCACCAGGACAATGTACACTTGCACCATGTTTATAGAAATGTCAATACTTTATCTAGGAGGAAAAGAGGGCAACCAATATATAAGGAATACTTCCTGTATATCAGAGACCCTGCTAAGTGCTTTCTCTTTTCATCTTGGGAGGTGGATATAATCTTCATTTTTACAGACAAGGAAATTAAGGCTTAGAGAGGTGAAGCAAAGTATCCAAGGTCACGAAGCCTGGCCTGGAACAAAGCCTATCTCTCTGCAAAGCCCTGCTCTTCTCTTTACACCACATTAATAATACCTTAGGCCTGGGCTCTGCCATATAGAACCTTGCAATCAGACTTAACCACTCTGCTGGGTATAATCACAGGCCACAGAGCATTTTGAACTAATGTATACTCCACGGAGAATGGTTAATGGGTAATTTGAGTTATAGTAATTCCCATTCAAGTTACAGTGATTTCCCCCTGCCGCGGCCCAAAGAAATAAGACGCTGGGCTTAGGTTATGGTGGATTTCTGCTCCAAGATGAAAAACTTGGGGGAGAGGCAACCAGCCTTGGGCATGTGTGTACCACTCTGAGAATGTGTGCCTTGATTGCTGCCTGGCTACAATGCTGTGTGCGCAGTGGTTTCTCTGTGCCTGTGTGTTTTGGAAAAATGAGAGAGAATTAGCATGTAGATTTTCAACTAGGCTCTGATGGACATACATGAAAATAATCCCACATTGGAGTGTTTTCATTTCAGTCTTCATTCAGAGAAAACATATGCAGATCTGTTCTATCAAACATCTTGTAAAACAGCCAGATACGTAAAATAGATCTGATCTAACAATATAAGGAGGCTGGTAACTACTATTTACGCATTTGTCAGATTTAGAAAAGAAATGTGTTATTTCTTGTTTAATCGAAGCTACAAAGTTTTGAATTCTAAAGACAAAAAAAAAAAGAAAACCTGAAAATGTGCCAAAATAATCTATTTTCCTAGTTACCTGGTAGTAACAATCAATATAAGTTACATCCAGATGATTGGATGTCCAGTCCCTACATGATACAGTCATACTGTCTCATGGCACGAGAAACAAGTCCAGAAGCTTATCTCAAGTACATAAACCTCACTGGTAGGGTTTGCTTGCTGGTCTTTTTAGAATGGCCCAGTTTGCTTAGACAAGCATGGTGTTAATAGAGCCAAGGTTGTGTGTTTCGAACTATATCACTTCTGTTCAGAAAAGAGGAAAACTCTATTCACAGGACTCAGACCACACAAAGTTGGATGCAATTCCTCACTGGAAGCAGGGTGAGCAACCACTGATAGGTAGTTCACTGGAAAACCCAACAACTCTCCTTAACAACACAAAAGTTCATGCATTAATGACATGCTGTGCAGTGCATGAAATAATAAGCGACTTGTAAAGAGATCACCTGTTTGGCATTTACTTTATTCTCCGACTTACAAAAAGCAAGTAGGAACCGTGAGAAGCTAAGCGGCCCTTAACTTCTAAAGTAACGTTCCAAGTCCAGGTAATACTCAGGGCAGCAAAGAAGTGAGGAGGGAGAAGTGTACGACAATGACAGTAACGAAGTACCGGGAACACACTTCGTGGAAAATACTCAGTTTAAAAATGCTTTTGTGGGCAGTTTAAATGACGACCTTAATAAGACTAAATTGTTTCCAATACTCACAGTCACTCCTCAAAGTACTTGCTTGAGAAATTTCTAAGCCATTTTAGGTAGTCGCAACTTGCTGAAGGAAAGCAATAAAGTAACGCTGCTACAGAACAAAGCACTTTTGTCTGCCGGTGGTGAGAGGGGGACCGCGGGGACCGTCACTCTCAAAGCACAACCCCCAACAGTGTCACTAGTTAGTTCGTAATAACCATTTCCCGAATCTCTGAATGCCTTGCTTGGTTCGAGCTGTTCCCTAACACACCACCGGATAGGGAGTAACTGAAGGCTGGAAAATGTTATATCCCTAGGCTCCACGAGAGAACCTCAGTTCACCATCGACGGCTGTAAAACCGAGTTTGGAAAAGAAGCACCTGTGCAAAAGCAGAGCTGAGCCTGCGCCCCGCTCTGCGCTCCTCTGCGCCCAGCCCACCAGCCCACAGCTGGGGCGGGCGCTACGCGGATTCTTTATCCCGACTGCTTCTCCCTCCTAAAATAAAAAAATTCTTAAAAAGAAGGCGGAAAGGGCAAGATGCGCCACACACCGCCCAAAGAGGGCCGTCCCAGGTACTTGGAATGGGTCTGGGGCCCGGGCTGGACGCCAGGCAACCCCGAAAAGCCTCCCCACGCGCCCCGGCCGGCCGCTGCTCCGGGAACCCACTCACCGCTCACGCTCGCCCGCGCCGCGGAGCCCGGGAGCGGAGACCCCTGCTGCTGCCGCATGCCCTCGGGGCCGAGCACGACAGGGAGACCGGGGGCCGGGCGCGAGCAGCCGAGGGGGACGCGGCGAGCGGGCGGGCGGCGGCGCGCCTCTTCTCCAGCGGACGCTGAGACCCGCCCGGAACCCGAGGAGAGCTTGGCAGAGCGAGGGGTGACGCCCAGGGGGCGGAGGGGCCGCGTCCCGCCCTGCTCCTCCCCGCCCCTCCCCGCCCCTCCCCGCCCTCCCCGACCTTTCCCACGGGAGAGCGCCCCCCACCGGCGAGGCCCGGATCGGCGCTCGGGGGCTCTTCTGCTGATGCCCTTCTGCCCGGGACTGGTCCCCAGGAGTGCGGCCGGCCTCCAGGGGGAGATGGCGCCCACTAAAGGACCGCTAGCACCCACAGGCCCTACAGGGCCGTACCTCGGAGCCCTGTATTAAATCACTGTCCTCCTGTCCCTCTCCTCACTCTCCTCACACTGCGGGGAGAGATTTGTTTGAAGTGGCTTCAGGGAAGTACAGCCCACGTGTGAGGCAAGCTCACCGCCAGGCTGACCGCTTGCTCTAAAACTCCAGCTCCAAAGCTATCTGAGGGAGCAGGCAGCCCCCAGAGGCCACAGGTGTTCACAGACATTTGGCTTGGGACCCTTCCTGGGCACCTTTTTATTGAAACAGGAAACAAAAAATATTTAAAGTTCTTGTAAGAGAAATCTGGGCCTCTTGGGGTCAACAGTCTTGGATACTTTGTTTTTCAAAGCTGAAATATGAAGCCTCCACTGACCCACCTTTAGTAAAGAAGAAAGGTGCAAAGTAAAACAATGTTTGTCGTGAAGACTTTGTTCTCTCTGAGCTCTGCAAAGCAAAAAGAGGGCACAGACGTGCAGAGAGTTGGGTTCTCCCCGTGACCTCAGGAGGGAAATATTGTGAGTCCTTCCCCCTCATTCTTTAAAACCTTGGAAAAAACTGAGAGCATATGCGGGAGATGTCTTCCTGTAGCCCTTTGCCATTCATTTGTTCGTTCATTCATCATTCAGTATTGATATTGGGCCTTTCTGTATGCCAACTAGGACCCATATTCCAGGAAACAATCTGGACGATAACCTGCCTTTTACCATCAAAGAAATTCCACTCTCTCTGAAAATAATGTTTTAATAATGTTTTATTCCTTGTGCAATGGATCTCATCCCATAGGCCATGACAGCGTGGTGTGCCTCAAACCTTCACAGGGATTGGACTGTATTTTGATCAACATGTGCCCAAATTATTGTTGCTTCACCTGGGTGTGCAGAAAATGACTCTGTTGTCTTACAGATGAACTGCGTAGAGAGAGATACAACTTGCAAAGTTAATGCTAAAGAAAGATCATGTTTACCCGCACAAGCAAAACTCTTGCAGATGATATACATGAGAATGAGGCCAGGGGAGTGAACAGCTCAACTCAAATAGTACAGTGCTGAAGGGCAATGTAGTGAACACAAAAATTCTCAACCACCAGCACTTAGCAAATGCTTGACTCAACAGATGTGTAGTATATTGAGTGAGTAACTTGTTGTAGGCTGGACTGGGAACTGTTAAGTACCACTTAGAGCCTACTTTTTGCTGGGAAATTTGTTCCAAGTTCCAAACAACTTATTAGCAAAGGCACTTTGGCAACACATTATGTTGTAACTTGAGAACTTCCTGAACTGGATTCTGTAGAGCCAGATGCGATTACCTTTAATGTATGAATCCTTAAAAAAGAAGAAAGGATAAGGAAACATGGTGAACTGTGTTGCAAAAGGAAGAAGGCATTCTAACTAGATGGTTTTCAACAAATGTGGCTCAGATCTGAGCAGAAGACAAGGAAGTGATGTAGGAAAGAGATGCAGAGGGGAGGGGGCAGAGAGAACATCCAGTTTATTGACCTACAGGCAGGAACAGGAAAAAGAAGACGAGGCAAAGTAAAGAGAAAGATGTGGCCCCAAATTCTGGTTTTTAGGAAGAAACTCAGGGATTATCCACCAGAACTTTCTTTAAGTCTTCATAGGGTCTACAGTGTCTCGCTTCTCTACCAAATTTTTTTTTTTTAAATCAGTAAAACCAAATTAAAATTAACATCAAAAAATGGTGAACACAAAGCCTGAGGGTATACTTTGCCTTAAAGAGCACTGGCTGGAAAATCATTCAAAACTTTTTCAACAAACATTTGCTGATCAGCTGCCTGTATACAAAGTGTTGTATTTTGTGTTCCTGGAGATGTGAAGATTTATAACATTGTTTCTATAAGGGGAGGTGGGGCTGGAATTCTACAGCGCTTGATGGAAAAGAATAGCGATGGCTGAAGGAACAATTATGGCCTTGGAGAACTTGTGTCAGCCAGCATTTACTTGGCAGGGAATAAATGCTGCAAAATAAATAAATAAGCAAATAAAACTAAAAACAGGCCAGCCATCTGCCACAGTGAGAAGCAATGTGGGACAGAGGCACAACTTCTCCCTCTCAGGATTTATGAAAAGTGGTTCATGTTCTTCTGCCCCCAACTCAGGTGGGACCCCCAAGTATAAGGGCAGGAGCTCATAGATTTGTCCTTCTTATCTTTGGGAAGTATATGAACTGAATCACTGTTCAGTTTTGCTCATCTGTACTAATTAGCAATGAGGATGCTTACAGCAGGTGAATGGTGTGAGGAAGTGGAATGGCAGCTGGAAAGTGAGATGTGAGTGGGACTCCAAATAACAGTTAGCTAGAAGGTTCTGAGGAAAGCCTGAGCAAAAGGTTAACTCTAAAGAAACCAAAGGAAAAGAGAGATGGCACAAGCAAGGTGATGGCCATGCAGAGTATCTCTCGACTGCATGTAACTTCAAGGGGAAAGCCATATTGAAAATCACAGTAATAGTCCCAAAATACCAAAACATCAAAATTCAACATCAACTTAAACTTCATTTAAATTGAGCAAACCATCTCATATGACATGTGTGAATCATTCAAAAATACTTCTTAGATATTCATCCCATCACTACTTAATTCTGCATAGTTTTATGTTTGCAAAAAGAGTAACCAATTTTGAAAATAAAAGTCATGATGGGGATATTGCTTTAGCAGATATGAAAATACATTATAAAACCATAATAACTAGGATGCCCCAGGACCCAGATTTGTGATTTGCAAAAGATGTGTGCTCTTGAGCTTCAAAGGGCTAAATGCTGAAAGAAGCTGAACATAAACTTTTTTCCCCCATAAACAATCAACTAAAAGAAAGCAGATGAAGAACCAGACCACCCTCCCTGGAGACTAGATAAGGTTCTCCCTTACTGGAGAGGAGAACTGAGCTGGAGGAGAAGCAACCCTGATAGCCTTGAGCATGAAGTAGCTGACTTCTCACCGTTCCTCAAGCTAAATTATTAGAGAAACATAGATCCTTCCCCTTAAGTTATGAACCCAGGAATAGTGTGGTAGATTGTATTATTTAAAAACATAAGCTGCCCCTCCCTGGGGGAGAATTATACTTCTCTGCTTATCCATTTGACTTCTTTGGTCAATAAAGTGTGAGCTGGACTACTAGCCAGAACAAAGTTCTTTCTGTTCTCTCTTCCTCTATGCTGATATCAGCAATGTCCCAGACAGAGACAGTTCCATCATCCAGTTCCTGGATCCAGGAGTAAAGAGGGCGTGGACCAGCAGTACCATGCCTGACGCAGGAATGACATACACGTGAGAAATAAACCTTTGTCCTTTTAAGCCACTGAGATTTGGGGAGCATTTGTCACCACATCATAATCTAACTTATCGTCATTAATACAAGCAGAGACATACTGTGCCCTGCTGTGCATCTGAGACTTGGGTAGGAAACTTTCTTGCATGTGTTCTCCATGCTATGGTGATAAGGGAACAGCAATATTGAAGTGGTGACATGGCATAGTTAGACGTAGGAGGAACTGAATCCACTGTCTAAGTGTTCTGTGGGCCCCAGACTGAGGCAGGAAAACACTGACTGTTTGGAAGTCAGTTCTGTATGGAAAAGTACCTAAAGGGACATATACTGGCAGTGGGTGCACCAGGGATAGAGCCAGAATCCAAAGACTCACCTCTTAAAAGAATGTATACTATGGGTTCATTACCCACCCATTCAACCCCAACACCTGAATACTAATAAGTCCATTCAGGTCTCAGATGTCACAACAGGGAGAAAATGCGAGGAGCAGAAGCCTAAGTATAAACTTCAAATGACCAAGACTGCTGAATTTGCCTGTCAGTGATAGAAATAGGAGGTTCAAGATAGAATTTAGATCCACTTTTAGAAAAATAGTTATATGTTTGCCTGCCTCAGTTTGCAGCCTGAGAAATGTGTACATACTACACCAAGATACTTTAAGAACACATCATGGAGGTTGCATATATTCAACCACTGTGGGGTGCTGAGAGTCTAGGCAGGCAAAGCTAAAGCCACGCATGGACAAGGAGAACACCTTATATGATAGGCCAGTTTCTGTTCCCAAACCTGACACTCAAGCTATGACTAGATATTTGCCCTGTCTGAGAAGCCATCAAGAACCTGCTACTAGCAACACTTTCAGCTGCACAAATATTTATTCTGGTAACCTGAAAAAGAAGAAGCAAATAGTTGTAAATAAATCTTGTCAGAATTTTCTGCATTCCATGCACTAAACTTCTTTTCCTTGTCTTGCAAAAGAAAGCTGTAATATGACCCTAACGTTCTCATCTCAGGGATTGATTGTTTCAATTGGATTTGATGGATACTGTCTGGGTTAATATTTAATGTTTCTTGTATAATTTGAATAATAATACAGAAGACTGAGACATGAGTAAACTATGAAAACAATCTGAGCTATTAACCTTTAGTCAATTTAAAACAGAGGACTGATTCATTCAAAATAGAAGATCAAGAGAAGTTTTCATTCTTTTTTTTTTAATGTAGTAAACTTTGAAACCAAAAAATATAAAATAAAATAGGGTTCTGTGATTTTATGAAAGAAGCACATTGTAATAACTACATCACATAATTTTATACTTGGCTTTACAATCATTAATGAATATTTCTTTCTTACAAACAAGAAAATATGTCATGATAAGTTATTTTGCTACAATTGAAGTTTTTTTAGAAGGCTCAATTCTCAGCTCCTTTTAATTTCTGGGTCATGGCTTATTACTTTGATTATGTTGTATTATGGTGGGAATGAACATAGTGGAGGCAAAGAACAATGAGAGAAGCATGAATATTAGTAAGAAGAATACTGACTTGTGTGTAGAAATAAATATTAAATAAATAAATATTGTGAAAACCAAAAAGATTTTTAAAAGACATAAGACTTTATCATAGAAGACTGTTTGAATTAAAGTACCTATAACTTCTAAGACTTGCTGTCAAGTTCAAAAACTTTAGTATACTCTACCATATTCACTAGTTATACAAACTTGGCCAGTTTCACTCAGTCTTTACAACTATAAATGTAATAATGTACTTACCTCAAACTGCAGTGAAAATTAACAAGAAATATTATACTATAGTAATTTTTTTAAAGATGAGATTATTACTAGAAAAATAAAACAGGGTTATTTCATGATGTTAAAAGGGTCAATTCATCAAATAACAGACCTTCAAAATGTATGAAATAAAAACTAACAGAACTAAAAGGAGAAATAGACAAATCCATACTCATAGTTGGAGATTTCTTTTTTTTTTAAAGAGTTAGGTGGTGACTTTTATTCCAACCTCCCACCCAGGACAGAAATTCTTCCTGAAGGAGGATTCTAGGCCTCAAGTATCCGGTTGAAGGTGACCAGAGCTTGGAAAGTTCCTGACATGGTAAGTCAGGACATCCAATTTAAGAACAGATGTAATGTTAGAAAAGTTTTCTTTATGTAGAGCCAGATCTGTCTCCATATGTAACTTCCAGCAATTTGATCCTGGTTCAGGCCTTAGGAGCTATTTTTTTTTTTTGAATCTTAGAATTTTATTTATTTTTTTATACAGCAGGTCCTTATTAGTTATCCATTTTATACATATTAGTGTATACATGTCAATCCCAATCTCCCAATTCATCACACCACCACCCCCACCCCCCAGCCACATTCCCCCCACCTTGGTGTCCATACGTTTGTCCTCTACGTCTGCGTCTCAATTTCTGCCCTGCAAACCAGTTCATCTGTACCATTTTTCTAGGTTCCACGTATATGCATTAATATATGATATTTATTTTTCTCTTTCTGACTCACATCACTCTGTATGACAGTCTCTAGATCCATCCACATCTCTACAAATGACCCAATTTCGTTCCTTTTTATGACTGAGTAATATTCCATTGTATATATGTACCACATCTTCTTTATTCATTCGTCTGTCGATGGACTTTTAGGTTGCTTCCATGACCTGGCTATTTTAAATAGTGCTGCAATGAATACTGGGGTGCATGTGTCTTTTTGAATTATGGTTTTCTCTGGTTATATGCCCAGTAGTGGGATTGCTGGGCCATATGGTAATTCTATTTTTAGTTTTTTAAGGAACCTCCATACTGTTCTCCATAGTGGCTGTATCAATTTACATTCCCACCAACAGTGCAAGAGGGTTCCCTTTTCTCCACACCCTCTCCAGCATTTGTTGTTTGTAGATTTTCTGAGGATGCCCATTGTAACTGGTGTGAGGTGATACCTCATTGTAGTTTTGATTTCCATTTCTTTAATAATTAGTGATGTGGAGCAGCTTTTCATGTGCTTCTTGGCCATCTGTATGTCTTCTTTGGAGAAATGTCTATTTAGATCTTCTGCCCATTTTTGGATTGGGTTGTTTGTTTTTTTAATATTGCACTGCATGAGCTGTTTATATATTTTGGAGACTAATCCTTTGTCCGTTGATTTGTTTGCAAATATTTTCTCCCATTCTAAGGGTTGTCTTTTCATCTTGTTTGTAGATTTCTTTGCAAAAGCTTTAAAGTTTCATTAGGTCCCATTTATTTATTTTTGTTTTTATTTTCATTACTCTAGGTGGTGGATCAAAAAAGATCTTGCTGTGATTTATGTCAAAGAGTGTTCTTCCTATGTTTTCCTCTAAGAGTTTTATAGTGTCCGGTCTTACATTTAGGTCTCTAATCCATTTTGAGTTTATTTTTGTGTATGGTGTTAGGGAGTGTTCTAATTTCATTTACATGTAGCTATCCAGTTTTCCCAGCACAACTTATTGAAGACCCTGTCTTTTCTCCATTGTATATCCTTGCCTCCTTTGTCATAGATTAGTTGACCATAGGTGTGTGGGTTTATCTCTGGGCTTTCTATCCTGTTCCATTGATCTATATTCCTGTTTTTGTGCCAGTACCATATTGTCTTCATTACTGTAGCTTTGTAGTATAGTCTGAAGTCAGGGAGCCTGATTCCTCCAGCTCCGTTTTTTTCCCTCAAGACTGCTTTGGCTATTCAGGGTCTTTTGTGTCTCCATACAAATTTTAAGATTTTTTGTTCTAGTTCTATACAAAATGCCATTGGTAATTTGATAGGGATTGCATTGAATCTGTAGATTGCTTTGGGTAGTATAGTCATTTTCACAATATTGATTCTTCCAATCCAAGAACATGGTAAATCTCTCCATCTGTTTGTATCATCTTTAATTTCTTTCATCAGTGTCTTATAGTTTTCTGCATACAGGTCTTCTGTCTCCCTAAGTAGGTTTATTCCTAGGTATTTTATTCTTTTTGTTGCAGTGGTAAATGGGAGTGTTTCCTTAATTTCTCTTTCAGATTTTTCATCATTAGTGTATAGGAATGCAAGAGATTTCTGTGCATTAATTTTGTATCCTGCAACTTTATCAGATTCACTGATTAGCTCTAGGAGTTTTCTGGTGGCATCTTTAGGATTCTCTATGTATAGTATCATGTCATCTACAGTGACAGTTTTACTTCTTCTCTTCCAGTTTGTATTCCTTTTATTTCTTTTTCTTCTCTGATTGCCGTGGTAGGACTTCCAAAACTATGTTGAATAATAGTGGCGAGAGTGGACATCCTTGTCTTGTTCCTGATCTTAGAGGAAATGCTCTCAGTTTTTCACCATTGAGGATGATGTTTGCTGTGCGTTTGTCATATATGGCCTTTATTATGTTGAGGTAGGTTCCCTCTATGCCCACTTTCTGGAGTGTTTTTATCATAAATAGATGTTGAATTTTGTCAAAAGCTTTTTCTGCATCTATTGAGAGGCTCATATGGTTTTTCTTCTTCAATTTGTTAATATGGTGTATCACATTGATTGATTTGTGTATATTGCAGAATCCTTGCATCCCTGGGATAAATCCCACTTGATCATGGTGTATGATCCTTTTAATGTGCTGTTCTATTCTGTTTGCTAGTATTCTGTTGAGGATTTTTGCATTTATATTCATCAGTGATATTGGTCTGTAATTTTCTTTTTTTGTAGTATCTTTGTCTGGTTTTGGTATCAGGGTGATGGTGGCCTCATTGAATGAGTTTGGGAGTGTTCCTTCCTCTGCAATTTTTTGGAAGAGTTTGAGAAGGATGGGTGTCAGCTCTTCTCTAAATGTTTGATAGAATTCACCTGTGAAGCCATCTGGTCCTGGACTTTTGTTTGTTGGAAGATTTTTAATCACAGTTTCAATTTCATTACTTGTGATTGGTCTGTTCATATTTTCTGTTTCTTCCTGGTTCAGTCTTGGAAGGTTATGCTTTTCTAAGAATTTGTCCATTTCTTCCAGGTTGTCCATTTTATTGGCATAGAGTTGCTTATAGTAGTCTCTTAGGGTGCTTTGTATTTCTGCGGTGTCTGTTGTAACTTCTCCTTTTTCATTTCTAATTTTATTGATTTGAGTCCTCTTCCTCTTTTTCTTGATGAGTCTGGCTAATGGTTTATCAATTTTGTTTATCTTCTCAAAGAACCAGCTTTAATTTTACTGATGTTTGCTATTGTTTTCTTTGTTTCTATTTCATTTATTTCTGCTCGGATCTTTATGATTTCTTTCCTTGTACTAACTTTGGGTTTTGTTTGTTCTACTTTCTCTAGTTCCTTTAGGTGTAAGGTTAGATTGTTTATTTGAGATTTTTCTTGTTTCTTGAGGTAGGCTTGTATTGTTATAAACTTCCCTCTTAGAACTGCTTTTGCTGCATCCCATAGGTTTTGGATTGTCATGTTTTCGTTGTAATTTGTCTCTAGGTATTTTCTGATTTCCTCTTTGATTTCCTCAGTGATCTCTTGGTTATTTAGGAACGTATTGTTTAGCCTCCATGTGTTTGTGTTTTTTATGTTTTTTTCCCTGTAATTGATTTCTAATCTCATAGCGTTGTGGTCAGAAAAGATGCTTGATATGATTTCAATTTTCTTAAATTTACTGAGGCTTGATTTGTGACCCATGATGTTATCTATCCTGGAGAATGTTCCATTCGCACTTGAGAAGAAAGTGTAATCTGCTGGGTTTGGATAGAATGTCCTATAAATATCAATTAAGTCCTTCTTGTTAATGTATCATTTAAAGCTTGTGTTTCCTTATTTATTTTCATTTTGAATGATCTGTCCATTGGTGAAAGTGGAGTGTTAATATCCCCTACTATGATTGTGTTACTGTCGATTTCCCCATTTATGGCTGTTAGTATTTGCTTTATGTATTGAGGTACTCCTATGTTGGGTGCATAAATATTTACCATTGTTATATCTTCTTCTTGGATTGATCCCTTGATCATTATGTAATGTCCTTCCTTGTCTCTTATAACATTCTTTACTTTAGAGTCTATTTTATCTGATATGAGTATTGCTACTCCAGCTTTCTTTTGATTTCCATTTGCATGGAATATCTTTTTCCATCCCCTCACTTTCAGTCTATATGTGTCTCTAGGTCTGAAGTGGGTCTTTTGTAGACAGCATATATATGGGTCTTGTTTTTGTATCCATTCAGCAAGCCTGTGTCTTTTGGTTGGAGCATTTAATCCATTCACGTTTAAGGTAATTATCAATATGTATGTTCCTATTACCATTTTCTTAATTGTTATGGGTTTGTTTTTGTAGGTCCTTTACTTCTCTTGTGTTTCCCACTTAGAGAAGTTTCTTTAGCATTTGTTTTAGAGCTGGTTTGGTGGTGCTGAATTCTCTTACCTTTTGCTTGTCGGTAAAGGTTTTAATTTCTCCGTCAAATCTGAATGAGATCCTTGCCGGGTAGAGTAACCTTCACTGTAGGTTCTTCCCTTTCATCACTTTAAATATATCATGTCACTCCCTTCTGGCTTGTAGAGTTTCTGCTGAGAAATCAGCTGTTAACCTTATGGGAGTTCCCTTGTCTGTTATTTGTCATTTTTCCCTTGTTGCTTTCAATATTTTTTCTTTGTCTTTAGTTTTTGTCAGTTTGATTTCTATGTGTCTTGGCATATTTCTCCTTGGTTTTATCCTGCCTGGGACTCTCTATGCTTCCTAGACTTGAGTGGCTATTTCCTTTCCCATGTTAGGGAAGTTTTAGACTATACTCTCTTCAAATATTTTCTTAGGTCCTTTCTCTCTCTCTTCTCCTCTGGGACCCCTGTAATGTGAATGTTGTTGTGTTCAGTGTTGTCCCAGAGGTCCCTTAGGCTGTCTTCCTTTCTTTTCATTCTTTTTTCTTTATTCTGTTCCATGGCAGTGAATCCCACCATTCTGTCTTCCAGGTCACTTACTTATCCGTTCTTCTGCCTCAGTTATTCTGCTATTGATTCCTTCTAGTGTATTTTTCATTTCAGTTATTGTATTGTTCATCTCTGTTTGTTTGTTCTTTAATTTTTCTAGGTGTTTGTTCTTTAATTCTTCTAGGTCTTTGTTAAACATTTCTTGCATCTTCTCGATCTTTACCTCCATTCTTTTTCCAAGGTCCTGGATCATCTTCACTATCATTTTTCTGAATTCTTTTTCTGGAAGGTTGCCTATCTCCACTTCATTTAGTTGTTTTTCTGGGGTTTTATCTTGTTCCTTCATCTAGTACATAGCCCTCTGCCTTTTCATCTTGTCTATCTTTCTGTGAATGTGGTTTTTGTTCCACAGGCTGCAGGATTGTAGTTCTTGCTTCTGCTGTCTGCCCTCTGGTGGATGAGGCTATCTAAGAGGCTTGTGCAAGTTTCCTGATGGGAGGGATTGGTGGTGGGTAGAGATGGCTGTTGCTCTGATGGGCAGAGCTCAATAAAACTTTAATCCACTTGTCTGCTGATGGGTGGGGCTGGGTCCCCTCCCTGTTGGTTGTTTGGCCTGAGGCGACCCAACACTGGAGCCTACCTAGGCTCTTTGGTGGGGCTAATGGCGGACTCTGGGGGGGCTCACGGAAAGGAGTACTTCCCAGAACTTCTGCTGCCAGTGTCCTTGTCTTCATGGTGAGCCAGAGCCACCCCCTGCCTCTGCAGGAGACCCTCCAACACTAGCAGGTAGGTCTGGTTCAGTCTCCTATGGGGTCACCGCTCCTTCCCCTGGGTCCCGATGCACACACTACTTTGTGTGTGCCCTCCAAGAGTGGAGTCTCTGTTTCCCCCAGTCCTGTCGACGTCCTGCAATCAAATCCCACTAGCCTTCAAAGTCTGATTTTCTAAGAATTCCTCCTCCTGTTGCCAGACTCCCAGGTTGGGAAGCCTGACATGGGGGCTCAGAACCTTCACTCCAGTGGGTGGACTTCTGTGGTAGAAGTCTTCTCCAGTTTGTGTGTCACCAACCCAGCAGTTATTGGAATTGATTTTACTGTGATTGCACCCCTCCTACCGTCTCATTGTGGCTTCTCCTTTGTCTTTGGATGTGGGGTATCTTTTTTTGCTGAGTTCCAGTGTCTTCCTGTCGATGATTGTTCAGCAGTTAGTTGTGATTCCGGTGCTCTCACAAGAGGGAGTCATAGTTGGAGATTTTAACATCTGTTTCTCAGTAATTTATAGGATAGGTAGGCAAAAAATTAGATTATAGATTATTTGAACAACACTATCGAGCAACTTGACCTAGTTGGCATTTATTAAACATTAGACCCCATCAACTACAAAATACATATATTTTTAAGTGCACATGTAACAGTCACAGACCATATTCTGAATCATAAAACAAGTTTCCATAAATCTAAGAGGACTGAAATTATTCTCTGGCCAAAATGGTAATAAATTAGAAGCCAATAACAAAAAGATATCTAGAAAATCCTCAAATATCTGTAAATTAAGTAACATATAGCAGAATAACCTGTTGGTCCAAGAAGCAATCACAAGAGAATTCAGAAAATATTTTCAACTGAATGATAATGAAAACATTACATATCAAAATTTATGGGCTGCAGCCAAAACAGTATTTAAAGGGATGTTTATAGCTTTAATTACTGATAATAGAAGGAAATAAAGTTTAAAAATCAATGACCTAAACTTCTACCTTAAAAAGTTAGAAAAAGAAGAGCAGAAGTTCTCTTGGGGCCCTTTCCAGTGAATCACTGACCGTCTGATTTCTATCACTATATCTTAGTTTTCTTTGTTCTAGAACTTCATATATAGAACCATATACTATATCTGGCTTCTTTCACTCAACTTAATGCTTTTGATATTTACCCCAGTTGTTGTATTAGTAGTTCATTACTTTTTGTTGTTTTTGTTGAGTAGTATTCTATTGTGTGGATATTTAAAAATGTATTCATTTATCTGTTAATGGACATTTGTATTATTTCCGGTTTTTAGCTACTACAAATAAGACTGCTCTGAATACTGCTATACAAGTCTTTTTGTGGACATATGTTCTCATTTCTCTTGAGTAAATAACTGTAAGTGGAATTGCTGAGTCATGGAGCAGGTGTATGTTTAAATGTGTAAGTAATGGCTAAATAGGTTTTCAAAAGGTTGTACCATTCTATACTCTTCTTGGCAATATACGAGACTCCCAGTTGGTTCACTTTTTGCCAACATTTGGTATCCTTAGTCTTTCTAATTTTAGTCATTATAGTGTGTGTGAAGTGGTATCTCATGGCAGTTTAAATTTGTGTTTCCCTGGTGACTTTTGATCATCTTTTCATGTGCTTATTAGCATTCATTTATATTCTTGAAGTGTCTGTTCAAGTATTTTGCCCACTTTAAAATTGGGTTGTCTTTTTATTATCGCTCTTGTGTCTAATAGTAATCACAGGATGCCCAATTATCTAATAAAAAGTAGGACATTTATGAGACTTACCTATGATTTCACCTAAAAGGCAGGGAAAAGGCCTGATCATACATCAGGATTAAATGGGAATTTGGGGAAATATTACAATTATAATCTCTTTATATCTTATGAGTCCTGCTCATACAAGAAGTTGAAAATATAGCAAGACACTTTTAAAAGAAAATAAGACAGTAAAAAAAGAGAACCAAAAAGAACTTCTGGAAATGAAAAATTGAGTCATTTAAATTTAAAAAAAAATCAGTGAACCACTTGAACAAAAATTTTAAAACCTCTGAAGAGAGAATTAATGAACTGAAAGATATTACCTAAAGAAATTCATTACACTGTAGCAGAAAGAAAAAAGGGGGATTAAAATATGAAAGAAAGATTAGGAGATACCAAAAAGAGAAGGTTCAACAGGTTTATAATCAGAGTTTCAGGAAGCCAGATAAGAAAGAATGGGCAGAAAGAAATACTATTTTTTTAAACTACTGACTCAGTATTTTTCAGAATTGAAGAAGACATACATTTTCTGATTCAAGAACCACCACTACCTCAAACAAGTAAATTTTAAAAATACACACACACACACACACACACATACACACACACACACATGCTGAAGTATTAAAGATGAGTAAATCTTAAAAGCAACCAGTGAGAAAAGACAGTTTACTTAGACTGATAACATTTCTCAACAGCAAGAGACCAGGGCATTGGAATACCATTACCATTTAATTTAATTTCCAGCTAAAGAGTTAAATATTGACAACCGAGTGTGAAATAAAGATGTTTTTCAAAAGAAGACAGACTCGATAAAAGAGCTACTAAAGAAAAAAGGAAATTAAACCCAGAAAGAGGAAGTGGTTTGCAAAAAGCCTTTTTACTAAGATAAGTGGTAAAACTATGAGTAAATCTGAATAAACATTGCCTGTACCAGACAATAAGTAAAAATAACAATTAATGAGGGAAAGGAGATAGAAAAAGGAAGTAAATTACTAGACAAGAAAATCATGTAAGACAGACAGTAAATGGAAAATGAGGGTGACCTGAGGCAAAAGACCAAGGTTCTTATGCAATTAAAGAGTAATATTAAAATTTTGATTAACTTGAAGGACTTCCCTGGTGGTCCAGTGGTTAAGATTCCATGCTCCCAATGCAGGGAACCAGGGTTTGATCCCTGGTCAGGGAACTAGAGCCTGCATGCCGCAACTAAGAGCCCACGTGACACAAAACTAAGACCCAGTGCAGCCCAATAAATATTCTTAAAAAAATTTTTTTTATTAACTTGAGACTTTTCTAAGTCAGGTAAAAGGTTCAAAAGTTAAGAGTAAATGCTAAAAGAAAAGAAATAGAAGGGAATAAAGAAAAGCTCCACTAATCCAACAGAAGGAAAGGAGGGGGAAAGAAATGAGAAAAAAAGAGCATAATTTATGAAAAATAAAAATTAGGATTGTAGAAATACGTCCAAATGTGTCTGTTGTCACAGCAGCGTAAACAAAATAAACTATCCAGTTTAAATATAGATGCTTTGATTGGGCTAACAAATCCAGCTACATGCTATTTGAATGAGATATATTTAAGTCATAATGATAAGAAATATATACTAAGCAAAGATTAACCAAAAGAAAGCCTCTGTAACTCTATCAATATCCAACAAATGAGACCTTAAGGCAAAAAGTATTTGAGATAAAGAGAATCCTCACATACATAAATTATTCTCCAAGAAACTACTTTGCTAAATAAAAAAGCACAGTTTTGGCTATAAAACTGTTTTTTCCTAACTTCCCTTGCAACCTTTAGAGAAGTATTTCTGCTGGAAAAAATAATAATAATAACCCCTTTCCATCCCACCTCCCAAATAAATCAGATCTAGAAATTACTAAGTTTAGTTCTTTTATCTTTCCTTTTAAATTAACCCCATGGCAATTTAAAAGGTTTTAAGCTGCTTGCAATTTTCAGCAATGTCAAAAGAAAAGGAAATCATGTTGAGTGTTTGTATTATTTTATTTATTAAATCCTGATTGCAAAGAGCAGCAAAAGGAATTATAGATTTAAGTGAGGGTTCTCTGCAAGTTGGGAACACTGACTATAGTGTATCAGCAATTATATTAAATATTAAAAATTATAAAAGAAATGAAAGTTTCCAGGCAGAACAGTAGGTAGTTTCAGTAACTGAGTTCCTCTTTTGCCAGGTTTCAGATGCATTTCTTAGAATGCATGGGCATTTCAATTAACTTTCTTTATTTAGTTTTTCTGTTTGTGAAAGAATATAATTTCTCCATATATAAAATAGGGATAATAAAACTTGCTCTACCTAGTGCAAGGTTATTGTCAGAATAAAACTAAATAGTACATGTGGCAGCCCTTTGAGAACCTTTTAGTATTTACTATTTTTTAGTTTTATTTATTTATTTATTTATGGCTGTGTTGGGTCTTCGCCTCTTTGCGAGGGCTTTCTCTCTAGTTGTGGCAAGTGCAGGCCACTCTTCATCGCGGTGCGCGGGCCTCTCACCATCGCGGCCTCTCTCGTTGCGGAGCACAGGCTCCAGACGCACAGGCTCAGCAATTGTGGCTCACGGGCCCAGTTGCTCCGCGGCACGTGGGATCCTCCCAGGCCAGGGATCGAACCCGTGTCCCCTGCATTGGCAGGCAGATTCTCAACCACTGCGCCACCAGGGAAGCCCCTAGTATTTACTATTGAATGTAAGATGTTATTATGAATCCATGGTCCTAGGATGGATTGCTAGTATTAGCTTTACCCACCATTTCTTGAACATGCCTGTAGAATCTTAATTATCTGTTATTGTGCTTTGTCTAATGTTTAAGAGTAAAACTACTCCCATTCATACAGTTACACAAATATAAGCAAATCATGGCCCACTAAAACAATTCTCACCGTTCATCTCTCTCTCACTGGAAATGCACACATTGGAGTTACATGTATACCAAAGAGAAGGAAAACTTGTTTCAGTGTTTAGTGTAAAGAAGTGTTTTTTCTTAATGGTTGGTTTTGTAGCTCTTGTACGTTTGGTTAGAACGTCTAACCCATCATTCTTATTTAGGTGACCCTGAATTTTTGAGGTGGAGACATGAGTCTGGCAAAAAAAAAAAGTCGTCAAAATAGTAGTGAAGAGGGGGTGAGATGGAATGCGCAGTGGATATGATATAGCAGTGTTCCCTCCAAAAGCAATGGCCGCCTTCTCTTTCTGTGAAGTCTGTGGATTCACACAAACATAGCTGCAGAAAGAGTACGTGCGCTGACCTGTCAAAAAGCTGGGAGCTGGGTGAACAAAGACAAGTCACTCCATCTCTCTGAGCCTCCATTTTCCCATATATAAAATAAGGATAAGAAAGTCTACTAAATAGGGTCTTCAATCCACAGCTCAGTCTGTCTCCTCTTGCACTTCAGGAGATCAAGTGCTCTTTGTAAGCTATCACCAAGACCTCTGGCTCTCACACTAGGCCTTTAACTACTTCTTCTCAGCCTTAGTTTCTCATCTCTCTGCAGAGGGCCAGTCAACTTAGAAGTAATCAGCCAACTCTACTGTCTTTGTAGGCATTCTTCTCCCCATATCTTCAAAATGACCGAGTCATCCTGAATCATCACAGCTGCAATGGCATTCCTGACCACCAGGACGCATTCCCAGGTCACCGGTAGTGAAATCTTTGGCAACTGGGCCACTATCTTGTATCAGAGACTATGTGTGCCCCACCTACCACTCAGGACGGTATCCTCTTCACCCACCAGGGATGAGTTAACCAGTCCCAAATCTCCATCTTAACACCTGTTTTCAACCACCTGTTTCTATATCACTTTGTGTTAGTTCAGACCCTCCAAGAGGCAGATGCTGGGAAATGCAAAAGAATTTGCAGGGAGAGGGAGTGGCTGTGAGGGAAAAAGGGGAGTGAGCCAGAGGAGGCAGGGATGGCTGTCAGACAATGCCAGTCTGACCTCATGAAGGAGGGAGAAGAAGATGAAGTGCTGGGTACGAGAGTCTTAGATGCAACCCAGTTCGAAGAGGAATTCAGCCAGGCTTCTGGGAGCCCATCAGAGGGGTCCCTGTCTGGCAGGAACGGACCTGCCTTATGATTGTTGCTGCGTTCACTCATTGGCCAGAGCAGTCAGTGGAAAGTGGGATCTCCACACAGATGGATTCTGTGCACAGCAGCCGGGACAGTCATCAGTTAGGCTTCTCACGTTGGGAGATCTGAGTTGTGCATTTTTATGGCCACTATAATGATGGAGAAACTGGACAACATCTTGACAGGGTGATCAAAATAGATATTACCCATGAGGAGCACACCAGTATCATGTGCTTCTAGATATGATACCGTGAGGAGGACACCACAATGCTTCCGTGGTATTCCTACCAAAAATATATAACCTATATGTAATCATGAAGAAACATCAACAAATCCAAATTAAGGGGCTGTATGTAAAATAATGACCAGTATTCTTCAAAAATCTCAGTGTCATGAAAGACAAAGTCTGAGAAAGTGTTCTAGATGAAAGGGAACTAAGGAGATATGACAACTAAATTCAGTAGAGACTCTGGATAGGAGTCTGTGCTGGAGGGGAAAGAATGCTATGAAGAATATCACGGGACAATTGATAAAACTGGAATATGGATTGTAGATTTGATAAAAGCATTGTATCAATGTTAAATTTCCTGAATTTAATTATTGAGATGAGGAACTAAGGCTGAGAAGAAGTAGTTAAAGGCCTAGTGTGAGAGCCAGAGGTCTTGATGATAGCTTACAAAGAGCACTTGATCTCCTGAAGTGCAAGAGTGTAAAATAATGACCAGTATTCTTCAAAAATCTCAGTGTCATGAAAGACAAAGTCTGAGAAAGTGTTCTAGATGAAAGGGAACTAAGGAGATATGACAACTAAATTCAGTAGAGACTCTGGATTGGATTCTGTGCTGGAGGGGAAAGAATGCTATGAAGAATATCATGGGACAATTGATAAAACTGGAATATGGATTGTAGATTTGATAAAAGCATTGTATCAATGTTAAATTTCCTGAATTTAATTATTGTACTATGATTATATGAGGCTATTCTTTTTGTTTTTTGTTTGCTTTTTAATTGAGGTATAGTTGATGTACAATATATATAAATTTCAGGTGTACAACATAGTGATTCACAATTTTTAAAGGTTATACTTCATTTAGAGTTATTATAAAATATTGGCTATATTCCCTGTGTTGTACAATATATCCTTGTATATAAGAGGCTATTCTTGATCTTAGGCAATACACGCTGAAGTCTTAAGGCATAAAGGGACATAATATATACAACTATCTCTCAAATGGTTTAGAAAAATTAATTATACAAATTAGAGAGACAGAATATGAAGGGCGTTTTCCGAAAGGTACGTTGATTGAGATGCACATACAACTGCTGACTTTGTCAATGATCAAATACTGCACGGAGGCATGAAAAGTACATGAGCGATATTAAAACAGGTTTTAACACTGACTCTCCTGGCTTCCCACCAGTGAGATGAAAGAGGTGCTGAGTCGAGGTTTTATGGGGTGGCTATCTTTTCTCAATCACAACTATATGGTGATTCATCATTGCACATGCCAGAAACTCCACCCCAGTGGATGCAATTATCTGTTTTATTTTCATTTTCTTTTTTCTTTTGAAAAAGCTAGTTGGGTACGATTCTAAGTGTGAGCATGTTGTCTTTAATCCATTAATCAGTACTACCATACTGGTTTACATAAAGGGGATGGGAGGGAGGGGATGATCAGACTGCCAGTGTACATTTTAAGCTGTAGAAATTTTAAAATAGATACTAGGTCAAGAAGGACACACCCAGACATCTGAGATGTCCCTATCAAGCTCTTATTTTCACAATTCTTGCACACACAAAAAACAGGTTTATAACTTTAATTTTTATCTCCGTTCACCCAATGAGTCCAGTTTATCCTTTTCAAACCTTGCTGACATCCCTTATCTCCTAGACATTACATCAACCTTGTGAGCTAGCCAGCTCTAACGATGGACTGCCTGGGTCTGAGTCCCAGCTCTGGTGATTACTGCTGTGTGACCTTGCACAAGTTACTTGACCTCTCTGTAGTCTCAATTTTATTATCTCTATTAAAAGGTAAGGATTACCTTACCTTTAAAGGTAATACCTTTAAAGGTATTAAAGGTAAGTATTCTCAGGTTTCGAGCATCTTGACAACTTGTTTAAATCACTTGGCAATTTAATGTAAGAACTGGGAACTTCTATGGAGCTTTTAACACCCCTACAAAGATACAGATTAGTTTCCACTAGCACCAGCATTGTGTGAGTTCAAGGAATGTTGCTTAACAGGGTGTTGTTTGAAAATAGAAGTCACATTTCTCATTAAGGAGGTTAAACATTTTTTTTCATGCCATTCAGTTCTATTCAGCAAGCATTATTTAGAAAGCAGGCAGAAGAAAGGGAAGATGAGAGAGAGCTTTGGAGTCAGAAGCTTTGGATTTGAAGCCAGGCTCTGTCACCTAATCTGAAGTTTTCTCTTCAGTAAAGTGGAAATCCTGATACGTAAGCTGTAAGTTTGTTGGGATGAGTAGCAATAATAGGTGTACATAGTAGGCGTTCAGCTGAATATAGCTTTTCAAAAATATACTGCTTTTTGTGTGCTTGCTACTCGCCAGGAAACTTGCTATACACATGCAATACAGAAACACAAAAAATTTAGTCCTTACCTCTGGGGCTCACCCTCCAGAAATTTGTAATGTTTCTTCACTGAGAAAGGATACTAAGCCAGTCATATATGCTGCAATTCTTTTTTCCCAGGGTATTTTAAAATTTTTGTTTACATTCTTAATTCTCTGAAATTTTTCCTTTTTTGTGTAGTAAATCTGTCTGATTTTTCTTTTATGGTTTATTTGCAGCTTTAAACTCAGAAAGCCCTTCTCTACTTCTTGGGTCAGATCAATATTCATCTATATTTCTTTCTAGTTCTTTTACAGGCTTAATTTTTCACGTTTAAATCTTTAATCCATCCGGAATTTATTTGGCTACATGGTTGCATGGTTGCTGAATAGTTATCTTTTTAAGACACATTCCTGATGATGCTGGTTGATGAGACTAGCTCATTTGGCTTGTACGCATTTCTAGCTCAATAACTTACTGTCTGAACTGCCTGCTGTGAACATGAATTGCCCTTCTTTGAAAAGGCCCATGGGGTAGAAATATATATCTATGGGGTTTATCCCATTTAGTTGCTTCATTTTTAATGCAGAATAACAAATGTCAACTCTTTTGTTTCAATCGTATGCATGTGGAAACTGTGACAGAATATTTTGCATAAGGGCTAAAGGTTAGGGCCTCCTGAAGCCCAGAGAAAAGTGTGAGAGAGATCAAGCCCCGTCATCACCTATTAGCCATAACCGTGCCTGCACCCAAACTTCCCTCACCTGCCTGTCATCTCTTCCCATGTGCTCATCTTTCCCAGATGGACTATGGAGCCATTTATGCAAGGGAGATAAAAGTCTAGTAGAAGAATCATCACTGATCCACCCATCCCTTCCTCAGTCCATTACTATGGTTCCTTAAGTACTGTTCCGGGAACTTGACTTTCTCGAGAAAAGATACAGGAAACAGTCTCCGAGTTAGTCTGCCTGGAAACTCCAATGCATTCTCCCCAGAGATCAGACTCGGGCTGGGCAGCCTCACTGTCCAGGAACAGTTGTGGACAAGATAGTTTGCCCGCATGGTGTCTTGCTGGTCACGCAGGGTCACGGTGCTGGTGTAGAGTGCCTGAAGATCACGGTTTGGCCCTCTGAGCACGCTGAGAGGGTGAACCTCCAGCGGCCGAGCCAGGCTGCCCACTGTGCCCCTCAGGAAGCTCAGCCTGCAGAGCTTCGAGAGTTCTCTCTCACCACCAGCACCCAGCCTGGCTTCCCTGACCTCCTACTTTGAGAGGTGAGGAAGCCCCTGATAGGGTTCCCACGCCCCGCCCCTCACCCATTCCATGAATTAAGGAAGGGTTAAGAGTCTCCCACCTCTAGTCCTCACGAGGTGAGTTCACTGGAGCAGGTAGACCTGGAAAGGAGGAATGACTGGGGTTGGTCTCAGCACAAACTGCTGACCTTCTCTGCAGGGGTCTGGAAGGAAATAGTGCACCTGGGCACCTGTACATGCCAGGTTTTCTACATTTGTGAGATGGAAGCTATGCCACCCTCTCCGCCCTGGCTCTCCTCCCAGTCTCAGGCTACTTGAGCCCAGGAGTATTCCTCTAACATGACCACGTTCACTACAGACCTCCAAATCACACAGTCTCTCCTCAGAGCCCTTTAATCAGTTCACCCCGCCATCCCCTAACCCTCAACCTCTCCACACCCCTCTGCCACACTGTCCTAGCCTAAGGAGGCATCGAGGCAAAGCACCTCCCAGCACTTCCCAGTGACACCGCTTTCCCAGGTGGCCACACTCAGTCTGACCTTTGTGATCCCACACCCAAATCTTGATGGTTCTCCTGGGTAGGGGGCAGGGAGATGGAAACTTCCGAAAGTCTGTGTGCCACCCGTAAACTTCAGACTATAGATGTCAGGCTGGCTTTGTTAGCAGTCACACCTACAAGTCTCGCCACCTTTACAGACACAAACTGTGGCTGGTCAAGTTCAGGGTGCTGCAGAGTGGTGTGTGTGTGTGTGTGTGTGTGTGTGTGTGTGTGTGTGTAGGATAGGTGGGGAGGGATGATGTGGAGACAGTCTTAGATAAGCTTCTTTTTAAATATGTGGGAAGGAGAAATACCATGTGATAGAAATATGCATTCAACCCATTCATCCTAATAAATACATTTCTCAATAATAGAAGTTATGAAAAGAGACCCTCCCTCTAAATGCATAGTCTAAAAGCACAAACTCTCAGGGAAATGACAGGGTATTTAGCAGAGAAACCTTTTAAGAAAGAAAAAATATACATACAGATGGATAACACATATATGTGTGAGCTGGTATATTCCTCAGAGACAGTTTTCAGGCAAAGTTTCTCATTGTGTTTGTTTTTGAGTTTAATTACAGGGTAATAGCATCACTTTTTTTTTTTTAATTTGGATGATTGCAGCCACTTTGTAACTGATTTTGTTGCTTATCTCATACCACCCTGATCCATCCTTCCCAGTTCTGCCTTCTCTGGTCATGTACCTCCCGGGTCTAAAGCCCTCCTTTGCCATTTCTCGAGTTTTGTCTTCTATCATTTTCCCCAACATGTGACCTATATTCTGACCACCCCAAAACATAGTTTCCCTAACTGGCTGGGTTCTCTCTCAGATGTCCAAGCCATTGCCATACCGTTCCTTTTAGCCAGAAAGCCCTACCCCCCCACCCTACACCGTGACCATCTGGTCAAATAAAATGTGTTATTCAAGTCTCAGTTCTAGCATTGTCTACTTCTCCTTCAGAGGCCTTCATTTATACTCCAGGCAGGCAGGAGCTACTGCCATTCTGCTCTCATTTAGTACCGTGGGTGACCTTGTATTATCCTTGCTTGGTACGTGGTTGTCCCTCCCGCTAGACACCAAACTTCGTGAGGGCAGGGATCGTGTCATTCATTCCTTACTTTTCCTTACTTCCAAAGTTCCCAGCACAATGTTGGAAATTAACAAATATGTATTGAATTATAGTCTTCAATAGCATCACCATTTTCCATCCATAATGACACACGTCATTATCTAATATTTCCCAAAATTAATGGTGCTTATCACTTCCCTTGCTTAACTTGTCATCCTGGAAATGTCCATGTTTCTTATCTAAGTCTGCCTTTTAAACCCCCAAGCTGGAAAAGATTAAATATTGATAGCAACTCCCTGATTTTTCTCCAAAGGCAGCCAAGAGCTAAGACCCAACACACTGTCCTGTTTTCATAGATAACACATGCAGGATAACACAAAGTTGGAAAAGACTAAATATTGATAGCAGCTCCCTGATTTTTCTCCAAAGGCAGCCAAGAGCTAAGACCCAACACACTGTCCTGTTTTCATAGATAACACATGCAGGATAACACAAATGCTCGGTGCTAGGTCTGAAATCAGGCATTATTAATACCCTCTCCTTCTGTAGACCCGGCATGGCAGGCTCACAAGTGAAGATGTAAATTCACTTTGTCAAAGCAAACATTTCTCTTGGGGGACATGGGCCCAACCGCCAGGAGAGAGTAATGACCGCAGCCCACAGGAAGCGGGGGATGAGTAATTTACTGCTGCTAGGCAATTAGTGTTGCTAGAAAAAAAAAAATTGCTTTCATTTAAAATTCTCTGTAAACCATGTGTATCATGGCTCATGGGATAATTTATGTATCATTAGAAACTAAGGAACATATATCACGCTAACAAATTGTCTTTTCCATCCACCACAGCCGATAGCTCCCAGGGATCTTTAAGAAGTCAGAGTTTTGCTGTCCTTATTATGAAAGGTGGTGTGGAAATGTTCATGTGTACCCATTTATCTTCTTGTTCACTCCCTGGTTCTCTGGCAGAGACAGATGGCAAGAGAAACATTGGCCATCAGTTTCATCCTCTGGTTTGCACCTCATTTGCTGTAAATGAGCCTATGGTGGAACTGCCATGAGTTGTATTGTTTTCCCTAACAACTTGAGTGTCTGTTTTGAGACTTGGTTCATCTTGAAGTCTTCCCAGTGCTACTATGTTATTTTCTCCAATACACAGCATGCTGAACAATTCTACGGCTTCCCATTCAAAGATGGGTCCTTCATTCTAAAAGCAAATGGCTGCAAAGAACTTGGAGTGAGTGCTTGACTATCCAGTGGGTGGAGCAGGTCCCAAAGGACTTTGCTGAGCAAGGTGGGAGGTCATATGGCAACTAGGCAAACGTGCTCGAGTTTAGAAGAACCACCCTAAGCTGATTCTCTGTCAAGGGAAAAACATGAAGTGGAAATTTGGAAGACGAGGCTCTTCATTGATGGGGGGTGGGGGGCAGGGTGGTGCACAGGGAAGGGAGTAAAGGTGAGCAACCCAGCTCCAACCTGCCAGTGTGACATGGAAACGATGTTGGCCAATATCACCAACCACAGTAGTTTAATCTGTGAAACAAAGATGTGAGATGAGAAGAAGCCCCACAGCCACTTACTTGCGAGAATAGAAACTGAGAAAAATGGTGCACCCAAAAGTCTGTGAAAAAGTTTTCCCACTCAGCTTCACTCTTTCCTTTTGTTACATTTCAATTGTTTTAAAGAAAATGTACAATGCTGGGATCCTAGTCTTTTCCTAAAAGGCCATGCTTTAATCATTTTGTTAGTCGCTGAGTTACACAGTCCCATCATCAGAATTTGCTACATCACTTGTGAGGCCTTGTGTTAAAAAAATATGAGAATTTCAAGACTGTGAGGGCAGAGCATTAAACCTTTTCAGATGTACAGGTCACACAGCCACGAAGCTGCCTTTTATCAGTACTGAGAGCTCGGAACCTCTCAAGTAGAAAAATACAAGGAGGGGAGGCAGAGGTGTTCAGCACGAGCTCCAGCACCAGTTCCCACACCATCATTCACTGTCCTTCCTAAAGTGCCTAAGATGAGGATGCTGTGCTTAGGGTTTCGCCTGTGAGGTCCTCAGTCATCCTGTCACACAAGAGCTACTTCGTGCATGTTCTGCAATTATGTGAAATTCTAGGTATTTGTTAGAGAAAGACTCTGCATCATCGGAATACTGTGGTCGAGATGTTCAAACTTCAAGTCAGGGATAGCAGAATAAGATTTGCTCAAGTTACATGAAAATAAAGGTGGAACCACTGAGTAGTAAAATGGGGTCTAGTTATTCAGTGTTATTGGAATAAGTGGCCGACACACGAGTGATACAGATATCTGGAATCATATCTCTAAGCATCACGGCTCTTTATATTGTCAGGAGCAATCCATGGCCAAGACCATAGTAGCAGTTCGGGGAACATACTTTCCCAATGGCTCTAGGGCCCCTGAACCTCAGTGACAGCGCTGGGCTATTTTTACAGGGAGGCCCTCGGGCACTACAGGGTGACTGGCTAGTAACCTCTAAATCAAGAGGCTGGATCAATGTGCTTTTCATAAACCTAAGATGCTAAGCCTAGGCCTCCTCGGGCAGGAGGGTGGGTCAGGCAACCCTCCCACGATTGTTATGATGTGAGCCTTCAGCAGGGGTTGGGGACGGTGACTGGAATCTCTTGAAGACCTTTTCCTGAATACCCTTTCTCACCTTTTCACATTTGCTACCTCAGATCAGCAGTAGCTGACCTGTACTTCACACATTCTGACAAATTTGGTTGAGACAGTGGGCTCCTGAGGACGGAGGGTCTCACCCAAGGTGAAGGTCTGGGGATTTGTGACACTTGTACACCTCGGGGAATTTTACCCTCTCATCAGGACTGACAGCTTTGCCCCTGAAGGCAGGGCATTTAGGCTGTTCATGTCCACAGGGTCCTGTACAACTGCGTGAACTTTAGATGCTGAATTGATCACTGCCTCCAGGACAGGGCTGGATGTGGGTGTCTACACACTTAAGAGTCCTAACAAAGTCCACTAAAAGTGTGTGGTGAGCTCACTTCAAAGCAAAGATCTTCCTGGCTGGCCCAGGTGATAGATTTGTACATTTGTAGACCGTGAAAGAAAAGCTTTTTGAAGATCTAACATTCACTGAGCACTTACAAGTCATGCCCTGCTCTACTCACTTTAAATTTGACTCATTTAATCCTTGCAAGCCTCACTTTACAGATGAGGAAACTGAGGCTGGTATGACCTGTCCAAGGAGACTCGAATAGTAGGACAGGCACCCAGGCAGACTAAATGTCTTAACATCTTCACTCCTCCACGATCCCATGGAACCTACTTACAAACATGGCAGAAAATCAAAAGAAAAGAATGGCTCAAGTTTCAATTCAGTGCCAGGCTTTGCGTGAGTTACGTGACTTAAATGCCAATCCCACAGTTTAAGGTTTGTCATCATCACTTAGAAGCAGAAAGTAATTTGCCCAGGGCCCCAAAGCTACAGGATAAACTGGGATTTTGACTCAAGTCTGTCTACATGTCCTCCACGCCCATGATCTTTTCTACCACCCCAAGTCAACAGGCCTAAGGATGTTGCATCTGGCTTTGAGCAAGTCACTGCAAGCTAAGGAGGTACGTTCGAAAAGAACAGGAGATCCCATAATGAAACTAATAGGCAGAAAGAATGTGTCTCCTAACTTTCACACTGAACTCTCCAAGTGGAGGCCTAGGGAAGGAGAGAAAGTGGATTGTCCCAGATGTGTCTATTAGAAGAGTTATGAGAAAACATTTTTCAATAAAATCCAAATAGATAATACAGTTGGCAAGGTGACAATTGTTTAAAATTATTAAAAAGAGAGAAAACAATGTTTCCACAGATACAGGGTAAACTTGAAAAAAGAGTTTTCTTCCTGAAAGTGTTTTGTCCAGCTGGAAGGAAAAGAAATAAAAGGAAACATGAAAGCCAATAAAAGAAAAATATGAGCATAGAAGACCGTCATTAATCTTCAATTCAAATGGTAGTCACAGTGGCATCACAGCGGTAGATTACATAAAAGGCATTAATAGCAATTCTATTCAGAGATAAACGATGTACTGGGGATATACTCAGAGGTGAATAAGTGATCTAACTGCACACTGATTTTGGAGTCATGGGAATGACCCTAGAACCACGGGTTAAATGGTTCTTAATTTAAAAATTGAATATAATTCTTGACATTTTTGGTAAGTAGTTTATAACTGAAATGATAATCTTAGCAAAGTATTTTGTGTATAGACCTGAGTCACCCACCTACAGACTTTAATGGCCTTAACTGGAAGACTTTCCTGGCCTAGATTTGGTGTGGGCACATGAAGAAAGTATGGGGGCATGGAGAGAGGAGTGGGGCACCAGAAGGACTTTGGCAGGGGCTTGGTGGGGAGGGGCAGGATAAAAAGAGGGAGAGTCCTGGGATGAGAGTCCTACTTAATTCAAACCCTACTCTTCACCAGTAAATTTAAAATAGTTGACCCCTAAAATATCTCAGGTATGAACTAAATCTATGCATGAAGTGATCTCAATCTGAAGTCATTCTCATAAATATTTCTTGAATAACTAGCCCCTATATCTCCTTCACTGTTTTTAAGAAAGTGGGAAATCCCTTTTGGAGACCAGATAGCTGATAGAGATGTGATCTGAATTTTTCACTAAGTGGATGTTAAGAGACAATACATTTTAAAAAAGTAGTAGTAGTTCCATATGTTATGATAAAAATTAATTTAATTTATTTGGGAAAAAATACCATCTTCCTTGCTTGACAAGGGTAAATCCCCACCACAGTGGAGTTTGGTTGTTAAAATGAGTGACCACTGCTGTAGTATAATGTCCACATGTCATGTGTGTACAATCAACAATTAGCACAAGTAACAAGGTGTCCAAATGACTGTTTCCAGTTTATCCCACAGACTTTGCCGATAGTTTCATATCATGCTGAGAAGAAGACCACAGGAAAATAAGCCAAGAAATGTCCACTGCAAGAGGTCTTTTTGTTGATTTAAGTGTAATCTTTACATGGCTTAACAGTTCTCCAGCTTCGAGTGCCTAAATTGTTATTGCAACCGATTTCAGTTTTGTGCAGACCATGAATTAACAAATGTCTTCTAACCCAAGAATCACTTTTAAGACAAACCCGTATTTGATGATAAACTCATATCTTCAAATGCATGGCTTTAAACACCATTGTTTTGCACACTCTGAAATGTGATTTTTTTCCATCCCAACATTGTGATGTCATAAATTAAAAGACTAATACAGAATTTCACCATCACTGCTCTATTATACTAATGCCCAATAGTTGACTGTGGTCTATTCTTCATCATCCAAGTTTATAAAAAAGGAATTTTGAAACTTCAGTTCTATTCAGCAAGCTCATAGCCAGTCCTCTTTCCCACTACGCAATCAGTAATTTTGGAAGTGCTGGTCCAAGCCATTTGGGGTCCCTCTTCATTGTCACTTGATACGGAGACCTGAAACTTGATTATCTTCAGCAGGAGGAGTTTAGTTAATAAGCGTCAAGTGGTCATCGCTTCCATTCCTGTAATAGAAAGGAGGACAAGGAAAGAGAAAAGAGAACAATGGCTTAAAAATCTTTGAGACGGAACAGGAATACATACTCTATCATGTAGGCTTACATAGGTTATTGACATGCTGAGTGTGACATTTAAGAGGAAGAAAACTTAAGAAGGACAATTTACATTATTTGGGGTTTGACTAGATGCTTTTGGCAATTTTGAGGAGCTGTCTACCCTCCATCTCCCTTTGACAAAGCTTCTCAATGGCTAGAACCACAGATTTTCCTCCTTGTGGTAGAGAAGGAGAAAGGTTAACTCTGCATCTGCTCAACCAAGCACATCTCTCCCAAGAACCAGATCACATTAGAACTAGAAGAGGTTGCAGAGGCGACCTGTTCCACTCTGATGACACTGGAGGAACCAAGAGGTTTAGGAAAGGTCACGGGACACATTCAGTAACTGGCAGGGTCCAAAACGAAAACCCAGGTGCTCTGACCATCAGGCTAGGGGCTTGGTCAACTATTCAAGGGAGAATCAGTCTGTGGGAGATTGAATCTGTGGTGGTTGCTGGACTGCTTGGTTGAAAAAGAGCAACCCGGCCACACTCCAGAGGAGGTGGAGCTGTGATAGCCGGGTTGTATGTCATGGGCACTGGAGAGGGGCCCAGACACCAAGTCTTATGATGCCCTTATTCCCCAGGTTCCCTCAGTGAGGTCTGTCTCCAATATGTACTCTCCATTCATAGCCTTCCTCAATTTTATTCCATTCTTAGGTTTCCAGCTGTTAAACACATCCAGGTGTATTTAATTTTTGGTGATTTCAAAGCTATCACTTGTTCCAAGGCCCCAGTACAACCCATTTCCTTCATCAGGCCCTATGACCCTCACTGACTCTCTGCAGGGTCCATCCAGACTGCCCTAGGTTCCAGGCTTTGATCTGATTATTCAGCTAAAACTGATCTAGCTGACTTCACCCATGACCACCTTCAGCCACTTCTGTTTTTATTTTTGATATCCTCTTTTTTCAAAACTTTCAGCATCTTAGTTCTTCACCTGATTTCCTTTGGTGAACTCTTCTGTTCCATTTAATCCTTTCATTCCTCACGATGGGCAGACCTGACTCCGCACCAGGCACCCTCTCTACAACCCTTAGCATGTCTCAGGGAAGACTGTCTGCTGATGTTGTTCTGTTCTTCTCACCACTCAGGTCCAATCTTATCACTCAGTCTTCCAAGTTCACTCCTTAAATCTTTCACTCATTCCATATGGATGCAAAGAAATCATTTAACAACCTCCCGGGGCTTTTTGTGGTATAAACTGAGGCCCAAAAATCAAACACCAAAACCTATCCATTACTTTCTAGAATTCACAACTACATTCTCAAATGCTTTTTTTTTTTCTTTACAGTTAACTACATATTAGAAAAGCAACTTTGAGAGACTTTCCTTATAATACAAGGTGCCTCCTAGGAGGCAGCTGCCTATTAAGAAAAGTAATTTCCCTTTATCCTTGCTTCCATGGCAACACTTTAATGCTCTGAGAGGATAAACTGTGATTGTAAAAACTTAACTCTTCTCAGAAGACCTCATTTCATATTTACCAGACATTCTTTGGAAATGCTCCAACATACCATTTCAAATCCCAAGTTGCAGTATGAATTGATTAACAGAAAATACATCCTGTGATTTTAAGTAGCAATTATGTTCTCCCATCTTCCTTCAGGAATCTGGTTTAGAGAATCCTTCTCAAAACACATGAGTAGGGGGTACTTGCAGTTAACAACCCCTACTCCTGACTTCAGACGAAAACAAACATGGGCATAATTAAGAAAATTATCCTCATCTGACCCCCTTTCTAGTCCCCAAGCCACTATGTGGAGGCTTTGCCACTGAGGTCCAGACTATTTTTGTAAGTGCACTGATGAATGGCGAGCAAAGAGCAGGTGATCAGCTGATTTGTATTTGCAGCCAAGGACACGTACGGCTTCCTCTCAAGCAGGTTTCCTGCTCTGCTCAAGGAAGGTTATTTGTACTACAGATTGCGAAAAGGGGAGAACACCTTTGACATTCCCAGAGCTCCACCTCGAAAAAGAAGGGCTTTGACCTCTTCCTTTGGCCAGCTCACCCTCTCGACTTCAGGGACATAGTTCACGCCTTCTCAAAACAGTCTCATAATATTCCCAAGAGATTTCAACCATGTCATGTACCTTTCTACCTTGTTTTATAAGAAACAATTCATTTCTAAAGCCAATTACAGTGGGAGGAAAGCAAGGAGGGATGCATTATTTCCCCCAGTCAGCTGATTCCTGAGTGTAGCATTTGACTTGGGAGGACTCTTTGTTAAGGCAGCAGGGCGTCTCATCCTGGGAGCACGGAGACCCGACTGAACACGGTACTGACCTCCTCAGACAGCAGATGCAGGACAGGAAGGATGATGACTCTTTCTGACACTTCTCTTTGCTGCCACACTCCTTCAGGAATTCCTGAAGATCCGTGGCAGGAAACCCATTCTGTTGGTATTTCTTTAAAAAGTACACAGTGTTGTTACCTTAGTTATAGCGAGAGAAATTGCTTCTTGTCAACAAACCAAATCCATCTCTGCTAAAATAAAACTCTCCCACGTCGCTAGCACAGATCCAAGAACTGATATTAACAATGATCAATCAATCTATCAGTCCCTTGAAAGCCAAGCCAGGGTCACCAAGGCTTGAACAGAGAGCCATGGGAACAGACAGCCATCCAGAGGAAAACTCCAGAAAGCAAGCCATGGTGGGGCAGGGGAGGGGTGTGTTAATTAAAGGAGTGAAGGCAACAGTCAGAAGTCTAAAGTTTTCATGTTAATTGCAAGACCAGGTAAGACCTCCTCTTCCCCACACTGCCCATACAGAGTTTGGCTGGGAAGTAATCCCTATTTCCTCTACTTTTGTAGAAGTTGGTCACTTAGTGAGGTAGAAGGCAGTAGGTCCCTCCAAGCAGACATAAAGACCCTGAGAGACCCCTCCCCTCACGCTTAGTGAGGTCATGCACCAGGTCACCGAGGCTTGGCGCACTCACGGGGACACAGTCGCGTCAAGGACAGGCTCGCACGGTGAGCAGGGCACTGCTCGTCTCCCCACGGCCAGCCCCACTGCGGAGCCAACCACCCATTCCCACAGGAACACGCATCTCCTCGCGCACAAAGTGCTCAGAAGTATCTCCAATGGACTGTCTTCTTCTGAGATAGTCTGAGAAGGGTTCAAGAAGAGGACGACACCCCAAGACATGGACACGGCACCCCTGGTTGCTCAGATGTTGGCCCCGAAACAGGATTTTCTGAGCATGACCATCTGCTGCGGAGACACCACTGCCCCCGAGGCAGCAGAGCTTCCTTCACGCTACAGATAAGTTAAATGGACCTAGTCTGAAAGGACACACGACCCACCGGGTGGCTTAGGAAGGCAGGAAGCTAAACAGCCACAAAAGCCTTAGCTTTCAAAATTTAAAGGAAACCTGCACCACACGAGCGGCATCCAGTGTACAAGGTATGCCAATATCTGGACACTTGTCAGGATGACGGTCACCCCTTACCACTGAAACTTACTACTCAAAGTCTAAGTTCTGGGACAGGCAGGTACACCTGTCAGTGCCAAGACCGACAGCCCAACTACTTGATTTACCAAACTCAGCCCATCTTTACCCATTTCCTTTCTCTTTCCCACCACACCTCCAAACCAATCCACTGGGCACTAGGGACAATGTCCTAAATGCATATTTCAATTAACCTCCAGCATCTAAAAAGTTTCTTTTCTACAAAACCTCAAAATCTAAGTAAAATTACAGTATTTTAAGTAAGTAAAATATTATAGTATTTTCCCATGTTCTGATCTATCCAGAATTTGCAATAGTTTTTTGGCAGGAAATAATGATAGCTGCTTACCTTAATGGTGTCATAAGAATCTGTAATAATTGCAATGAAAAGGCTGAGAATCATATATATGAAAAGACTGATGAAGGAATATAAATACAGGCGACTGAACAGCCACACCAAGAGGCTCTTCTGCTGGATGTGAGCAAAGGTCGCATACATGTCATCACCGTTGACCAGAGAAAACAAACACTCAGCAACTGTGTTCAGATTTTCAAACTGTGAGGAGGAGACCAAAAGTAGTTTTTGAGACATATTAGCCAAAGAAGCAGAGTTAGCTGGTTTTGTTGAAGATGTTGCTGCCATTGTTATTAACATTCACTTTAGGGAATCTGGAATACCACGCGTAGGAAAGCGTTACTCAAAACTTTCCTCCACACTCACAAAGATCATCTCTTGACACTTCCCTCAGTTTTTTTCCTTTGCACTTTGTATATATTTGTGGTCATATCATCTAACAATTTTGGATCCAGATTCTTCTTTCTTTTCTATTTAACATAGTCTTATGTTATTCATACTTAGCATTTGTTAGATAATGGAACCACTCCTTGGAAATGTCAAATTTAACTATTTCCCTGTCACTGGACATGACAATCATGTTTGCTATTATAAAGAACAATGCAATGCACGTTTCTCAGCATAACGTTTTTTTCCTATTACTGGGTCTAAGCAATTAACATTTTTTTTTTTTTTTGGCTGCATTGGGTCTTTCTTGCTGCACGCAGGCGTTCTCTAGTTGCGGTGCATGGGCTTCTCATTGCAGTGGCTTCTCTTGTTGAGGAGCATGGGCTCTAGGCACACGGGCTCAGTAGTTGTGGCTCACAGGCTCTAGAGTGCAGGCTCAGTAGTTGTGGCACATTGGCTTAGTTGCTCTGTGGCATTGGGGAATCTTCCCGGACCAAGGCTTGAACCCGTGTCCCCTGCATTGGCAGGCGGATTCTTAACCACTGCACCACCAGGGAAGTCCCAAAGCGATTAACATTTTTAAAGCTACAATCTGCCAAAGGGCATTCTGAAAGAACTGCAGACCTCCAGAAAAGGTGGAAGGGCCAGAGACAGAGGCTCAAGAAAATTGTGCTAGATGAATGGCTTCCCTGTAGCCTTTCCAAGCTCAGGTTCAGGTAATTTTAGAGTCTTAAATACTAAAGATTACCAGAGGTGGGAAAGTACATTAGGATGAATGATCATGGCTAGTGCCTTCTGAGGGGTCCCCAGATGATAGTGGACAGGCCACTGCCAAGATACATAACGCCCTGTGGTAGAGTTGGGTGGGATGCCTAAGAAAAGTGACCCTCAGAACTCGGGCCTGAAGGCTGAGGAGCTCACCAGTGAGAGGAGGAAGAGAAGGATTTGCTCGGTGCATATCGGGGAATTGGTGCTGAGCCTAAGCAGTGGTGGGAAAGGTGAGTCTATGCCGCTCTGCACAGGGCCCTGTCTGAGCTTCTACACACTTCACACTAATCCCAGCCTTCCCTGGAAACTAGTGAAAACTTCAACAAGAAGAGGGACAGGGAGAGCTTCAAGATGGCGGAACAGTAAGACACGGAGATCACCTTCCTCCCCACAAATACATCAGAAATACATCTACATGTGGAACAACTCCTACAGAACACCTACTGAATGCTAGAAGAGGACCTGAGACCTCCCAAAAGGCAAGAAACTCCCCACGTACCTGGGTAGGGCAAAAGAAAAAAGAAACAACAGAGACAAAAGAATAGAGACGGGACCTGCCCCAGTGGGAGGGAGTTGTGAAGGAGGAAAGGTTTCCACACACTAGGAAGCCCCTTCACGGGTGGAGACTGTGGGTGGCGGAGGGGGGAAGCTTCGGAGCCATGGAGGAGAGCACAGCCACAGGGGTGCGGAGGGCAAAGCGGAGAGATTCCCGCACAGAGGCTCGGCGCCGAGCAGCACTCACCAGCCCGAGAGGCTTGTCTGCTCACCCGCCGGGGCGGGCAGGGCTGGGAGCTGAGGCTCGGGCTTCGGTCGGATCCCAGGGAGAGGACTGGGGTTGGCGGCGTGAACAAGGCCTGAAGGGGGGCTAGTGCGCCACAGCTAGCCAGGAGGGAGTCCGGGAAAAAGTCTGCAGCTGCCGAAGAGGCAAGAGACTTTTTCTGGCCTCTTTGTTTCCTGGTGCGCGAGGAGAGGGGATTCAGAGCGCCGCCTAAATGAGCTCCAGAGACGGGCGCGAGCCACGTCTATCAGCGCGGACCCCAGAGACGGGCATGAGACGCTAAGGCTGCTGCTGCCGCCACCAAGAAGCCTGTGTGCGAGCACAGGTCACTCTCCACACCGCCCCTCCCGGGAGCCTGTGCAGCCCGCCACTGCAAGGGTCCCGTGATACAGGGACAAATTCCCTTGGAGAACACATGGCACGCCTCTGGCTGGTGCAACGTCACGCCGGCCTCTGCCACTGCAGGCTCGCCCCGCATCCGTGCCCCTCCCTCCCCCCAGCCTGAGTGAGCCAGAGCCCCCGAATCAGCTGCTCCTTTAACCCTGTCCTGTCTGAGCGAAGAACAGACGCCCTCAGGTGACCTACACGCAGAGGCAGGTCCAAATCCAAAGCTGAACCCCGGGAGCTGTGAGAACAAAGAAGAGAAAGGGAAATCTCTCCCAGCAGCCTCAGAAGCAGTGGATTAAATCTCCACAATCAACTTGATGTACCCTGCATCTGTGGAATACCTGAATAGACGACGAATCATCCCAAATTGAGGAGGTGGACTTTGGGAGCAATGATATGTATATATTTTTTCCCTTTTTCTCTTTTTGTGAGTGTGTATGTGTATGCTTCTGTGTGTGATTTTGTCTGTATAGCTTTGCTTTTACCATTTGTCCTAGGGTTCTGTCTGTCTGTTTTCTTTTTTTATCTTTTATTACTTAAAAAATTCTTTTTCTTAATAATTATTTTTTATTTTAATTACTTTCTTTTATTTTACTTTATTTTCTTTTATTTTATTTTATCTTCTTCTTTCTTTCTTTCTTTTTTTCCTCCCTTTTTTTCTGAGCCATGTGGAGGACAGGCTCTTGGTGCTCCAGCCAGGCATCAGGGCTGTGCCACTGAGGTGGAAGAGCCAAGTTCAGGACACTGATCTACAAGAGACCTCCCAGCTCCACGTAATATCAAATGGTGAAAATCTGCCAGAGATCTCCATCTCAACGCCAAGACCCAGCTCCACTCAACGACCAGCAAGCTACAGTGCTGGACACGCTATGCCAAACAACTAGAAAGACAGGAACACAACCCCATCAATTAGCACAGAGGCTGCCTAAAATCATAATAAGGCCACAGACACCCCAAAACACACCACCAGACGTGGACGTGCCCACCAGAAAGACAAGATCCAGCCTCATCCACCAGAACACAGGCACTAGTCCCCTCCACCAGGAAGCCTACAAAACCCACTGAACCAACCTTAGCCACTGGGGACAGACACCAAAAACAACGGGAACTATGAACCTGCAGCCTGCGAAAAGGAGACCCCAAACACAGTAAGTTAAGCAAAATGAGAAGACAGAGAAACACACAGCAGATGAAGGAGCAAGGCAAAAACCCACCAGACCTAACAAATGAAGAGGATATAGGCAGTCTACCTGAAAAAGAATTCAGAATAATGATAGTAAAGATGATCCAAAATCTTGGAAATAGAATGGAGAAAATACAAGAAATGTTTAACAAGGACCTAGAAGAATAAAGAGCAATCAAACAGGGATGAACAACACAATAAATGAAATTAAAGATTCTCTAGAAGGGATCAATAGCAGAATAACTGAGGCAGAAGAACGGATAAGTGACCTGGAAGATAAAATAGTGGAAATAACTACTGCAGAGCAGAATAAAGAAAAAAGAATGAAAAGAATTGAGGACAGTCTCAGAGACCTCTGGGACAACATTAAATGCACCAACATTCGAATTATAGGGGTCCCAGAAGAAGAAGAGAAAAAGAAAGGGACTGAAAAATATTTGAGGAGATTATAGCGGAAAACTTCCCTACCATGGGAAAGGAAATAGTTAATCAAGTCCAGGAAGAACAGAGAGTCCCATACAGGATAAATCCAAGGAGAAACACACCAAGAGACATATTAATCAAAGTATCAAAAATTAAATACAAAGAACAAATATTAAAAGCAGCAAGGGAAAAACAACAAATAATACATAGGGAATCCCCATAAGGTTAACAGCTGATCTTTCAGCAGAAACTCTGCAAGCCAGAAGGGAGTCGCAGGACATATTTAAAGTGATGAAGGAGAAAAACCTACAACCAAGATTACTCTACCCAGCAAGGATCTCATTCAGATTTGACGGAAATATTAAAACCTTTACAGACAAGCAAAAGCTAAGAGAATTCAGCACCACCAAACCAGCTCTACAACAAATGCTAAAGGAAATTCTCTAGGCAGGAAACACAAGAGAAGGAAAAGACCTACAATAATAAACCCAAAACAATTAAGAAAATGGTAATAGCAACATACATATCGATAATTACTTTAAATGTAAATGGATTAAATGCTCCAACCAAAAGACATAGAGTGGCTGAATGGATACAAAAACAAGACCCGTATATATGCTGTCTACAAGAGACCCACTTCAGACCTAGGGACACATATAGACTGAAAGTGAGGGGATGGAAAAAGATATTCCATGCACATGGAAATCAAAAGAAAGCTGGAGTAGCAATTCTCATATCAGACAAAATAGACTTTAAAACAAAGACTATTACAAGAGACAAAGAAGGACACTACATAATGATCAAGGGATCAATCCAAGAAGAAGATATAACAATTGTAAATATTTATTCACCTAACATAGGAGCACCTCAATACATAAGGCAAATACTAACAGCCATAAATGGGGAAATCGACAGTAACACAATCATAGTAGGGGATTTTAACACTCCACTTTCACCAATGGACAGATCATCCAAACAGAAAATTAATAAGGAAGCACAAGCTTTAAATGATACATTAAACAAGATGGACTTAATTGATATTTATAGGACAGTCCATCCAAAAACAACAGAATACACATTCTTCTCAAGTGCTCATGAACATTCTCCAGGATAGATCACATCTTGGGTCACAAATCAAGCCTTGGTAAATTTAAGAAAATTGAAATCTTATCAAGTATCTTTTCCGACCGCTATGAGACTAGATATCAATTACAGGAAAAAATCTGTAAAAAACACAAACACATGGAGGCTAAACAACACACTACTTAATAACCAAGAGTTCACTGAAGAAATCAAAGAGGAAATCGAAAAATACCTAGAAACAAATGACAATGAAAACACGACGACCCAAAACCTATGCGATGCAGCAAAAGCAGTTCTAAGAAGGAAGTTTATAGCAGTAAAATCCCACCTTAAGAAACAAGAAACATCTCAAATAAACAACCTAACCTTACACCTAAAGAAATTAGAGAAAGTAGAACAAAAAAACCCCAAAGTTAGCAGAAGGAAAGAAATCATAAAGATCAGATCAGAAATAAATGAAAAAGAAATGAAGGAAACGATAGCAAAGATCAATAAAACTAAAAGCTGGTTCTTTGAGAAGATAAACAAAATTGATAAACAATTAGCCAGACTTATCAAGAAAAAAAGGGAGAAGACTCAAATCAATAGAACTAGAAATGAAAAAGGAGAAGTAACAACTGACACTGCAGAAACACAAAGGATCATGAGAGATTACTACAAGCAACTGTATGCCAATAAAATGGACAACCTGGAAGAAATGGACAAATTTTTAGAAATGCACAACCTTCCAAGACTGAACCAGGAAGAAATAGAAAATATGAACAGACCAATCACAAGTAATGAAATTGAAACTGTGATTAAAAATCTTCCAACAAACAGAAGCCAAGGACCAGATGGCTTCACAGGCAAATTCTAACAAACATTTAGAGAAGAGCTAACACCTATCCTTCTCAAACTCTTCCAAATATAGCAGAGGGAGGAACACTCCCAAACTCATTCTACAAGGCCACCATCACTCTGATACCAAAACCAGACCAAGATGTCACAAAGAAAGAAAACTACAGGCCAATATCACTGATGAACATAGATGCAAAAATCCTCAACAAAATACTAGCAAACAGAATCCAAAAGCACATTAAAAGGATCATACACTATGATCACTGTGGTTTATCCCAGGAATGCAAGGATTCTTCAACATACGCAAATCAATCAACGTGATACAGCATATTAACAAATTGAAGGAGAAAAACCATATGATCATCTCAATAGACGCAGAGAAAGCTTTCGACAAAATTTAACACCCGTTTATGATAAAAACCTTCCAGAAAGTAGGCATAGAGGGAACTTTGCTCAACATGATAAAGGCCATATATGACAAACCCACAGCCAACATTGTCCTCAATGGTGAAAAACTAAAACCATTCCCACTAAGATCAGGAACAAGACAAGGTTGCCCACTCTCACCACTATTATTCAACATAGTTTTGCAAGTTTTAGCCACAGCAATCAGAGAAGAAAAAGAAATAAAAGGAATCCAAATCGGAAAAGAAGAAGTAAAGCTGTCACTGTTTGCAGATGACATGATACTATACATAGAGAATCCTAAAGATGCTACCAGAAAACTACTAGAGATAATCAATGAATTTGGTAAAGTAGCAGGATACAAAATTAATGCACAGAAATCTCTTGCATTCCTATACACTAATGATGAAAAATCTGAAAGAGAAATTAAGAAAACACTCTCATTTACCATTGAAACAAAAAGAATAAAATATCTAGGAATAAACCTACCTAAGGATAAAAAAGACCTGTATGCAGAAAATTATAAGACACTTATGAAAGAAATTAAAGATGATACAAATAGATGGAGAGACATACCATGTTCTTGGATTGGAAGAATCAACATTGTGAAAATGACTCTACTACCCAAAGCAATCTACAGATTCAATGCAATCCCTATCAAACTACCAATGGCATTTTTCACAGAACTATAATAAAAAATTTCACAATTTGTATGGAAACACAAAAGACCCCGAAGAGCCAAAGCAATCTTGAGAAAGAAAAATGGAGCTGGAGGAATCAGGCTCCCTGACTTCAGACTATACTACAAAGCTACAGTAATCAAGACAGTATGGTACTGGCACAGAAACAGAAATATAGATCAATGGAACAAGATAGAAAGCCCAGAAATAAACCCACGGACCTATGGTCACCTTATCTTTGATAAAGGAGGCAAGAATATACAGTGGAGAAAAGACAGCCTCTTCAATAAGTGGTGCTGGGAAAACTGGACAGCTACAGGTAAAAGAATGAAATTAGAACACTCCCTAACACCATACACAAAAATAAACTCAAAATGGATTAAAGACCTAAATGTAAGGCCAGACACCATCAAACTGTTAGAGGAAAACATAGGCAGAACACTCTATGACATAAATCACAGCAAGATCCTTTTTGACCCCCCTCCTAGAGAAATGGAAATAAACACAAAAATAAACAAATGGGACCTAATGAAACTTAAAAGCTTTTGCACAGCAAAGAAAACCATAAACAAGACGAAAAGACAACCCTCAGAATGGGAGAAAATATTTGCCAATGAAGCAACTGACAAAGGATTAATCTCCAAAATTTACAAGCAGCTCATGCAGCTCAACATTGAAAAAGCAAACAACCCAATCCAAAAATGGGCAGAAGACCTAAATCGACATTTCTCCTAAGAAAGTATACAGATTGCCAACAAACAGGTGAAAAAATGCTCAACATCATTAATCATTAGAGAATTGCAAATCAAAACTACATTGAGATATCATCTCACACCGGTCAGAATGGCCATCATCAAAAAATCTACAAACAATAAATGCTGGAGAGGATGTGGAGAAAAGGGAACCCTCTTGCACTGTTGGTGGGAATGTAAATTGATACAGCCACTATGGAGAACTGTATGGACGTTCCTTAAAAAACTAAAAATAGAACTACCATGTGACCCAGCAATCCCACTACTGGGCATATACCCTGAGAAAACCATAATTCAAAAAAGTCATGTACCACAATGTTCATTGCAGCTGTATGTACAATAGCCAGGACATGGAAGCAACCTAAGTGTCCATCAACAGATGAATGGATAAAGAAGATGTGGCACATATATACAATGGAATATTACTCAGCCATAAAAAGGAACGAAACTGAGTTATTTGTAGTGAGGTGGATGGACCTAGAGTATGTCATACAGAGTGGAGTAAGTCAGTAAGAGAAAAACAAATACCATATGCTAACACATATATATGGAATTAAAAAAAAAAAAAAAAAGATCATGAAGAACCAAGGAGCAAGATGGGAATAAAGATGCAGACTTACTAGAGAATGGACTTGAGGATACGGGGAGGGGGAAGGGTAAGCTGGGACAATGTGAGAGAGTGGCATGGACATATATACACTACCAAATGTAAAATAGATAGCTAGTGGGAAGCAGCCTCATAGCACAGGGAGATCAGCTTGGTGCTTTGTGACCACATAGAGGGGTGGGATAGGGAGGGTGGGAGTGAGGGAGACGCAAGAGGGAAGAGATATGGGGACATATGTATATGTATAACTGATTCACTTTGTTATAAAGCAGAAACTAACACACCATTGTAAAGCAATTATACTCTACTAAAGACGTTAAAAAAATTAAAAAAATTAAAAATAAAAATAAATTCCAGAACAACAAAAAAAAAAAGAATAGGGACAGGATCTAATCTGGGTTTCTAAATCTGGGTAACCGTGGCTTGTGAAGATCTCCTAGAATGAGAACAGCCCAGGGGCCTGGATGCCAGTGAAAGTGAGTGCAGGGGTCCAGGACTGCAAGGAATCCAGAGGAAACTGGGGAGAAAGTAAGTCTGGAAGGGAGCGGGGGAGGGACCTCTGCTGGACTCAGTTCTAGACGAGGCGAGTTTGAGGGGCCAGGTAGAAGCGGTGACACGAGGTAGTTAGCTGGAGGCTGACTGAACACCTGACAGCCCTGAGGGGCAGAGCTGAGCAGGGGCTGGTGTGGAATGCCCCCGGAATCACGCAGCCCCCATCTGGCTTACGCAGTTGACAAACAACTGCCACATCGACTGAAAGCAAACAGCAGGTGCTTAATGAATGAACATCTCTGGGGTCAGAGGGTTAAACATTAGATGAATGCAAAAAACTTCTATGTAAAGAATGATAATGACTTAATAGGCAAAAGGCAATATAGTTTTCAGAAACACAGATCCAACAAGTTACTGTAGAGTTGTGAACCAATTCTGTCCTTAGTGGTGGGGGCCTATACGTCCATCAAGTCAGTCAGTGTGGCTTTGGGGACAGCCAAGCCCCTCATGAATGTCTCTGGGACATTTCCAGTTGGCAGTCGTGCTACTAGTTCACATGCAACACAATAAAACCTCCTACCACCTGAACCCAGAAAACGTGCTGTCCTTCCAAATTTCCCTATTTCTGGCAGTGATTCCAGTCTCCTACCAAAGAAAAATTACTCCAAAATAATCAAGTGCTTAAAACTGTGTGTCCTTTATATGTGGAATCTAGAATATGACACAAAGAAACCTATCTACGAAACAGACTCATGGACATAGAGAAAAGACTTGTGTTTGCCAAGGGGGAGAGATGGAGTAGGGGGTTTGCGTTAGCAGATGTAAGCTACTATATAGAGAATGGATAAACAACAAGGTCCTACTATATAGCACAGATAACTATATTCACTATCCTGTGATAAACCATAGTGGAAAATAATATTAAAATTTGAAAAACTCCTAGACAAAATAGAGATCAACAAAATTTGGAGTAACTTTCAGAGTGTAAAGTTGTCCATGAATATTAGTGCTTTCACATTTTCCAGGACTTTAAGTAGACTCTGCTTCTTAAGAGTCTATTCATGATATTTTATTTTAATGATGTTTTCATCATGGGGACACACACACACACAAATCCGTTAAAAAAAAAAAAGATATGTAAATCACTGATGTTTCAGATAGCCACATGAAATAAAGTGGGAAAGGTCAACAAGCTGAAAAAAAAAAAAGAATATATATATATATATATATATATATATATATATATATATATATGTATAAATGAATCACTTTGCTGTACAGCAGAGATTAACATAATATTGCAAATCAACTATACTTCAATTTAAAAAAAACAAAACTGTGCGTTGAATCCATTTATCTTCCCTGCTCTACAACCCAATAAGGTCTGTCTGTTCCTATGATGCTTCTCTGACCCACTCTTTCTACTCCATAAAAACAAACAAAAAAGGGACTTCCCTGGTGGCGCAGTGGTTAAGAATCCACCTGCCAATGCAGGGGACATGGGTTCGAGCCTTGGTCCAAGAAGATCCCACATGCCGTGGAGCAACTAAACCCGTGCACCACAACTACTGAACCTGCGCTCTAGAGCCCACGAGCCACAACTACTGAAGCCTGCGTGCCTAGAGCCCATGCTCCGCAACAAGAGAAGCCACCGCAATGAGAAGCCTGTGCACCGCAATGAAGAGTAGCCCCCGCTGGCATGGACTTATACACACTACCAAATGTAAAATAGATAGCTAGTGGGAAGCAGCCGCATAGCACAGGGAGATCAGCTCGGTGCTTTGTGACCACCTAGAGGGGTGGGATAGGGAAGGTTGGAGGGAGACGCAAGAGGGAGGAGATATGGGGATATGTGTATATGTATAGCTGATTCACTTTGTTATACAGCAGAAACTAACACACCATTGTAAAGCAATTATACTCCAATAAAGATGTTAAAAAAAAAGAGTAGCCCTCGCTCGCCGCAACTAGAGAAAGCCTGCATGCAGCAACGAAGACCCAACACAGCCAAAAATAAATAAATAAATAAATTTATAAAACAAAAAACTGTACGTTGAATCCACTTATCTTCCCTGCTCTACAATCTACTAAGCTCTGTCTGTTCCTATGATGTTTCTCTGACCCACTCTTTCTACTCCACTCTGATGTCAACACTTACATACTTATTACAGAAACCTCCAAGGAAGCCTTCTGTACTTCAGCCTCTCAGCTTCCAGTCCAAGCTGCAGTAAAATCTAAATTTCAGAGAATACAGCCTTCAGGTCATGTCTCTCGCTTAACAATATTCAAAGTGCGGAGGCAAAGTAGAAATCCAAACCAAGGAGTTTGGCGTAAGGTTCCTCCTTTGTGTGGCCTCATTCCATCCCTTCATGGCAGTATTAACATCCTGTGTGTGCCCCCTCTCACAACACCCAGCCATCTTCTCTGTCTTTAAATCATGGGATTTATTCTCTTCATCTGGTGTGTTCGTCGTTGTCTGTCTCCGATGAAGCCAACGCTGAAGGGCCATTTCAAAGTCTGCATCAAGACAGACTGCCCTGGCAGCTCTAGTCTGTTCTCTGTGTCAGTAAGAACCACAGAGGAAACTACTGGTTGGTCTTCTAATTGTTCTCTACACGCTTCTCTGTACCCCAACCAACTAGCAAACACCAGGTCCTACCCTCCCTGCTCCGTGGCTGGATGCATGGGGTAAAGCCTGTAACCAAGGGAGAGTACACAAATGTACCCCAAACAAGAATCATGCCCATGGTCTTGCTGCATCAGCAGCAACTCTGAAGAGCAGTACTAACGTCGCTCTCTACAGAGATCTGGAGGGAACATCCATCTGAGCAAATCACTTATTAATATGCAGATAATTTACCAGTAAGACAGCCAGTTCCCAGACTAAATGGTTTCCATCCCCACTACTAGCCTTAAGACACTGAAGTTCAAGTTGGTTTCTGTGGACGTCAATTACAACTCTGACAGCACCATCAATAATTCATATTTCTCAGAGTTTCTTTTGGAATCTGGCCAATTCCTTTCTGTAGTGTCAAGAACCCCTACAAGTCTGTGTTTCGGGTTCCAGAATTGCAAGTTGGTGGGCACACAGCAAATTCATCCCTTAGTTTCCTGTGCAGTTACTTAGAATCAGTCTAGACACAAAATCCATCTCAGCATTAATGTTATTCACCCCCCTCTTCTCTGTGCATGTGAGATTTATTTTAACCCACCAAAAAGTTAAACAGAGACTCAATAAGGTAAGTAATTGGTACATACTCTATCATTTCGTCCCACAAGAAGTGGCTGTGAGCCAGTTTCAGTGGCCAAAATCCATACTAGAAATCAGCTTTTAAAATACCCAAGGTGGAGAACAGTACGGAGATTCCTTAAAAAACTAAAAATAGAGTTACCATATGATCCAGCAATCCCACTACTGGGCATATATCCAGAGAAAACTCTAATTTGAAAAGATACGTGCACTCCAATGTTCATAGCAGCTCTATTTACAATAGCCAGGACATGGAAGCAACCTAAGTGCCATCAACAGATGAATGGATAAAGAAGATGTGGTGTATATATATATACAATGAGATATTACTCAGCCGTAAAAAAGAATGAAATAATGTCATTTGCAGCAACATGGATGGACCTAGAGATTATCATACTAAGTGAAGTAAGTCAGACAGAGAAAGACAAATATTATATGATACCGCTTATATGTGGAATCTAAAATATGATACAAATGAACTTATTTACAAAACAGAAATAGATTCACAGACACAGAAAACATACTTATGGTTACCAAAGGGGAAAGGCTGGGGGGGAGAAATTAGAAATTTGGAATTAACAGATACACGCTACTATATATAAATCAGATAAACAATAAGGACCTACTGTATAGCACAGAGAACTATATTCAGTATCTTGTAATAACCTATAATGGAAAAGAATCTGAGAAAGAATATGTGTGTGTGTGTGTGTGTGTAACTGAATCACTTTGCTATACACCTGAAACATTGTAATCAACTATACTTCAATAAAAAAAATTAGAGATTAAACAAAAATACCCAAGGTAAGGAGAAATAAGGTCCTAATGTGCTTCCGGTCTAGAAGGACTGCATTCAAAGGAAATTGCTTTTTGGTTCTTACAAGCTTGTAAGTCCTTGGAAAGCAGATACTGCTGTGTCTCTGTTTCTGGTTCATTCAGCAAACTTGCTGAGCCCTTACCATGTTCTGTGCACCACACTCAACACGGGGAATGCAAAGAACAATAATCCATGGTCCCTGCCCTCCAAGAACCTGGGCTAGAAGAACCCGACAGTGTTTGGTGCACAGTAGACATTTAATAAATATTAAATGAATATCTCCATAAAGAGTCCTCCCAGGTTCTGGAGGAACACAGTGAGAACCCAAGCATTTGTTCCACAAATGATAATTTTGCAGTCGAGCCAAAAAGAACTTTCATTTGAATGAAAACATAACCTGCAATGGCTTATGCCAGAGAACGACATAAAAATTTGCTTCAAGAGCTGGTGCTAAGAACCTCGTGCAGCATTCAGATAAAATGTTTTAACCAGCTAATAGTCGTTTTGAATAAGAGAGGTGCTTGGCTAAAAACAGAGGCCTTGAAAGCACAAATGTAACACGGGGTGCTGCTGAACTTTTACCGAGGGCATCAGCCAAGTCCAACGATTTTTCAATGCTTTGCCTTCTCATTTGTAAAATGGGGACAATGAACGCAAGACAATGGTTTATTCCTCGGAAAGTCCTCGGGGAAACGTCAAAGCCACCATGAGAGTAATGTTCCTCCTATCCTCATCTTGAATTATTAAACATCAACAGTCTCCAGCCCGCTGTGCCCAGACACTTTGCAAGGGCGCTGTGCCAACGCCCATTAGTGCTGGAGTCAACATTGGCGGGACACTTCTTGTATTTTTATACTCTTTCAGTTGAACCATTGAAATCCGATGTCTAACAGGAAAACCCGAAGCTGAAATGTGGGATTCCTGCTGCCATACAAACAGCAGGGTGAAATTCTAGTTTTCTCCATACCTCCTCTTTAGAGTTTTTTGTTTGTTTGTTTCAAGAAAGAGTTAGCTTCCACACCCAAGCTAGCTGTGGTTCTAGAAATTCTAGAAAATGCTCACTATGGTGCTGTTTTTCAAGGCTCCAGGCAATACTGAAGGTCTTCTGATTCAACAGATACTGACTGACTGGCAGAACCTGAAAATTCTGACAATTTGGGTTAATTTGGAGAGAGATGTGCAGGGGCAGTAAACATTTCTAGCTTCAGACTCAAAGAAGAAGTAACACAGAGAAGAAAAGCACATAAGTCCAGATCCAGACTGAAGGTTTTCTCATCCTACTGACTACTGCATTCACTGAATTAACTCAACTCTGCATTTCCCCAATATATCAGCCTGGCTAGAGCTGGGAGATAGAAGCCATAAACAGACCCGCTAGACAACCCCAGAGATATAGTTCTTATCTCTCTACTCCTCGGGGGGAGAAGTGAAAGGCTGGCATTAAGTAAGAGACACGAGTCAAGAGGTGAAACGTCCAATATGGCAGCCACCAGCTACAGGTGCCTATGCAGCATGTGATGTGCAGCCAGTCCAAAGTGAGATATGCTGTCAGGATAAAATACACACCACATCTCAAAGACTAAGTACCTAAAAAAAAGGAATGTAAAATATCTCGATGTGTTATACTGAATACAGGCTGAAGTAATATTTTAAATATATTGGGTTAAATAAAATATATAATTAAAATCAATTTTAATTTGTTTCTTTAAAAAATCTTTTTAATGTGGCTACTAGAAAATTTAAAAGGATAGACATGGCTCTAATTTGTAGCTCTCGTTATGTTTTTCTTGGATAGTGCTGATCTAGAGTGTCCCAATCTCCCCTGGATTCTTTGAAAGGACAGAACTGAACATATGAAAATGCACTCAGACTCACAAAGCAAACAACATCATTTTTCACAAGGTAACCTTGATGCACGTTGAAAGAAATAAGACTGATTACTTGGCTTTCCTCTCACGGTTGATCTACTCTTGAGTCAGAATGAATGCTCTCTTGTAATGGTCTGTTTTAGATAATACCAAGAAAAGAAGAAAAGCCCTACAGGGTATTGCTCAAAGCATGTGTATTAGGGTCAGGCAGACCTGGATGTGCGTCCTATCTCTGCCGTTCACTAACTATACAACCTCAGGAAAATTAACATATTAAGATCGCTATTTTCTGTCAAAGGATAATATTTCCCCACAGGGCTACTGGAAGGGTTAACCTAGCAAGGGAGGTAAAGAACATGGGCACCATATCTATCTAGCACACAGCACTTCAGAATGGTAGCTAGTTTAGTGAAATTCAAGCAACATTTTCTGAGCACCGTACAGAATAATGATGGTATAGGGAAGACGGAGGGCAGCGGAGACAGGACCACTTGATTCACTGGCCTCGGAGGCTCAGTATTTATGCCGTGTGGCGCAACACTGCCCTCTAGTGGCAAAAATGTGGCAAAGCATCCAGACCATAAAGTAAGCAAGGAAGAAAAATGTAAATTTTCCTGGGCACTAAGACAGTTCTCCGGATCAGAGAGATCACATCGAAGAACAATTTTTACTCATGAGTCACCTTTAAAGCAGTGGAATGGAACTGGAAAGCAATACGATTACCAAGATTTACTATTAACCCAGAGATTGGCACTTTGTTGATTATACAGTTTCTCAGATAGGAAAACGGTAATTCTCTTTGGACGTATTAAATGAAACACTTAAAGAGGAGAAAGCCTGGGTGGATGCCAAGTTACTACGATTTATTTTAGTAGGACAATACCGAACGTTTGAGTTTTGTGGATTGCTCGATTTTTGTGAAGAGTTTGTAAACTAGATTTGACCGTGCTTTGTTCAATGCAACTATCAAGGTCAAAACTTAAGGCCGAGCTGTTATACCAGCATCATTATATTTTTATTTCTCTCCCTGTAGAGCACCTAAGCCAAGATAACAGTACTCTGGGCTATTGACGAGATTAAATGAGAGAGAAGAGAGAAATGCTTAGTACAGCATCAAGTGCTAGCTGCTATTATTTTTATTTTTGTTGTTTCTGTTGTTCCAACTGCCAGAGGCCCATGGAAGAAAAACTGTAAGATGCAATCACTGCTTTTACTTTTTTTGGTTTGAAAACAAGGCCTACCTAATTTCATTTCCTGCTATATCTTTGAATCAAATTTATCATTTTAAAACAAGAACATCTGAACATAACTTTGATGTCCTTGAGATTATGATACTGACTGACATCCATCAATAGTTTAGAATTCAGATACTGACCTTTATTAAGGCACTAAGAGGACACTGAAATCAAAACCACCTGCAAAGGCAAGATGTGTTATCATTTTAATCATAAACCTAACATGGTCATTCTGGGCAGTCTTTATCCTCCTCCAGTCTCCTCCGTTAATTTGGATGAAAACCTTAATACTTTGAATTAGAAAGATTTTGTAATACTTTTCCTCATTTAATTTTCATTTTTATTATAGTGATCTCACGTCCAAACACTTCTTATTTGGTGACTGGCTGGGTTAATGTGTGACCCCTTAAGCCAGACCTAGACAACCATGAAACGTGCTCTCTGGTTCCCTGCAGTTCTTGTTTCAATATCCCGAAGCCACTTCAATATCCGGAAAAGGGAAAGAAAAAGAAAACCGATGCAAAGATACATGCTTACTGATGTCCAGGGTATGTGCTGGAGAAAAGTGGGATGAAGGTCAGTGCTGGAAACCCACATTTAAGGGTCTCAAGTGCTTCATGTGCAGAAGGAAGAATTAGGCTACACACCTTGTCATGATATGGTCCTAAGACAATCCAGCCGCAGAAGGTGTAACCCAGATAGATCATACCGGCACACGCGCAGAAGCGAAGAACTTTTGGCAGTGAGGCTTGCATTGTTAAAATGAGCACCTGAAAAAAATCAGCACAATGGGGGGGGGAGTTAAAAAGTAGCTACTAGAGCCCAAAGAAATGGACCTCAACCCCAGTGGTGCCACCCAATAGCCATATCCTTACATTATATGCTTGGAAGTAGCCCAAGTATCTGATGACGCCAACCCAGACAAAGAGCGTAGATGTTCCAAGCAAAATGCTGCACAGATCGTAATTTGTGAGATTCTAGGGAATGAGAAAACAGACATGAGTAAAATATTCTACTCCACTCAGCTTATGAACCTCACTTTAAACTGACTGGAGAAGAATGGACCGCCTGCCTCTCTACAGTGATTCTGAGAGTTTTTAAACTGAAGAAGGAAATAATAGAGAGCACAATTCCAAATGTGTTCCTCATTTCCTTTTAGTATTAAGATTGGTTGAACTGAATTCTTGTTCAAATAATATCCTGAAATAGAAATTGCATTTACCACTGACCTAGGCACTAAAGCACATAAACTAATGGTGTTTGTTAAATATCAATCAATACCTTTCAGCTACTTTTGAAAGAACGCTCCAACGTGATTTGCTAACAGTTCCTGCTCTCAAGGACTCTGAGGAGACGCACACACAAGCGTAAGACTAATACAATACGCTGCGTGCAGTGAGAGACACAGTGCCGGGCTTGTCATGGAGGGCTTCCTGAGGGCGTGACCCCAGAGCAGTGCTGGGCCTGGAGGACAGGCTAGGGGAGTCTTGCAAGCAAACGGAGAGAGGCTGAACAGGGCCCGGTGCTGAGAGCCTGCAAGACTGGCCAGAGGGGCAGCACTGAAGGGTCAGGGAGAGCGAGGGTGGGAGAGGAAGGCAGAGCTAGATCATGAGCACCCTGGAGGCCACGCTGAAGAAAGGCCACTTCATCCCAAAGGGGGTCCCTGAGGCAGAAAGGATTGTCACAGCAAGAGAGACACTCCCAGAAAAATGACTCTGACAGCTGTGTGAATGGCTGCGAGGGGTATAAGCTGAAGGCAGGACAACAATGAGGCAGCTGCAGCGATCTGGGTGAGAGAGGAAGACGGCCTGAAGGGAGCCGAAGCAGTCAGGGTGGACCTCCCTCGAGGTCAGGAGGGAAGGCTGGTAAGATTTGCTAGCTGACGGCTGAGCACGGAGGAGAGGAGTCAAGACTTAGGAGACTACATCGACTAAGTTACACAAAGAGCCAGGCGCCTAGAGGCACTCAAATATTCCTGCCCTCGCGCCATCCATCAGAGCCCCCATCAATCATGGATGGGCACCTCAGCTCTTGACGTGATTGGTTCATGGGCCAGCTGCTGCTTTTGCAACGTAAACAAGCAAACAAGCAAACAAAGCCCACCCAAACAACCAGTCTCCTCAAACTTCAGTTCCTATTCTGAAGATGCTGTCAAGTTTCCTAGAGGCTATTCATAGGAGTATCACCTTCCACAGAACAACTGCTTCCTCATTTTCCCTTCATGAGAAACCAAGTCAGAGGAGGCTTCCATTTTACGGGCGTGAGAAAAGAGAAAACCTGAGAATCACTGCAAATCTTACAGTATTTGAGACCATCCAGAAGAACAGAAAGAACAGAAGATTTACAATGGGTTGCCGCTTACCTTGGCTTTAATTTCCATTTTTAATATGGATCCAATTATTGTCATTAGGTCGCTGATAATCACCAGGATATACCATCTGTTGATGAACTCCCACTGGTCGGCGTTACACACACATCGTTTGTACTTCTCCAGGAAGAAATCTAAGAATCTCTACGGCAAACGTTTTAAAAAGCATTTCTTACAAACCACACTGCCCTCTGGAGGGAGAAAAGCGCAAAACAGCGCTCTCGCCTGTCCAAAGACACGGCATTGCCTTTTCCAACGTGACGGATCCTCACTTGGAGGGTAGAGATTACAGCCCACACCTTCCTCCACCATCCACCCCGGCTAGAGGTGAGCATGCCAGTTAACTAAGTGACTCAAACGCTCAATGCTGTGCTCTCACTCCAACAGACTCTTGTTGAAATAGCTAACACAGAGCACATTCCAAACACTTTACATATTCTCAACGCATTCAACCAGACAACCCCACGAACTAGGCACCACGGACACTTCTTTCCAGAGGAGGCAACTGAGACATGGGGCGGCCAAGCCAGGACTTGAGTGCAGGCAGTCCGGTCCCCGAGCGTGTGCTCCCAATGTGCCACCCTCGCATCGGCAGAACCCAGACCCGACCCTGGCTTTGGATTCAGAATATCAAGGGGCTTGTGGGGTGGGGGAGGGTGGCTAAGAGAAGTGGATATTTACAAAACAAATCGACACAGGTCAAGCCCTGGAAAAACAGAATGTAGACTGCTTCCTTCCTCTACATATGGTATTCTGATTACTTCCTATGTCCACTGACCCCAGTCTGTATTTACATACATGCCACACACCAGAATAAGATTTGTGGTGAGCTAGAGTATATATTCACAAGAGCCCTAAGGGTAAAAAGGTAAAATGAAACTCAGGGAAGAATTTTTAAACTAGTTTAAATAATAGAATAAAGTCTTTTATGCTTCATTATAACCCATTTACCATGCCTCCCTGTCAGAATGAACTTTGATTTGAAGACAAAAGATGAAACCCACACATGTTATTACTCTGTTCTTAAGATCACTCCTGAATTTAAAAGGGTCTCATTTATTCTAGAAGCATTCAAAGGCTTGATCATTCACCACTGTGTATCTGTGCTTATTAGCTCAGGTTTAAGCAGGATAATTGTCTGATTCCACCTGACATGCCGGGAGCTTGACTCACTCTCTACACCCCAGGTTGATAATGCCTCGTAGGGGGACAGTCATTCAAAGGAATACAATTCAGTCAAGGGTCCCAGAAAGGGCAGGATGACCCAATGTCAAGGCCCCACTGTTTGGACAAACTGCAGGCGGAGGTCAGGAAGGGAGGGAGGAAATTCCAACACACACTTACCTTTCGTAACCTTAGACCAAGAACAATGGATCTTGTGCACAGAATAAGAGATGCCAAGCAAATCACAATGACAAATGCATCAAACACCAGGACATACTGAGTATTTTTCTGAACTGAGAAATGAAAACAGAATTCAAATGTCAAACACACCTTACTTGGGAATAATTTCCAAACAAGATGGCAGCTGGAAAATAAGATCAAATGATAAACGCTTCAACATCAGAAACAAATCACACTGCACTCATTCAGAGGTTCACAAACAATGTAATCATTCCCTGAGGTCGAGTTATACGTTTAAAAACATATAAATTCTTAACAGGTGTACTAAAGTGTATTCATAAATATTTACTATAGAGTGGAATTCAGTAGAAGGTGGTCCATTTGGGCTCTATTCAAAAGAGGCAAAACTACTGACATACTCTGAGTTCTTCCACATAAAAACAAACATCAAGCTCTCCATTAATGGGGGAACACACGTTTTAAAGTCCCACCACTCAGAATCCCCATTTCTGCTTCTCAACCTTACTCTGTACTTTCCCAGCAAAGAGTGACAGTTCAATACGCTTTTTCTGCATGTGGGAAAAATCACTCCTTAGAATGAAAGTAAGGAGAGTAGTAATCAGATTTTTGCCTTGGAACACAGTTACACAGGGAAGGTACTGGAGGAAGATGAAACTGTAACCTTCGCTTCTCTCAGACTTCATGGTATAGTCCCAAATCCCAACCACGGCTCTCCCCTGCCCGGCCCCAGCTCACCCCCTGTGGTCTCATCACCTGCCGCCTGCTGCTTTCTCCTGGCCCCCACCTTCCCCACCCTGAGGCCACTCTCTTCCTCCTTCCCTGCTCCTACCAGGCTCTGGAGCTCTCTCCCTCCCTCTCTCCTCTCTCTCTTTCTTGCCTCAGGGACTTTGCACATGCTGATCCCTCTGCCTGGAACAGCACCCCCTCTCCATCACACATGGGGATTATTCAGCCTTGGGTTTCAGATTATCTTCCTCCCCAGAATAGAACAGGACAATTCCCTAAATTCCCATCCCCATCAGCCCTCCCCCCAATATCCTATCGTAGCCCTCTCCATAAGTATACACACCTATATCTCCATTTACTACCCTCTGCTTGATGGTCACTGAACTTATAGTTGTGTCTTCAAAGACAGCACAGCAAGGAGCACAGAGACAGTGTGAAATGAAAAAGGACACGGTCTCCGGAGCCTGAGACCTGGGTCTGAATCTCTGCCCTGCACTCAGAAGCTGTGGAGCCTTGGGGAAGTTGCCTCAGTTTCCTCATCCAAAAAATGGGTAGAATGAAAAAAATACCTATATTATAGGGCTGTTGTGAGGGTTAAATAAGTTCACACATGAAAGCACTTGGAGCAGCCCCATGCACACAAGAACAGCAAACTCAGTGGTTATTATATCATTCAATGTCCATCTCCCCCCCCCACCCCGACATGATTGGCTCTGGGAGGCAGGGACCAGGTGTGTTTTATTCAGCATGACAGTGCCTGTGCTTATGTGTGTCCCCATAATGCTTCAGTACGCTTACAGATAAGTGCAGAGACCCCAGCAGAGCAAAGGAAGACCACTGAATAATCTAAGTCAGAACTCGTGAAGGTCTGAGCGAAGTTAGAGGCAGAGAAGGCACACAAAGATACGGCACAAAGTGGCAAAAGATGAAGAAGAGAGACTCGACCTGGTCTTTAATGGGACTTAGGGAGTAAGGAAGGACTGACCGAGAATGACTCCTTTTCTGTCTTGGGTCAGCTGAGCTCAGTCTGGACATTCATGACAAGAGCGGACAACTCGGTGACGGCCGAAACCGTGGGTGTGGACACAGCCACTCAGAGAGACGACAGAGCGGAATGCAGACTAGGAAGGATGGGAAGGCGGGGGTGGCAATGTTTGGGAATTAGGAGAGGAGATGCACTCAGGAACCAGACGGAGGAAGGCCAGGGGAGAAGGAAGCAGCGCTGGGGACAGGCAACCTTCAGGAGAGTCTAAAGTCAGGGTGTTCCACAGCGACATCTCCGCAGAGAAGGCATGTAAGAGAAAGATGGGAGTGTGTCCACGGATTTAGAAATAACGGCGGCGTGAGCGACCATGGCACGGGGTCTGAGGGCAGCTCGTCCTAACCCTAAGTGGGTTAGGAGCATGGCCAGCGAGTAAATGTAATTCACTGAGCGAGTCATTTAGCCTTGCTAAGCTTCAGATGCCTCGGGTACCACATGGGAGCACAGCTGTACCAGCTTCACGCGCTGTCAGGAAATCAGGTCAAACAATCCCTGTCGAGCGCTTGTCAGTGTCTCGTACGGAGCACTTACATCCACCTTTGGCCGTTTTATCCTTCACAAGTTTAAGTTATCTGGAGATACCATCTAATGGGTACGTAAGAAAACAACCTGACCAAAACCCAAGACCATTTTTTGTGGGGGGAGCCATGGAATGAGGCAGAGGGAAGAGGGGCAGTTCTTGGGAAGATGGGACCGAAATCTTAAAAAATGCAAGAACAGCCTCGAGTACCTTCCTTTCTGACCTATAACTAGAACAAAATTTCTAAGATTACTTGAATTGGGCCTTATTTACAGATGAGAAAACTGAGGCCCAGAACTAGGAAGATTAACCGTCCCTCCTAACAGAGAAATCAGTATTGTATTGTTTCAGTTTGATTTATTGAGAAGACTAGTGTGATGTGGCTACAAAAAGTATCTTATAAACATCATAACTGCTTTCTTCTTCTACTGAAATTATGTTATTCTCACAGGAACAGTTCCTAAACCTGGGTTTGTATAACACTAGTCCAGAGAGATGCCTCTGGAAATGTGGTTAAGAAAATCCTACCCCACTCAGTCCTTCCAGGGGCCTGAGAAGTCCCCCACACACCACCACTGCCGCCTGTGTGACCCTAACCAGGGCTTCCCACACTTACTAAACCCCATTTCCCTGGGACATACGTTTACATCACCCATCAATGGGGAGTCCTGTCCATCAGTACCTACCTCCTCCAGCTCCCATGCCCAAATGGCTACATTTATAAAATCAAGTTAATGTGAAGATTAGTGGCACACTGGGCATGGGTATTAGAAGTCAGAAAAGGCAACTTCAAGCTTGTATGTAAAAATGCGCATTCCCTTATATTTCACCTTGAGATAACATAGGTAATGACAAGAAGGAGAGAGAAGCTTCAAGGTAAGCACATGGATGTGAATGAACCTCAGAATGTTTTGCAAATTGCACAAGGATCCCACCAGATGTCACCCTTGCCTTTGTTCTACTCCCCCAGAGCCAGGGCAATCAATCCACCAGACAGCTTCCTATACAAGAAAAAAAAAAAAATCCATTTCCTAAGCTGGTTTCCAAACTTCAGCTTTGTAAGACTTGTCACATCATCTTAAATTTGTGCTCTCCTAGTGATGGCGCAGCCCTGGGAGAAGCATATATAAATGTCAGTGCTTCTAGCTGTGAGATTGTGTTTCTCCTCACTGGCCACAGGAGGGAGCCAGAGCGCCTCTCTTCTGAGCAAAGGCGAGGACAGCTCCCCAATATTATAAGGACGCCCGTGGAGAGGAAGGAGACCTTGTCCTGGCAAACGTGTTTGACTGACTAACTTATTTGGTCAAATGACTATACCAAACCACATTTCCTATATGACAAGGGTTAGCTTTTATCACATAAAATGGCTGCAGCCTACACTCGGACTTGGAAGACACGTGTCTGACCTGCGCGTTTCTGCTGGGGAGATTGTGTCTGCTGAGGAAGAGTACCCACTTTTTAACAGAAACTAAAACTGTGTACTCTGATGAGAGGCTGGAGTCAGCTAATGGGACTAAAAAGCCAAAACTTCAAAATCATCAGGACATATTATGCAACCGAAAAGCAACAGGCCACAAACTGAGTCTAATTTAAAACTAATATAAAATAGTTAGGAACCACAGGTATTTTACATTTTATTTTGTTCTGATAATCTGGTCAAAGGTAGGTTCAGTTAAACAAAACTTGTAAATGAAAAAATACTGATCACCCATCATTAACATCATCCCAACACCCCCCCCCCACCCCAGTGAGAATGGGGTCTGAGTAGCCCACTTTAGTCTGTGGATCAGGAGGTATTTCCTGAGTAATGACTGAGTAAATGACCCAGGTTTGTCCAGGCTGCTCTCTAGGCTCTGAAGGCCTTGATCCCTCTCCACTGTCACAGGCTCAGATCAAATCATACCTTCTCCAAGAAGCATTGTTGGACTCTATGTCTCACTCTGTCCCCATCAAAAGGAACTTTTGCTTTCTTGATCCTCATGTCTTCTGTGCCTCCACCACTTACTCCTAGTCAGGACACGCTAGAGATTTTATAAGCATGCCAGTGCCCCTCACGAAGGCGTTTTCTTTCTTTTCAGAGCGCCTACAATTACTGCGTGTCAACTGTTGTTCTCAGTGCTCCGCTTTACATACTCATTTAAAACTCAACATCCTGGAAGGTAAGTACTATTATTACCTCCATTTTGCAGAGAAGGACCCTGAGACACAGAGAGGTTAAGCAATGTGTCCAAGATCACAGGCACAGGAAACAGAACCAAAACTCGAACCCAGGTAGTCTGGCTCCAGAAACTGCTCTTAACCGCTGGGCCACACGACCTCTCCTACAAGGTCTGTAATCAACATTTGCTGAATTGAACAAAAATGCAAAGCTTCGGGGTATGCTTAACAGAAGCGAATGCTCAAAGTGTGGTTTTTTGGAGCCCTTTATTCTTATCATCATCCAAACAAACCATTTATATACCCCAAATCCCAAAATGAAGTGATAAAAATCTTCCATAATCCACAAAGGGCAAGCATATAACATACTTACTAGATCCGGAGATGTTCAAGTCCTTACATTCCTCGATGTTAGCGTCACTGTCAAAGTAGATTTTTATTTTGCCACTGTGAGCTTTATTGTCAAAGATAATCTGGAGACACAAATTGATGAAGAGGTTATGGCCCAGCAGAAAGTATGACTGGTTAGATCAATTCTGCTTAAAATATCAATGGCATCCAGATAGCGTGCTGATCCAAAGAGAGTTAGACTGATGAAAATGTCCTCATCGCATGATTCCTTCACAACTTCCTATTATTAATGAAAAAATGTGGTCCAAAGGGGGAATACATGAAATTCTACTAAAAGCACATTCAGATTCAGAGAAATTCTAAAGCAAAACAGCCAACCAGTCCAAAGAACAAAAATGAGAATTCACCACCAATTTTTGACGAGAGAACACAAAGACCTCATTTATTACACTGAATGGAATTTACAAGCATTTGCCTTAATTTTTAGTCCTTTGGGTATGAAACTCTAGATTTTTACTAGGCTAGAAATTATTTTTCTATTTGCTTCAAACGCTATATATATGTTCTCAGAAGTGCTACATGTGCTTTCAGAAGTGCTACATGTGCTTTCAGAAGTGGCAAAGATTGCTCCAGGGTTATGGGTTGAATTTAAGATTTCCAAATGCCCTCAATCTTCCACATTATGTTTCAAGCATTTAAAGTTTATAAGTGAAATATGCAGCGTATTTTAGGGGCTTTCAGGGGGAAAATAAGGCCTTGAATGCCAGGGCTAGTGGAAGTTTGGTCCTAGCTCATAGGTATAGAAATGAGGTCTGTATAGCTTAATTCTCGAAATCTCTGGTTTGGTCATAACGATATTCTTAGATTACACTGAGAATGTGTAATGTGCACGTGGCTTATGCTCAAAGATGTTCAGGTACCTGTGGGTTTAATCATAGATCACATATACGTTCAGCTCTCCAAGCTCTTTGCCTTGCCTTGGATTTCATAATGCGTTTTGTAATGTGTGGGTCACCCCAGGGAGATTAATCATGCTACTCTCTGGGGGAGACATTCTTCCTTACTACATGTCACAATTTATAATTACTTTAATTTTTTTGTTGACTTGTTTTTCTATCTCTTCCACTAGGCTGTAAGCTTCCTGAGGGCCATGGTACCTCTAGAGCATGGCAACTTGCCTGCTGCCTCGTAGGGACTCATTGAGCATTTAGCGATTGTTGTTGAATGAAGCATGCTTCTGAATTGCTAAAACAGCAGCTACATATAACGTCCAATTGAGCATTCAGCTCTGCCCATCAAGAAACATGAAAGAAGGAAGGGAGGGAGAGAGGAAGGGAGTAAGGGAGGGAGGGAGGGACAAAGGAAGGAAGGAAGGAAGGAAGGAAGGGAGGGAGGGAGGAAGGAAGTCCATGGCACATGCCTGCCCCTCCCAAAATAAAAGCTGCAGCAATTGACCCTTTGCAGATTGGCCTTCAGACCAAGGGGGCACTTTCTGCCTTGAGGTCTGAAAACATTTGTTACAACATTTGCAAAGACCTTCCTTCGAAGGTGGGAAAAACATTATAGGCACTTAAAACACAGGTCATAAGCTATTTTTAAAAATGTATTCAGAGAGTAGGAAGTCAAAGTCCACTTTGAAAACTCTTTTCAACCCAAAAATCTAGTTTTAAAAAGTTGGAATGGGCTTGTATCATTTTTAGAAGTCACGGCCTCTAGACCAACGATGCTATAAAGTGGCATTAAAACTGTTTTAAACACAACTGCATCAAACACATCTATAGGCGGATGTGCTTTGCACTCTGCACCTATAAAAGGAGTAGAGAAAAATGATTAAATGGCTTAGTAAAATAGACACTTGCCGTATTCTGAAAGATGTAACAGTCTGGTAGCTCTCGGGAATGAATCGTCTGCAGGTCAATGCCTTTGAGATGAAAGGAGATTTCAACTTGCAAGAGGCTGAATAAAAAATATTACAAGGTATAAATTGCCACAGTCTTCCTACCCTACTCTCCTTTCCCCACCTACGTCTCCTGGGCAATGAGACTTTAAAGCATATTTACCGATAAAATTCCAGTCTGAAGAATGATGAGTTCTTCCAGTCCTGAGGGTCCTTGGAGAGGGTCTGGAGGTCTAGGTGAATGCAGTCTAGGGCCATGAAAAAACCACAGTGACTGTCAGGCAAGAATCAGATGCTGAAACCAGTGGGCCGAAGTGTGATGAGAGCAGAAGACTCAACAAGTTCCAAAGCATCTCTCCACAGAATACTTATGAATCACAACAGGGAGACCAGTAACTTTACAGTGGGGAACCTGGCAGATCCCATCCTAGCCACGTGATCAAAGTTAACATCACCAGGATTGAGATAAAGAGACATCATGTGCCTCCTGAAATAACGTACCATTTGTGTGGTATTTCTGCCCCAAATGCGTAACCTCAATCTAGGCACAAAGAAACAGGAAAACTAGGGGCTTCCCTGGTGGCGCAGTGGTTAAGAATCTGCCTGTCAATGTAGGCGACACGGGTTCGACCCCTGGTCTGGGAAGATCCCACATGCCATGGAGCAACTAATCCCGTGCGCCACAACTACTGAAGTCCGCGTGCCTATAGCCCGTGCTCCGCAGCAAAGAGAAGCCACCACAATGAGAAGCCCGCGCGCCGCAACGAAGAGTAGCCCCCGCTCGCCGCAACTAGAGAAAGCCCACGCGCAGCAACGAAGACCCAATGCAGCCAAAAATAAAAATAAATAAATAAATGTATTTTTTAAAAAAAAACAAAAACCAGGGGGGACTTCCCTGGTGGCACAGTGGTTAAGAATCCACCTGCCAATGCAGGGGACACGGGTTCAAGCCCTCGCCCAGGAAGATCCCACATGCCGTGGAGCAACTAAGCCCATGCGCCACAACTACTGAGCCTGCACTCTAGAGCCTGCAAGCCACAACTACTGAGCCCGCGTGCCACAACTACTGAAGCCTGTGCGCCTAGAGCCCGTGAGCCACAACTACTGAAGCCTGCGCGCCTAGAGCTTGTGCTCTGCAACAAGAGAAGCCACCGCAGTGAGAAGCCCACGCACCTCAACGAAGAGTAGCCCCTGCTCGCCGCAACTAGAGAAAGCTCACGTGCAGCAACGAAGACCCAGCACAGCCAAAAATAAATAAATTAATTAAAAAAAAAAAAAAAGAAAAACAGGAAAACTCAAGGGAGAGACATTCTACTCTAAAAATGTCAAGATCATTTAAAAAAAAAAAAAAAAGCCAAGAACTCAATTTTTCTCCAGATTATAGGAGACTAAAGATACATGACAACTAAATGCGATATGTGATCTTGGACCAGGGAGGTTAGGCATGGCTTTTGCGATAGATAATGTTAGGGCAATTGATGAAATATGAATAGGGTTTGTAGATTATAGTATCACGTCCATGTTAACTCATGCTTTTGAGCACTGTTCGGTGGTTATAAGGAGCATGATCTTGTTTGGGGAGATGCACACAAGTATTTACAGGTAGGGGCATTGTGTCTGCACCGTAGTCTCCTATATTTCAGGAGAAATTTGTTTATGTAGGAAGAATGCTAAAGCAAATGCGGTAAAATGTTAGCATTTGGGAAAGTTAGATGAAAGGTATACAAGGACATCTTTGTGCTATTTGGCAACTTTTCTGTTTAGTCCGATACTTTCCCAAAAAAAAAAAAAATTAAGAGAAAGAAAGGAACTTAGATTGTATTCAAATAAAAATAAATTATGAGCTGTAAACTGTAAAAGAATGATTCCAAGAGCCGCACATAAAAATTAGTCTCACTATTGTGTAGCCTAACACCTTGGCAGGAAACCGAGGAGGTCTGGAGACAATGAACACCTTTCATGGTCACCGCCCTTCAAGGTCACTCAGCCCTGATGCCAGAACTGGTGTGAACCAGTCTGGCTGACTCTCACCTGGGCTGCTGCTGCCCCCTTTGTGCTGCCTCAAAAATGGAAAAGTCAGGGCCTCCTGCAGTGCCCGACACTCAGTAGGTGCTTGAGAACCCGGGTAGGCCCTATGGCTTGTTCTCTGAGAATCTTCTCTCACAATTTGACTCTTTATTTGCTTATCTATCCCCTCAACTAGAAGATAAAGTCCTTGAGAACAAGGGCACAACTGCTGTGGCTATTGAACACACATTGCCTAGTATATAGCACACTCAAAATATGGAGGACACACTTACACTTTATGACAATCAGGCATCCTGGGTGAAAAACGAGGACACGGAGCTGAATGGACAGCTCAACAGCCACAATATTTAAGAAAGGCAGGTGTCAGAGGGGGTGCCTCTCTGTGTTTGGCAAATGGACCATTAGTATCAAGAAACAATTCAATGTTGGTTTTCCTGACTGGGCCTTGATCGATACAGTGAGGGCAGTTGATCAAAAGAAACTTTTTTTATAGGAAACTAAAGACAGGATGATAAAGATAGCAAAAACATACAGGGGACTTACTCTCTGCCAGGCACTGTGCTCGGGGCTTTATAGGTTCTCTCATTTAATGCATCATCCTGTTTAACCCCCGAAGCAACCTTGTGAGAGATACACTATTGTTGCCATTTTACAGATGGACAAACCAAGGCGCAGAGAGGCCAAGAAACTTCCTCAAAGTCACACAGCTAGCTGGTGGCCAACCAGAATTTAAATCCACATGTGCTCAGTTCCAGAGCCTGAGCTCTTCACCAGTACACTGATGAGGCTGACCCCTGAGCACCTATTTCGGAAACTCAAAAGGCCCAGGCTCCCTAGTGACTCATTCACTTATTCAGTAAATATTTACTGAAAGCTTTCAGGGGCCAGGCATTGTGCCAGGCACTGAAGGTAGAGCAATGAACGAGACAGACGAGGTCTGTATGGAGCTCACACTGCAGTGGGGGAGATAAACCAAGAGTGAAAAAATATACATAAGACAATTTCACAGTGTGCACAGTACTGCCAAGACACAGTGAAGTGATGGAGGTTAAGTGGGTGGCGAGGCCCTACCTGAGGAGAACTGTTGGGAAGGGCTCTGCGGCGCTGGGGCTGTTTAAACCGACACCTGAGGGAGGAAGGAGACCCAGCTGAGCACAGATCCAGGGGGAGCTCTCCGGGCAGGACAAAAGTGAGCACTAAGTCCCAGGCAAGAAAGAGCCTGACTTGTTCAACAAACAGCAAGGAGGCAGGACCAGGGAAGCGGGGGCTTGGAGAGGCAGGCGGGTGGCCCTTCCTACAGGGACTTGCGGGTTTTATTCTAAAAAAGATGGGAAGCCACTCGTGGGTTTTAGGCCAGGGAATGAGATGTCCCAACTTAGCCAATTTTTAAAAAAATATCATTCTGCTTGCTGAGGGGCAGGGCAGGGGGTGGAGACCAGTCCAAGCAAGAGTGGCAGCGGCTTGGACTACAGAGGTGGCAATGGAAATGGAGAAACCAACACATTCAAGTTTGGGGCTTGAGCAACTGGGAATCTGATGGCATGATGTGAAAATGTTGGTTTCGTTTTCTGAGATGGGCAAGAGTAGAAAGAAACAGGTTGAGCCAGGGGTGGGGGGTAGGGGAGGCTTGAAATGTTCTGTTTTGGGCACAGCAGGTTTGAAGTCCCTAGTAGAGTCACAGCGGGGGTTGTCATGTGGCCTGTCAAGCAGCCGGCTGAATGGAGGAGGAGTCTGGAACTCAGGGAGGAACTGAGCTCAGAGAGGCGAATCTGGGTGCAGACAGAGGGAGGCGACTTCGCAGAGCTGAAAGGGGTGGGCCCTGGTGCTGCGGGAGGCCTTTGGTCGTGGCCTCACCTCTGAAGCCCCGGGCTGACGGGAAGCCTGCTGGAGGTGCTGTGTGCGGAGGCTTGCAGGTGTGTGGCCGTGTGAGCGTGGGTTCTGCTCTGGCCCGTTTCTCCAGGAGGTATCAGCAGCTGGGGCACCGGGGCTCGGCCACGGAGGACCCTGGTGACGGCCGGCAGGATCCAGGTGAGACAGAAGGGAGAGGCAAGCGCCCGGACCGCTTTTGTAAGAGAGTGATACTGAGGGACAGGGGTGTCCAAGCTGGTACAGGGGGCACTGAAGGCCGATGGTGATGGACAGTATAAAATGTGTGAAGCTGGTAAAAGAGAGGTCTGTGCGAAGTCAAAGACCTTCAGCTGCGGAGTACTGAGCCGGCGCTTCCCAAGCTTAAGGTGCGTATATGTCATTCAGGGATCTCGTTAAGATGCAAATATGGATTCTGCAGGGCTAGGGGGGCCTGGAGATTCTGCATGTCTCACAAGCTCCTGGGTGATGCCCATGGTACCGGGTTTAGAGTAGCAAAGACCCACGGTCACTAAATCACTGCGTGACCTTGGCCTAGTCACCAAGTCTGACTGAACATCAGTTTCCTCAACTGTAAAGTGAAGGCCAAACTGAGGCTATTTAAGGCCCTTCTACCTTTAACATTCTTATTCTAAAGTAAAGGAAAAGGAAAAAATAATAAGTTAAATTAAACTTATCTGGGTAAATGACTGAAAGAAGGAGGAATATGTTAAAAATCTGTGTGCCAGATACTGTCCGAGGCCTTTTTCTCCTGTATTTCATTCATTCTAAGACATTAATTCACTTCGCTGTACAGTATACACTAACACAATCTGGTAAAGCAACTATATGCCAATAACAATTTTTTTAAAAATGAAAAAAGACATTAATTTTTTTCACCTTCAAATGTTTATAAAACAGATGAGTTTTTTTAAAAATTGATGACGGATTCAGAGAAATGACAGCACATGTTAGTTAATGTTACACTATCTGTAGAATTTGCCTTATAAAAGTCTATTTGATTATTCAGATGCTGTAATTGTAATAGGAGAACAAGGCTTTAGCTACATACACATTCAGAGCTCTCTGCAGTCTGCCACACCTCATGCTCCAGTCATTGCTAATGAGGCCACTGAGCACCTGGTGGCAGCAAAACCTAAGAACTGAGATTTTTTTTTTTTTTAAAGAATGGCAAAAGCCCTGAGTAAAACATCAAACCTCAAACAGAACAAACTGATATTGGAGTAGCAGCCTCAACCCTCAAATGAATCTCATTTACAAGGCAGAACACTCCAGCAAACGAAATAACAACCCTCTCAGAGACAAAGGGAGGGTGGATTCAACATGTTCTTAAAATGACAGGTAAAATGATGAAATGGTCATAATGCTTCATGCTAGGAATATGTGGAAAGGAGAAGATAAGAAATTCAAAATCTGCATTATAGAAAGTGAAACACTGTATTAGAATGATAGCCATCTAAATGTTGTAAAAAAAAATTTTTTTTAACAGGATTCATTACAGTACCCCCAGTGAATCTGAATTGTAAAGCTATAGGTCTAGAGGCAGGGACAGAGGGATATGCCCTCAGCATGAATTAGGGGAAACCCTTAGCTTGAACTGTACAATCAGTCATGCAGCTAAATATAAACCCACCAGGAAAGCAGCACATAGGCAGATCTCTGCACTGAGCACACTGAAGGATGCTTCTCTTAATCATAAAGATACTGAAAAATTCATAAATAGGTAAACTAGAACAGCTTCTGCTAATTCACCTATTTAAACTATAATGCCACACCAATGAAGTCAAACTCAATCCCTATTTATACCGTCTGCAGGCGTCCTCCAATGTGTCCAAGACAAGAAAGTCTAAAATCCAGTATCAAGCATTTTTAACATTATTTTTTATACCTTTTGAATAGATACATCAAAAAGTTCTCTTTGATAAGTTATATTTAATTTAATAGGTCAAAAAATATAATTAGCTTGCTTCAACAGTCTCTCTTAAAATAAAGTCAAATTAATAGTCAACTTCTCTCCATTTGGTTAAAAATATTCCATATGATGGACAGGAAATGACCAAGGACACCACTGTCCAATGGTCAGGGAATAAATCCTGCTTTCTGCTCTGTCTCGCCTAGTCACTGATACTGACTTTGGCCACATTTCTTTCATCAATTTTCCAAGAAAAAGCAGTTGCACCTCTCAGGACTCCCAGTTACAGGAACTGCCCACGGCGGGGAGCACAGCTGACAGCTCAGGAGAAAGATGCAGGGTGAAACTGGATCAGCCCCTGCAGACTGACTACCACACACACCTCAGGATAGCAGAGCCTGCAGGGCAATAAGATAAGGGACATTTCAAGGCTGCTGGCCACAGAACCAAGCTACTGATGGGTCTCTGGAAGCAACATGGGGACCCTGACAGTGCCGGCTTATGGGCTGTTTCTTTTAGAGCCAAGAGGGTAGGACACATTTACTCATGAAAAGATTCTAAACAGGTAGCCTGTGGAAAAAGAATTAGACCCTTTGTTTTACAGGGATGTTCTTCTACTGTATTACCAAGGCACCTTAAAATTGGGTTATAGGAAATATGGTCAAATGAACTCTGGAGCTCTCTTTTTAATAAAACCACTCCAAATTTACACTGCTACTAGGACCCTGATTTCTGACCTGTTAGCTACTTGAGGAGCCATGACTGGTTAATCTCTGCAACCCCAGTTCATAAAACAGGGAGTGCTTTAGGCGTGATAACTGTACACCAAAGGTTTGTTGAATGAAAGACAAAACCTCCAGAGCCTCAAGTCAAATACTTTGCATTTATATATGGTATGCTTTTAAATTCTTAACAGAATGTCACAAAACAATTCTACTTGATTAGATGTTAACTTTTTGCCAAACAATCTCCAAACAGAGAAAATGAGTTATTAATCACAATTCACCTTTGAAGAGCATTAATATATTTAACAAATGATAAAAGCAAGAGTACCAAGCATTTTAACTCACATTATTTCATTTAACAAATACAGACTCATTTTTTTTCAAAAAGCCTAATCACCCCCTCACGGAGGGAAAAAATTAAACAAACAGGAAACACCTGTGCATTTACCCCCAAAACCAACAATCTTGAGTTGCACCAAAGAGATCCACAAATGTTCCTGGTCCTGTCACAGCAGACCCATAGTTTCCTGAGCCAAAGCCCTTTGCAGGCAAATGTTAAAGCCTCAGATAGGTCAGCCATCACAAAAGCAAAGTTGTTTCATTTGGGCTGCCAGCGCACGAGGGTGTTTTTTGCTCTTACCCCAGAAGATGATAAAGACATGTAATGAAATTATCACTGTATTACCTATTTCAATGTCGCTGTCAATATTTAGCGTCTCATTAGAAGGAAACATGGTCCCTTTCTTGTAATGCTGCTTACAGACTTTCAATCCAATTCTGTTGTCTTCATTTTCTCCATAACCAAGGGTCCCCAGAGATAAATTCCTTAGCCGATGAAACTATTAAAAATAGTTAAATAAAGACACTTATGAGCTTAACAAGTTTCATCAGAAGTTACAGCACATGGAATATACTTTTAGCTATTTTTTATTGTTTGTCTCATGTCCCTCAGTAGAACTCCCCAATGTAAAACACCACAAGGTAATTTTCTTGGCTTGAGCAGAAACACACGGCGTCACAGAACTCGAAACTAAAGTGCAGCCATAGGCTCCCACCTACTCAGAGCCAAAGTCAAGGTCCTGCCTATCTCTCTGAACTCCCTGGCCACTGGCTCCACCCCCACCCCCCCCCACCTCCAAAGCCACACTGACCTCCAGGCAGTTCTGGAGCTCCCTAGGCACACTCCTGCCTGGGGCCTTTGCTGTTCCCTCTGCCTAGAAGCCCAGGTATCTATCTGCAAGGTTCACTTCTTCAGACCTTGACTCAAATATTACCGCCTCCATGAGGCCTTTCCTTACCACCCAAAGAAAACCGCAAACATCCATCTCCAGTGCACAGGCACCACCAGGCAGTCCAGGCTCCTCCCCTGCTGTATTCCAGTTATCATTTTCAACATACCTCTGAGGACCCAAGCCATCCACGCCCACCGCTTATATTAACACAGCTTTACCATCTGCCTATCTGTACTACCAGGGCTTTACTGGCCCCTATCTTCATTAATATGAATTTATTATTCCAGGACACTTTTGCCCAGGAACATAAAAATTGCAAATAACTGTATTGTTTACTTCAGGAACATCCCAAAACCTCACTTAAATAGACGATCATTTTGAAGATGTAGTCTAATAACTCCCAAGACTCTCTGAACATCCCCACCAAAACCCGCCTCTTGTTATGCCCACCAATCCTAAACTATTATATGATGATCTTTACTCAATTCTTATCCAGCTCCCCTCACATTGAAAGACCTGCCTTAAACCAGACTTCAAAATCTATACCTGGACTTTGCACTCTACAGCCTATGGAGAATGGTCAAGGAACCATCTCTGCCACCACTGTTAGCAGTGAGCTCAGTCTTGCTTCTCAACATGCGTTTTTTTGTTTGTTTGTTTGTTTTAGTGGTGTTTTCAAGGAGTCAGCATTCTGTACTATATTTTTCACTTCTTTTCATTTGTCTGGCTCTCCCCTCTAGAATTAAGCTCTATAAGGACAGGGGTTTTGTCTGTTTGATTCATGCTATATCCCCAATGTCTAGAACAGTACCTGGTACATACTAGGTACCCAAATATTTACTGAATGAGTAAATGAGTGAATGAATGAATAAGAAAGAATAAGAATTTCTCTCCTTTAAATATTTTCTTCAGGCTTACCAATCTGGTTTCTCAATACTACCTAGACACAAATATTATCATATCCTACTCCATATTCTTAAGGTTCAGCTAGGCTTATTAATGCTAAGACATCAAAATTGAGACGCTAGAATCTTAGATTTGGTCTCTCATTCATCAAACCTTCTGAGATTATAAGCCTATTTTTAGCTATCTGGCTATTTGATCTGCGGTAATCTCCCAATAGCAGTGGGTGGGAAGGCATAAATACAAACATAAATCTTAAAGAAAAACTTAAAATAGGCAAAATCTGTTGTGTGGAAATGTAGCCACAGAAAAAGCAATAAACTTTTTTGGCAGACAATGCAAAACTTAAATCAGAATATGTTAATATATGTATAATTTTTTTCTTTGCTAAGACAACAAGGTCAAGGATCAACATATTCTTAAAGTATAGGTAAGTCACAACAAAATACTTGCCTGACTAATAGCAAAATAGATGCTCTCATAGGTGTCCTCTTGAGTATATACACTGCAACTGTATTCATCTTCATCTACACCAGAATATCCTTTCAAAAACAAGTGCTTAAAAGCAACAGTGTTTTCTTCTTTGAAAGCAACCACCAGCTGGTTACTTAAACCAAAACGAACAAGCTAGGAAAGAAAATCAAACAGAAGTATATGAATTTTACCATTTATCAGGGGAGGCAAATGCCTTCTTATTATCCTGAATCCTCACCTATAAACATCAGCCAGAAAAATCTCACTGCTTTGGTTTTTACTAATCATATCAATGTCAAAATACAGGAATTCTTTCCCCCCCAGAAATAACCTCATCAAGCTAAATCAGCAATTCAAAATAGCATAGAATTAGAAGAAATGACCACTCCCAATGACTAACAACCTTACTGGCCTTTAATGATGGAGAAGGAGGAATCCAAATCAGTTAAGTCTGAATCCATTTTTGTCTTTTTTTATAGTTTTGCTATTTTTTTCTTTTCAAGAAATTTTTTATTGAAATATAGTTGATTTACAATGTTGCGATAGCTTCAGATGTATGGCAAAGTGATTCAATTATATATATATATATATATACATATATATTATTTTTTATATTCTCTTCCATTACGGGTTATTACAAGATATTGAGTACAGTTCCTTGTGCTATACAGTAGGTCCTGCTTGGTTATCTAATTTGAATCTATTTTTCTTATACTTGCATTTCAAATTTATTGTTTTCAAAACTGATGGACATTTGAGCCTTGAACAATGCGGGGGTTAATCCAAGTATAACTTATAGTCCGCCCTGCAAATTCGAGGATTCAACCAACCATGGATCGTGGATTGTGTAGCACTGTAGTATTTACTACTGAAATACATCCTCGTATAAGTGAACCTGTGTGGTTCCAACCTGCTATGTTCAAGGGTCAACTGTGCTTAGTAAACCACTAATTCACGTGCTTGACTACTACTGGACAGTTAAATCTAAATGATTTCACATTTAGAAATTGTAAGTATTTTAAAAAATCATAACAATGTTTTGCACGTGGCTTTTGAAGAACATTTTTGAAAAGTGGCCTGTGTAGTACTTCCTCCAGGTAAGAGGTAACTGTCATCAAAGGAATTCAATTCCTCCAGCTCTGCAAGAACTCCTATGAGATTTACACCTAAGAGTTCCTGTCTCCAAGATCTACAGCATCAAAGCACCACAAAGGATAACAGGGGTCGTTCCACCTCCATGATGTCGACCCAAACATTGTCACCAAGCACCCACCTTCTTGTGATAAAACTCTTACTTATTCCCCCTTATACTGTATCATAGTACAGGGTTAGATGCCGAGGGCTCTCTGCACCAGGAGTGAATGTATTCTTTCTGCCCTTAAGTTTTCTTCTTGGAATCCAACAAGTAGGGAAAATTAGCAGGCACTAAATGTTCACCCCCAAAACCCAGGAAATTCCACACACAAACAGCCTCTCTCTCCACTCACACTCAAACACACGCTCTGTCACGTACTCTTTCGCACTCACTCTCACACACCCTCTCTCACACGTACACCCTCACATGTGCCCTGCTGCTCTCGCTCTCTCTCCTTCTCACATCAACACACATACAGACACACACATGCCACGGCAGAAGTCAAACCTTTATAAACCCTGTCCCACACACCCTTCCCCATCTACCCACTTTATCTGCTCATCTGCTTGATAAAACAATGAGAGTCCAGAAAACTTAACCCAAACCTTCACCATGCTAAGTCACCAAAACAATTTGGGACTCTGCTATCATGTGTGAAACCAACAAGTTCAACAAGATGACCTTGACATTTGTGTTACCTGCTGTCACTCCACGGTTCAACTACCAGACCTTTCAGATGAAACAAATGTTAATTTGCACATGCAAACTTACATAATTTTTTTAGTGATTTGTATTTTTTTTTAATTTATTTATTTTTATTTTTGGCTGGGTTGGGTCTTCGTTGCTACATACGGGCTTTCTCTAGTTGCGGCGAGCGGGGGATACTATTCGTTGTGGTGTACAGGCTTCTCATTGCAGTGGCTTCTCTGTTGCGGAGCACAGGCTCTAGAGCACAGGCTCAGTAGTTGTGGAACACGGGCTTAGTTGCTCTGCAGCATGTGGGATCTTCCCGGACCCGGGATCGAACCCTTGTTCCCTGCACTGGCAGGCGGATTCTTAACCACTGCGCCACCAGGGAAGTCCCTGTATTTTTTATCTTTTAAATTTTGCCCGACTTTTTAAAAAGGCTAAATAATTAAAATTAGTTACCACTTTTCAGCAATTATCACACTCCAGGCACCGTACTAACTGTTTTACATGCACTATCTCTCACTTACTAACACAACAATCTTATGAAAATGTTAATACTGTTAACCCCACTTTACATATGTGGAAACTGAGATTTAGTCTCATTACACTGCCCAAGACACCTAACTAGAATGAAAGCCAGGCCTAAATCCAAAGTCATTTTTATTTATTATGTTACAGGAGTTCCATCTGCTGAAAAATCTGACTTTAGGACTCCTGTTAAAGAATTTAGGTGCTAGCTTTCCAGACCTGCAACAATTGTTCGAGAATGTACATAGATGACACTCTTAGCATCTGAGCCTCACCAGATCACATTCCTCAAATACCAAGTCAAAGGATTGAGCCATTGCTTAACCCAGCTATTCTAAGGAAAATATCAGATAAGAAGTCCCACAACATCCAACCTGTGCTGAAAGCTAAGCAACCAAAGGCTAAAGATTCTTTCAAGCATGTGATGTCTATCAATGGTGCCTGTAGGAACTGCCAGAAAAGGAAAGGTCACGTTGCTTTTCAAAAGCTAAAAAAGTAAACCGGGGAAACAATACACACGTGATTGTTTGGGGGTTTTATTAAATACTGACATACAAATGAAAAAAAAAAACAAACTGGTACACACACATGAATCAAGTTCTTCAATCGAAGTTTACTGAGTGCTTATTCTGTGCCAAGCGGGGATACAAAGTGGGCAAGGTTGACACTGCACAGTGCTGAATAACAGCTCTTATGTCCTGAGTGCCAGGCACTGTGCCTAAAATTTATAACTTTTATTTCTCACTTAATTTCCTAATACCCTCTGAGGGAGATATTACACTGGACTCCACAAGGACAGGGATGTTTTTTTCTTTTTTCCCCACTACTATGCATTCAGGAACTGGAATAGTGGCCATCACAATGTCAGAGTCAAATACCGAATCTGTCCATCCCATTTTATACACCTGCAACCTGAAGTCAGATACTTTATCCAGGTTGAAACAGAAAAGAAAAGTGTGAGAGCGGGGATCCAAACCAGGTTTGTTTGACTCACCTGTTAGTTCTCTTGACCCCATGGCCTACAACCTCTCAAACTGAAATGCTGCCAACTTAACTCTAGAAGTGGGGAATATTAGAGCCACTCTTCCCATGCTCCTAGCTAAGCTAAAGAAACCCAAAAAGTGAATGGGGAGTGAATAACTTGACCAAGACAGCAGCATTCAATTTGCTGCTATTTTAAGCTACCACCTTATTTAGACTCAAAGCTCATTACCTCAATTTTGGGAATGAGAGAGCATGGAGGTATAATCTCTGCTTGGAACTACCTCCATCTGGCATCAAGAACAGGAAATGTTCTCCATCCTGTTGTTCACAGAACAAGCAAAGATCAACATGTATGGCCCCAAATCAGGTCAGGGGTAGGATTTTCCAAGCATCTCTCAGTAGAGGAGAGAAACCCTGGAGGTGGAGATCATGAGGTCCCCTTCCTGCGATGGCAGGACAAAACACCCCCTACAGAGCAAGAGTGAAGAGATGATGGAGGATTGGTCAAATAATTTCATTTTTTAAAAGGGGCTGGCAGAAAAGTGCATTCTAGCCCCACTAACTAGATCTTAAGATTTGCTGAAGCTATAAGACAGAAAAATAATTACACATTAAGTGCAGCCTGGCAAAGATTGTGAATTTAAGACCTGATTATGAAATCAATGGAGGAGAAAATATTCTGTACCAGGTAAAAACAAGATACCACTCTAATAATACACAAAGAATACGGAAGAGAAAGAGCAGATCTAGCAAAAGAATGTAGACAGCTCTCTCAAGATTATAAATTACTGCAGAATGCAGGGTAGGAATGTCTTAAAAAAAAAAAGTTTCCTTCCCATCAACCGCGATAAAACAGAACCCATCCCATTAGACTTGAGGATGGAGTGCTAAAAGAGACAGAAAAAGAGGAGGAGGGAAAAGTGGGATTTGAAGGAAAGAAAGATATTTGAGAAATCCGTTCCAATTACATATCCCCCAAGTAGCAAAACTTATTAGAATGACCCTACAGGGGAACACAAGTTTAATCCACCACAATTTTGTTAGGGGAGGCCGGGTACAGTTACACAAAAAAGTAAACGATCGATTCCCGGAAATATTCTATTAAAAGTGAAATCAGTGATGTGGCCAGCAAGGGGTACTAGTGAACCAAGAAAAACCACGCGTTGAGTGATCAGGCAAGGCTGGCGGGGGAGGTGGACTTCAAATAGCACCTGCAGGATGAGGGAGAAAAAGAATCCCTCTGGACTTGGAGAAACAGCAGGGCAGGGACGAGAATCACTGGGTGGGGCCGTCTGTCTGGGATGTGGGGAGGAAACAGGAGATGAAAACCTGCTGGAAAGGCATGTTGAAGGAGACTGTGGAAATCTGTGGATTTCAGGCCACAGAGTCAAAATTTTGTTCTGTGGGAAATAGGGCTCTACAGAAGTTTCTGCGCAGGAGAGAGACAATAAGAGCATTCTAAGAAAAATTAATCTGACATGTATTGAATGGACTGGTGCATATGGAGCTAAAAAAAGGTAGGCCTAAGATGAATTCCAGAAGCAGCCTAGCTAACTTATGTGTATTCCTCGAGTGCAAACTCTGAAGATCAACATCTGGAAAGAAACAGCATTTGAGTAAGAGTGCAGACTCTAGAGCCAGACTGCCGGAGCTCAAATCCTGGCTCTGCCACTTACTGGCTGAATGGCCATAGGCAAATTACTCAGCTCTTTTTGGTTCAGTTTCCTCATCCATACAAAGGGGGTAAAAACTGAACCTACCTCATGGGTTCCAGTGAGGATGGAATGAGCTAACACACATAAAGCACTTACTGTGCCTGGCACACGGAACGGCTAGGCTACGTGTGAGCTGTCAGCAGTGGTAAGACATTCACAGCTTACACTCCCAAGACAATGCAGAGCATACGAGGTGCTTCATACACATTTTTAATTAACTAACAATGTAAGAGTTTGTGCTAGAGAGAAGATAGTGAATATGGCAAAACATAAAGAGATACAGTTTTGAAGGAAGACTCCATGGGATTGAGTAGTTATCAGGACAAAAAAGGTAAGTCAAAGAGGGTGATGATATTTTATGCCTAGGTAAGTTACAATTTTAGTAACATTAATAGATCAAAAACTTGAAATGACAGCTGGTTTGGCAAGAGAAGTAATTGGGGAAAAATTAAAATTAACCAAATAGCAAAAGGGGACATTATTTCTCCTTCTTCCAAACAATAGTAGCAATGCACCTACTTTATAGGTAGGTTGCCAAAGTTAAAACTTCAAAACCAAGAATTAAAATGAAAAAAATTTTCAAAGAAAATAGCTAAGCATATACATTTAACACTGGCCCTGCCTGTCATCGTTGTTTCTTTGGAAGTAACTTGTTTACCCTAAAACGTGATGAGTTGGTACAGCATGTCATGCAGTGACAAGACCTCTTTCTGAACACAGGATAAAGATGCAACTTCAGTCATGGCAGGAGCCGCCTCTCTCATTTCTAAAACTATATGGAAGTGATTTTTAGAAAGGTATTTACTTTTGTGTTCCAGAAATCACATCTTTACAAACAGTTTTTACACTGATGACAGAATGATTATTTTCCCATGGAGCCTAATATCCCAAATTAGTACTGTTTTTAAAAGGACGCGTGTTTCAAATGTAGTTACCTACAGAGAAGCCTCCCTAAAACTGGTTCAGTAGCACAGGCCCCAAAACTAGATGACAACTGATAATAAAGTGCTTAACAATATGAATTTAAACAAAAGGTCCCAGTGTAGTCTTTAGACACTCCTGATAGTGCCTGGGAAAGGGGATGGGGCGTAGGTAAGGTGGGGGAGTGTTTACTTAAGCACTTAGCTACTGATGAAAAGAAAATTTAGCATTCCATAAATCCAAAATCAAAACAGTCCAAAATGCAGATTTCCAAAGTGTATTTATATAAGATGTGTTTGAATAAAGATGAAAGATTTCAAGAACACAGATCACTTTGGACTGGGCAGCCTTCACGAGCCCTGTGCCTCATTCAGATATAGAAACCCTACCCCCCCCCTTCAGATCTAGTATTATCTATATTTACAGAACCTGTGAGAGATGACCTCAGAGTCCCTTATTAAAACAAAGTAGGCATCTAAACCGAACTTCGACCTACCACCTGCCCTCCAGAATCAATATAATTTTACAGGTTTATGAACATGAGCGTGGCCTTTTCGGGACAAAAGTCAAGTGGCAGAACATGGGAAAACAGTTTCATCTTGGGGTAAGAAAAAGAACAAATGAACTGATAATATAATTTACCTGTGTGGTGACCATGACTATCTTCAAAATCTGCAAACCCATTTTCCACGGAATCTGTTGTCTGGCTCGGAATTTTTCACAAGGGTTCATGAAGTAAAACTTCAGGTCTTCTCTCAGACATTCTTCTTTCACCTCAGAATCAAGATGAGCCATTGCACTTCTGCCAAAGAAGATTAATTTTTAAATACACAGAAGAGCCTGTCCATCAGAAAGCCCTAATACTTTCCATTCACATGCTTTACCCATTCTTACAAGAAAAACTCTCTCCAGCCAGTGAAGTCCTTTTCACTCTAGAAATCTGAAAATGATTCAGGACCTTCTATCACCTGCCTTTACGTATAGCTACCCATCTTGTTCCAAGTGGCCATTATCAAAATTATAAAAATAGGATTTTATTTGCAAGACCTGTCAATTCCTACATCCTAACAGATAGCATTCACCTGTCACTGGAGTATTAACAAAAACTAGGTGGGATACTTTTGTGATATGCTAGGTGTGAAATCACAGAAATTTAGTACAGACTAATGGAATTAAATTGTTACGGAAATAGAGAATCTCTGTTCTATAACTCTCTATTCTATAATCCTTGAAAGAAGGATTATGTCTCTTTTTTTTTTTTGCATGATATGTCAGTGATTATAAGATCCCAAATTATAAATATCTTTAAAGTTAAAATAGCATCTCTCTATTTATGCCCAATCATATAATTGTGTCACCCTATATATTAGCAAAATTTTGCTTTTACTATTTCAAGGACTCTGGACTCAGAAATGGGCACATGACTCAAGCTAGGCCAAAAAGAAACAATGAAATGTGGTCACAAGACTGTAATTATAACCAATGGAAGAGATGTGGTCTTTCCACTAAGTAGTCCCCAAAATGGGGTGTGCAAAAAATCCACTGGGAGAATAGAAAATATTAGTACTTCTATTTTATTCTTTATCTTAAAAACAAACAAACAGAAAAATGAGCTCTGCTAATAATATAACATATAAAATAACAGTAGTATATAGTAGCATATAATTTATAAATAATATATACACATTGGGGATATGTGCTTAACTTTTATTGTTGAATGCATAATCAGCAAAGTTTGGGGATCACAGACTTAAAGCATAGGCTGAGTCTAGAATTCCTGGAAGTCATCTCACCATCTCGCCTGGAAGCCAGCATAGGAGAGCTTGCCAAAGAGTGGAGCTAACACAGAAGAACAGTTAAGATTGCCTAATGACAATGTTTGAGTTCCTGGAGCTAGCTGTGCCTGAAGTCATGATTCCAAGACTTTCAAGTTGAGCCAATAAACACTCTTTGGACCTTAAGCCTGTTTAAGTTTGATTTCTGTTTCTTGCAACAGGAAGCATCTTGATGGTAAGTTTAATGAATAAACTCTATTAAGTTTAGCCGACCATTCAAGTTAATCATATCTTGGAAAGTTTTTATAATTGGGGGTCACTCTTAGGGATCTTTTCACCTAAGATATCTTAATGACATTTTTATATTGACTTATGACCTATGTTATTTAGCTAGACTAACAAATTTAAAAGAAGCTCAAAAAAAAAAAAAGAGAGAGACTATATTAAGGCTTATTTTAAGACTTTTTAAGGCTTATACTCAGTTGTTAATGATTTTCTATTTTTAAGTTAATATTTAGACCTACTATTTCCAGAATTAGTAGGCCAGGTTATTTTGCTGGAAAGAAGAAGGGAGGGAAGGAAGGAGGGAGGGAGGGAGGGAGGGGGAAAGGAAGGGAAGGACACATACTGAGAAATGATGGTCACAACCCAGCCCTTTGAGCCTCTTGCCTGGGTGAGCCAGGGAATGTTAAACTGTGAGCTTGCTTCGTTCAGGGGGCTCCAGACTGGAATTGCCCTCGTCTCCTAGCAAACACATGCAGACCTCTCCAGACGCTCATCCTAGGACTTGGGGAGCTCTAACAAATAACTTGTAAAACACGTTGACTAACAGGTACTAATACATACCAGGCCCATGAAGAAACCAAGTAGCATGAAGCAGTCAACTTAAGAAACAGCAGAAACAGGGCCAAGCATATCAGAATCAGACGCAGATTAGAAAACAACCACGCTTACCATATTTAAAGACATAGAGGTAAAAATATCTATAAGAAAACCTTGGGAAAACCAAAAAAAAATGAAAAATCAATGACCAAAATGAGTCTCATTTCAAAAGAAAAGGAAGACTTTTTAAATGTGTTTGCCCTGCAGCTGCTATAGTTACCTCCTGATTCGATCTAACCAACTTACTGAACACTTGCTGTGCTGAGTGATTTTGCTGGGTGCTCAGGACACAGAGCTGAATAGATGCTCAGCATCCAGTAGGAGAGACAGACTTGTGAGTGCAAATTCACAAGTTATCAAATAGCTCAGTGGCTGCTGTACCATAAGTATACAAAGTATTATGGAGGCCGGGGTCTGCCTCTGGGGAGACAGGTTCAGAGCCAGAGGGGGAATCCCGTAACATGTCCTAATACACGGAGTGGCAGGTGCTACGGAGCACTTGATGAAGAGCATTGATCAAGGGAGGCATTTCCAGGAAGAAGGTGGCGTCTTAACCGTGCCGAAGAGCCACATCCTCCAATACGAACCTTCAGACCCCTGAGAACAGGCCTGTGGAAGCCTCGCGGGCATGTCTGAGCGATACCGAATCCAGCGTCAACCACCATCACCTCAGTGGATCTGTGTTGCTAATGTATTCATCCTGATGATTCACAATGTCTTTTCATTTAGTAAAGTAAAAAGGGCATCTGAGAAGTTGTGATAGAACCCTGAGAATAAAGGCATGGAAACTCCTCCCCCGAACATACCCTCGGCCTCTAGCGTGAGAAACACTGTACTGAAGAAAGAGGAAGTTGTTTCCTGGAAAACAGTGGCGTGAAACACAGGGTAGTAGGTCAAGTGCTTGGTGAATGCCTTGTGAGCCAAGCTCTGACAGAGACATTTTCCTGCCTTCCAGGAGCTCCGTCCAGTGGAAGGGAGAGATGTGAAGAGATAAAAGTATAATAAAATGTGTCAAGTGATATAACTGAAGTATGCATTGAGGGCCCTGGAACAAAGAGAAGGGAATTGATGCAGCCCAATTGCTCCAAGAGGCTCCAAGTAATTCTTCCAGCTGCTGGTTTCCTCAACTAATATGGCCACTAAATGTTCAGGAAATGATAACTGATCTTAATATTACCCTAAGAAACCTGATTAAGAAGGTAAGTCTTGGCCAAGAAAAAAAAAAGGCAAAGTAGCAGATAATGAACATGGGGATCACTCACCATATTAAATTATTTACACTAATTATTTTAAAACTTCCAGAAGTTTTTCACTTAGGTGTTTAGAGAACAGCTGCAGTACTCATAGCACTGTAAAGAATAAAAAGAAAAATGAAAAAGCTAGCATGAAAACCTTTCCCCTCAAGCGTGCAGGAGCCAGTAGTTGAAATATAGGATAGTACTAGTCAAATGTGATCAACTGATGATACAATGATAAAAATACAGAAAAAATATTAATGATATTTTGGTTCAAAAATTCTGGTATCTCAAGGAAAATGCAAATGTGTAAGCTTTCTAAACTCTACATTTCTGAAGGCACTTTACTGCCCCACTCTTCTCAATTTGTGGGTTTTCCCTAGTTCCCCAGTAGGTGAAGGGTGTTAAACATGGGCACGCACAGGTGCACACACAGCTACACATCTTATCACTATAACAAAAATACAACGGTGCCGAAAAAAAAAAAAAAGTGCCAAGTGAAAAGAGGGAACACTAAAAAACAGAGACAGGACAATATCATAAGACTAAAACATTAAAACATTCCTGCATTTGACACATACTTATCCAACACCCTCTAGGGCTAAGCACCGGGCTGGATGTTTGGTACAGGAGGCTTGAAAGCTGCAATCACAACTTGGTAAGCAAGAATTAGATCAGTAGGAGGAATACTGCAACTTCCATCAAAAACGATGAAAATCACCAACAGGTTTAGAAAAGGACAGAGAGCTGCTAACTGGTGGGAACACAACCAGGAGAAGTGACTACACCATAAAAACAGTCAAGGAACAGAAATCCATGAAGATCTAAGTTACACTGATCCATCAATCGCAGGGCAGTCACACAACTGAAATTGCAGGAAATAAATAAGAGCAATCACGACTCTTATGGATTATTTTTGTTTCACAAAACCATGGGAAACATAGATTTGTATAAGCTTAATAAATGGCACAAATACCCAAATATCAAAGGAAGAAAACACAGTATTTGTAAGAGTAAAAACAAGATCTGGAATAGAATGGAAAATCATCCGCACAGTGGGCTAAATAAAAGCTAGAGAAGCTGGACTTAGGAAGGAAGCCTGACACTGGTACTGTGGGAAGAAGTCAGGAAGGAAGCCCATCAGAGCTACCATCAGTTATTAAGAAAATCTACTCTTTCCCCAGATAATCAGGACTGTGTGATGTCACCTAATTTTAAGCCCATCATATGACCAAGGGCAACTCCAGCTTTATCAAATCAATGACCAAAAGAGTCTATGGAAGCTTGAAGTTTTGAAAAAAGCAAAACAGAACAAATTCCTGGAAATTCTTAACCTCTAGGAACTTGTGAAGGTTTCTGACCTTTGCCTCAGAAAAATGCACACATCAGTTTCAGCAATGGTACCTTGTTCCCATTAGCATGATCTACTTAGCAAATAAGCTAACCAGCTCAGACTGCTACTGATTTTCAGCTTGTATGACCCTTACCCTACTCAAAAAGAGGGCTGAAAGTTTGTTTTCTACTGCAGTGGCCTCCAAAGTGGGGTGCATGCACACAAGTCGGGTATGCAAGACCATCCAATGGGATGTGAGAAGACAGGACTAGGGCTTCTAATTGTATTAACCAAGCAAAAGTAAGTTAAGATTTACAAGTTTCAGTGTATGAATTATACACCTAAGATACCCTCATGTGGTCAGAAAGCCAGATGCCTGTATTTCGATTAGGTGCACAAGGCAATCTGGGGGAAGAGAGCAAGTTCCCGGAGTATGGTGCCCTCATTGCTTTTCAGCAGATTCCCACCACTTAGGGTTTACATAGGCCCATTTAAGCATTTGTTAGAGTATATTATCCACTTTAGCTAAACCTCACAAAATGGACATAAAGATTCTTGCAAAACATTAGACTCCTTGTAAAACTAATGTAAGCCTAAATTAACATCAAGAAAATGGGAGAGCTAATACTCCCCTAATACAACCTTTGTTGGCCATGAGTTAAAAAGAGATGAAAAGCAAATCTGATCTGAAAAGAAGTTGGGAAAAAAACCCAGATTTATCAAGAAAGTATTTACAGTATTGACTAAATCTACTATTGTTGAACCTTGCCCTAAGTGTATATACTGCACCTAAGATATTAGGTAATGATACTGTGAAGTCATAATGATATTATAAAGTCACTGCATTTAGCATTTTTTCTTAACATCCTCATCTATCTCAGCCCTTAAAATGTTCATTTTACCTGTTTTATAGTATATATGGTTTTACATACAGTATACAAATAAATATCCATTCAGAGAGAGTAGATGTTCTTTTAACTGGTGGGGATAAGTTATCAAAAATATTTGGGACTACTTCTCTAGTGTTTCAGAACTGCAGCCGCACCTGAGATGTGGTTTCTCTTTTGTTATCCCAGCTGATATTATAAACTCCTTAGCTAGAGAGAAATTGATGTCTGTTCCCCCAGCTCCAACAAATAAATGGAAAATAATCTTGATAGGCAACCCTTCTCCTATCAGGCCTATATAGGTATCATGTACTGATGTAGCAGCACTAGAAGTAGAATGTTTTTTCTAATCCACAACTAGCACTTCCTAGTCACAGAAGATGGGGCAGGGGAAGCAGGGTGAACCAGTTCCCACACCTGTCCTTCTTCCTGCATCCTCATCACAGTGAACAGTACCACCAGGCTGCCTTCTGGGAACCGACATCTGTGTAGCTCTGCATGACCTGGTCCCACTGTCATTTCCCCCCCAAACTTAAGTGTGTACTTCATTTTAAATGGACTATAATGAACCCCTCTTCTGATTTCTGCCCCTTAGGGGCAACCACTTTTATCTGCTTTGTTGATGTTGTTGTTGTTATTTACTTTAACATTTCTAAATAATGCCATTTCACTATTTTTTCCTCTTTAGGATATTATCAATTTATATCCTCCTATGGAAAATAGGGATGTAGCTCTTACAGCTGCCCCCCCCCCCAGCCAACACACACATTTCACCTCCCCACTCGTTGTCTCAACAAAGTTTTAATAAAAATTTGATAATAAATAAACATTCAGATAAATTAACATTCAGAACTTGTGAAGTGAATATGCAAATACTCTTCAGAGTTGAGCTATCAGTACAACTATGATTTTATTTTTATTTATATATATATATTTTTTTTTTAATAAATTTATTTTATTTTTGGCTGCATTGGGTCTTCGTTGCTGTGCGTGGGCCTCTCACTACAGTGGCCTCCCTTGTTGCGGAGCACGGGCTCTAGGCGCACAGGCTTCAGCGGTCATGGCACGCAGGCTCAGTAGTTATGGCTCACGGTCTCTAGAGCACAGGCTCAGTAGTTGTGGCGCACAGGCTTAGTTGCTCTGCGGCATGTGGGATCTTCCCGGACCAGGGCTCAAACCCGTGTCTCCTGCATTGGCAGGCAGATTCTTAACCACTGCGCCACCAGGGAAGCCCCCAGTACACTATGATTTTATATTCTCTCTTATAAAAATTTTTTTCTGGAGATAATTGCCTTTTTCTCCATTTGCTTAGTTTTCCATATACCAACCACGACTTTATCACCAAACTCCAGCTGAATCTGCCAGCTACTTTCAGTACAGTCAGCCAAGCTGGGCATCCTGTCAATTCCCTTCTCCTCCCAGGGACATCATTCCTGGAGCCCTCATCCTCCTGTTCCAACTACATGGGTTGCTTTCTAATCCTTATTCAAGGCCATCAGTTTGGGAATTCCCTTCACCTCCTTCCTAAACTGGATTCTGCATTCTCCTATCAGGCCCATATAGATATCATGTATTGATGTAGCAGCACTAGAAGTAGAAGCATTTCCTGGATCCCATTTCCACCTCTTTCTTTTCTCCCTCATTTTTGTGGAGAGTATCCTTCAATCCCTTCCTGTGAGAGGAAGTCTGGAAGGTAAATTTTGAGACCTCCCATGACAGACACTGCCAGCTGCCACCCAGTATCTATTCATTCCTCCCTCCTTTCTGATTTTGTCTAAGGTAGGAATGTATTTATACCCAGGACAGAATAACTCAAAGTATTAGAGCTAGACAAGAACTCAGATCATTGTTTTCACACCTGGTTGCACACCAAGTCACCGGGGGCACCTCAAAAGTACTGATGCCCTGCTTCTCCCCTCAGAGATTCTGGCCTGATTGGTGTGGGTGCAGCCTGGGCATGGGGATATTTAAAAAGCTCCCCAGGTGATTCTAACGTGCATCCAGTTTGAAATCCTTACCTTAGAGATTACTTGTTCCTATCTCCTCATTTTACAAACGAGGCAACTAAGGCGCCCTGAGGTTGCGACTTGCCCCCGACCATAAGGATCCAATTTAGAATAAGAATTGGTTCCAAGAATCCAATAAGAATCCTTGTCCAGTGTTCTTTCTGATCCCTGAGTTAATATTTCTTAAAGGGCAATGGCCTGTAAGATGGTCACGAATGAAGGAAAAATGTTACATTCAAATAAACTAATGTTTCCAACATAATTTCTCATATTTAAAACAGTGTGATACTTTGGCAGACCACAGCATCCTAGTCCGTAAATTCAGGAGACTTCTAAATGTTACTGAAAGGAGAAGGAAAAAGCAAGTAAAGCCATGATGGAATGAACCCAGCATTTACCTTCCTCGAGGTACTTTTGTGCTTCAGATTCTCTAGAGCAAACACTGGGTTTCCGTTCTAAACCCGCTCAGAGGGAACCATCGCCGGCTGCAGATTCCAGCGGCCATTTCTCAGGTGTCGGCTTGGTGGCTTGGCAGCACTTGATCCAGCTACCCACCACGTCCCTGGAATAACCTCATCTCTCCACTTCTAGGATATCCCACTCCCCTAGTTTGCTTCCTACCTCACTGGGCTTCTCTGGCTCTCCTTTACTGGCTCCCTTTCCATCTGACTTCCAGATGCCAGAGTGCCTCAGGACAGTCCACGGCACTCCTATCCTCTATCCTCCCTTCTAGAAGAGTTCGTGGAGTCCTGTGGCTTTAAATACTATCCACAGGATGTGGACTTTCACATTTGCATCTCCGGCAAATCTCTCTCTTGAACAGACTCCCTTACCCAACCTCTTCCTTGAAACTCCACCCACATGACTAATAGGTTTCTCATACCAACCCTCCACCCTCTTCTCCGCACATCTGCTCAATGCCTGATCACACACTCTTATCTATACGTTTCAGCTGCAATCCCTCATTCTGTCAATGGTTCTCCACATTGGCTGCATAGCCGTCACCTGGGAATTTTTTAAAGGTTTCAGTGTCTGGCTTCCAACCCCTAGACATTCTGAGTTAATTGATGCCTAAGTATAAGCTGGGCATTGAGATTGCTCTTAGACTAAAATCCAATCCTCTTACCATGACCTGAAAGTTTCCTGCCCACTCCTTCCCATACCCTCTCTTCCCCTTCCTCACTACATCACTGCACCTCCTTCCTGGCTCTGAGCATGTGCACTTGGCTGTTTCATCTACCCCACTGCTACTCCCACAGCTCTGCATGTCTGGATCCTTCTCACCTTCACGTCTCAGCTCAAGTGGCACCTCTTTAGAGCAGGCTCTTTGATCACTCTATTAAAAGAGGCCTTTCCCACAGCCTCTCTCATCAATTTCCTTCATAACTGAGACTGCAATCTTTGCCGGTCTTCCCTACAAGGGAACTCCATGAAGGCCTGGTCTCGCTTATGACTATATCCCCAGCATAAAGCAGACTACCTAACACATAATAGGTGTTCACTGAATAATTTTTTGGAAAAAAGAAATGAGTCAGTGAAAAAGATGACAACCCTAACTATGTGAACTTTTCCTTAGCCAGTATCCATTAAGATCAAATTATAATAATAAAACAACAAATTATAATAAAAACAACAAAACAATAGAAAATCTAAAATAATTGATATGAAAAATTACGTTAAAAATATACTCAAAAGTCTTGCTTAGCCAAGATACATTAGAGGGTTTTAGGTAATTTAGTTGCTTGGTTTGCTGATAAAAACCCTATTTTGTTTCAATTAATATTCCTGAAGTCTTTCCAAAGAATGAATTATTCAATGAATTGTTATGAAAACTTGCAATCCAGACGGGAATAAAGACACAGACCTACTAGAGAATGGACTTGAGGATATGGGGAGGGGGAGGGGTAAGATGTGACAGGGTGAGAGAGTGGCATGGACATATAAACACTACCAAATGTAAAATAGATAGCTAGTGGGAAGCAGCTGCATAGCACAGGGAGATCAGCACAGGGAGATCAGCTCGGTGCTTTGTGACCGCCTGGAGGGGTGGGATGGGGAGGGTGGGAGTGGGGGAGACGCAGGAGGGAGGAGATGTGGGAACGTATGTATATGTATGACTGATTCACTTTGTTATGAAGCAGAAACTGGCGCACCATTGTAAAGCAATTATACTCCAATAAAGATGTTTAAAAAAAAAAAAAAAACTTGCAATCCACTGGGGAGAGAGAAAGTTAGAGTCCTCCTGGAAAACAAATGCAAAAACAAAACTTAGACACATTTAAAAAATAAAAATGATAGAAGCCTAAGATTTAGAACTTTTAAAAATATAATTTAACATGCCTTTCTAAGCATGAGAAAATTCAGAAGCCAATGAAAATAACTGACAGATCTTAACAAAAATTAAGACTTCAAAAAGTTAAAAGACAGGGAAAAAATGTCTACAATATATTTAAACAGGCAAAAGTTTACTATCCATTACCTGTAGAGAGTTCCAAACTATTAATAAGAGAAAGTCAACTCAATATTTATCCTGTTATATATAAAGGACCTGAACAGGCCAATGAACATTTAACAACAAATTTACTAACAGTCAGAATGGTGAAAATCTACCTATCTTAAATTTTATTTATCAATAACGCAAAAAAAAAAAAAACTCTATTGAAGGGAAATGTAAATTTTTGAATAGAAGTAGAAGAGAATGCGATCAGAAGAGTATCTGTGATCTAGGAATCAAACCTCTATGGATTTACCTTACAAGTGTTTAAATAACCAGTAAAAAGGATGGTTACAAAAATGTTCATTGCAAACCTATTTGTAACTGTGTTGACTTAAACATGTCTATGGCATATTGTTAAATTTTTTCAAAGTTACAAAATAAACACATTGAGATCTCATTTTTCCAAAAATGTGGACATTGATTTCTATATGTAGATATTTTAAAAGTCTAGAAGTACATAATCCAGAAAAAAAATTTTGGTAATCTCTGTGAAGTAGTATCATAGGTAATCTTAATTTTCTTCTTCAAGTTTTCCATATTTTCTTGATTTTGGATGATTAACATGAATTCTTGAGTTATCATTATGAGTTAAAATAAGCTATTTCACAGAGTCTAATAATACATATCAGGTAATCAAATATTTCCCTGTCCTTAGTTTGTGTGTGATGGATGGGAAGTGGAGAGTCAGGGGAAGTAAATGCAGAGACTAAAATTTGGTGTTTCTACAGCAATGATCACATAGGGTGAATGTCCCAGGGCAATCTGGCAGATGGAAGATTTTAACCCAATCCCAAACTCCCACATGGGTTTTTTCTTTGGTTTTTTTTTTCACTCCAGTTCCTACAATGAACTGATTTTCTCATGATTTGCTAATCTCACAAGACAGAGAAAAAAATGTTCCGATAGCTCAGGCTCTGGGGTAGTTGGGCCCCAGTTAACGGCAGTTAAAGAGAAGAAAAAAAAGGTCAAAGAAAGAAACCTTAGTTACCTTCTCAGCACAGCTCTCAGGACATAAATGACATGGTCATTCTAATTCTGAGAAATACCGAGAAAAAAGACTGTAGGGGCTTTTCATTTTCCTGTAGAGCCACCCGTAAAACATGAGCATGCTACAACTTTCAGGAATTGCCCTAAAGACAACTGTGCCACCAAGTTCCTATAAAGTCATCTCCCATCACCACTTTGCTGCCTCAGGCCAGCAGGAAAACAGAACTAGGACTTGACATCTTAAAAGTGCTCGTTCTGAACAAGCCGTTCCTCCTATGAAAACACATCCTGAAGCATCAGCTCCCTGAGTCAGAGATGAAAGTAAAGCAACACTCCATTTCTAAGCAATACAGGATTCCAAATGCAGTTAAAGCTGGAGAAGATGACTGGAATTATGGCATTCCTTACATTTTGCTTTCTCTAACACATTTTCAGTAAGTGCTCAATTTCAATAAGTGCTCAATTTTTCAATAATGCTGATGACTCTCCCTAAGGAAAAGTAAAATTAAAAGAAGGTATAAAGCCTATGGACCAAAGGCCAAATCTAGCCAGTAGACTGCTTTTGTAAACAAAGTTTTATTGGAACATTTAAAAAGTTATAAAATTATAACTAAAGTTATAATTAATCATTTTTCCTCAAACCACTGGATGAGTTTACCTTATCTTTGGACAAGCCCACCTCACTGCCAGTTGGGGAACCCCTAGATGCACACTATCTCTAGCAATTCCCTCTAGTTGCTATAGGTGACAGGATTTTTTTAAAGCTCACCCTTTAAATTGTGGGTCTTCTGGAATTATACCAAAGACAATATTCCAGAATCTTTAGCCTCACTAGTCACCAATTCTTGCCCAACAGGATTTTTTAAGCTGAAACCACTAGATGTATTCAAGAGGAGATAACAAAATACAACCCTCAAAGGAGAAAAAAGGAAGCAGTCTCCCCAACTGAGGGGAAAGAAATATCTATGGGCAACATACCCCGAAAGCTCTCTCCTCACACCAGGGAAAAGAAAATGGGGTCCAAGCTCAAAACAGAGTAGAAAGCTCAGCTAGAGTTAGGCTGAGGAAAGTGGGAAGGAAAAACCCCAGAAGATTGCCAAAGCAAACAAATATGTAAACAAACCAAAACATGGCTTTATGCATTTGATACTGAAAAGAATATTGCAGTTTGATAGAGAAAATGAGGTGTGGAAATAAGATTACTTTTCTCTATGAAGCCCAGAACACATGATGTAAGAGCTCACTGAAGGGTGATCTCCTTCTTGGGAACTGACATGTGGGGCTTGGACTCCAGGCCTCAGCTAGAGAGAACAGCCCAGCCTCAGAGAAGATTCCACATTTAATTTTCATAGCCCAAAAGGTTTTCTTTGGCCACTACTTTGGCCACTTTAAAAATTGTAGCCACAGGAAGACACCTGTTTTTTCATTAAGTTTCAAGAATTGTCTTATTCTGGGTTTCACTTCACTGAGACCTAGCCAAAGTGATTAGCTGCCATATACAATCATCCCTGACTTTCAGTTCTGTATTCTCTGCCATTCTGTACAAAATTTGTCTCCCTACTCTTCCTACTTGCTTCATTAAGACATTTTATATGCATTATTTTATTGTTAAAAACAACATTTTTTATATGCTCTTCCTTGGGAGAAAAGAACATGGCCCCCTCAAACACTTCATCAGGATTTACCCGTTTTTATGTGCAGGAAACTAAATACAATTGGCACTATTACGATGGCCTCTGCATGGAACTGGTCAGGAGACGTGTGGGAAATGTGCCTGTTTTTAAAGGATCCAAGTCACAGAACCTGCATTACAGAAGGTTTGCTAAAGAAGAAGGGAGAGTTCACAGTAACGGGAGTTTAACTCATCTTAAAGTATTTAGAGGAAGATGAGCTAAAATCTCGAGAATGCTGACTCAATAGGAAGAAGCTATCGGATTCCCCCAAACTTGTGCTGTGTGGTTAGTGCATCACAGAGCTGGTGAGCAGGTCCTGAAGTGTGAAGTCCACATCCCACGTCTGGGAGAACCATATAGTTGATTCCCTCAACATTACATATCAGAATTTGCATCCTAACATCCATAAGCGACCTCTCCTACCTCTTTCTTACGGATTTCTTCCATTCTCAGTGTGTGACGAAACAAAATCCTGTCTCCCACTGGTACTGTACAACCGGACATATGTATATTTCAAATTAGAATCCGTTCAAAACCTACTTATGTGCACATCCAAGTGTGTGTCCTCTACTCTAAAAATGGGAGCTTCTGAAGATACTCCCTGGACATGATAAAACCATTTAAGTCCTGAGGAAATGTGCTAAGAAAAAACCTAAATTCAAGTTAAAAAAAAAAAAAAGTTTATACACACCATACCTACCATAAGCACAAGCCTGTTTATCAGTCCAAGCAAAAGATAGTAAATAAACCCAGGGTCAATTTGCTCCCTACCTTTTAGGACAGTGATTTTAGGGCTATGGTAGATGGAAGCAGTGTATAACTTCTACCCCTCTGCCTTATTAGAAATAAACACTTAGCATTAAGAGAGATGGTTTATAAATTACACAATACCCAGTCATTTTGATGTGACATTCACAGGTATCCAGTTGTCCCAAAAAGCTGCACCAAAGTTTTGTCTTCTAACTCAAAACTGGTCCGTCAAAAGTCTAAAAAATATATACCACAGTTGCTTGGAATTAGTTAAATACTTATCTGGACAGTGACCAGAGATCAAATAAATCCTCCTCTTGAATTCTGGCTTTCCTTGCTGGCGTTAAGTTCATTTGTATTTAATATCCAGAGCGCTGTGCAGGAAAGTCTCCACGCTATTTTAAGAAAGTTTAACCACCCACCACTGTATTTGTTTTGCAAGCTTTAAGAGGGGAGCGAAGGCCTGTTTGTACGCACTCCCCGCCCCCAGCTCAGCTGCACGGCTGGGTGGTTGGAGCTTTGACCAAGAAGTTGGGGCCCACTGGTAGCGCCACCGGGCTGAACTGTACGCCTTTTCATAAAGGCAGAGGAACTGGGGTTAAACACGCTATCACCCTCCCACCTGAGGAAAAGGCCTGTTTGTTCCGGAAGGCAAAGCCCAGCCTGATTTAACTAACTGCAAGCAGTTACTATAAGCAAGGCAGCAAGAAAGCTCTAGTCTATCTAGAACAGGAAAGCCATCCACTTGATGAAGGTTTCTCCAGAGCTCAATACCCAGAAAGACACAGTTCAGGCGCCTCATCTGACAGTTAACCTGAAATCACCTGGTCTTTCCTCTGCTTCCCGGCCTGGGGAAAAGGATCGGGCTGCCGGGCCAGGGCTGCGCCTTCAAACCTTTCCACGGCTCTCGGGATTCGGAGCAGGAGAAACCGTTCACTGCACGCGTTTCAGCCTTGCCGGGAACGCCTCCCCTGAAGTCGGATCCCTCCCTAGGCGGGCCCCCCTCCTCTTAGCGCCTCTCTCTTACCCTTCCTACCAGCCGCCCGGGGCGCGCAGACCCCGGCCCTCTGGCAGGCGCGGCGAGTCGCGGGGGCGGCTGGCACCCCTCGGGCGGCGTCGGCGGCGGGCTGCCAGGCGGGTCGGTGCGCGCCGGCGGGGAAGGGACTCTTGGCCAGGCGTTCCCGCCCCGCCCCGAGTCCCCACCTCCCCCCAGTCGCCTCCGGCCCGGGCTGGGGAGCCTGCGGAGAGCTTCTCAACTTGGTGCCCTGGGGCACTTTTTCCTCGAGTCAGCGAGCTGGCCTCTCTGAGCCCCGGGAGGCAGGTGGCAGGCGGCGGGTGGTGGGAGATAGAGCAGAGGTGCGCGCGTCAGGAGGCCCGTGGAGGAAAGCAGCCCGGGGAGGGGGTGGCGGTGGGCGCCCGAGGAACGGCCGTGGGATGGAGTGGGGGCCCCACGGCGATCGCCCCTGGAGTACTGACCTGCACTGAGGCCCCCGGGACGGACCTGAGGCTCTGCTCCACACCGGCAGGTCCAGCGCCTCCACGCCACGAGCCATGGTGCTGCCCGGAGCGACGGGGAAAGGAGGCCTCCGCGGTGGCGGCCGGGCGGTAGGGCCGGGGAGAAGCGCCTTCAAAAGGGGCCCACGCGGTGGAACGCTGGGCTGCCGGTGCGCCCTCCACACCGCCCCCGAGCGGCCGGGCTGTGCACTCCCTGCCCTGCGGGGCTCCTGACTCTACATTCTTTCCTTGATTTCGGCATTCTTTTCTTGTTTCCTACATCCATTCCTTTGCCCATTTTAAAAGTCATTTGTATTTTGATGCGTTCAAGACACAGGCCATATTCACTGAATGCCAAGCCCAGGGCTGAGTACTGTGGGCACCGAGATGAGAAAGACCAGATCCTTTCCCTCCAGGACTTCACGTTAAATGAAAAGTTCATTCATTTTGACGTGTTTTTATTCTGAAGTGCACGATCACAAAACTCTGTGACAAGGGTCATGCTTCGGAGATGTTAAAAGTGCTACGGGCGCACAAGGGAAAGAGAAACGAATCGCTGTTAGCTCGCGCGGGGAAGCTGGGGCGGGCCTCCTGCGCGGGGAGTGAGCGTCCACGTGGCCGGGGCGGGCACAGAGGGACGGCGCAGACCTGCAAGACCCGAGCCTTGGGACTCGGTAAGCCCACGTGCTGGTCTGCAGCCACTGCTGCTCTTCCCTCCCGGAGCTTCAAAGGGAGACGCCTGTCGGAAATGGGACATGAATCTTAGAGATGAGGGTCGCGGTCACTTACCCAAATGCCACTTTCAGCTGTGGATGATGCTGACATGGAAGTTCCGACGAGCCAATAGCCTCTTTTCCAGGGAGCCCTATTCCTATTGGTGGCAGCAGCAGCAAAGTCCACGAGTTCCAGGCTGTTTGAATCAGCAAATGTTTAAGAGGTCTCTGGGTTTAACAAGGGCAAAGAATATTCTGCCAGGTAATTATTTTAATATGCATCTCCAGGTAGAAGCAGTTGGAAATACATAAGGCATATAAAAGCATACATAACTGACCCCCCTGTCCACTGAAAGACAAACACACGACTCAAAAGTTGTGAGTTAAGTTTTATTCAAGGACCTTACTGAGGACTATAGCCCTGGAAACAGTCCATCAGATAGCTCTAAGGAGCTGATGCGAGGTAAGGGAGGAGCCAGGATATGCCTGAATTTTTTTGCTGTGGGAAAAAACAAAACAAAACAAAAACACGTCCTTGAACATCCAAAGATTACGGCTAATCACAAAGAACAGACATCTCAAGTTAATGATTTTAGTGCTTTTCTATGTATGAGAAGAATCTGGGGTCACTGAAATTTTCCCTTAGATATGCATCTTAACTATCTAGGTGTATACAAAGCCCAGAATGCTCCCTATTTTTCTCCATCCTGAATTCCCCTCAGGGTGCACTGTCCATGGGTGACTGTAGTGGCTAATGGCTTGATCCTTGTTAAACTGAAATGGCAGGCAACATTTTTTTCTTTTCTTTTTTTTTTTTAAAGATTTTTTTAAATTAATTTATTTATTTTGGCTGTGCTGGGTCTTCGTTGCCACATGCGGGATCTTTTTAGTTGCGGCATGTGGACTTCTTAGTTGCATGCATGCGGGATCTAGTTCCCCAACCAACAATCAAACCCTGGTCCCCTGCACTGGGGCCATTTACAATTTTTATGCTAAAGAATTTTTAAGCCTTTTTAATTCAAAGGAAAGCCACTATGAAGGGACAACCCTTAACTTCAAAATACTAGGACTCCACTAGCGACCACAGTCCCTTTAGAAGGTGATTGTAAACTGGGATAACATCTTTTTGTATCAGCAAACTTCTCGTTATAAGTGTTTTCTAGGGCTTCCCTGGTGGCGCAGTGGTTGGGAATCTGCCTGCCAGTGCAGGGGACACGGGTTCGAGCCCTGGTCTGGGAAGATCCCACATGCTGCGGAGCAGCTGGGCCCGTGAGCCACAACTACTGAGCCTGCGTGTCTGGAGCCTGTGCTCCGCAGCTAGAGAGGCCGCGATAGTGAGAGGCCCGCGCACTGTGATGAAGAGTGGCCCCCGCTTGCCGCAACTAGAGAAAGCCCTCGCACAGAAACGAAGACCCAACACAGCCAAAAATAAATAAATTAATTAATTAATTAAAATAATAATAATAGTGCCGAAGATAATAATGTGAAATTTAGGGTAAACAATGAAATTTAAAAAAAAAAATTAAAAAAAATTAAAAAAAAAATAAGTGTTTTCTAAAGTCAGGGCAATTCTACTGACTAACTTACCAGTGGGTAGTTAAAAGGAAAATCCATTGTTAACGTTGCATTTATTAAGAACATTTACCATGTACAAGGGCCCTGTGCTTCAAAGGGGCCAGAAGAAACCCTGAGCCCCACTAGGTACCACGGTTGATTTATACGTTATCTCACTGAATGCTCAGCGTTCTGTGTACTGTCATCTCCCTATCAAAATGAGGACATGGGTTCAGAGAGGTTTAAGTTACTTCCCTGAGGTCATCCATAGAATATGTAGTAGGTCCTAGATTTTTATTCAATCTTTCAGTCTCCTAAACCTTTATTCTCACCACACCACTACACTGCTAAGACATGACTAACCACTGCTAACCACTGCTACTTCAGTAGCTCTCCTAATTTGGAGCAGTTTCTGTAAACAGTTTCACATCTGTAATAATCTACAACTAGTTTCACAAAGTAGAGAAGAGATACGTGTACATAAATAACTGTAATTAGTGATGCATATATTATTGATAGACATAAAAGTATCATTTAAAAAATAAACCGTAGGTAAGTTCTTATAAAACACTATAGAGGGAGAAATAGTTGTAAAAGGCAGCTCCAAGTATCTCAGATTTTAATGTGTAAATGAAACGCCAGGGGATGGTATTGAAATGGACTCTGATTCAGTGGGTCTGGAATGGGGCTTGAGGGCTTGCATTTCTAACTAGAAGATGTTGCTGATACTGCTGGTCCACGCACCACTCTTTAAATAGCAAGGTTCTAGGAAATATTTAACCTGCATGTTTGAGGGAATTGGGGATGGGGAAGAGGGGAGGAGTATGAGACTTAAGGATAGTTGAAGTCAGATCGTTGAAAGTTGTGAATATCACACATACTAAGATATGAATTATAGTTTCTAGGCACCAAATCTAACAATTCTAAATTAGTAAGTTAATTCACAATAGGTATTATGTTTTTCACTTTCAAAAAATCATTTGTTGGGCTTCCCTGGTGGCGCAGTGGTTGAGAATCTGCCTGCCAATGCAGGGCACACGGGTTCGAGCCCTGTTCTGGGAAGATCCCACATGCCGCGGAGCAGCTGGGCCTGTGAGCCACAATTACTGAGCCTGCGCGTCTGGAGCCTGTGCTCCGCAACAAGAGAGGCCGCGATAGTCAGAGGCCCGCACACCGCAATGAAGAGTGGCCCCCACTTGCCACAACTAGAGAAAGCCCTCGCACAGAAACGAAGACCCAACACAGCCATAAATACATAAATAAATAAATAAATAAAAATTTAAAAAAAAATCATTTGTTTATGGCAAAGATCCTGGCTCATTTCTCACTGGGCGGTAATACTCATTGTTTTGTGTTGTGCTTTGTTCCTTTCAAATGTCTATGTTCTGTTCTGTATATGACAGTACAAAAAGTTCTGTACCCTGATTCACATTTATAATGACCAATAACCAAATAACAGAAGAATCTTTTGCTCAATAATGTACTCTAACATGGAAGTTTAAATTTACAAACCTTTTTCTTGAATTTCTCTAGCAGGTTGCCTTCATATAAAACTTTCACTGATTTACAATGTTAAAGGGGATTTTTTTAAAGTAGTCTAGAAAATATGAGACAGGCTAATAGTAAAAATGCAACAATTTTCTGGGATAGGCAGACAAGAACAATACTCACAGTGAAGTTTATGTGGAGGAAAAAAATGCTACCCTTTTCTGTGAGACTGAATGTGCCTAGGAGGGGCACAGCACATCATGCACTTTTCACAAGGCTGTGCAAGTACTAATAAAACAATCCTTGTGGGATTGAATATGCATTTAGTATGCAGTTTAATTTTCATAGATGTATAGAATACTCTTTCAACTTTGTCCTTGAACACTAAAGGAAAAGAGAAAACTTATACTAAAAAACCTGATCTTCTCCAGAACTAAAAGCAGTATCAAATAACAGTTGTCCTTCAGAGCCAAATATGAGACTGTTAGCTGGTGATGATTTTTTCTTTCTTATTCTTTCCTTTAAGAGATTTTAAAATGCAATGATTACTGGATATACAGCAATCATCCTCTCTCTTAAGGACAGCCCCTGAGAATGGTCCAGGCCAGGGTTGGTGAGTTGTCTGAGGTCAGATCAGGTGTTGTTTCCCCTGATGACACAGTCAGCACAGTCCGAATAACTGGAAGCAAGAGTAGAGAAGGGTATGGAAAGCACATTCTAAAGCTATGGCAAAATAAACAGGACAAGAATCCAACAGTTTCCCTCATCAAAGTTAGGTTTAAAAAAAAAATAAGCCCAGCATAAAGCTGCAAAGACATTAAATATTGCTTTAAAATATAAACACAGTTCTTGATGAATTATAGCCATCAATTTGCTCAAAATAATTGTCTTCAAACATACTACATCTGATCTTAAAATATCCATTTTGTCTCCCAACTCAGCTACACATTATAGTTCCCTCCAGGGCATAGATTAGCCTAATAGCTACTTTTTACAACAGCAGAATATAGATACTGGAGGGTCTTCTTCTAATCTGTATTTTCCAGAATTGGGCAGATCTTTGCACTCTGATATAAATATACGAAGTTCAGTCTCAGGGAAGCCATCTTGTTGGTAATGCTATACAGAATAACAAAAAAAAAAAAGTTTTCATTAATAAGTCCCTTGAAAACAGCTTTATTTCAAATTCAAAGTGGATCATTTGGCTACAGAGGTGGGGATTTTTCTAAAGGGATAGTTTACTTGCTTCCAAGTATTTTCATGGGGATGTAGCCTCTAGAGCCAGTCTTAGGTTTGGCTAAGGAAAAGTGGGTCTAAGATTCTGCAGTGCCCTCCTGGGCTCTCTTTTGTGGGTCTGATTCAACCCAAAATGGGCATGTTGAATCTGAATCTGAGAGCTCCTTCCAGGTAAAATCCAGCCTGCACACCCTTTTGGAGTCTCTCTTCCAGACAGACAGATTTATTTAAAGGCCTAATATTTATATCAGTTTGGGGGTCTAAGATCTCTAGAATGGGCCGCGACCAGCAAGGATCAGAAAGGACTCGCCCATTTGACAAGTGCTCTGAGACCATGGAAGAAGGTTAACATCTAAACTACGAGTCTTAGGCTTGTGTCATCCAGAGCTGTCAACTCATGTTATTCTTTGAGACCTCAGATGTCACCCTCGAATAATATATATATATATAGCTCTCTACATGCAGAGTTGAAGGTAGTGAATTTTTAGAGCACCATGGGAAGGGATTTGGACGGGTACAACTACATTCTTTCCCAGTCTCCTTGGTGACTCTAAGCAAGTCTGCCAAGCAAGTATTGAGGACAGTCGGTTCCTGACATCTGATCCGGTAAGAATGAAGTCAGAGCCCTGGCTTCGTGAGCAAGGTATTTGTAATTATCAATTCATAATCCATCAACTCCTGATGACCTTTCTCCTTATCCATTCGCATGGCATTATGTTTCATTACCCCTCTCATGCTCAGAAAGAAAAGTCCCCAAGTGGAAGTGTCTATGCCAATAGTATACCTAACAGTATCAAGTTATTAGAAATTTAAATACATATGGATATTTATTCTGCCTTGCCATATTTCAAAGGGCTCAAACTGATTTTTAAATATTCAATGTGGAGTGACAATATGAATGATAACAGCTTTTCAAATCATGTTCCTGACTATGTAACACACACATGGCTCGTACTTGACATATTAATCCCTTGACTGTTCTGGAGACCAGGCCTCTGGGGTAGTCCCACGCAGGGGTTCATTCCAAAAGAAGAGGTCAATTTTTCTTTATGAAAAGTGGATTTTAAAAGCTCCCACAAAATTTTGACTGTCTGCTTCACTCACTCAGTATCTACTGATCATTATAATTCTAATAAACGATTTGAAACCCTGTCTGAAAAAGCACAATTACTCAGAGACAAAACTTTCAACATTCTAGAAGTTCTATTTCTCTTTCATTTCTGTTTTTAGTATCTAAAATTGAGATCCTTCTTCTCTACCCTGAAGAAATTACCATTCCATTGATCCCCTCCCCCTCAGGTACTATATTTTATTGCCACTCTACAAGTTCTAGGAAAATGCTGCTCCTCATTGTTCTTGATGAACCTACCTTAATTGTTTCATACGTATCAGTGATCAGTGCAATAAAGAGACTTAAAATCATGTATATAAAGAGGCTGATGAATGAGTAGAGGTAAATCCTGCTGAACAGCCAGACCAAGTAACTCTTTTGCTGCATTTTTGCAAATGTGGCAAACATATCATCTCCATTTATCAGCGAGAAAAGGCACTCAGAGACCATGTTCAGAGAACGGAACTGGAAAAACAAAAAAGAAAAGTTCCCTTTACTTCATGTTCCTTCCCATTGGAGACTTTGATCATGACACCATATTAAAAATAGTGGGACTAGATATCCCAAGTTACCCCTTCAAACAAATAACCTGGGGTAACCACAAGCATTTTTTTTAACAAGAGAAAAATCACACAAAAGTTTAATAACATGTACACATTGGAGACACCCAGGAAAACGGAGTCATTCCTCCAGGCATTTGTCTTGTGATGTACATAACATGTACATGCCTACTGTTCTTCTTGGAACAAATAGCTCCTTCAGATGCTCCTCTTAATAGGAGCAGCCTGAACTGAAGATAGGAGAGCTTGTCTGCACCTTCAGTGCTTTTCTGAGTCAAGCTTTACCCTCCCATTTACCTTGGTAGAAAGAGAAATGCTTCTGTGAGAAACACAGGTCCCAACCATGCATACTCATGCTTCTCATTATAAAGTTCATGCCATTTAAGATGATGGCATTATAGTCAAGACTATAACTCTGGTAAACAAAATATTCAATATTTCTACAAGTTTCTCCCTATACTACTTTTTAAAATAAAGTCAAATTTCAATAAGACTTAACTAAATAGCCCACTCTAGTATATATCGATGAATCAAATTGGCAAGCTTGACTTCGCTGATGGTAAGAAAGACTTAATTATCTGACATATTCCACAAAAGGAGTTGAGGCAGTCAAGTGAATCAGTTATCCTCTCAAGGTGGTCTTACCTTACCAATTTATAAACTTGGCAATAGATACATTACCTACAACATTTTAAGGCTGAGTCACAAAGTAAAAGGAGCTTATTTTAAAAGGATAACAAGCCACTGGCAATACTCTGAGAGCTTAATAACAACAGGAAAAAAAATTGTTTATCAGTACCTTATCATGGTAAGGCCCCAGCACAATCCATCCACAGAAGCAATAGCCTAAATAAATCATAGCTGCACAGCAGCAGAACCTGATGACATTGGGCAGCGCTGCCTGAAGGGTGAGAATAAGGAGCTGGGAAAGTAAGAGAGGTCATTAGAATCCCTTTGTCCTCTAGACAAAGCAGTGCAATAACTTTGAAAGAGAAATACCAGCAGCTTGGAGAACCATGGAATTCCTTACATTGTATTTCTGAAAGAAACCAAGGTATCGGATGACTCCTAGCCACACAAGCATGGTAGAGGTACCAAGAAGTATGCTACAGACATCATAACTTGTCAGACTCTAAAACAGAGTGGAAAAAATAATCAGTTATGTAGCAGAAATTCATTTTGGGCAAAAATTATTTGTTGAGTAGCAATGAGTCGGCACTGTTCTAGATGCTAAGGACAAAGCAGTGAACAAACAAAATTCCCTGCCCTCATGAAGCTTATATTCTAGTGTGGAGAGATGATAGAAATAAATTAGCAAAACCCTTAGTACATTAGCTGATGGTAAGTGCTGAGGAGAAAATTCAGGGGAGGGGATAAGGGAAGTCTGTGTGTTGCATTTCAGATAGGGTGGAGTGATCACTGAGAAGGTGGCCTTTGAGTAAAGACATGAAGGGAGTGAGGGAGCAAGCCAAGCAAAAATCTTGTGGAAGAGCTTTCCAGGCACAGGGACCTGTAAGTGCAGAGGCCCCAAAGCAGGAGGGCGCCTCGCAAGATAGTGAGTCTGGCTGGAGTGAGCTATGGGGGAGAGTGTGCAGTCATAGAGGTGAGGGGGCAGGTAGTTTAGGGCCTCACGAGTGTAATTTAAAAACTTTACCTTTTATTCTGAATAGACTGGGGAGATTGAGAGCTCTGAACAGGAGTGATATGTTGGGAGCAGATTGTTGGAAGAGTGAGATGGTTACTGCAATAATGCAGATGAGAGCTGACGGTGCCTTGGACCAGGCTGGCAACAGTGAAGGTGATGAGGTGATTTTTTTAAGGTAGACAAATAGGATTTCCTCTTGGATGAGATATGGAGGAGAGGGCATTAGTGAAAGAGAAAAGTTGAGGATGAAGCTATGGCTTTTGTCTTGAGCAACTGAAAAGAGCTGCCATTAACTGAACTTAGAAAAACCATGGAGGGCTTCTCTGGTGGCGCAGTGGTTGAGAATCTGCCTGCCAATGCAGGGGACGCGGGTTCGAGCCCTGGTCTGGGAAGATCCCACATGCCACGAAGCAACTCGGCCCGTGAGCCACAATTACTGAGCCTGCACATCTGGAGCCTGTGCTCCGCAACAAGAGAGGCCGCGGTAGTGAGAGGCCCGCGCACCGCGATGAAGAGTGGCCCCTGCTCTCCGCAACTAGAGAAAGCCCTCGCACAGAAACGAAGACCCAATACAGCCATACATACATACATACATACATAAAAAGAATGTAAGCAGACAAGAATATCATTAAAAAAATAAAAAATTTGAAAAAAATTAAAAAAAAAAAAAAAAAGAAAGACCATGGAGAAGCAGGTTTGGACTGTGGAGGTGGAGATTTCAGGAGTTCTGTTTCAGGTATGTTAAATTTGTGAGGCCAGGTAGACATCCAAGTGAAGATGTGGAATAGACAGTTGGATATTTGAGACTGGAGTTCAGGGAATAATTCCAAGCTGGAGATATAGATTTGAAAATCACTGGAAAATAGACACTATTTAACGCAATGGGGCAGGATGAGATCACCAAGACAGTGGCAGAAAAAGAAGGTGTCCAAGCACCGTGCCTTGAAATACTGTCACTTTAATAGCTTGGTGAGATGAGAAGGAACCAGCAATGGAAAGTCAGAAGACCAGCCAGTGATTTAGGAGGAAAACCAGGTAAGTGACAGCCAGTGAAAAAGTTCATCAACCAAGAGGGCATGCTTGCAGTGCTAAAAGCTGCTGATAGGTCAAAATGAGGATAAATAATTGATTATTGAATGTAGCAACATGAGAGGTCATTGGAACGTTGCCCTGGAGTGGCAGGGCAGCCTGACTGGAACAGATACAAAAGGGAATGGGAAGAGCAGAGTCAAAAACAGGATTAAATACTCTTTTGAGGTCTTTTGCTATATTAAGGGGAGCAGAGAAATGGGGAAGTAGCTGGAGGGAGAATAGGTTGAGATTTTGCCTTTTTAGAAAGGAGAAAAAAAACAACATGCTGATGGAAATGTCGTGGTAGAGAATGAGAAATTGAGGATGCATGAGAAAAGGAGGAAGAATAGCTGGAGCCATGCCCTGGAGTAAGCAAGCAGGGACGGCATCTGAAAGGCAGGAGGTGGAGGAGTTGGCCTTGGATAGTAACCTAAATAATGTATCTACAGTAGTAGAGAAAAAGCAAAGCATATGGGCACTGATGCTGGCAGGTAGATAAATGAAGTGGGAATTTGTGGAATTCCTATTTTGTTTCTATTATTTTGTGAAATAGGAAGTGAGGTCATCAGCTGAGAGTGAGGATGGGGCAGGGAGCATTACAAGTTTCAAAAGAGAAGAAATATGAAATGATCAGCTAGGAGACAGGGGGAATGAATAGCCTAGAAAAATGTAGAAAGATTGTTGGACACCATTAAGGGCTCATTGAAGTTAATGGTAGGTGAGGTTGGTAAAAATAAAGATTTGCTGCAAATCTCGCCCTACTCCTCTTTTTTTGGTTCCTAAAGTTAAACATCAATTCTAATGATATATACTACATTGGCATATAGTGACAGCTGCTCCATGGCCTCCTAAACCCATTCTCTCTTTCTGAGGTACATGCCTGGGCTATCTCCCCCAGCTCCCTTGCAGTTAGATGTGACTAAATTCTATCCAGTAGGACTGAACAGAAATGAAGGCTGCCATTCTGAGCCAAGGTTATAAGACTGTGAGAGACCTACTACCATACCAGGTTTCCCTTCCATGGGCTGCAATCTGTTTGTGAGGCAACCCAGCATCAATCATGCAGTCTGGGGGAGCCCTTAAGGGTCGGCAGAGAAAAAGATGGGACAAACTTGGATTCCTGAATGGTGTGGAGCTGAGCAACTTGCCAGCACGTAAAATCCACCCTATTACATGAGGGAGAAATAAACTCCTGTCTTAACTGAGCCATTGCATTTGGGGTCTCTGCCCAGAAATCTGAACCATTAAGAGGCTCCCCACATGGATCATACTCATATTTAGTTGTAGTCAGGCTAGAAAAATATAAATTTGAACAAGATTAATTTGAACAGTATTCGTTTTGTTTTGTTTTGTTTTGTTTTTGATTTTTGTTTTGGGGGAGGGTTGATATCCAGGCTGGATTAGTCCTAACTTAAAATGGAAAACCTTGTAGTACATAAATAGGAAAAGTAGGAAAATGGGAATATTCTCAATTTGGATGGACAAAGGGAACAACTGCAAGGACTCACACAATAGTAGTTTGGCCTCACTTCCCTCCACCTGCCCCCAGCCGACTCTTTTTGTTGAAGATTCTGGTATTTCTTGTAAGAACAACAAAAAACACCTTTTACCTTAGTTACCTTGGAGTGTGTATGACTTTTGGCGTGTGTAAGAATTCACAGGCCCCACCCCCAGAGTTCACATTCAGGAGGTCTAACGTGGGGTATTTACCAACTACCCAAATGATCCTGATGCAGAGGACTGTGAATCACACTTTGGAAAACTCAGCCTAAAAGATTTCTGGACTAGATTTTTACAAATTACTGTTATTTCAGGTTTACTCAATATAATGTTTGAAAGAAATAATTTACTCTGCGAATTCTTAACGTTTTGGAAAAAATAAATGACCTTTAATGCAAATCTGATACTAACAATGACATAAATAGGAAAAAATTTTACCTTAGCTTGGATTTCCATTTTCAGAATTGATCCAGTAATGGTTAATATGTCACTAATAATAATCATAATATACCATCCATTGACGAATTCCATTCGATCAGAAACAGAAACTTCCTTCTTATAATGGAGGAGGAAAAAATTGACAAATTCCTTTCGGGAAAAGAGGGGAGGCACGGTGAATTTCTCCATCAATCAAAATGTCCATCATGTTCCTAGAAAGCAGTGATCCCTACCTGCTGAAGTTGAAGTCCTCTCACCACAGATCGAACACACAGGATTAATGAAGCCAGGCATGTCAGAATAACGAAGGCATCAAAGATCGTCATGTAATGAGTGTTCTTCTGAACTGGAAGGAAAGTGGATTACCTGCTTATTTAGTGGAACATTAATATGGTGACATATACTTCTTTTTTTTCTTTTCATTTTTAGCCTCATTTATTTTAACTGCTGCATTGCATACTTCAGTATAGATGTACAATACTACATTTGTAAGGACACTTGGATTGTAACCTGGTTTTCCCTACTACAAACCATTCTCCAGGTCTTCTTTGTACACAGGTGCGAGTGATCCTTTAGGTGAATGAATACCCAAAGATGGAATTGTTGGGGTAAGGCATATGCATCTTTATAAAAAAAAGATCTAAGAAATTGCTCTCCAAAAAGATCATGCCAGTTTACATACCTACACATATCTCCACATCTTCTCCATATTCTTTAATTTTTGCCAATTAATAAAAGAGCAAATGATTTGAAATGCCGTCTTTACCATGTACCAAATGGCCGTTTGTATTCAAGTACCATATCTTACCCTTCTGACGTTTTTGTGTGTTTTAATGCCTCAGAAAAATACCTCTCATTACTCTTTCCTAGAATTTCTGCTGGCTAGCCTTGATTGTTATTTTTGCATATATTCTTCAGGACCAAATTGTCAAATTCCAATAAAAATCCTACAGGTAATTTTGGGAGGAAATCATGTTGAATTTATAGATTAATTTAGGAAGACTTGACATATTCATCATGTTGAATCACTTGTCCAAAAACATAGTGTGCCTTTTAATTGATTCAAGTCTTCTTTTTGCATCCTTCAGAAGCATTTTCAAGTTTTATATGGATCCTTCACACTCATGTTTAGAATAATTTAAATAATTCAAGCATTCTTTGCACAAAGACAACAAAGAGAAAAGGCTCTGATACAGATTCTTCCATGAGTATTTAAAAGAGACTAAAAGTCCTTCTTTTAAAAATCATCACAACCATCCATCAAAGTTCTTTATTTATCAGCTTGTAGTCTTTTGTTCTTAATACTGTTAGGGTTCCTGCATATCCTATTTAAATATACTTATCTAGGTATAAAATACTTATTAAGCATCAGGTGTGTTTCTACATGCTGAGAGTATAACAGGTGAACAAGACAGACAAAGCCCCTGACCTTGTAGAACTTCTATTCTACTCCAGCGATATAAGAGAAAAAAGTAAACAAGTAAATGAACAAATTATTTTCTGATAGGAGTAAGTGATATGAAGAAAGTAAATCCAAATAGCTAACATGTATTGAGTGCATTTCCTGCCGGGCATAGTTCTAAGAATTTTATAGTTTTTAACTCACTTGCACCTCACAGCAACACCCACGAGGTAGGTGTGATTATCCCACTTTGCAGGTGAGAACTGAAGCACAGAGAGGTCACAGAACTTGCCCAAGGTTCCACGGCCAGTAAGTGGCAAAGTCAGGATTCAAACCTTTGCAGTCTGTCTCCAGCATCCATCACTCGGTGTTAGTGGCTCCTAGCATCCCTTGGGAACTTGTTAGGAAAGCACATTCTCCTGCCTTACCCTAGACCCAGTGAATCAGAAACTGCATTTTCCTAAGCTCTCCAGGTAACACTAAAGTTTGACCACCATTGCTGAGGGAGCTTTGGGTGGGGGAATGGGGAAAAGAAAGTTTCACTTATACCGCACAATGAAGGAAGGCCTCACCAAAGAGGCAGTGGGTTTTAGCTGAGACCTGAGTGACAAGGCAGAGCCACCCATGCAGAGATTCTGAGAATCAGTCCTCCCAGCATGAGCAGAGCCAGGTGAAGAGAGGTGGGCAGAGGGCTGGCTGTCACATGCTGTCTTACAGAGCGTGTCTTTACTTAACAAGTTGTACTGCTCTATGCTGATAGAAAGAATTCAAGACTATTCTGAAATGAAGCATCCCGTAATTTTGTCAAGAGGCATCTAATTGTTACACGAAAGACTAAATCTACTTCAGAAAAACTTAAAATTCAAGAAAACAAACATTTAGGGACTTTCCTGGTGGCACAGTGATTAGGACTCTGCGCTCCCAATGCAAGCGGCCCGGGTTCGATCCCTGGTCAGGGAGCTAGATCCTACATACATGCCGCAACTGGGAGTTCACATGACACAGCTAAGGAACCCATGAGCTGCAACTAAGACCCGGCACAACCAAATAAATAAATTAAAAAAAAAAAAAGAAAGAAAGAAACAAACATTTGAGAGAAAGCCTATGTTCCAGGCACCTTCATATGCTCTCATTTTCCCTATTTTCAAGTTTGTGGAGAAGTATTACAATGTTTACAGATGACAACACAGGCTTGTGTTTCAAATAAACAACTTTGTGATTGAAATAAGTGTTTGTGATTCAAGATCTTCATATATTTGAAGTTACCTATTAGTGAAAAGAATACCAGAATGAAGAAATTTTATTTTATTTTATTTACTCATACTATCTCATTACTACATCTGAACTTCGTGAATCCATTAGTAGGAAACCCTAAAGCAATTATTATACAAGTATGGTCTGAATAAGGACTCCCTGCACATTCCTGGGTCTCACTCTCAGACCTACAGACTGTCTTGTATGAAGCTGGAGAAACCGCATCTTAGCAGGTACTTGGAATGACGCTTCTGCTCACTAGAATCCGAGACCCTCTGACCTAATCATTAAAGTCTAGCACAGCACACCACTACATATCAATACAAGGGACTAGGAAATTAGATCAATTCTTCCCAGTCAGTTTTATCCAGTTCAGCTCCAAAATTCTCAGTGATACTCAGTTTATACCTGAGTTTGTGCCCATATTTCTAGCAATGTACCCTTTCCTTATTTCATCTACTATTTTGACCTAGATAGAAGATAATTATAAGGTGTGGGATACTTCAGGGTCAAATCCTACCTGACTTCTCCCTGGCTGTATGACCCCATACACACCAACATTCACTGAGCCTTAGTTTCTTCATCTGTAAAAATAGGGATGTTACCTATCTCAAAGATATTTTAAAATATTGAAGTGAGGAAAATGTAGGTGGAAGTATTATACTTATGCAATAAGCACTCGATAAACATTGGTTTGGGTATATGTGATTTTCTTTTTGCTGAAGGGATTATAAGCATCTGTTTTCTTTTTGGTAAGGAGTGGGCCAGTGAGGGCACATGGAGAAGGCAGGAAAAGCCATTTCGATTACTAATAACTTGGGAATTACTTGGAATATCAGATAACTACAATGAATTGATCTACTTGCAGAGAATTAGGGACTTGGGTATGGTCTAGTTCTTTCATTTAATGTTCCACACATCCTTGGGACAAGTAATTTAATAACCATTTAATATTATTTAATAACCATATTTAAAACTAGTAAAATTCATCACTTACTTGATCCAGATACATGCCAGTCTTTACATTCTCTGATGGAAATGTCATTATCTAAACTTATCTTAATTCTTCCACTGTGGGCTTTGTTGTCAAATGTTATCTGTGAAGAACAGGAAAAGGGTAAAAAACATACCTATAGTTTTTAAAGCCAAGCTGCCTCTATGCATTAATTAGGAAACAATTCTTCCAAAGTTATAGGAGACCCAGACTCTCATCTTTGACCTGTTGCTAACTCTGTTCAACCTTGGGAAGTTCTTTTTATTTCTCTGTGAGCTGAGAAAGTTGAACTAGATCTTCCAAAGAGAACATTTAGTCTCTACAATCCTGCTTCCAGGACAGTATTCAAGCCCTGAACCACTTATAAAACAAAAGAATTTCCCCTCCTTCCCATTCTAAGTGCCTCTAGATGCCCTCTTACAATGAGCAAGAGTGAGTACAAGTATGTTTTCCTCCGCCTCCCAGCAGGGCCTCAGCTAGGGATAGATTTTTAATGTTGTTGTAATTCTTACTAACACAGATGCTCATTATTTCTGTCTTGAAACATTTCAAATGGAGCTTTTTTGATTTTCCTTCTAGGACCAGATTTCTTCATCACTATAGAACCACATGTATTACAAAAGGTGTGGTCACAGGGAACCAACAGCATGTCTGGCTTCAATGATAACCATTTTGGGACACCAGGCACCAAAGGGGACAAAGCCATGCCAGAACACCTTTCATAGTTCTTCCATTGTCTTCCCCTTCTAGCTCCTTCCACTTTCCCCTTGCATAGACCAAGAAGGTGAGCTAAGGAAATTAGTCTGGTTTGGGGGTTTTGTTTTTGTTTTTGGTGCCTCTTCTCTCAAGTCCTAAAGAAAAAGAAAAGTTCTTTTAAAGTCTGTCATTTAAATGAGTTTTATTGAAAATCTTCGTGTGGGGTAATCAGATATCATTTCAGATATAAGATTTCAAATAAACTTAATAAGTTTAGTTACTCTGTTTCTCCTCATGTTGGACTGTAAGTTTCTTCCCTTGACAAGCAACCAAGGACATTGCTGCTGAGGGAACCAGCCCACAACCTCACATAAGGAAGATGCTCAGTATTATTTGAATGAGTCAGAAATCCTTGCCAAGGAAAAACCATGCTTTTCCCACACAAAGATCCTCAGGGTCTTACAAATAATAGGTGCTCATTAAATAAATTTTGGCTTAATGTCAATCACATCTAAGTAAGGTTTAGAAGAAGCTGAATTCTTTAAATGAAGAAGAAAAAATACTGGGTGTAATTAACAACAGATTAGATAGTACAGAAAAAAAAAAGATTGGTGAATTTGAAAACACAGCAATAAAATTATTCAAAATGAAAGACAGAGAAAAAAAGACTGAAAAAAAAAAAAGAAAGAGAGCTGCGGGACAACTTCAAGTGCCCAAATATACATATTATTGGAATCTCTGAAGAGTGGGGGGAAAGAGACAGAAAAATATTTGAAGAAATAACACTGAGTAAATGTCAAATATAATGAAAACTATAAACCCATAGATCCAAGATACTCAATGAACCCCAAATACAAGAAACACGAAGAAAACTACATCAAGGCATATCAGAATCAAATTGTTAAAATCAGAGATGAAGAGAAAAATTTTAAAGCAGCCAGAGGGGGGGAAATACATCCCATACAGAAGAACAAAGATGAAGAAGACAGCAGATTTCTTAGCAGCGACAGCAGTTTGTATTGTTTGTATTTTTAGTTTGTAAAAGAGCAACATCTTTAAAGTACTGGCGAAAAAACAGTCAAACTAGAGTTCTATACCTAGTGAGACTATCCTTAAAAAATGAAGGTGAAATACTTTTCTCAGACATACAGAAGCTGAAAGAACTTATTACCAGCAGATCTGCATTATAAGAAATGTTAAAGGAAGCCCTTCATGCAGAAGGAAAATGATATCAGATGGAAACCTGGAGCTACACAAAGGAATGAAGCACTGGAAATGATAACTACATGGACAAATACAAAGTCTTTTTATTATTTAAGTTGCTTTAAAAGATAACTGACTGTTTAAAGTGAAAATAATAACAATGTATTGTTCCAGTTTATATCTGGAAGTAAACTGTATGACAACAATAACACAAAGGCCAAGATGGGAGAAATGGAAATATACTGTCAGGGTTTTATGCTATACATGTAGTGGTATACCATCACTTGAAGGTAGGCTGTAATAAGTTACATATGTGTACTAGAAACCCTAAAATAATAAAACAGTTATAGTTAATAAGGTAACATATGAGATAGAATGGAATCCTAAAAAATACTCAATCCAAAAGAAGGCAGAAAAAGAGAGAAATCATATTAACAATCACATGCAATTTAAATGATGTAATAAGCACCTTAATTAAAAGGTAGAGATTTTTAGGTTGGATAAAAAAAGCAAGACTCAACTATATGCTGCCTAACAAGAAACCCACTTTAAATATGACACAAGTAAGTTTAAAAGGGTGGGAAAAGATATGCCATACTAACACTAATCAAAAGAAAGCTGGAATGGCTATATTAACATCAGACAAAGTAAATTTTTGAGCAAAGAATATGACTAGGGTTAATGAGTGCCATTTCATAACGATAAAAGAGTCAGCTCAAGTGAACACAAGAATCCTAGATGTTTATACACCTAATAAAGAGCTACAAAATACAGGATGCAAGAATTTATCAAACTACTATGAATGAATGCTAATGCACTACTTTTACATTATAAATCCAACTGGGCACACACAGGATAGGCTTAATAAATAGCTGTTGAATGAATCAAATATCTACTACATACCCTATACTTTGGTAGGTCCTTCATATATGTTATCTTCTATCTTGACAACAATTTTGTCAGGTAGGTGGGCATTAATTCTGTTTTACAAATGAGAAAACTGAGGCTCAAACCAATTAAGTAATTTGCCTAAAGTTACATAGCTACTTACTGGTGAGCTGACATTAAAATCTAGGCTTGGGCTTCCCTGGTGGTGCAGTGGTTGAGAATCTGCCTGCCAATGCAGGGGACACGGGTTCGAGCCCTGGTCTGGGAAGATCCCACATGCTGCGGAGCAGCTAGGCCCATGAGCCACAATTACTGAGCCTGCGCGTCTGGAGCCTGTGCTCTGCAACAGGAGAGGCCGCAATAATGAGAGGCCCGTGCACCGCGATGAAGAGTGGCCCCCGCTTGCCACAACTAGAGAAAGCCCTCGCACAGAAACGAAGACCCAACACAGCCGTAAATAAATAAATAAATAAAAATTAAAAAAAAAAAATCTAGGCTTGTCTGACTCCAAAGACCTTGCATTTTATATGAGGCATGCTACCTCAGTTCATGTTTACTTATGGCAATGAAGTTGCACTAATGGCTTTTATTATCAAACTACCTGATAGGATGTAAGTTCCACCACAGTTCTGTGAGATGCACTGCTAAATCCACACTGCACAGATATAGCTTGGGATAATTCTACAAGAATGGCAAAAATATGACATTTGCATGTGGCTTAAGGCCAAGTTGCTTTTACTGATGTAGTGAGTCATGACAAAGGATCTAGTGTTTTGTTTACTCAATCAACAAATATTTGAGCCATCTACTATGTTCTCTGAGGGATGAAAAGATAAAATTGTTCCTGCCTTAAGGGAGCTTTCAGTCTAGTAGAGTTGATGATAAAGACCTACAAAATCCTAAAACAAAGGAGAAGGTGGTAAGACATACAAAATACAAAAATGAAAACAAAATCTGGGAGTTCAGAACACAGAATGTATTGCTAACTGAGGAATCACAAAAGGGTCCATGAAGGAGCTGTCAGTTGACCAAAGCCTTTAAGGATTATAAGACTTCTGAAAAGTATCATTTTCCATGAGAGACAGAGAGAAAGAGAGAGGCAGACAGACAGACAGAGATACAGAGAGAGAAGAGAGAAGACTGTGTATAATAGCTCAATTTTTAAAAAATCAAGTAATTATGAAAATTCATAACATGCTGGTTAATATTAAGATCAAAATCTGTAGCCCAAATAAAAACAGTCTTATAGAATTAGTGCTTTTTCTTATTAAATAATATGCATAATTATTACATTATCCTATATTCTGAAAATATTTTTAACCTCAATTTCTGAAAACTTGATTTCTTACAGCCAATTAGTTGAGTATTGTGGACATAACTTTTGATACCAACTACTGCTGAAGTAATAGAAATTTGGACCACATGAAGGCAAGCTGTGATCAAATGCTGTCCTGCATATGCCGATACAGCATTGTGTTCCTACTGACTCTGATCCTCGTGAAGTGATGAACTCACATGAGGGGCATCTTGTGCTGCCTAGAGAGCATCAAAAGCTCCATTTGCAACTGGAAGACAGAGAACATAGATGTGATAGGGTAGGCTGAAGGCGAGGAAGCTAACCAGAGCATTAGAGGCAGCACAAGGGAGGCAGTGTGAGCAAAACCCAAAGGCTACAAACATCCACAGTGAGGAAACTCGGTAGCAAGAACCCTTGGCAATGACCTTAAGCAGACTGCCATCGACTGCTGACAGCTGACCATACAGAGCCTACAAACCTCTGTTCCTTTTGTATTTGAACACCTACTCTGTGCCAGGCACTGTTCTTGGTACTAAAGACACAGCAGTGACTTTCAGAGCTGTGAATTAGGCTGGAGACTATTTTGAGAGTCAGAAAATGGGGTGACTTTAGCTTTGTATATAGGAAGGTCATATTCAGGACCTGCTTACGGTTTTTGTCAGGTTTGATCAACTCATTTTTAGCAGCTTTATTGAGATATAATAGACATACAATAAATCACTTATTTAAAATGTAAAATTTGATATGTTTTGACACCACTGACACAATAAAAAAATTTGGTCAATCAAAAAAAAAAAAAAAAAAAAGACACAGCAGTGAACAAGACAAGGTCCCTGCCCTCGGAGAACTTACACTGAGGTACAGAAGACAGATAATTAACAAGTAAACGGGTTAGTACAGTAGCTACCAGTAGCTACCCCTTATCCATAGGGGATATATTCCAAGACCCCTAGTGGATGCCTGAAACCGCAGATAATACCAAACCTTATATACAATGTTTTTTTCCTATACATACATACCTATAATAAAGTTTAATTTATAAACTAGGCACAGTAAGAGAGTAACAACAATAACTAATAATAAAACAGAACAATTATAACATATACTATAATAAAAGTTATGTGAATGTGGTCTCTCTCTCTCTCAAAATATCTTGTACAAATTAAATGCCTTTTTCCATCTTAACTACGCACTTATCACACACTTTGGACATAATTTTTGCAGTTTGGGGTGCAACAGCAAAACTAGCATGGATTTCTTTTTCCGTCTTCACAATGTCATGGATAGAAGGTTTCTTCTTCCTGTAGATTTAGCAACCTTAGCATACATTTATTTTTCTTTCCTTATTAAGTTGAGAGCTTTCACTTTTTCACTTAAAGGAATTGTTTAGCATATCAGAATTGCCAGCATCACTACTCTTGCCCTTTGGGGCCATTATTGAGTAAAATAAGGGTTACTTGAACACAAGCACTGTGATACTGGGACAACTGATCTGATAACTGAGACAGCTACTAAGTGACTAACGGGTGGGATACACTGGACCAAAGGATGATTCATATCTGGGGAGGGTCAGAAATTTTTCATTACGCTACTCGGAATGACATGCAATTTAAAATTTATTTCTGGCGTTTTCCACTTAATATTTTCAGACCGAGGTTGACCTAGGGTAACTTACCTCAGAAAGCAAAACCGCAGATAAGAAGGGACTACTTCATAACAAAATAGAGCTAGCTGAACCAATGCTTCCCCTGTGCACATCCAAGTGGGATGGGAACATCCTATACATTTGATCACTCCTTAATACAAGTAAATAAACCTGTAACTAGATAAAACTATTTTTCTCCAGATAGGAATCAAACTCAGCCCAGCCCACACTTACAGTCAGAGTAAAGTCGTAACAGTCCGGGAGCTCGTGATGACGAATAGTCTGCAGATTAATGGCCTTCAATTTAAACTGCAGCTCCACTGTTATGAGTCTAGAAGACAGGAGACTTCAGTGCAGTGAAAACATATACACACAAACATAAGCTACACTCCCATTGTTCCCTCACCTGTGAAAGTCCAGCATTAAGTTGACTTTATTTTCTTCTAGTGTTCCAACGTGAAAAGGTTCATCTGGCTCCACAAAGAAACATTCTGCCATAGAAAGGAACAAACCGTAATATAGCGCCTAAAATAAATATAGAAAACTGCATCTTGAAAGGATCATATGTTTAAAACTAGATGTTCAGATTCTGGTATTTTTGTAAATTAAGATTTTTAAAGCTAAACATCCATACCACGTGGTTACAGTGACTTATTTGTTTTTAATACGTGACTATAACATTTCTGGAATGGATGGGGGTAGAGAAAGATCTGAACTCTATCTCACTAGTCTTCTATAGAATGCCATCTTCCTTTCTGTCTTTTTAAGCCTAAACTTTGAGGCCCTTCTTCCTTTTTGTATCCTAAGCATAGGTTTGAAGCATCTGTAGCGTCTAAGATAAAATTTTCTATGTTTAAAGGATCTTTTTTAAAAAATATTATGTGTTGCCAATTTTTCCTCAATAAACACTGTTTTAAAAAAGGAAGATAGCATATTAGAAGGTTTTCACTAGTCAGTACTATAATCCTTTACTATTCTTCTCAAAGAAAAAGTCCCAGTGGTTATTGTTAAAAGTACTTACTTTTTGACTCGATGACTTAAGCTAATGTTTTAGATACAAACTGCAAATAGAACTTTGCTAATAAGAATAAGCTGTGCTATTCTAAGTTCTGGTTTTCATTCCCTGCCCGTCCTCCCAGGCCCAGCCTACCCCAAAGACACTGAATAGTGAAGTGCTCTTGAGCAGAGAGAGTTTTATATACATCAAGAATTTGCAAGCATACTGTTTTATAAGGACAATATCTGTCTATTTTACTGGCTTATCCAGCAGAGAGGCTGTGGAAAAAAGTGGCTAAGGGCATGGCCTGGGTCAAATTTCAGCACTGCCTCTTACTAGCTCCATCATGAGCAGATCACTTAACCTTCTGAGCCACACTTCAATCTTCTATAAAATGAGGATAATAATAAACTTGCCTCGTTGGTTTTTGTGGAGTTTTTTGTTTGTTTGTTTTAAGAATCATGAGTTATAGTGAAGTACCTGACACAACTCTGATAAGGTTCTTACTATGACCTAATAGCACAGGCCAAATCAATGTTTTCAGAGATGAAATTAGTATAAATAAGTATAAATTGATTTATAAATAAGTATAAATCAAGGAGTTAAAAATGGAAGTTCTAGCTTATAGAAGAAAATCACCAGTTTCAATTTCTGGATCAATGTCAAAGGTATCATTTCCGGGACAGATGTTTCCTTGCTTGTAGAAGTGCTGACAGATTGCCATGGCTGACTGCTCCGTGCCCTTGTTCTCGTAAGCGTGATTCCCAACTGAGACGTTGCGTAGCTGCAAGTACTTCAACCAAAAAGAGAAACAGAAGAAGGGGAACACCCAGCCAGGTGGAAGTGAAGCCACGATTCCCCTCCCTCCCTGCCTTTGAAATGGAAGGTTTCCACCTCCTGTCCATGTGGAGACTTGCACGCTAACATGCAGAGTGATTAACATGTTACTGTGCACCAGGACCGCAGAGGGCAAAGCGCACTCTTGAATTAATTAGAGTTCTGGGTTCAAGTCTCATTTCTGTGACCTTGAGCAAGTCATAGACTTTATGAGCTGCTGCTTTCTTATCTGCAAAATTAAAGGCTTAATTTAACCTTAAATAAATTCTCAGGTTCTTTCTGCCTTTAAATAACTATGTTTAGGAACTGACTTTTACATTTAATGTGAATATAAATTTTATTTATCTTTGAACTATTTCCTATAAAGTCAGAGTTCTGCTTTACTATAATATAGGAAGTGGGATAAAATTGTTCCAGGGTAACCAGCAAAACTTTGTCTAAAAATAATGTATTTTTAAAATCTTTATCTTTGAAAGAAAACAGCTTGGTCACTTTTATAGCAATTTTCTCTTACTGAAAGCCCTCCCATGGCTTCCTGTCTCTCAGAATAAACTTCAAAGCTCTTTTCCAGGGCCTATTAAGCCCTGAGAGACCTATAGCCCTATCCCTGCCCCTTCCTTTACTCCTTTGCACACTTGCCTTAAACATACTAAATGTTTTCTAGCTTCTAGGGCCTTCGCTGTTGCCACTCCTTCAGCCTGAAATATTCTTCCCCAGACTTCAAGTCCCCAGAGAGGCCTTTTCTGACCATCCTGAGTCCATTGTTAATATTTTATGCCATTTAATTTTTTTTTTTTCATAGCACTCATCACTGTTGGAAATCAACTGATTTCGGCTAAACCTGTTTAAAATCCATCTCCTCCATTAGAATGTAAGTTCCACAGGGCAAGGAATTTATCAAGTCCACTGCTCTAACCCCAGCACTTAGAACAATACTGTAAGCAGATAGGGTAGGGGAGGTCCCTGGAGAAAGAGAACAGGCATGGCTTTCTTGACATAAGAGAAGCCATTTTTGGCCTAAGCCTTTTTGTGATCTAATGCTGGTCCTTGAACAGGTCTCAGTAATTAATAATATTAAGGGAACAATAGAATGCAGAAACAGGCAAGAGAAGTAACAACAGCAAAGATAATACATCAATTGTAAAGATTCCCAGTTCTGTTTCAATGGTAAAGATTAGGCCAAAACACTTGACTGCCAGGTCAACTGAAGTCTAAGGGATGATGATGTTGACCTTTTCTGACCCTCATGACTTCAATCAACTAAAACTTGGACTCTGTTGACCGCCCAAGCCCCTTCATGATTATACATGTACCCTTAGCTTAAAACTTCCCCAATTTTACTGTTTGAGGAGACACTGCTTTGGGAAAGATCCCTGGTGTTCTCCTTACTTGCTGCAAGTAATAAAGCCTTCCTTCTCCTGACCTTTGGCTTGGTTGTGTCTTTTGGCGTGACATCCACCAAGAGGCAAACCCAGTTTTCAGGTAACAGTATGAGACACAGAGTCAAATTAACAGTGAGGTGAAAATCACTATCACGTGATAGTGCAGGGGTCCCCAACCCCCGGTCCGCAACCTGTTAGGAATCAGGCTGCACAGCAGGAGGTGAGCAGCAAGCGAGCAAAGCTTCATCTGCCGCTCCCCATCGCTCACATTACCGCCTGAACCATCCCCAATGCCACCGGTCCGTAGAAAAACTGTTTTCCAAGAAACCGGTCCTTGGTGCCAAAAAGGTTAGGGACCGCTGTGATAGTGGATCTTTGTTCACTAGAGCTAATCTATGCACACCAAGATGGTAAGTTGCTAGGATAGGACTTGTGATTATGGCACCAACCTTTCTGCTAGCATTGGGATTGGGAAAACGAGCCAGAAATCTACAGTGATATAATTAAGTTGCATAAATCATTAAATAACATTATGTCCTACATATAGGGGGAAATAGTATAATGCTGGAGATATTCAGTTTTGAGCTGTTTGTTTTCCATACAAGGAAATAAGTGTCTTAAGTCTTTATAAAGCTACTCTGAGCCAAATTGGTAGTTTTACATTGGGGTGTCGGGGACTAAGAGGTAAACAGTACATTAAATGAAAAAAGAGGTAAAAGATATTGAATGCGGTAAAGTACCAAGGAGTCCAGTGTGCCTGGAATAGGGGATGTGTACCGGGAGGTGAAGCCAGAAAGGCAAGCAGGGGTCATGAAGCAGTCACACCTACAAGGGGCCCGGTAGCCCTTCTGAGCACCCGCTCCTTGTGAGGCAGTCCCCACAGGACTTAAAGATCTGAACCTTCTACCTTAGAAGCTTGTGCCTTAAACCTTGTAAGACCTTGAGACACAAAAGATCCAAAGTGCAGGGCTTCAGGTACATGCTAACGTTATAAGTGATGCTACAGCCAGACTCCCTTGCTATCTTAATAAGGCTCCTCGTGGAGGTCTGAGCACCTGCAGGAGCTGGATGTTGTAGGCAGAGTGTTGCCTGCCACTCCAATAAACGACAAGTGTTGCCTGCCATCAAGCCTTCAGCCACTGCAGTGGCATCAAGGGTGTGCTCTGAGGGGAATTCAGGATGGAGAAAAACAGATTACTGGTCCTGGATAGTTAAGATGTATATCAAAGGAATAACTGCCATAAGCCCAGACTCTTGCATCTTCCCATACATAGAAAGGCACTAAAATCATTAATTTGAGATATCTGTTTTTTATGATTAGCAGTAATCTTTTGATGTTTCATTACATGGGTTTTTTGTTGTTGTTTTTCTTTTTTTTCAGCAAAAACCCTCTTTGGAACAGTTCCTCAGAGCTATCTGAGAGGCCGCCTTCCGGGGCTGCAGTCTGCAGCGATGTCCTTGAATAAAACATAGCTCTCAACTTTTAGGTTATGCATTTTCTTCAGCCGACAGTGGTCAGGGGCAAGTGGCAGGACCATGTCCAACTAAAGGGCAGCTCTGGAGCCTGAGTCAGAGGACTCTGGGACCGGAATGTGGTGTGGGACTATGGTTGAAAGGCAGGTGACCTGTAGGACTGACTGATGGGGCACTTAACTGGCTATGGCCTCTGTGGGGCATTCATCAGGCTGGACATCTGTCCCTACTTGCCTCTGCAGCTCTGCCTTGAGGGAAGTAGTTTTTCACGCAGATCCATGGGCCCCAGGTCACCCTTTGGAAGACAATATAAAAACACATTAAAGATCCTTACCGGAGTAATGTGGCACCCAAAGTAAAGCAGATTAAAACCGATTGCTCCTTGATTATAGATGGATTTTTTGTGGTCCCTCTGTGATCACCTGATCTGAACACATGAATCTTTTTAGCTCTTTCATTCATTCACAAACAACTGAGTGCCTGGGATGTACTTCCACCTTCGTGGAATAAATATATTAATATGTGGCACTGAACACTGTCATATGTATAAAATGAGGAGTATTATGCAATCAAATCTGTGATTTTAGGTGAATCCTTTAGAAAACAGTCAAGAAATGGTAGGGAGGGGAAGGAGGGAAGCCAACCAGAAGTAGGGATATACAGACTATGCTTGAGCTGCAAGAATAAATGGTTCCAAGACCCTGAGACCTTTAAATCTAGCAAGTGATCAGAAAGAGAAACATGTCTGGGGAGCAGGTGGGAAGAGAACAGGAACCCGTTTTGGACGGAGTGGTTCTGAGGTGCTCATGAGCTGTCTGCATGCAGCAGTGTGAGCAAATGGTTCAGGGTCACGTCTCTTGGCAATGGCAGTGGCTGTGTAGAGGAGGAAATTCTGTAGGAAAAGGACAAGCCTTTGAGAACTGCCTTAATTTAAGGGGCAGATGAAAGAAGGAACCCAGTAAAGATGGCCCAAACATGACTGATTGCTAAAAGCCAGGACATAGTATAAAAATAACTAGGTCTTTGATATTCAAATACATAAACATATATACTGAACAAAAGTGATGCTGTTATAACCAGTGTTGGATCAGGATGAACCCTAGAGGTTATGCAGTTAGGTGGCATTTTAGGGTTCTACTCATCAGGAAAACTAATTAATCATGGAACTAGCGCTAAGGACTGAGAAGCTACTGTCTTATCTGTTCGTTCTCCTTGGTGACTATCACCACAACTATCAAGAGATTTCCTTACAGCAAACAATGATCTTTCTTTCATATCAGTCTATATTTTCTCTATTCAGTTCCCTGGAATCGTGTAGAATAACTGACCTCATTAACAACAAAAATTTTATTTATGAATATTGTGATCAAGATACTTTTTACCTTCAGTTTAAAATGCCTGATAGTGATGTAGAGAACAAATGTATGGACACTAAGGGGGTAAAGTGGGGCTGGGGGTGGTGGTGGTGGGATGAACTGAGAGATTGGGATTGACATATATACACTAATATGTATAAAATAGATAACTAATGAGAACCTGCTGTATAAAATAAAATAAAATAAAATAAAATTCAAAACAAATAAAATAAAATGCCTGATAGTGCCCAGAAGATGGTAGGGAGTCACTTGCCCTAAGTAAACCCCACCCCAATTAATATTATCTACCTATATACTAGCACAAGGAATCTACATGCAATTCTGTAAAGAACATGGAAATCTGATAAACAGAATGGCCTGAATGCCAAATATTATATTTTTAAGACTGCTCTTAGGCTTACTATATAAAAAAGGTAAAAATGTTTTAGGAGGAATTTAATGAACTGTTTATATCTTGCCTCTACCCGCCCCTCCCACCAAAAACCAAACTACCAATTTGGTTCAGAGTAGCTTTAGATAAACTTAATAATCTTAAAACAAGAATCTCAAAGCCGAATATCTCCAGCATTTTACTATTTTTTACCTTACAAATTGTAGGGCATATTTCTATTTAACAACATATGCAGCTTACTTCTATTACTGTAGATTTCTGGCCAATTTTTGTAATCTGAATGCGACCAGAAAGCCTTAGCGTCACAAATACGTATTTTATCTCACTGTGCATAGTTTGTCTCCAGGATAAGGAGAGCCATAATTGCACTATAATAATTTTTTGAAGAAGAGTTGTGATATTTTTGAAATGTTATCTAAAGACTAACTCAGGTTGGAAATACTGACTTCAAGAAAGCTTCCAACGATTCCCACAAAATAGGAAATTTTGGACTTGAGAAAGTACTATTTGTAGCAAAAACAAATTGATCAGAAACTCTGAATAGAATTTGAATCATCTGTATGAAAAGCAAGCTTCCTTTCTGAGGCAGTTAATCAATATTACAATAAAATCATTGTCATATATGACATAAAGGCCTTACTTATTTTTTAAATGAACTTTCAGGTCTTGGTTACTATACACACTCTGCAAAGTTAATATTCTCATTATTTGTTAAGGGTCCCTGAAAGTATAAACTCTGAGGACTTAATGACTACTTACAACCAAGGTCATGGTTAATCATTTTAAACCTTTGAGGTTCTCATGCCAAGCCCTAGCTCTGACTCTTTTAATTAAGTCTTTAAAGTTTCTGTCTCTCTGTTACTAAACAAAAGCTTTTCTCAACTTCTAGTTCTGTTAAAGTTTGTTGGCAACATTAAAAAAACTTAACTGTTTTATACATGTCATTTACATATTTCATTTAAAAATGTTCACCCTTGTACAACTGAATGTCAGTTTCTACTATGTACATTGCTAACAATTTTCCAGTCTAATCTTTTTCCCAAGTGAAGAATGCATGTGCTTGATTTACCTGGTTCACTGCGAAGATGATCTGATCGTATACGTCACCTTGTGTATACACTGCATATGTGTCATCCATTCGGTCTATATATCCTTTTAGGAAGAGGTGTTTGAATGCTATAGTGTTCTCTTCCTTGAAAGCTACCACCATCTGGTTACTTAGCCCAAAAAAGATCAGCTTAAAAGAAAAAAAGAAAAAGTAAGAGGGTCAAAAAGTAATGAAATAAAAGGTCTCTATAAAATGATCAATTCATCTATTCAAGATTCAATGCCTAATTAATCCTGAATATATTCAATAGAAATTAAAGTTTGGCAGCTGTGAATTAATTTGTCCTTAAAGATAAGGTGGGTTTCTAGTTTTAAAATAAAAGAAAGTGATTTTGCATACTTTCAACGTTTATTTTCATGTATGATCCCACTTATGACATTTTCCCTACCAACAAAAGCTTTAGGAGTTCAGAGAAGCCCTTTAGGAGTTCTTTAGCTCGGAGAAGCAAGGTAACTAAGGAAGTTGGAAGGTTTCTCTAAGGAAGAAAGAATAATAGAAACCCTGAAATATGTGCATAACTTGGGCAGGGGACATTTGAGGAGCACGGGGGGAAAGGCCAAGAAGGTCGAGTTGACCTTAGCACTTTGGGGGGACATTGAGGACACCAGCATAATTCAATTAGAGAAATAGTGAGAAAAAAATGTGAACAGAAAGACTGGAGTCAGATGGTGCAGGGGCTTGAATGGAAAATAGAAGAGTTCAAAATGAATTCTGTAGAACAAAAAGGTCTTGAAGCAGGTGTACAATACAACCTAAGAAATATCTTAAATAAGTTTAAGTCCTATAATCAAACTATATTCCTAGGTCTAATTACCAAAACTGTGACAATAAGGCCAAAAATAAAAATATTCTTTCAACTCATCTCTAAATCAAAGTATATTAACATAACATATCCTTAACATTCATGCAGGATTGACCCCAGAGTTTTACATGAAACTCAGTTGTCCTCTTGCTCTCTCCCATACACACACACACACACACACACACACACACGTGTGTGCGCGCTGTAAGTTTAGAACATATATTCTGACTTAGATACCAGAGTAAGGGGGGCAACATATATTTTATATGGAAAAGGGGAACAATACTGAAAACCTATGTTCCATACACTATTGCAGGAACTTTCTTCACACTAATCCCACAGCATAGTTCCTAATACACCCATTTTACAGATGCATACATGAAGACTCAGAGAAGTTAAATAATTTTTAGAAGTCACATCAGTAGCAAGTATATAGTCAAAATTCTAACCCAAGTCTAACAGACTAAATCCAAGCTCTAACTATCCAAGCTCATGCTACACAAAGTATCCAGGGTCTGATCAGGGAAAAATAGAGACAGTGGACCAATCTTTTCGGCTCTCACCTCCCCTTGTGATGTATGCCCTGTACCCCACACATGTCATCACTCTCTACCTAACTCAACTCTCATTTCTAAAGAGCCTCTTTAAGCTGTGCCTTATTTAAATCTCAGTAAGATGATAGCTTGATATTCCAGGGGTTTTACATCTATCGAAGCTGATGATCAAAAAGCCTCCAGAGAATTCCCAAAGATATTTTTACCGATTCATTCAAATATATGAGTACCTTCACAAGCCAGCACTGAGCTAGAAGACACAGTTCCTGCCCTCAAGGGCCTAGGGGCAGACAAGAGTACCACTGGCAGAGAGAACTGCTATAATTCAGAGAATGAGCCAGGCAGTGTGAAAAGGGAAACTTTTAGTAGGGTGCCTATTATCATAGTCATCTTTCTTTTGCTGCTGCAGACACAGCATCTCCAACTTAACAGAAATACCACCGTCTTTTCCCTGAAAAGAGGAAATCTGTCATCAAGTCACCCTCATTTGCTCAATTACAAAGTCTTTATGTAATATTTGTTTGATTGTTCCAGTGTAGATTAAGGAAACATCACAATTAAGAAAAACCCTCAGTTACTTCAAAAAAAAACTTACCTAAATGCCTTTTATATGCTTATTACTAACAGGCTTAACATCTTAAACTGTTAGTCAATTTTCCTCTTGACCACCCTAGGAAACACAGGAAAGTTAGATGAGCCCCCTAAAAGATTTAGGAGTAATTAAGAACACAAGTCTTACACAGACATACTAGAGAATGGATTTGAGGATACGGGGAGGGGGAAGAGTACGCTGGGACAAAGTGAGAGAGTGGCATGGACATATATACACTACCAAACGTAAAATAGATAGCTAGTGGGAAGCAGCTGCATAGCACAGGGAGATCAGGTCGGTGCTTTGTGACCACCTAGAGGGGTGGGATAGGGAGGGTGGGAGGGCGGGAGAAGCAAGAGGGAAGAGATATGGGAACATATGTATATGTATAACTGCTTCACTTTGTTATAAAGCAGAAACTAACACACCATTGTAAAGCAATTATACTCCAGTAAAGATGTTTAAAAATTAAAAAAAAAAAGAACATAAGTCTTAGAGGGAATAGAATCTGAGTTTGAATCTCAGTTCTATTCTTCTAGTTTCCTGACTATGACAGGTTATTTTACTTCACTAAGCCTCAGTGTTTTCATCTGTGTAACGGGGATACTACTACCTACCTCTGATTTGTTTTAAGAATTGAATGTGATGATGTAAAATGTTTAGGCCGAAACACAGTAAACACACAAGTGGTACCTATCATTCTAAGTAGAAAACATGTTCAACTGACACAGGCTTTCCCTCCAACTTATCAGAAACAACACAGATAAATATTTTCACTATTGTGACACACTACATTATCAGCTGGAAGTTAAGAATTTCAATTCCAGCTTGCCAAATATACTGAGAACTGAACATCCATTTTTATGTTGATATGTTAAAGGGAGAGAACACGTGCCTCAAAAGTCTTGATTCCACCAGTGGCAGTACTAGTCAGTACTAATCATGTGGCTCTATAAATATCAGTTCCTTATTCTGTAAACTGAAGGATTCAAGTACTTATCCAATAGAAGTAGTGTTGAAATTAAATGAAATAATGTCCTGGAACAAAATAATCACTCAAGTGTCAGTTTCCTTTACACAACACCTAGCATCAGAAACTTAGGCAAGAATTTCACCAACTTCATATGACTGTAGAAATAGCCTTAGCTTCTAACACCTTAAGCATTTGTTTTCAAGTATCAGTTAAGATTAGCGATTTCAGAGTTAAAAAAATTCTCCTTGAATACCAGTTGTTTATTTATTTATGCATTTTTCACCAAATTAAGAGAAAGCATTAATAAAAATAAACGTATCACATCTATTTTTCCTATTAAAATTTTTTATTTTTGTCCCTTTGCTTTTAACAAGAGATAGTTACTCTCACCAGCAGGAAAACATACCTTCACAAGAGTAAATCATAAGTATATATAAAGAATCACAAAATATAATTTCCCCCCAAAATGCTAAGAGAAGGCAAGGAAATGAGATTCAACATCTCCTGAAATGAAGTCTCACATTTCACTACCTATGCTACTCCTTTTAATCAACTCCACATTCTTCCACTTCAGGGCTCCCATGATCACAGGGATGTGAGAATCCAAATACTCTTAACAAAAATCCTGAAGTTTCTGAAGAGAGAGAAATTCTCAGGAAACTAACTAGGAAAAAAAAAGAATCCTCTGGTTGGGCAATAGCTAGTTTCCACAGTTGATTTAGAAACCTTTAGCTAAACTTCTTGATTGGAAGCCTAATATTAAAATTTTCTTTTCCTGAAAACTAATTACATTATGTGAGTAAAATTATAACTTAATGAAAGATGAGAAGGAAAAGTGTTAGAGAAAAAAAAAAAAAAAAAAAACCAAAGTCTTCTTTCACAAATATTGAAGTGGGAGGGTTTAAGATTGTGTATCTCCTTAATTATTGTTCTTTATTATGCATACAGTTAAAGTTATAAAAGAAGAAAAAAAAACTGTCCATAGTCCTCTTCGTTAGTAAAAGAAGACTTCATTAAACTCATGATCTGAGATGGTTACCTGGATGGTCACCATTGCAATTTTTAGAATTTGTATGGCAAGTTTCCACGGTTTTCTACCTCGAGCCCAGAACTTCTCACAAGGATTCATGAAAAAAAATTTGAGTTTTCGCCTCATCTGGTCTTCTAATAGAAGCTCCTCAGAGGGAGATGTATGCTGGTTAAAAGTGCAGCGATTTTCTTCTTCATGAGAGCTGCAGCTACTTATAACAGCCTCAGGATTTGCCATCTCTAGGAGGAAAAAAAAAAAAAAAACCTGTAAATGAAGGCAACATCTATGTTCTTTGCTATTGCAGGATAGTTGATGAAGTCCAGACAAAAGATCAGCCTTCAAATAAGCACCATTGTTCTAAACTGCACCTTTGAAGGTCAATGGCACAGGATAGAAAGCCCAGAAATAAACCCAACACACCTATGGTCAATTAATCTATGACAAAGGAGGCAAGAATATACAATGGGGAAAAGACAGTCTCTTCAATAAGTGGTGCTGGGAAAACCGGACAGCTACATGTAAAAGAATGAAATTAGAACATTCTCTAACACCACACACAAATAAATGGATTAAAGACCTAAATGTAAGGCTGGAAACTATAGAATTCTTGGAGGAAAACATAGGCAGAACGCTCTTTGACATAAATCGCAGCAACATCTTTTTCAATCTGTCTCCTAGAGTAATGGAAATAAAAACAAAAATAAACGAATGTGACCTAATTAAACTCAAAAGCTTTTACACAGCAAAGGAAACCCTAAACAAGATGAAAAGACAACCCACAGAATGGGAGAAAATATTTGCAAATGATGTGGCCGACAAGGGATTAGTCTCAAAAATTTACAAACAGCTCATGTGGCTCAATATTAAAAAAACAAACAACTGAATCAAAAAATGGGCAAAAGACCTAAACAGACATTTCTCCAAAGACATACAGATGGCCAAGAGGCACATGAAAAGATGCTCAACATTGCTAATTATTAGTGAAATGCAAATAAAAACTATAATGAGATATCACCTCACATCAGTCAGAATGGCCATCATTGAAAAATCTACAAGCAATAAATGCTGGCTGTGGAGAAAAGAGAACCCTCCTACACTGCTGGTGGGAATGTAATTTGGTACAGCCATTATGGAGAACAGTATGGAGGTTCCTTAAAAAACTAAAAATAGAGCTACCACATGATCCAGCAATCCCACTCCTGGGCATATATCCTCAGAAAAACACGGTTAGAAAGGATACATGCACCCCAATGTTCACTGCAGTGCTGTTTACAATAGCCAAGACATGGAAGCAACCTAAACGTCCATTGACAGATGAATGGATTAAGAAGATGTGGTACATATACACAATGGAATATTACTCGGTCATAAAAAAGAATGAAATAATGCCATTTGCAGCAACATGGATGGACCTACAGATTATCATACTAAATGAAGTCAGACAAAGAAAGACAAATATCATGTGGTATCAGTTATATGTGGAGTCTAAAAAAAATGATAAAATGAACTTATTTACAAAACAGAAACAGACTCACAGACATAGAAAACAAACTTAGGGTTACCAAACGGGAAAGGTGGGAGAGATGGATAAACTAGGAGGTTGGGATTAACATATACACACTACTATATACAAAAGAGATAATCAACAAGGACCTACTGTATAGCACAGGGAACTCTACTCAATATTCTGTAATAACGTATAGGGGAAAAGAATTTGAAAAAGAATAGATATAGGTATATATATGACTGAATCACTGTGCTGTGCACCTGGAACTAACACAACATTGTAAATCAACTATACTCCAATATAAAACAAAAAAACTTTTTAAATAAAAAATAAAAAGAATGTGGTTACAATTACAAAAAATGAACTGCACTTTTGATGCTTACAAAATCAATTAGAACATAGCACGTCATTTTTCTTTTTGTTTCAGTTACTGAGTGAATTTTTACCCAATTGAAAACAACCAAATTCAAGGGCTGCTATTAATAAAAGACTATATGTACCTATATAGAGTATGTTATATGCTTTCTGCCTCATTCAGTAACAGGTATAGTTAGAGCAGGGTGTCCTGAAAGCACTGGTAAGGTGTCAGAGAGTAGGCTGGACTCAGAAATTATACGCAAAATTTTGTAGATATATGGATATGGCCACTTTTCCTGGGAAGATACTTACAGTTTCATCAGATTATCAAAAAAAATTTTTTAAACCATTGAGTTAAAGGTAAAAGATGTGATGAAGAGCAGGGGTCCCCAAGCCCCGGGGACCTGTTAGGAACCCGGGCCACACAGCAGGAGGTGAGCGGCGAGCAAGCAATTGAAGCTTCATCTGCTGCTCCCCATCGCTTACATTACCGCCTGAACCATCTCCCCCTCCACTCCAGTCCATGGAAGAATTGTCTTCCACGAAACTGGTCCCTGTTGCCAAAAAGGTTGGGGACCGCTGATGTAGAGAACCAGATCCTGTTTGGTTTCTAATCCTGGTTCTACAATGTGACACTTCTGTGACCTTAGGCAAGTCACTCAGCCTGCCTGAGCCTCAGTTTTCTCTTCTGCAAAACGGGAATAAGAATATCTACCCTCATGTGTTTCTAGTGAGAAAATGTAAATAAAACCCTTGCATAGGGTCTAACACTAAACAAGCAGCCTCACTTTCCCTACAGCCCCAGCAGACAGAGCAGCTTCTTAAACAGCCAACAAGGTTCTTAAGAGACAGTGTGAGCTTCAGGGGACTTACAAAGGAGGTCTGAAAAGGAGAACTCAGAATCTCAATTTAAGTCCAAGTCCCGATCAGCAACATCACTTGTATTAGCTTTTTATTGAAAGTCTTAGAGTTATGTAGCACATTTTACTTTTCACTTCATACTTTTTTTTTTTAAATCCCTTTGCAAAGGATGGGGTTGGTTTTATTGTCTTCATAGTCAGCTTATCCAAAGTGATAAAGAAGTTACTCCAGAAACTGGAAACTGTCTTGGATTTTCCCTCAGGCTAATATTGATATTATGGAAACTTGTTCAAAATAAAATACCCCAAACCACCATAGAGAGTAGAGTTCTTTTTTATAGAATAGAAAGGCTGGCTCTGTTTGATAGTTTTACTATAACTTCTACTCAGAGATTGGGATGGGGTGGGGGGAGGATTCAAACTGTACTAACACAATATCTAACAAGTCACTGTTTAGGTGCTTTCCAAGTCTAGAATCCGACATCTGCTTCTGAAATCAAACATTCTTAGCAAACCCAACATCTCCAAACAATAGATATTGGCTATAAAAACTATCCATGGGGAAGGTTTTAAAATTCTTGATGAATGAAAAGGTTAATAAGGATAGGGACTTCCCTGGCAGTCCAGTGGTTAAGACTCCGTGCTTCCACTGCAGGGGGCTGGGGTTCGATCCCAGGTGGGGGAACTAAGATCCCACATGCCTCGCAGACAAAAAAAAAAAAGAAAAGAAAGAAAGAAAAAAGGATATTGCTGAGTCAATAGAGCATGAAACATTTACAGTAGCATATGCAGTACCTTCAAAATGAAATAATTATGATAGCACTCACTAAAGTATGGCTGGTGTGTGTGTTAAAATGCCTGTCAAAGTCCGAGTACAATAACTCATAGATAAAGACATAGGGAGAGAAAAAAATTAATCCCTTAGGATTTTCATTCAAGAACATTTTATTGCCTTCTTCAAAAAGGTATATTTTTCACCAGCATTTAAGGAGACTTTACCTATGGGATTTATAAGGAAGATGATTCACGCGAGTTCATGGAAACTCGCATATGAACAGTAACATAATAATGAAGCTCTTAATAATACAGCATGTTGGTGAATGACAGCTTTGAGGTCACATTCAGCCCTTTGTATTTTGATACAGGTAAAATTACACTGTAAACAAACTAGCCACACGCCGTGTCACAGTAACCCACAGGAACAAAGAGAAAAAGAGCCAACCACAATTAATTTATTCAGCACATCGCACCAAGCTGTCCCGAACCGTAAGATGTCTCATTCACAAGGACTGACCGCTAAACTCGCTGCAAACCTTAGTTTACCGTCAGAGAAGCCCTTCTGAAGGTGCACTTTAAAAACTGAGACTGTCCAGACCCCTAGCCGCTGACGGAGTGTCGCCCAACACTCCTGCACACCCACCCGGGGCGCAGCGCAGGATGCAGGGTCGGTGGAGACGCGGGTCAGGAAAGTCTCTCCGCGATACTATATCTGGTCTTAGAATCTACAAACACACAGAGGTTCCTTATTCACGGCGAGGAGGGGCTTAACTGGAATGAACTGCAGAAAACTAAAGAAAACCGAGGAATACGTGTAAAGAGTAAAAGCCTCACAGTTGACGACAGGGACGCGAGCTCCTTACACGACCCGAGCCCGGCTGGAAGCTGCTTTCGCCCAGCGCAGGGACGCCGGCTCTGGGCCCCAGGTCCATCCTCCCCCTACCCTCTAATAAAGGGACACTGAGTCAAGTCTGGCTTGCACAGTCTGGCCGTGCAACCTGCAGAGTGTCTCCGAGCCTCCCCCCCCCGCCCCCCGGCCACCCCCTTCCCAGGCCTCCCAGGCGAGGCCCCGCCCACAGGTGGCTTCCCGGGGTTGGGGGGATGGTGGCGCGGCAGGGTCTCCCGGCGCCGCAGCTTGAGTCCCGGCTACCCCGGGCGGGGGGCGCCGCCACTGACCTTGGGCGGGAGGCCGAGGGGGCGCGGGGCCGAACCGCCGCAGCTCGCACCCCGCTCCCACCTGTGTCCCCTCCATGACGCCGCCGTCCGGGGCCCGACCCTCCCGCCGTGTCTCACCGACGGCTTGAGACGTCGCGGGCTCTCCCTTCGCGCCGCGGGCGCCGTTCCCGCGACACCTGATGCCTCCGGGCGCTTCGGGGCTCGGCTCACCTGCGGCCGCGGCGCGCGAAGGGGGAAGCTGGGCGCCGGCTGGTGAGCGTGGGGGCGGCCTTCTGTCCGCGGCCGGTGAGCAGCCCTAGAAGCCTCTGAGGCTCAGCTCGGCCCGGGGCCCGACGTGAGCCCGGCGGTCGGGAGCCGCCGCCCTTGGCATCCTCCCTCCTCCGGCCTATTGAACCCGTGACCCTCCGCCGCAGCGCTCCGCTCCCTTCCACGCCCTTTCTGGAGCCGTCTTTCAGGACTTGAGGCGGAGGAGGCCGCCTGAAGGAGCCCGGCGCTGTCGCCGTTCTCTGGGCGCCTCTCTCCCTTCGCTCCCCTCGCTGTACCCGTAAGGCGACCCGCTCCACCCTCCTCGGGTTTCTCGGGCTGCCCAGGAGCTGCGGACCCGGGAGGTGCGAGTGCGTGAGTTCCCGGCTTCCACTCTCTGCTCGCGGGGTTAAAAGAGACAGGCTGGAGGTAAAGTGCCTGGAAGCGGGTGAGCGCGCAGTCCTCTCCTTCAGCCTTCTACGTTTTGTATACAAAGAAATCAGGAAGGGTAAGATTTTTCAAGCATGAGCCTTGTACCCTCTCTAGGCCTTCCAGTTTGGGAGAATTGCTATGAAATTAGTGGACTGTTGACTAGACTCTTCTAGACTGAATCCCGGGTCTGAAAGAGCCCTGGGAAAGCTCTTAAAACAAATGTGACTGGAAACACTCGAAGTAAAGGTTCTTTGCTTGGCCAGACTGCGGTCAGGCTTCTGAATCCTTCTCTTAGGCTCACGTGTGCACTTTCTTGTAAAATCCGCTTTTAGCAAGAACCCTGCTAAGTCAGTCTAACTTGAACCACCCCACACCCCTCCCACCCCTCCAATATGTGATCAGGTTCCTCGCCTTTCACCACTCCCCAGGTGATGTCTGATCATCCTGGCCCTTTTTCAGCAAGAATCCTGCAAGGTCAGTGTAGCCAAAACTCCCCTTAGCCCTATTGTTTTCTTTGAGTAATTTTCCGTCCTTTGACCCCTAACCTACAAATTCCCACTTGCCCATGCTATATTAGGGGTTGAGCCCCATCTCTCTCCTCCACTGTAAAATCCCATTGCAGCGGTCCTTGTAACTCTCTGAATGGACACTTTAATAAGTGTCACTGAATATTTATTTAAGAGTAGATCTCCAACCATAACCTTTTTTTCATAAATTCTTTTTTTTTTTTAATTAAACTCATCAGGAATAGATCAGGAACTTTGATTACTTTTAATGACAACCAATTTGGATTTGTTTTCATTGATTTCTTTCTTTCTTTTTTTGGCCATGGGCAAGTTTGTAAAGGTCACTGAATTTCCATAACAGGTAATTACTCAGATTATATCAAGAGCTTTTAGATATTTTACAAAACCTTTTCCAAATCCTAAACCAGGATAATTGGTGTGGATACTTTATAAATGGGAATATCTTTTCTTGCAATGGGGTACAAGAGTTTTATGCTGTTCATAAACCTGAATTCCAAGTGCTGTGAACAAGGTAGTCAAAAGTGTATAATTGGCACATTCAAACCTCAGGTGCAATTTGGAAAATGTAATTTAATCTCTTATGCCCATATGCCTCCACATGATTTAATACTATCTCCTTACCATAACAGTGATGGTGGGAGTTTGAAATGCTTGATTGTTCAGGAACAATCTGAACTTTAGAAAGGTTTGCAGGCATAAGTGATGGCCCTAGTTAGAGCTGAGTTAAGTAGACTGGTGAATAGAAAAAGCCAGGCGTCAGACAGCTGGGGGCCCACATTCCCTTCTATGACACCTACTGCCTGACCTCAGGGAATTACTTAACCTCTCCACCTTCCCCGGTTCCTTCCGGGTATAATTTGCCTAAAAAAAGGAATGATGAATTTTAATTAATTGGATGCATGTAAAGCACCCATTGCTGTGCCTGGCATATTTTTGGAAAATCTAAATTAATGAAAAAATCAACTATGTTCATGGATTGCAAGACTCAGTATTATTAAGATGTCAGTTCTCACCAAGTTCATTTATAGATTCAACCCAATCTCAATCAAAATTCCAGCAAGCTGCTTTATGCATATTGACAAGCTAATTCTAAATTTCTATGGAAATGCAAAGAACCTAGAATAACCAAAGCAATTTTTAAAAATAAAGGCAGGAGACTTTCTTGGTGACGCAGTGTTTTGAGACTCCATGCTCCCAATGCAGGGGGCCTGGGTTCGATCCCTGGTCAGGGAACTAGATCCCACATACATGCTGCCAACTAAGGAGCCAGTAAGCCACAACTAAGGGGCCAGTGAGCCGCCACTAAGGAACCCACCTGCTGCAACTAAGACTTGGCACAACCAAATAAATACATTAAATAAATAAATAAATATTAAAAATAAGGACAAAATTGGAGGACTTACCCTACCTGATTTCAAGACTTATTATAAAGGTCTTTAAGCATGACAGCTTGGTGTTTATGAAAAGAGACATATAAAAATAAAATGGAATGGAACAGACTAGTGGGTCCAGAAATAGATTCCTACATAGATACAGTCAATTGATTTTTGACAAAGGTGCCAAAACAATATAAAGGGGAAAATTAAACCTTGACAATCATCATAGTGATATTATTGGCTCAAAGCAATATACTGACATCAAGTCAAAAGGAAGACAGGAAACCTTGACATGCAGAGTCAAAAATTAATGTCAACTTTTCTGGAAGCATGACAGGAACATATTAGAAACAGTTAATATCTAAGCAGTCCATCTTGCTTGTAATTTTTGTCATGTTATAAATTGTGTTATTGAGCACTTTTACAAATAACATAAATAGTAATATGTTTAATATATATTTATATAATTAATTTTAGTATATATGTATATAATTAATAATTATATACATAGAATACGTTGTGCTAATCCTGTGGATGGTATTTCAAGAAATGACATTTTGCAAGCGAAATAGCTTCATAAATTGGTGATTTCAACATATTTCTATGTAACACTATTGATCTTGCTAGGAGGTCCAAGTGTTACATTGTTTGAACATTATCTAATCCTGTTTGCTGCATTTTCCAGATCACTGAAGTATATAGTTCTTTGTAAAACAGACCAAATATTTTCATTGTGAAAACAGTAAATGAGCTTATAAAAAGCAACATATGCCCTAATGCCCAATCTGATAATACTTTTACAAGCACTTTTAACAGCTGAACCAACATCAAATACAGAATAAGAGGAATTTTCTCTCATTTGTCACAAAACAAAGATCAAATCTATTGGATAAGTCTATTAATGTTGTATGTGTTTTAAATTGTCATTTGAAGAATAACTTTTTAAATATTAAATATTTTTGCTTTTTATCTTTAAAAATGATTTTTATTTAGAATTTATTTTGCATTAATGCTTCCCTTTTTTAATGATTTTTATTAGGAAATATCTGTAACAGGTAGCACGTAACTGAAATATACCATCTTGTCCAACATATTGGTTCATAAAAATAATAAATGACACTTTTATTATTATATTTTTTAAAACAGAAAGAAACTTCTGGAACTTTTAGTATAACCCTATAATAAATAATAAATTGCTTATTATGTTTACTCATTATATTTTAAAAACATGTAAAAAAAAGTTATGAAAAATGCAAAATAAGGTATTATTTCAGGAATTCCATTTTTTTTCTTTTTGTTCCTTAATCTCAAAGATTGATTTCTTTTGGGAATTTGGAAACACTACTACAATAACCAATGAATCCCTACAGCATTCTTGGTAACTGATGGATGGAAGAGAGCTTTTTTCACATCTTTATCTTCTTGCCATCTCAAAAATCCTGTCTGTTTCACAGTAACATAGGGCAGCTGAGAGTCTTAGGTAGCATGAGTATTAAGTCATGCTATGTCAATCCAAAATATTTCTTACCTTTCTTTTTACATCTGTGCCATTCATCTTCTTTACCCCTTAATTCCTCCTCTTTTTTTAAATTAAAATGTTTATTTATTCAATACGTATATATTCAAGTATTTCTTGAGGACCTCCTAAATTCTAGTAAGAGTATTAGGTACTATGGATAGGAATATGAATAAAACACACTTCCAGCTCTTAAAGATCTTAAAGTCTAGAAGACAATTTTTTTTAACTGAGAAAATTTCAAATACAGAAAAGTACAAAAAACAAAAAAAATATTAATCTCACTCAATATCCACAACCTCAAATGCAACAAATTTTACATTTTATTTTGTTTCCAGTCTTTTTATCTTATAAGAAATAAAACATTGTAAAATTAACAATCCCTCCCCTAATGGAACCTTCTGTCATGAATTGGTGTGAATCATCTCAATAGTTCATTTGTAATGTTTTTCTTACATACATGTACCCATAATAAACAGAAATAGTTTATGCATGTTTTTGTTCACAAAGATGGCACTGCTCTGCACGTAGTCTTCAACATTTACCTCACTATTTTCTGAGCTATATCCATTCAAGTTTGTTTATTTTAGCAGTTTTATGGCAATTTATTGACTACACCATAGCATTCTATCCATTTCCCTACTAATGGACATTTAGGTTGTTTCCATCTTTTGCCATTACAAAAAAATTCTACAGTGAACATCTGTGAACCATTTCCTCACGCATGTGTGTAAGAGTTCCTCTAGGGTAAATATCCAGGAGTAGAATTGCTGGATTATAGGATATATACATTTTCAGTTTTAATAGCTACTGCTCAATTACTCCCCAAAGTGCTTGTTCCAAACTATTTAATGAACAGTACATGGTGCACCTTCTATATGGCAAACATAGATTTAGGCACTGGGGATGCAGCAATGAAAAAGACAGAAACTTCTGACCTTGTAGAGTTTAGAGTTTAGCGGGCAAAAACAGTCAATGACTGTAATGAGTAAATTATAGAGTGTTTCAGAAGGTGATAAATACTATCAGAAAAAAATCAAGCAGAGAAAAGGGAATGAGGAGAAGTTGCCATTTTAAATATGGTGGCGGTAGGCCTCACTGAGAAGTTAACGTTTTAGCAAAAACATGAAGGAGATCTGGTTTAAGTGTTCCAGGCAGAGGGAACAGTCAGTGCGGATTAGGAGCCTGCCTAGTGTATTCGAGTAACCCAAGGAGGCCAGTGTGTCTGCAGAGGTGTGAGCCACAGGCAAGAGTGGTAGGAAATGAGCCTAGTAACAGGGGCCAGGTTAAGCTGGATCTTGTAGGCCATTGTGAGGACTTTGGACTTTGGCTTTTACACAGAGTGAAATGGGAGCCTTTGGAGGGTTTTGAACAGACGATTGGCATGATTTGACTTACGTTTTACAAGTGTATCCCTCTGATTGCAGTGTCGAAAATATATCCCAAAAGGGTGAAAGATGGAAGCAAAGGAGTCAAAGGATGACCATTGGGTTTTTGCCTGAGTAACCGTAAAAATGGAGTGGCCATCAGTTGAGGTGAAGAAGACAGCAGGATGAGCAGGTGAGTGGAGAGAATCAGGAGTTCAGTTTTGAACATGTGTTTGAAATGTCTGTTAAGTGCTTTGCAGACTGTCTGTTGGAGGCGACTTGATTTGGTTTTGTTTCCGTTTCTTTCGCAGACTGATGCTTATGTGAAATACAGTACAAATAAATTGCTAGAAAATGCAATAAAGACATTTAGAATACAAACCAGTTTTGTTCATATGTAACATAAAACAGTTACTCTATTAAAAATGCTAGAAAGTCTTTAAGCACTTTCAATTTCTGTACTTCTTTTGTTGTAGACAGGTAGCAAATATTTCGTGGAGGGGTAAACTAGAAACAAATATCTCCTGGCTGGTTCTGATCTGAGGGGCACACGTTGGATAACTCTGTATTAGACATCTGAGTGGAAATGTCTAGCAGACAGTTGAGTATTCAGACCTACTTTTAATTGTCACCAAATGGCGGAGGCAATGTCTATCATTCACTTTGAACAGAATTTCAGATAATTTTAATTCAACAACTGTTCATTGAGCATGTACCATGTTTGAGGCACTGTGCTGGCCTTTTTAATGGCAGTACTGTGGGGAAGGAACAGATTAAGATCTGTGGGTAGTCTGGATAGGCTAATAATCTGGCATCCCTTCATACTAATATTCTTTAAAATTGTATTTTACCATATATCTAGTGGAAATAGGGAAAAACTGATTTCCGCTAACAAACATGTATACTCTTTCTGTACATTTGAAATAACGTATTAAACACAATTTTCTAAACTAGTTATTTCTAAATAAATTGTTATTGGGAACATATTGAACTGTTCAAAATTTAAATATTAAAACTGGCTGAACTCAGGGGTGGCAACATTGCCTTTTGTTTAAACCTTGTGATTTGTACCCTCATATGGCAAAAATATTCAACATAGATTTTATTTCAAATCTGAAACTGTCTACTTGGTGGAGGGAAGCATCAATTTTATCTCTGTCCTGGTATGTACAAAGTCCCCTGTGGAAACCTGAACTAACTGACAACGTATTTCCAATTCACTACGGGGAAGTTTCATCTCTTTTGAAGAATGCCATTTACGGCAGCAGTGTGGTTGCTCTCACCCTTTATCTGACTTGTCTCTGAGGGAAGCATTACTAACCCATATTTTGCAGATGTAAAACTGAGGTATAGAGAGTTTAACAGCTTGTCTGATGTTACTTATCCAGAAAGTGACAAATTTAGGCTCCAACATAATTTTCTAACTTTATTACCATTAGGACACTTTAAATAATACTGTCCTTAATCATTATACATGTAGAACTGATATTTCACTGTCTCTTTTTTTTTTTAAATATGTGTCACTTATTTATTTATTTATTTATTTATTTATTTATTTATTTATTTATTTATTTATTTTTGGCTGCGTTGGCTCTTCGTTGCTCTGTGCGGGCTTTCTGCAGTTGAGGCGAGCCCTCGGAGGCTACTCTTTGTTGTGGTGTGCAGGCTTCTCATTGTGGTGGCTTCTCTTGTTGCAGAGCATGGGCTCTAAGCACACGGGCTTCAGTAGTTGTGGCCTGCGGGCTCAGTAGTTGTGGCTCACGGGCTCTAGAGCGCAGGCTCAGTAGTTGTGGCGCACGGGCTTAGTTGCTCTGCAGCATGTGGGATCTTCCTGGACCAGGGCTCGAACCCTTGTCCCCTGCATTGGCAGGCGAATTCTTAACCACTGCGCCACCAGGGAAGTCCCCCCCATTTCTTATTGAAGTTTTAGTTCATTTTTTTTCTAGAATTGCCACAATTGGTCCTCTCCTCCAATAGCTAAAGCTTTGTTCCCAGGTCAGACTTTTTTGTCTATTTTCTCATTTCTGAAGCTGAGTACTCTTCTGGGATGCTCCTCAGTTCCTCATGTAGTAGGTTATGATAGTTTCCCCAAGCACTGTGCAAACATGTCATATTCCCAGCAACTTGGGGCTCAAACAGAGATGCTTCCTTCTCTCCCACCCTCTCTCGCTCCCAGGCATACTGATGCAGACAAACAAAAGGCATGAAGATTCCTATTCAGGGTTCTCAAGCCCTAGTTTCTGAACTAACTCTTATAAAAAAAAATTCTTAAAAGGGGTGAGGGAGTCAAGCACTAAAGTAATAAGTAGTAAAAAGCCATCTCATATTTAATTTGTCAGATTACCCTTCTGTAAACCCAATCTAAAACTTATCAAGATGTCCTTAAATCATCAAAGAAGTATCTTCAGTAACAGCTTCTTGACTCATTACATTTTCACTCAACTAATAAAACTAAAACTAATTTTTAAATATCTTCAAATTTCAGGCAAATTTAACTCAGCATCCCCTGGAAGAGCATAGAAGTGTTCACTACCCACCATGGGGATGTTTTGTTTCTGACCACTCCCATGAAAGAACGGATGTTGGGTCATTCATTTATAATTTGAATTTGTAAAATGAAGAAATTACTAAACATTTTCCATTTGATTTCTAAATTTCTTGGTATCGGGATTTATGACTCATTCCTCCAAATGGACATCCCTTTGTTGTGTCTGTAAAGATGATTTGGTTTGTCACCCAAGTCACAAGGTCATAATATTACTTCCTTAAATCTGACTGCAATGGATTATGAATCTTTTTAAGAAAAGGAAATTCTTTGGAAGAATACAAAGAAATTTTTGTTAGAGAGCTCCTTCTAGATTTGCTATCAAGAACAGTCAATCAATTAAATGATTCAACATATATTAAATACCCATGTCAGATACTGTGCTAAGCAATGGAGATAGAAAGGAATGAGACACCATCCCTGCCCTAAAATCCAGTGGGGGGACCTCCATATCAACAAGCCATTGCAACACAATGTAATACTTGCTCTAATGGAAAAACAGAGAAAAAAATGACTAATTCTGTTGGGTGTCTGGATGGCTTTCAGAGAGGATGATATTTGAGTTGGGTCTTGAAAAATAAATAGGAGCTCACCAAATAATGAAGGGCAAGGCATCTTTAAGAAGCAGTCAAGGGCTCTGCATAACCAGAGCTCCGCCATCTCTCATCCTGGGACACACAAACCCCTCGGGCCTGTGCAGCAGAATGCCAGGAGCTGTGGAAAGTCACAGGATGAGCATGTCACAGCTGCCTGAGGCTTCTTTGAGTTTATTCAATTTTATGTCAGTTTTAGTTAATAGTAATTTTAGACATTTCTTCCCAGTTTATTGAGATACAATTGAATAAGGATTTTAGACATATTAAAAAATGAAAACAAACATGAACACATTGTGGAGCAGAATACAAAAACCTCATGAATTCTTTGTATGAAACAAATATATCTCAGTTGCAGAAGTCTATTTCAAGCTGTAACCCCTCTTACTATCAGCCTGTTACGAACCCCCAGCCCCTATGGTTTCATGCCTCTCAGCTCTTAAGGGGTTCAGTTGAGAAACACTGCGCTAAAACGTGGGTTGAGTTGAGGCGAGAGGCAGGAAGTGAGGTTAGAAACATAACTCATTATCTTCCAGATATCTTTAAGGTATCCTTCAGAACCCTATTTGTACAGGGTTTCATATGCCAGATTGAAATACGTAAACAGGGTGATAACAGGATTGAATCTCTGTTTCAGAACACTCCATGGCACCGTAGCAAATAAATTAGAGAGGAAGAGGCAGAACAAGTCAAGAGACCATTATTACCACCTAAAATAAGTCAGAGGCAGTGAAGATCGCTAAGAAGAAATGGATTATTTGAGAGATAATTTAGAAAAGGAAAATGACAGGATTTGGTGACATGTTGACTGTGGGTGGTAGGAATCATGAATGACTCAGATTTCTTGCTTTGCAAAATAGTGGACAGTGGATACTATTACCCAAGGTAGAAAACAAAGAAGTTAAAAAAAGTTTCCCAAAGATACCTGAAAGACACGTGAAAGATAATAAGTTGATTTTTGCTTCTGCTAAATTGTGATACCTCTGGTATAGTAATTATTCATTCAATATCTTTATTCATTTATTCACTCAATATCTTTATTTAGCAACTACTAAACACCATGAACTAAGATAGACATGTTTGGATATATCCAAGAAATTCAGTGGAATTTCAAGTCTGGAATTTAAGAGATGTACTAGGCTGAGGGTATAGAAATGGAAGTCACCAGTATGTTTGGAGGATGGTTAAAGGTAAGGGGAATAGCTATGATGACTCCAGGAGAGTGCAAAGAGTAAGAAACGAAGACCAGGGCTGAGGCCAGGGGAAAACTAACCTGTCAGTGTCCGAAAGTGGAAGAGCCTGGCAAAAGGTTTTCACAATGTCACAATGATAAATCCTCCTCCCAGTTTTATTTTTTTAATGATTTCTTTAGTAACATTTATTTGCATTTTGCAAGCACAAATTCTTAAGATATTTGAAAGAATGTACATGATCTTCCTACACATCGTGTAAAATCATCTTATTTAGGGTCATTAAATTTCAGATATGTTATGAATCTATAAGCCTATTGCCAAATATTTTCGTTTAAATTGGGTGTAAAAAATTAATTTAGACCAATTACAGCAGTCAATTGAATTACTTTATTAAATTCTGCCAGATTACAAATTAGGCAGTTTTAATTATTTTTTAAAGGAGGGGAGGGCGGGTAACTGTTCAGGGAGATGAGCTTGACTGTAAGAATCCCATAGGACCCATAATCATAGATAAAATTAATTTTTGTTTTGCTGAGGGATTTAATCTTCTTACCTGAGATTCATACTGCCAGTTTGTCTCAAACTCTATACAAAAGTTATTTTAGCAAGAAAAAAATATAACACATGATAAGTTCTAGGATATCACGACACCCAGTCGAGCCGGATTTTCTCTCAGACGGGAATCTAGGGCAGGCTCCTGGGGCGGCCCCAGGTAGTAGCTGGGGTAAACAGAGCAGCAGCCCTAAATCTTCATCTCACCCTTCACTCTCTGCTGCTGCAGACTACACCCTAGAAGGGTTCTCCTTTGATTACGGTTGCTCTCGGTGCGAGGCATGGACTAAGCCTGACGGCCCTGGAGTCAGGCCAGGCTGCAGCCCTCGATACAACTCCCTTGCTAGGGGGAAACTGCGGACTTCGTTCCAGTTCGTGTCAGCATCATAGCAACCAATCACAAGCCTGCTCTGAAAGAGACTGTTAGGAAGCGGGCACTTTATTGGTGAGCCTGCTTTGTCAATCTCAGCAGAGGACTAGCCTCTTTTCTCTTAGCAACGGATGCGTCACGGCAACAGTCAGCCGGGGGAACTGCAGTTTGTGTTCTTGGGACTTGTTTTTCTGTGAGAGGAGAATCAAAATCCCATCTCCAGCTCCCGAAGGAATTTTTCTCCAGGGTATTGCAAAGAGGCTTCTTTTTCCTTCAGTTTAGCAGTATCAGGTAAGGGGAGCTCTGAGTGGGAAAGGAGGCTTGGAAAACAAGTATTTCACTTACTCTTTCAAAGGCGTTTGCATCACTCGCTGTGCCAGCGAGGTACTAGATGCAGTGAAGACTACAAAAATGTACAAAACTTTCTCTGCCTTCAAAGAACTTCCAGCCTAGCCAGGAGACAAAAATATCAACGAGAGAGCAGTTGACACTCTTTTAAGAACTTTGAGGGCAGGTACCTGTTCACAGGTTTTACATTCCCAGTACCTATCACATTGCCTGGCACATAGTAGAAACTCAATAAATACTGGGTGGATGGATGGGTGGATGGGTGGATGGAAAGGAAAACAGTATGATCCTGGTATAGGACATCAAAGAAGAAATGATTAATGTGAGCTGAAGTAATTAGATGACTTCAGGACTTAAGAAAGGGCTGGAGTATATGAAGAGTGAAGAAGATGAACAGGGGAACATTAGCCCTTTGAAAGTAAGGACTTGTCTTATTCCTCTATTGACCTGCAGGACCTGATTGCTGCTCAGTAATTTCTCTCTCCTTCTCCACAGTGTATGCTGAGTGCTAAATGAATTCACAACTGTCTTTCAGGCAGCTCTGAGTTTGGGGCCCTCTGCCTTTGCAGAAGCCTGGCATAATTAACTACAGTACAGCATGATTAGAAATTGTCAGGGGAAACAAGATTGTATCAGCCTGAGTGAGAAAGTTGCAGAGGCTTCAGAGAAAATGTCATATTGGAGTTGAGCCTTTAAGAATGAGTAAGATTTAAGCAAACAGAGAAATGTCTGCATCGTGTGGAGCAGGAGGGGTGGGGAAGGAAGGTCATTCTCCCCCTCGGTTTGGAGAATGGATAGTAATTCTGTGAGGCCGGAGTAGAACTGGAAGGGTAGGTGTGGCGAGGCAGACTGTGAAGGGTGTTAAAGGTGATGCTTACAAGTTTGGACTCTATCATGTTCTGCAAAGTCTGGTCTGTGGACCACTGGTGCAAGACTTCCTCATAGTGATTTTTAAAATGCAGTGTTCCAGGCTCACCCAGATCTGCAGAATTGCAGTGGAAGTCCAGGAAATTTGCATTTCAAATGAATTCCATTTCTGTACTACTGCAGGAGAATGCCTCTATGGATGATAGGGACCCACATTGTATTCCCTAGTATACAGGAAAGTGACTTGTTAAGATCTGCATTTTAGAAAGAGAACTCTGAAGGCATGCCCTGTGGGTGACTGTTCTGGTTGGAACAGAGGCAGGAAGGTAAACTAAATGTTCACGATCTTGTCGAAGGGTGGGGAGAGAGAAATCTGCGGTTAGAAAAAACTTACATGTTTATTTTTACTAACTGCTAATTGAAATGTATGCATTTGGTAACAAACCACGGTAGTATTAGCGGAACCTGTGACTTTGTCACCAAAAGAAATTATAACTCTTTTCATATATCATGGATGTTATAGATATATTATTTATGCTCATCACTTCTTCAAAATTAAGGCCGTAATTAGAACAACTGCTATATCTTATTTAATTTACTAATAAAGGAGCACATAAATTATTATTCCATAATTTTTAAAATAGTTTCATAACTGTATTTCAATATCATCTGTCTCCCTTGTAATCCCATGTTTTTATTTGATGCATGGGCTTCACCAGGCTGCCAAAGGGGTTCATGGCACAAAATAGTTAGGAACTCCTGGTAGAGAACAAGGTGTTGAAGGCCTAAGCCAGAGGATGCTATGGGAGAGGAGACCTTGGAATTCAGGGGATATTTCAAAGAGAAAAGTGATGATTTAGCATCCACTTAAATAAGTAAATATCTAATCTTAGAAAAGAATGGGAGTAGGTTATAAGGGGAGAAACAAGAAGAGAAGACTAACAAATATTGTAGGAACAGTTATCTCTGGAGGGTGGGTGTCGTGTCCTTCTCAGAAGATGGCAGAAGAACCCAGGAGAACCTTGAAGCTTAATCAGGGTCTTGGTGGAGATTGACCAAGAAGCAGCAGTTCTTGGAGACATTCTTACAAGAATCCCAAGACGTTAGTCTTGGATCTTATTTTAAATCTTTATTTAAAAAAAAAAAAAAAAGATGGGAGGCAAACATGATGAGCTTACAAATACTTTGGGAAGATAAAAGAGGATAAAGAGGATGACGGCCACCTAGACAAGGTCAGCTAATTGAAGAAGACTCAAGGAAGTAATACTTTCTTAGGAAGACACTAGGTGAAGATAAGGTACCAGTGCTACAGGTCTTAGAATTAAAGATCTCGTGGCTAGGAGTAAGTCACACACGCATACAGGTAACAAATGGGAGCATGTAAACAGGCGTGTGCAATACAGCAGAAAAGTGAAGTGAGGAAGCTAATAACTGTTTAAATCACTGCATTATGTCAGTTATAATTCGTATCACTTATCCCTTCATCTGCAGTAGTTATCCTCCTGAATAATAGAAGCCTCATAAAAAAACACAGTCACAAGCAGGTCTTGAAAGTTAGTTTGGAACCAGGTCATAGACAGCTCTGAATGCAATGTTCCTCATAGTCAGTGGAGTGACATTACAGGTTTTGAACTGTTACACGGAGCATTTACCCAGTACAGGTGTCCCTCATTATCCCCGGGGATGGGATTGGTTTCAGGCCCCCCGTAGATACCAAAATCTGAGGATGCTTATATAAAATGGTGTAGTATTTGCATAACCTACGCACACCCTCCTGCGTACTTTAAATCATCTCTAGATTACTTGTAATACCTAATACAATGTAAATTATATGCAAATAATTGTCAGTGCATGGCAAATTCAAGTTTTGCATTTTGGAACTTTCTGGAATTTTTTTCTCAATATTTTTGATCCAAGGTGGGTTGAATCCAAGATTGTGGAACCCACAGATGTGGAGGAGGGCCCACTGAACTCATTTCTTTTGTTACCCCCCTAACGTCTTTTGCTATTAAGTGTGGAAGGTAAAAAATGTGTCCTTTGGTAGACTGCTAGCAAAAAAGGTATTCTGGAATGGGTGAGTTAATTTGCAAAGAAAATAGATGGTTTTAATATCAACAATATTTAAATGGAATGCTTAAATATTTGTAAGTATTATCTTTCATAAATTCTGTTTTGAAATTCAATCAGCTATGGTGGCTTTGAAAACCAATTGTAGTACAAGCCCCTGTGGTAGGCATAACTTTTATTTTAGGAATAGGTGAAGTATCTCTTCTGCTACTGTTAATCATAATGAATTTACTTCAGTTTGGAAAAGGAAAAATGAGCATTTCAGAGTAATCTTAGTAAAGTGATATCTGTATTAAAAAAAATTTATTTTTGGCTGTGCCACACAACTTGTGGGATCTTAGTTCCCCGACCAGGGATAGAACCCAGGCCCTCCGCAGTGAAAGCACGGAGTCCTAAAGACTGGACTACCAGGGAATTCCCTGAAAATCTTTCATGACCTTTTAGCAGTCACTTTAATGGGAAAATTTTGGAAAATATAATATAGCACAATGGCATGAAATATGCCATTAGTTTTATGAAAAAAATTTAGTAAGACCTGCAGTAATTTCAAATCTTTTATTTGGGATTTTTTTTTAAAAGGAAAATCTGCACAAAAAAATAAACCTTGAATAGTTAAGTGTGTTTATTGAAATTAATGCAGGACTACATTATTCATTTGATTTTGATATTTGTAATTAAAAGTGATTTATTTTCTAGACACAGTGTTGGCAGGGCTTTTATTATGTGCAGTTACTAAAATAAACTATAAAATTTTGCCTGAAACACAAATACAATATAAGGTAGGTACTCCCAAGCTAGCCATTTTCTTTTAGTTTAGACTGTTTTTCCCAGGCTGACCTCAGCTAATGAATTTTTCCATCTGCCTAGCAACGTAGATATTGTGCTTTTTAATTAAGAAGGATTAGACCTCTAAGAGCCTGTAGAACAACCTGATCTTCCCTTTTCCTTGGTCACTAGTCAATATTTTAGACACGGGAGTTAATTAATATTTGTGAAAGTAGTAAATGAACTGTTCTGGTAAGGCAGCACACATTTAATGTTTGTTCCAATTTTGTCACCTGATATACTGCTGGAAAATTAACTTTGTTTTCCCCCAAAATCGGAAATAACCAAATTACCCACATCATTTAATAGCAACATTTGAAAAGAACTGGGCACGTGATTATTTTGACTGTTTCTTGGGATGATTGTGTTAAACTGATACCTATATATTCAAGCAGCACCTGGTAATCCCTGAACCTGTGAATATCTTACTACACATGGCAAAGAAGAGTTAAGGTTGCAAATGACATTAAAATTGCTAATTAGCCGACCTTAAAATAGAGAGGTTATCCTTTATTATCGAGGTGAGTCCAAGGTAATCACAAGTGTTCTTGAAAGTGGAGGAGGGTGGAAGAAATGAAGATCTGAGTACGCTATGTGAGAAGGACTTAACCCACCATTGCTGGCTTTGAAGATGTAAGAAGAGGACCTACAAGCCGAGAAATGCTGGGGGCCTCCAGAAGTAGGAAAAGGCAAGGAGACAAGGCAAGATTCTCCCTTAAAGCCTCTAAAAAGAATGGAATGCAGCCTTGTTGACACGGTGATTTTATTTTATTTTATTTTATTTATTCTTTAATTTATTTATTTTTATTTTTGGCTGTGTTGTGTCTTCATTGCTGCACGCGGGCTTTCTCTAGTTGCAGTGAGCGGGTACTCTTCGTTGCAGTGCGTGGGCTTCTCATTGCGGTGGCTTCTCTTGTTGTGGAGCATGGGCTCTAGGCGCACGGGCTTCAGTAGTTGTGGCTGGCGGGCTCTAGAGCGCAGGCTCAGTAGTTGTGGGGCACGGGCTTACTTACTCTGCGGCATGTGGGATCTTCCCAGACCAGGGCTCGAACCCATGTCCCCTGCATTGGCAGGCTGATTCTTAACCACTGCGCCATCAGGGAAGCCCTGACACGTTGCTTTTAGCCCAGTGAGATCCATGCCAGACTTTGGAACTACAGAACTGTAAGATAATAAATTTGTGTTGTTTTAAGAGGCTAAGTTTGTGATAATTTGTTACAGCAGCAATAGAAAACTAATAAAGCATGCATACAGGTTATTCCACAGGCCATTAGGCAAAAGCCTTTTGTTCAGACTGGAAATTCACAAACTAAGAGTGGAAGGGGGGAAGGGAGGACCAGGGAATCATTAAGTTAACGATTTTTCTCAGTATGTATTGATACATTTGTCAGGTACAGAGGTTACAATAATAGGAAAGAAAACACAACCCCCATCCATCCAGAGTTTATAGTCCAGTTTATGGTCTAATTTAACATGCCCCAAATTGAACTCCTGATCTTCCCTTTCAAATCTGTTCTTCCCAGGGGATCCCCATCTCAATAAACAGCAACCCCATACTTTCATTTCCTTAAGCAAAACTCACTGAAGTCATCCTTGATCTCTTTCTTTCTCTCAGACCCTACATCCATGTCATCAGCAAATCCTGTTGGCGCTACTTACAAAATATACCCTGAATCCAGTCACTTTTTCCGTCCCACTCTCACCTCCCTGATCTAAACTGCCATCATCTCTCTCTTGGATTACTGACTTGTCTCTTAATTGGATTTTCTGCTTCAGCCCTTTCCTTGCTACAGTCTTCGAGACACAGCAGCCATAGTGATCCTTAAAATGTGAGTCAGGTCAAGTAAAGTAACTCCCCAGCTCAAAACCATCCAAAGCTCCCCACCTCATTCAGAGTAAAACCCAAAGTCCTTATCCAGGACCTAGCTCCCTTGTGGTATATTACATAATTGCCCCTATTACCTACCTTCCTTTTAAGAGGATCACACATTCGACCCATTGCTATGCAAGTATACATTCTTCTCCCATTATCAGGATTGGCTGTGTGAGTTGCTTGAGCCAATGGAATGTGAGCAGAAAAAAGGACAGTGTGCCAGTGCCAAGGAGAAGATTCAGAAAGCATCACGCGGTTCTTAGTTCTCACTTTTTCTTCTGCCATGAAAGTAGTGTGTGTCAGATAGGCATTGCTCCTTCAGCCTGTGTCCCAGAATAAGACTTGAAGCAGCAACTCACCCACAGCCATAAGGCAGAACATGGGAAGAAATAAATGTTTGCTGTTGCATGTTACTGAGAGTTAAAGGGCATTTGTTACTACAGCAAAGCTGACTGCAGTGAGTCCCCTACATATGAACCTTCAGCTTGCAAACTTTCAAAGATGCGAACATGCCCCTGTATGCCAGCTGTTGTACTGTACTACTGTACTTTTCAAGGTACTGTACTGTAAGATTTAAAATGTTTTTTTTATTTTTTGTGTTTGTTTTTTTGTGTATTATTTGTGTGAAAAGTATTATAAACCTATTACAGTACAGTACTATATAGCCGATTGTGTTAGTTGGGTACCTAGGCTAACTCTGTTGGACTTGCGAACAAAATTGGACTTAAGAATGCGCTCTGGGGACAGAACTCATTTGTATGTAGGGGACTTACTGTAATATATACCCCCTTTACCTCTCTGATCAACTTCACCTCCTAGTCTTCCCCTCAATCACTCCACTCCAGCCATCTCGTGTTTTCTTAAAAGTGCCAAGCATACTCTTGCCCCAGAACCTTTACACTTACCATTCCCTCTGCCTGGAAATACCCCTTTTTCCCTAGATATCTGTATTTCTGGCTCCCTCCCTCCTCTTAGGTCTTTGCTCCAACGTTATTTAAGTGAGGTCTTCCCTGATTGTGACCTCCCACTCCTACACTCCCTCTCCCCTTCCTACTTGATTTTTCTCCTTAATAGTTATCACCATCTGAAGTACCAGTTATTTTGCTTCTTCCTTTGCTCTCTCCCCACTAGGACATAAGCTCTATCAGGGCAGGGGTTTTGCCTATTTTTTCTCAGCTGTATTCTTAACACCTAGGAAATCATCTGGCACATTATAGTCACTCAATAAATATTTGTGGAATACATAGTGGTGGTGGGGTGACCGTGTGTGTGTGTGTGTGTGCGTGCACATGTAGGGTGGGTTTGGGTGACCTTCACAGTGTTTTTGTGTATTTTAAGTCAAATACAGCTGAAATAGAGTATGGAGATGGGTACATTGATAAAGAATCTTCTGAGAAAACAGATTAGGTTCAATATTTGAAATTACACTAAGTCTGGGAAGTGGGATGAAGGACACTTGACAGGTTGAAATGTTGGATCAGAGCCGTCCATTGCACAACATTTAAAAAGTAGAAATTCCTTCATTGTCAGAATCATAAAATGCTGATTAAATAATAAAATCATACCTTTCCAGGTAAAGACAATACTTTTAAATAGCTTCATTTGTAATGAAACACAGTAAATATTTATCACTGAAATCCAAGGGATAGTCTCATACAAAGGTTAAGAGCATGGACACTGGAGCCAGACTGCTTGGGGTCACAACCTGACTCCACCATCCACAGTTTACACATCCCCTCAGGCAAATTACCTGACCTCTTGGGGCCTCTGTTTTCACATAATAAAATAAGCATGAATATCATAGTATTAATAAATAATTCCTAACACCCTACCCTGTGAGGTAGGTTTTATTATTATCCCCATTAGACAGATGAATACACTGAGGCTTAGAAAGTAAATAATTTGCCTAGGGTCACTAAGCTGGTAAAAAGTAGAGTCTGTTTTTAGCTCATGCAGCTCAATATCAAAAAAACAACGCAATCAAAAAATGGGCAGAAGACCTAAATAAACACTTCTCCAAAGAAGACATACAGATGGCCAAGAGGCACGTGAAAAGATGCTCAGCATCACTAATGATTAGAGAAATGCAAATCAAAACTACAATGAGAGATCACCTCACACGGGTCAGAATGGCCAATATCAAAAAATCTACAAACAATAAATGTTGGAGAGGGTGTGGAGAAAGGGAACCCTCTTGCACTGTTGGTGGGAACGTAAATTGATACAGCCACTGTGGAGAACAGTGCGGAGATTCCTTAAAAAACTAAAAATAGAGCTACCATATGACCCAGCAATCCCACTTCTGGGCATATACCCCGAGAAAACCATAATTCAAGAAGACACATGTACCCCAGTGTTCATTGCAGTACTATTTACAATAGCCAGGACATGGAAGCAACCTAAATGTCCATCGACAGATGAATGGACAAAGAAGATGTGGCACATATATACAATGGAATATTACTCAGCCATGAAAAGAAACGAAATTGGGTCATTTGTAGAGATGTGGATGGACCTAGAGCCTGTTATACATAGTGAAGTAAGTCAGAAAGCGAAAACAAATATATTAATGCATATATGTGGAATCTAGAAAAATGATACAGATGAACCAATTTGCAGAGCAGGAATAGAGATGCAGACATAGAAAATGAATGTGTGGACACAGAGGGGGAGGGGGAGTGGGATGAATTGGGAGATTAGGATTGACATATATATACTACCATGTGTAAAATACATAGCTAGTGGGAACCTGCTGTATAGCACAGGGAGGTCAGCTTGGTGCTCTGTGGTGATCTAGATGGGTGGGTTGGGGGGTGGGGGGTAGGAGGGAGGTCCAAGAGGGAGAGGATATATGTATACATATAGTTGATTCACTTCATTGTACAGCAGAAACTAACACAACATTGTAAAACAACCATACCCCAATAAAAAAAAAAGTATATTGAAAAAGAGTAGAGTCTGTTTTTAAACCCTGCTGGTCAGACTCCTGAAATCACACTCCTAATCATTTAACAAGATGGGACACAGCTGATCATTGAGGAGATGACAAGGATTTAGTGTCACAGCAGTGATCTCGGCCATACTATGTCCTGTCAGAATTGATGAGTAATTCCATAGCAAACGTTTGGAGGTATTCTCTGACAGTGCAAATAAGGACACAGTGGTTACATGTACATATGCTAGGACAAAAGTACTATTTAAATTATGTTATTTAAAAATTATGTATATGTGCACATTGTGAGTCTGTGTCTGCCCATGGACTTTAAGCCTGTGTTTTTAGCTGGGGCACCTGCCAGGGAGCTGGGCACAGGGCAGCGCAAAACAGCTCCCTGGAATGGAAACAGGAGCAGGAGGCAGGGGATCCAGTGTCCTCTCTTGTGGTTCCATGGCAGGGCCTGTGGCGGAAACCTTGAAGTGTTGGCAGGTCACCTCCTTGTGCTTCAGTTGAATGGCTCTGCTGGAATGGCAAAATCTCATTAGGAAGACTGTTGTTGCAATAAACCTGTGGTCACAGAACACCCATTCTGTGAAGATACATGTTGATTTAGCTGAGGGCAAAACTTAGAAAACATATTCTTATGTTTACTAAATGATAATGCTTACTATTTGAAACTGTAAACCAGAATTTACTAATGATTTTCTCTCTTTATGCAGCCTAAGTTAGAGCCATGGCTCCAAAACGTCAAAAACAAAAGAGCTCAAAACGTGGCAAAACTAAAATAACATTACCTGGTAGGATTGTTTTTTCATTAATGGGACTTTTATGGATTTAGTATTCGTACATATATTAGCAGCCAAAACGATCACGGTTTTATGTCTCAAATAAATGTTTTTGCTGTCATAAAGTCAAACACAAGTGGAATTCAAAACACGGGGATTTATTATTATTTTTATTCATTTCATTACAATATCAATTAAATGTCATATAATAAATGTCATAGCAAATATATCACTATGAGATAATTCTGTAAGAAAGACAATTATTCAGTTTCTATTTAATTATTCATAAAATAGCTTAAGTCCTCACTGTGTATTTGCCTTATGTTTTGTGTTTTAAGCCTTGGTAGAAGATTGTAGTAAACTAAGATACATATTTGACTCAAAAATGTAAATTTGACATCATTTTATTATATTCTAGTTAGTGAAGAAGCAGAACCTGTGAATATGGAGAGCATGGGTAAGTGGAAATACAGTTTAAAATTTACGTCCCCAGTTCTACAACAATTTAATATGCAATAAGCAAGTGAGAATATTACAGATTGAAATGATTGATCAAAATGTGCATGGACTAAAGTTACATCATGTCATTTGGAATATAAAATAAAATTTTTAAAGAAAAAATAAAAAGTAAGAGTGGAAGAGAGAATTTCAAACTGAGAAATAGACTTGGACCAAGAAGTCCCTTAAAAATCCAACATTGTATGATTATTGAGAGACCTTTTATAACTGTAAAGTGTGTTGTCTGCAAGTCATTACTTTTATTATAATAGTATTTTTCAAACTCTGATCATGGGCAATATTTATCTGTACGCTACAGTGGGGTTCCGCTATTTCAAGGAAAGAGGCTGATTTTTAAGCAAATAAACTAGAACTTAAACAACCGAACTAATATGGTTCCTACTTTTAGAGGCTAAATAATCTTATTCCAACAACTTTTATTTTTGTTGTTGTTGTTGAAACTTTTTCTCAGAGTTGCATTAGATGATGCACTTCATGTTTAGAAACAGAGGGGAAACAGTGAAGGTGGGGAGGAGGAATCTCTACAAGCCTTGCTGGTCATTGTAAAGATTTTGGCTTTTAGGATGGGGAGCTGTTGGCGGTATTTAAGCAGAGAGGTAACATGATCTGACTTTTTTTTTTTTTCTTAACATCTTTCTTGGAGTATAATTGCTTTGCAATGGTGTGTTAGTTTCTGCTTTATAACAAAATGAATCAGTTATACATATACATATATCCCCATATCCCCTCCCTCTTGCGTCTCCCTCCCTCCCACCCTCCCTATCCCACCCCTCTAGGTGGTCACAAAGCACCGAGCTGAACTCCCTGTGCTATGCGGCTGCTTCCCACTAGCTATCTATTTTACGTTTGGTAGTGTATATATGTCTATGCCACTCTCTCACTTTGTCCCAGCGTACCCTTCCCCCTCCCCGTATCCTCAAGTCCATTCTCTAGTAGGCCTGTGTCTTTATTCCTGTCTTGCCCCTAGGTTCTTCATGACATTTTTTTTTTTAGATTCCATATATATGTGTTAGCATATAGTATTTGTTTTTCTCTTTCTGACTTACTTCACTCTGTATGACAGACTCTAGGTCCATCCACCTCACTAAAAATAACTCAATTTCGTTTCTTTTTATGGCTGAGTAATATTCCATTATATATATGTGCCACATCTTCTTTATCCATTCATCTGTCGATGGACACTTAGGTTACTTCCATGTCCTGGCTATTGCAAATAGAGCTGCAATGAATATTGTGGTACATGAATCTTTTTGAATTATGGTTTTCTCAGGGTATATGCCCAGTAGTGGGATTGCTGGATCGTATGGTAGTTCTATTTTTAGTTTTTTAAGGAACCTCCATACTGTTCTCCATAGTGGCTGTATCAATTTACATTCCCACCAACAGTGCAAGAGGGTTCCCTTTCCTCCACACCCTCTCCAGTGTTTATTGTTTCTGGATTTTTTGATGATGGCCATTCTGATTGGTGTGAGGTGATACCTCATTGCAGTTTTGATTTGCATTTCTCTAATGATCAGTGATGTTGAGCATGCTTTCACCTGTTTGTTGGCAATCTGTATATCTTCTTTGGAGAAATGTCTACTTAGGTCTTCTGCCCATTTTTGGATTGGGTTGTTTGTTTTTTTGATGTTGCATGAGCTGCATGAGCTGCCTGTAAATTTTGGAGATTAATCCTTTGTCAGTTGCTTCATTTGCAAATATTTTCTCCCATTCTGAGGGCTGTCTTTTCATCTTATTTATGGTTTCCTTTGCTGTGAAAAAGCTTTTAAGTTTCATTAGGTCCCATTTGTTTATTTTTGTTTTTATTTCCATTTCTCTAGGAGGTGGGTCAAAAAGGATCTTGCTGTGATTTATGTCATAGAGTGTTCTGCCTGTGTTTTCCTCTAAGAGTTTTATAGTGTCTGGCTTTACATTTAGGTCTTTAATCCATTTTGAGTTTATTTTTGTGTATGGTGTTAGGGAGTGTTCTAATTTCATTCTTTTACATGTAGCTGTCCAGTTTTCCCAGCACCACTTATTGAAGAGGCTGTCTTTTCTCCACTGTATATATTCCTGCCTCCTTTATCAAAGATAAGGTGACCATAAATGCATGGGTTTATCTCTGGGCTTTCTATCCTGTTCCATTGATCTATATTTGCTTCTGTGCCAGTACCATACTGTCTTGATTGCTGTAGCTTTGTAGTATAGTCTGAAGTCAGGGAGCCTGATTCCTCCAGCTCCGTTTTTCTTTCTCAAGTTTGCTTTGGCTATTCGGGATCCTTTGTGTTTCCATACAAACTGTGAAATTTTTTGTTCTAGTTCTGTGAAAAATGCCAGTGGTAGTTTGAAAGGGATTGCATTGAATCTGTAGATTGCTTTGGGTAGTATAGTCATTTGCACAATGTTGATTCTTCCAATCCAAGAACATGGTATATCTCTCCATCTATTTGTATCGTCTTTAATTTCTTTCAAGGATCTCATTCAGATTTGACAGAGAAATTAAAACCTTTACAGACAAGCAAAAGCTAAGAGAATTCAGCACCACCAAACCAGCTTTACAACAAATGCTAAAGGAACTTCTCTAGGCAAGAAACACAAGAGAAGGAAAAGACCTACAATAACAAACCCAAAACAACTAAGAAAATGGTAATAGAAACATACATATCGATAATTACCTTAAATGTAAATGGATTAAACGCTCCAACCAAAAGACGTAGACTGGCTGAATGGATACATAAACAAGACCCATATATATGCTGTCTACAAGAGACCCACTTCAGACCTAGGGACACACACAGACTGAAACTGAGGGGATGGAAAAAGATACTCCATGCAAATGGAAATCAAAAGAAAGCTGGAGTAGCAATTCTCATGTCAGACAAAATAGACTTTAAAACAAAGACTATTACTAGAGACAAAGAAGGACACTACATAATGATCAAGGGATCAATCCAAGAAGAAGATATAACAATTGTAAATATTTATGCACCCAACATAGGAGCACCTCAATACATAAGGCAAATACTAACAGCTGTAAAAGGGGAAATCGACAGTAACACAATCATAGTAGGGGACTTTAACACCCCACTTTCACCAATGGACAGATCATCCAAAATGAAAATAAATCAGGAAACACAAGCTTTACATGATACATTAAACAAGATGGACTTAATTGATATTTATAGGACATTCCATCCAAAAACAACTGACTTATGTTTTTAAAGGGCCACCCTGGCTACTCTTTTGGGAATTGCAGGGGCAAAGACAGAGGCAGAGACTAGTTAGGAAGCTACTGCAACAATCTAGGAAAGAGATGATGGTGGCCAGGCCAAGGGAGCAAAGGGGCTGCAGGTGTGGAGTGTGAAGGCAGGGAGGTGGTGGGAGGATGTTAGCTCACAGTAAATGGCATTGGAGCCGGGTGTGCTGCCCAACAAATGTTTACTGAATTAATGAATGCACCACCCAGAATCTTGGGAGTTATCTTTGACTCCTTTCTCCCTGTCAACACCTCCTCACTTGCATCTAAACCATACCAAGTCCTGTCAATTCCACATCTAAAACATATCTCAAACCCATTCAATTCACATAATCTCCACATCTGCAACCTTAGCCTCCACATCCCTCATTTAGATTAGATCCTTAACCCCTAACCGGTATCCCTGCTTCCACTCAGCCTCCTTCAATGCATTCTGCACACAGAAACCCTTCTGACTTGGCTCTTTCCTGCTTAAACTCTCCCATGGCTTTTCTTTGTCCTTATAGTGGTCCTGGCTCCACCTTCCTCTCTGACCTTGTCTCTCTGTCCTTCACCTCCATCTACAGCTCATCAGCCTTACTTAGCACAAAACATACTGAATTTGTTCCTGCCTCAGGACCTTTGCTCTTGCTGCTCCCAATGCCTGGATAAGCCTTCCATGCAACTACCTCCTTCTTATCATTCAGATCCAGACTCCAATCTAATCTCTGCAAGAGGCCTTCCTTGAAGGCCTCTCTTTCACCTAGTACCCTATTTTATTGCCTTCATAGCACTTACCATAATTCTGAAGTTAAAGTACAGTCAATTCTCATTATTCATGGAAGTTCTATACAGTTGCTGCAAACGCTGAATTAGCAGATACTGAACCATTGCTCCTAGGGAAAATACAGGATTAGGTTCCTCCAAGCCTCTGGTCACAACATTTCATTAACCAATTAATACATAACCTTGTTTTATGTGTGTTTCTCTTTAAAGATGACTTATTTAATATATATTGCTAATTCATTAACATTGAACTCACAGCCAACAGCACTATAATTCATGCCTGACTGATGCTTATCTAATACACACGTTTTCTTGTAAAGCATATCACAGCCTTTTTGCACTTAGGAACACTAGACAGCACTTTACCAGTAAGCTTGGGGACCATTTTAAATAGGCAAATCACCAATACAAAGCACAAAAATGTGAAAAATGTGGTACTACACAGACAGTGGAAGGACACTGTTTGCAGTATGAGAGCACATGGAAGATGGTAGAGCGTCATCTTGTTTGACCTTACCTGGCAATGTGCACATCAGGCAATTCACATTTTTTGTCACTTTAAGCATGCCCACTAATGAACGTGAAAGTGCCACAACTATTGATCTTGGGATTACAAATGCATTTTAGCAAGTGAATTTGCAAATATAAAATTTATGAATGAGGATGGAGCATATATTTGTTTATGCATTTATAACACCTACCTATTTATATACATACCCACCCATGCTGGCCCTCCCTTGTGTGCGCTCTCTCTCTCTCTCTCTTTTTCTCTCTCTCTTTCTTTCACACACACAAGCTTCAGGGGAACAGAAACTCTTTCACCCCTCTACCCCAATGCCTATCTTGATACAGAATAAGCATTCAATAAATATTTGTTGGTTGATTGATTGAATAAATTGCTTTCCCTGTTCTTCCTGTTTAGACAGACCACCAACACTACCACCCTCCTTAGTTCTATGTTCTATCTCTCACCCTGTTTTCTCCTAGATAGCAATTGTCACCATTTGTCCTTATGTATTTCTGAGTGTATTTATCTATGTAATGTCCATCTCCCCCTCTAGATTGTATACCCTGCCACTAGCACCATGCTTTTCACGTAGTAGCTGCGTAGTAAATATTTCCTGACTAAATAATTAACTGGTAAGCAAATCCATGGACCTGAGAATGGGGCATGGTGGAGAGGTTTCAGCTGAAAGTAAATGGACTGAAAAATAGATATGAGTATGTTTCTTTAAGGAGAAAAAAAAAGAAAAAGAAATCTCAGCACTTTGTAGTGAGACTTGAGGGTAGGTTTTGACTTAGAATCCCCTTATTTTACAGCCTCTCTCTCTACCCTCAGACTCCCCTCAGGCAACACCAGGACCCTCTGACTTCCTTGCTGTGGGGTCCTGACATTGTCAGCTGTCACTCAGGACTCGTGGCTGTCATGCTGCAGGGGACTAGGTTTCCCTTTCCTACCAAGGAACCAAGGGAGCAATAGACTAGCTAAAAACTGTCTGCTAATTAAGGCAACGTCTGGAGGTTTCTAGAGAAGAGGTATGATTTTTACATGTAGTTAACATTTATGGAACAACAGCTTTCTGCCAGGCATACCCCTCTCATCCCTTTAGCTCTAGGAAGGAACATTACTGTGGCCATTACAAGATGGAGGTGCTGTGACTCCCAAAAGTTAAATAATTTACCCAAATTATAAGTCACACTTTAATACAGGTTAGAGTATCTGTGGTGTATTAATGGTCTATTGCTGCTATAACAAATTACCACAAATTTATTATCATACAATTTTAGAAATCAGGAGTCTGAAATTACTTTCACTGGGGTAAAGTCAAGGTGTTGGCAGTGCTGGTTCCTTCTGGAGGCTCTGAAGGGATAATCTGTTTTTTTACCTTTTTCACCTAATGGCTCCCTGTGTTCATTGACTCTTGGCCCCTTCCTCTGTCTTCAAAGCCAGCAGCATAACATCTTCTAATCTTTCTCTGGCACATGTCCTTCCTTGGCATTGACCCTCCTGCCTTCCTCTTATAAGGACCCTTGTGTTTACATTGGACTCACCTCTTGAGATCTTCCCGTCTCAAGATCCTGAACTTAATCACACCTGCAAGTCCCTTTTGGCATGTAAGGCAACATATTCACAGGTTTCAGAAATTAGGACATGGATATCTCTGGGGGGACATTATTCTGTTTACCACAAGTGATTAATAGCACAGTTTTTGGAATTAAACAGATGTGGTTTGAATCATAATTCTGCCACTTAATGACTGTGTGGCCCCAAACAACTTCACCTCTCTGGGCCTCTGCTTCCTTATCTGAAGAATGAGGTAGTGATACCTACTTCATGAGCTTGTTGCAGAAGTTAAATTAGGTAGTACATGCACATTTCCTTACAGAGGGCTGTCTCAAAGAAGGTTTGCATTTTACTGTTGTTACTATAAAAACAAAATACTATAAAGATAGAGAAATAGGGAATTCCCTGGCGGTCCAGTGGTTAGGACTCCGCACTTTCACTGACAAGGGCCCTTGTTCATTCCCTGGTCAGGGAACTAAGATCCCACAAGCTGCATGGCGCGGCCAAAAAAAAAGATAGAGAAATAGATCAGTGAATGAGAATAAGGAGTCCAAAACTATATTCACATATATATATGGTCGACTGATTTTCAACAAAAGTAAGTACAAAGGCAGTTCAATGGAGAAGAGATAGTCTTTTCAACAAATGATGCTGGAACAGTTGGATATTTACATGCAGAAAAGTGAACCTCAGTCCATATTGCACATCGTATACAAAAATTATCTCAAAATGGATCATAGACCTAAATATAAAACCAAATATTATAAAACTTCTAGAAGAAAACATAGGAGAAAAATCTTTGTGACCTTGGATTAGCAAAGATTTCCAATATACAACACCCCAAACTGTAACTCTTAAGAAATCTTTGCCTAATTGATTTTTCTTTTATGAAGTACTAGTCAGAAATATAAAGGAATGAGCTACTGCTACGTGCAGCAACATGAGTGAGTCTCAAAATAATTGTGCTGAGCAAAAGAAGACAAACAAACAAAAAGTATATGTTGTGCAATTTTTAAGGAAATGTGCATGGACTGCCTAAGTTAACTTCTGCAACAAGCTCATGAGGTAGGTATCACTACCTCATTCCTCAGATGAGGAAGCGGATGCCCAGAGAGGTGAGTTTTATAACTATTCCATAAAAAACAAACTACAAATCTATAGTAATAGAAAGCAGAGCAGTGGTTGCCTGGGAGTGAGGAGGGGTGCTGGGAGAAGTGGCAGGAGGAAACTTTTGGGGATTATGGATGTGTTCTTTATCTCCATTGTGATGATGGTTTCATGGGTAAATGCATATGTTTATCAAATTGTACACTTTAAATATATACAGTTTATTATTTATCAATTATATCTCAATAAAACTGTGGTTTTTTTTAAGTAAACAACAACCAAAATGCTAAAAAAATTGTATGGATGAAATGCATGGGGCTTATTTACATACTCTGTTTCAATATGCAGGACAACTGATGTGTGACCTATGATTTGTATTGCACTGGCCTCTTCCTTGTGCACACAGCAAGATTCCGAGCTAGTTAGTTATGTGGAACTTGAGTCTGTCTTTGGCTCCTGCTCTACCAGGCTACTAGGTGAATAACTGCCATTCACTGCATCCTGTACAGTGTATCTCTCTTTACCTCCCTGACTATCTGTGAAGGAGGAAGAGGACCATCTCCTGTGCTCTGCTGTGTTCACACTTTTGAGAGAAAGTATGGCCTGCTAGTTACAATGCAGGGACCTTGGTTTGGATCCTAGCTTCCCTATCCCTATTTCTAACTCCCAGCCCCCAACCTTGGATACCTTACTTGGACTCTGTTTTCTCAGCTAAAAAATGGAGACAATTATAGGAGCGGCCTCTGAATGTTGTTATGAAGAGTAAATGAATTAATAATCCATGTAATGTGCTTAGAATAGTGTCTGGCAGTAGGTGCTTCACAGAAGCTACTATAATTAACATGCTGTTATTTACTCACGCTGTTATTCACTCACTGCACTGGCCAGGCCCCCTATCCAGTAGGTCTTTCCCTCATGGCAGGCACTCCTGACCTTTGTAAGCAGGAGGCCCTGCAGCCCTTCTCCTCTGCTCCAACATCTTTCTCACCCTCCTGGACCACTCTGCTGGAGGCACAACTGAGCCCAGAGCCCATCTCATCGCTAATCACCAGAGCCTCATTGTTATATACCTACAGTGCTGTCTTCAGTGCAGGCCTCAAAGCCTAAATAACAACAATTCTTACACTGAATTTAGCCAGAGACCCTTGGGGTGGCCAGTAGCGTCAGGCCTTGCTCTGTTTAGTTTGGCCATTGTTCAGGTAGGGCACGGAGGTACTGGACTCTAGGAGTTCTGTGTAGTCTATTGTCTACTAGTTGCCTGCAGTTATTACTGATTCCCGACCCCAGCCAGAAACAGGCTACTACTACTGCTAACTTCTAGATAAAGGAACGTTAGAGCCTCTATTAAAGTTGCCTTGAAAAAGCCCAAGTAGTGTAAAAGGATTATTTTTATGACAGATATCCAGCCAGTAGGATTTGCAGTATGTTTGGCGGGAGCAGGTGACATAGAACGCCATCTCTGTCAGTGTCCTTCCAATTCCTTGGCGGGTAGGAAGCTTCCTGGTCTCTGTGAGCACCTCTGTTTATGAAGGGCAGCCGCCTCCGTTTCGGCTCCAGCTCCGTGTGGGTCTCACAGTTCCACCTAGCGGTTTTCCAAGACAAAACGCCAAGGGCTCTCATGCATCGGACACTCTACAAATTACGGCTGGCAGTATGATTTTAAAGGATAACTTGCATGTGAATCAAGTCAGCAGTTGTTTTGGGGCAGACCCCGAGGCTGTGGCTGCCCTGCGTCACCTCCGCCTCACCACCAACCAGGATCTGGGCCCTGAGGTCCCCCCCGAAGGCGTGCTGGGGGCCCTGCTCTGCGTGAAGCTCTGGAGACCCCACCCCCACCCCCGCATCCCAGGCGCCAGAACACTGCTTCCTGTCATAAGCACCCCCGGGATCCTGCGTGCCCTCTGGCCCTGGACCGTCCCGTCCCTGACACCCGGACAGTTCCCGCAGGCGCGTGGAGAGCGGCTCATCCCGCCAGCCGCACTTGCTGCCGCCCTCTAACCCCAAGATCCCCACCCCTAACCCCCCAATAAATATGATCTGAAGCAAACAAACAACAACAACAACAACAACAAAAAACCAGTTGCCTTTGAGCATCCCCTACATGCAGGTGTTAGGGTTAGTATTTTAAGGGGAGATAAAAATGGGCAATTTGTCCCTAATTTACGAACCACTTGTATTCCAAATGTTTGTTTATTATGCCAACTGATTGCAATTTGGAATATATTTCCATATATAACCAGTGTTTATGCATAGAGTCACTAATAATCACCTGAATAATCGTATCATAGAGCTTCCAGGGAGAGGGGTCAATGTTTCTGTGGGAAAATAAGCTCAAAATTCCTACTTGAGAGGCTGCATGCACTTTTCCCCTCGATGACGCACCTGTTGAGCAGTGGGAGGGAGGATGTTGGGACATCCAGGTGTGGGGGGCCTGGAGAGGATGGGAGTGGGTTCTGGGGCCCCCGGAGCATAGAGTTGGGGGAGGGAGTTCTGGGGATAAATGCAGAACTGAACCTGCGGTGGTAGAAGCTGATGGTGATAAAAAGGATAAGAAAAATGAGAAGTAGGATTGAGAGAGAAGATTGAGGCAAAACGATACCTTGTCTTCTTCCATCCGCTGTCCCAGGGCTTGCTGCTGCTGCCCAGGACTGACCTGGGGTGAGGGGCAAAGGGACAGGAAGAACAGGAGTGGAAGCCTGTTGAACCTCCCCTCCCTCCTATTTTGAGGGCAATTCTGGGACTGGGGAGCCAGAGGAGGGAAGAGGGATTCCCTACCTCACCTTCCTCCCCAGTTCCAGCTTTACTAATACAACCTAATTGGAAAGTCAGTAGCTTTAAAGTGTGAAGAACTAGGGCTTCCCTGGTGGCGCAGTGGTTAAGAATCCGCCTGGCAATGCAGGGGACACGGGTTCGAGCCCTGGTCCAGAATGATCCCACGTGCCGCGGAGCAACTAAGCTCATGCACCACAACTACTGAAGCCCGCTCGCCTAGAGCCCATGCTCCGCAGCAAGAGAAGCCACCACAATGAGAAGTCCACGCACCACAACGAAGAGTAGCCCCCGCTCGCCGCAACTAGAGAAAGCCTGTACGCAGCAACGAAGACCCAACGCAGGCAAAAATAAAATAAATTTACTTTTTAAAAAAAGTATGAAGAACTGAATGACAAGTTTGACTGAAAAAGAGCCCTAGGGAGCAGAGGTACCTATCTAGGGTCAAGGGAAGGTTTCTTTAAAATGGGAGACCATTGAGCAAATCAGCATGCTGAGGGCAAACAGCACAGAGGTAGGAAAGGTTGATGGGAGAGGAAGAGTTGATGGGCTGAGAAAGGTGGAGAGGGGCAGGCAGGTCTTCGAACTGGAGGGAAAGGCAGAAAGGCGTGGCCTGTGCTGATGAGCTGGTGGACAGGGCTGCGGGACATCACAGGATTCTTTGCTGTACAGACACAGAATTTTCTCTGTGAGAGGAAGCAGGGTCACCTGGTGAGAGAGAGCAACAGGTGAAGGGGTGAGGGAGGAGGTGTTTTAGGAGAGCAATACAGGTTTGATAGAGCCTAAAATGGTGATAATATCTTTGAACCAATAATTTCACTTTTAAAACCTATCCTGGGAAAATAATTTGAAAAAGAACAGTTACAGGTATATGTATAACTGAAAAAAAAATATGAACTGCTATTTTCAACTGTGATTCAGGCCATTTCTGTACATTCTCATCATATATAACTGTCTTCATTAGATCTTAAGTATTAGTTTTGAGAATTTGACCTTTGTCTTCTTTCAGATTTAAAATATAATGTTAAACCACACACAAAAAATTTTTTTTAAAACCTATCCTAAGAAAATAATTTGAAATGTGATAAAAGTTTATAACCTATATATTTGTTTGTAGAGTTATTTATAATCACTAGAAACAAATGAGAAAAAATATAATGCTTACCAACAACAGAATGGTTAAAAATTATGCTATAGAATTACATTAATTTAAAATGATGCATTAGAAAAATTATATAATGTCATAGTAAAATTCTAGTGACATAATGGTAAGTATGAAAGGCAGGATTTAGAATTTCATTTAAGATACTATATATGGAGTGACTGGAAGGAAATAGAGCAAACGATTAATAGAGGTTCTCTCTTGAGAGATAGAATTATGGGTAATTGTTATTTTCATCTTTTTATCTTTTTGACATTTAAAAAAATTTTTTTATTTTATATTGGAGTATAATTGATTTACAATGCTGTGTTTCAGGTGTACAGCAAAGTGATTCAGTTATACATACACATACAGCTATTCTTTTTCAGATTTTTTTCCCATTGAGGTTATTATAGAATATTGAGTACAGTTCCCTGTGCTATACAGTAGGTCCTTGTTGGTTATCTATTTTAAGTATAGTAGTGTATATATGTTAATTCCAAACTCCCAGTTTATCCCTCCCTGCCGCCACATTTCCCCTTTTGTAACCATAAGTTTGTTTTCTAAGTCTGTGAGTCTGTTTCTGTTTTGTAAATAAGTTCATTTGTTGACATTTTTTATAATGGATAAACTTACTTTAAAAATATGAACAATGATTTTAAAATCTTTTAAAATTTTAACCAAGGCAATTATTTAAAGCAAACAATCGCATGTTGCCTAGTGTTAATATTTTAAATGGTTATATTTATGTCCAAATTCCACTTTGCCTTTCCCAGGTCATCCAGAAATTTATCCTTTAGTGTTAACTAACAAGACGCAGGAGATATTTAACTGCAGAATAGATGAAGATGTCACAGATGAACAGCCTTATAAACTTATCAAAAAAGAAGATATTTTTGCAGACTTTGAAAACAGAGCTGCAGTATCTGATTTCTATCCAGTCAAAAAAATTATTCAGGTAAGTACAGTATCCCTCTTTACTTTTCAGTCCTACCTCAAGAGGTTCCTGATACATAATCACAAAAGTTGGAGAGATTTCTGAGTTCAAATCTGGCATTTCCCATTACTTTGGGCAAATGCTAGCTTGCCCATGCCTCCTTGGGAATCCTTCTTGATGACCTTTTGTGAAAAGCAAACTCCTACCTGTGACATTTTGTCTTATTCCACACCCAGAAAAGCTCATCCTTGCCCAATTTTAACTAGAAAGGGAACCTACACTTATTTTCCCATACTGCTTTAATTATTTAATTCACAATTTTAGTCCTGATTTGTCTGCAAACATGCTACAGAGCACAATACCAAATAAAAGGAATGCTTCCTTTTTTTCCTGTTAGAAATAAAATTGCATGGTAAATTTCCCTGGACGCATTGTGTTTTAAGAGCTTTTGTAAGTTAATAAAATAACTTTGCAATTTGGGGTTATTAACCATAGGTTAGCACTATGGTTATCTTCTATGATTGATTGATTAAAGAAATATTAATTTTGTGTCGATATCTGAATAAACGGAATGACTACTGAACATTAACCTTCTTCTTTGATTATATTTTTGTAGGAATATCCTGGAGATGAGCTTCTCCTTGTTTACGACAAAGACTTCAAATATGGACTTAACTTTTATCTTATTGGAACTGAAGAGGGCAAGGAAAACTATTTAAATGTAAGCACACCCTAAGCAATCTGTTGATTGTCAGAAAGAAGTGGTACCTCTGGGGACACCCCAGACATGGTCATCATTATTCTTGTTCAGCTCTGATTCCCTGGAGCCTAGAGTAGGTGGGCTAAGGGTGAGCTAACTCAGACATCTCGGGGTAGCAGATACTCTACTTATTTGCCCTTCATTTACCCAGTGGGAATGGAAACAACAAATCTGGAGTACCACTGCTCTCGGCCATTCCTTGGCCCATATTCCTGCTTCTCCTCTTGCCATCACCATGACTTTGGGTAAGCTACTGAATCTCTCATCTGCAAAACAGTGGCACCAATAGGGCTGTTGTGAAGATTAAATGGGCTGATGCAGGTAAAGCCCTTTGTATAGTGCCTGGCACAAAGCTAAGTGCTCCATAAATTTTTGCTATGATTATTTAAAAGCAAAATTTTTAAAGGACAACTTGGTCAGTGGGCAATTGAGGGGAACAGGGTGTCAAATATAAGCAGAAAATAAAAGAATGGTAGTTTCCAAGGAAAGGAAGTCAGTTCACCTTTGGGGTGTTGCGTTCAAAGTGGTCATGAAAGGCAACAGGTTTCTGACACTTGCCTTCCGGTCTGGCATCCTCATGGGGAGGTTTGGTCAAACTGAGGGAGACAGAGGGGTTTGTGTGGTTGTCCAATAAGCAAGAAAAATAAAGGAAAGCCATAGAATTTTAAAATACCGAACACTTTTTACATTTGAAATAATTTCTCAGTTAGCCTTAACATTTTCAGTTTTATTTTTATGATTGCTTTTTTCTGTGTTTTAATTTTTTTATTATGGTGAAATATTTCAAGTGTATAGAAAAGCACAGATGATGAAACAAATATCTATACAGTCACCACTCAGAATTAACAAATGTTAATATTTTATCATATTTACTTCAAATTGTTTTGAAAGGAAATAAAATATAAGAGATAATGTTTCACTCCCTCTTATATCCTCCTTAATTCAATTTTTCTAACTCCTCTCTATAAGGAACTATTATTCTAAGGTTGTTATATAGTCTTCTGTCCATGGTTTCATACTGTTACCATGCATGTATGCTCCACAAATAATACATTTTACTGTTTTATTCATTTAAAATTTACATAAAATTATATTATACAACTTGTTTTGCAACTTTGTTTTTCACCAAATTGTAAAATTCTAGGATCTGTTCATGTTAATACATTTAGAATCATATACATGTAGATTGAGTTTGTTCATTGCAACTGTTTTATGAGATTTTATCTTCTGACTATACCACAATGTATCAACCCTTTTCCCTATTGATATTCATTTGGTTGCCCATTTTTTCACTATTATGAATCAAGTAGCAGTGAACATCTATATATCTATATCTGTATCTGTATCTATATCTTTATCTGTCTGTATATCTTCTTGTGGACATCTTGGTTTAAAAAACATTTGCTCTTTATAATTTAATGGATATCATATTTATTCATACATATAATCGTCTCATCAGAAAAACATTTCATTAAATCAGAGAAAATTAGCTTTGTATTTTATCAAGCTTTAGCATTCCATATTCTTAAAGGCATACAGTAAATGCTTTTTGCTCATCACACATCTTTTCCTTTTTTTCCTCTCCCCTCTTGATTCTTTCATCTTCTTTCTATATCCTTGATCTCTTTCTTTTTTGTCATTCTTCCTTTTTTTTTTGCATAGTTTCCTTCTCATAGTTGAAAAGCATGAACCAACAAAGAAGAAAAATAATAAGGAAGCGCTTAATGAATTTATATAAAAGCAAAGTTTATTGCAAAATATACATGTGTAATTATAACCTAAATTTGGTAATATGTATATATATTTTGCTGAACTTAGCTCTTTTTTTTAAATTGAAATATGGTTGATTTACAGTGCTGTGTTAGTTTCAGGTGTACAGCAACGTGATTCAGTTTTATATACATATGTGTATATATATATATATATATATATATATATATATATATATTCTTTTTCAGATTCTTTTCACTTATAGGTTATTACAAAATACTGAGTAGAGTTCCCTGTGCTGTACAGTAGGTCCTTGTTGGTTATCTATTTTATATACATTAGTGTGTATATGTTAATCCCACCTCCTAATTTATTCCTCCCCCCCTTTCCCTTTGGTAACCATAGGTGTTTTTTCTGGTAATATATTTTATTTTATTTTATTTTTTAATATGTTATTTTTTTAAATTTTATTATTATTTATTTTATTTATTTATTTTTGGCTGCGTTGGGTCTTTATTGCTGCATGCGGGCTTTCTCTAGTTGCGATGAGCAAGGGCTACTCTTCGTTGTGGTGCACGGGCTTCTCATTGCGGTGGCTTCTCTTGTTGCGGAGCATGGGCTCTAGGCGTGCGGGCTTCACTTGTGGCTCACAGGCTCTAGAGCGCAGGCTCAGTAGTTGTGGCGCACAGGCTTAGTTGCTCCATGGCATGTGGGATCTTCCCAGCCCAGGGCTCGAACCTGTGTCCCCTGCATTGGCAGGCGGTTTCTTCACCACTGTGCCACCAGGGAAGCCCTGGTAATATATTTTAGAATCCTATTTATTTTACTGCAGCCTCCAGAAGTTCCAGAAGAACAAGAAGAATATAAAGAGCATATTCCTGAAGATATATATATTTATAAGCCACCTATCTGTAAACCATGGGTTTCTCTGGGCAGTGAAAAAGAAATTGAGGAAGAATTGGTTAAAGAATCCACAAAAGAGGTCAGCAGCTTGAATATGATGTCTAACCGTCACCTCCCTGTAGCTGAGCAACACGTATCCCCGAGGGATCAGTGTGGTTTGCTGGGTTTGCTGCGGGGATATGGCTTTTTTTGATAGAAGAATGGTCACTGTCTTGGGGGTGTTATGGGCTGGACTGTGTCTCCCTCCAAAAGATAAGCTGAAGTCCTAAACCCCAGTACCTCAGAAAGGAAATAAGGGGAGTTTTATCCAATACGGCAGGTGTCGTTATAAGAAGACGCTCTTGTGAAAACATAGAGACACAGGGAGAACACCATGGAAGACGGAGGCAGAAATTGGAGTGATGTATCACAAGCCAAGCAACACCTAGGATTGCTGGCCATCACATCAGAAGCTGGGAGCAGGCAGGGAACAGATTCCGCCTCAGAAGGAACCAAACCTCCAACACCTTAGTTCAGACTTCCAGCCTCCACAACCAAGAGAGAATAAATTCCTGTTGTTTTAAGCTACCTACCTAGTCTGTGGTATGTGGGTACAGCAGCCCTAGGAAACTAACCAAGTGGCATTCCCAGACCAGCCCCTGAGAGGAGCAATCGTGTGCAAGTGATTTATTATGAAAGGGCCCCGTAAGAGAATAGGAAAGCAGCAGGACCGAGAGACAGAAGCCCTGCAAGGGTGCACTCTCAGACAAAAGTCTGGCAGAGTGAAGGCTTCAGCCTCTGTGCTCTAGCCTATGAGCTAGGTAAATTATACCTCAGAGCTGTCCCAAACAGAAGCAAAAGAGATGGGCTTACATATGTCTCCCACCAGTCCATTGCTGGCCTGGATATAAACTGCCAGTCACTTCCTGTTCTTTGTACCTTCAGGCAAAGTGGTCCTGGTAGCTCTAGAGCATCCTCCACAGAATAGCTGTAGGTAGCTGGTGGCTGTGGGAACAGAGAGCAAAGGGACCTGGAAAGGTGCACAGAAAGTACACAAAGGGGTCCAAGAGGATGTGGGCAGAGCACCAGTGTTGTCGGCCACACATCATTTTTCTCCAAAGACTCGATTGTTTCCTGTACTGCTTACATGTGTTGCAGATTACATATATGATTTCTCGAAAACGAAGTGAATTTGGTGCCCCAGTTAAGTTCAGTGACCAGAATGCTTCCAGCGTAAAAGATGCCTATATTGAATGTACAGCCTACCCAGATAAAAATTTTACCCTTAAGCAACTTGAGAGAGATGTTGGCATGCAAGTAGTCCCCAAAATCAAGGACACAAGTACTCAGACAAGATGGTAAGTATGCGATGAATTTATATGTATTTTCAAAGGCAGTTATGGTAAAATCCAGCAACATCCATGATTACTTTGAGAGATCTGTATGATAGAAACGCATTGACAGTGATGCCAGATCTCCACAGAGTAATTCAGCTCAAGAAGATCTAATTATAAGCAATAATGCCTTTTAACAATCTTACTAGGAAAATGAAATACAAGTATATAAGACTGTAAAGATTATGAAGTGGGAAAATGAGCAATGCTGTTAATAACTATAGTACTGCTCTCAGAGAAGGGGACCTGGTCATCTCATCTGAAATATTACCATCACCTTCTAACTTGTCTATTCTACTGCCTAAGTGATCATTCTTACGAACCAAATCAGATTGTTTTACTTCACTACTGCCCAGATCTCTTCCATGTCTCCCCATCTCATCCAGAGCCGTTAGGATGACATGTAAGGTCCCCCTTCCTTCATGACAAGGCACTGTCTGCCTGTCCAGCCCTGTTCCCAAACAAGCCCTCTGTGCTCTAGCCTATGAGCTACTTCCAGCTCCCAGAATACCTGCTCTTCCACGTTTTCCTGCCTTTGCCCTTGCTATTCCTCTGCATAAAATGCCCTTCATTACCTTATCCACCCCTCCTCATCCTTTAAGTTCCAGTTCAGTACCCCCTCCTCTGTGACTTCCTGGAAACTCCAGGTAGGGTTGATCACTCTCTCCTCTGGGTTCCCACTAGAGCTTAGAGGTATCTTTATTGTAGCACTGATGACCCATATTGTATTCATCTGCTCACCTGTCTGCCTTAGATCCTGAGCACTTTGAGGCTACAAATGATTAATTAAATTTGTAATTTAATTAAAATTTATCCAGTGAATGAATTGATGTAAAATTGATTGCTGAGGGAATGCTTTGGGGACTTGAGCTCGGCTTTGAATGTTGTATAAATCTGAAGACATATTTAGCTAATCTATGAATATTTTTTAGGATTAAAAAAAGTTATTTTGAAATAATTTTAGTTCTATAAAAGATAGCTACAAATGTTGAATATGATTTGGAGACATAGAGAAAGGGAAAACATCCCAGATTTTTTTAAATGACCTGAACATCTAGGGGGTGGGATGAACAGGGTCTGCATGGGACCACAAGGAGACCAGCCTGGGTAGCGTGGAGGGAGCAGCAGAGACAAGCAGACTCTCTGTGGCAGACGATAGGGAATTTTGGCAAGGTCTGAAGCAAGGGAGAGGCAAGATTAAAGCTATTAAAGTAAGATGAGCCAGGCAGTATGTATTGGAATGCAGAGGGAAAAAAAAACCCCTGGAGTTGAGGACATTGGCCAAATGGGAATCTACTGTAATTAAACCAGATAAAGTAAGGTGGTGTCAGCAAACCAAGAAGAGAGGGTGGAGAGGAGACATGTATAAATACAAAATGCTGTAACTCCCATCATTAAAGCCAACAAACAAAAAACTGTTTCAACCTTTCTGGCTATTAGCTACTTTCTCTGCTTTTTTTTCCTTTTTCTTTTTTTTTTTTTTTAACAACAAAACTCCTCACAGCAGTTTTCCACATTCTCTAGTTGCACCTTCTCTTCCATTCTGCCTTGAGCCCACTCTAGTCTTAACAAGGTCACCAAAGACCTGCAGTGGTCTGATTGCCTAATCCCATTTTCAGACACCCTCTTTCTCCACTTCTCAGCAGTATTTAACATGGTTGACTATCTCTCCTTCTTGGCTTATGGACAATACTCAGTGTAACCCTCCTAACTCACTGGCAGCTCCTTCTCAGTCTCTTTTACTGGATCCTTCTCCTTCCAATTTCTAAATATTAAAGGACCCCAAAGCTGACTCCTTTTGATGTTTTCTCTAACTGTGCGTAATCCCTGGGTGAACTTATTCATTCCTGTGGTGTTACCTATTATCTGTTTGCCGGTGGCTCCCAAACTATACCTTCAACCTCAATCTCTCCCCTGAACTCACACTCATTTATTCATCTGCTTCCTTAAGTATCTAATAGGTGTCTCAAAGTTAACATGCCCCACAACAAACTTTTGATTTTCTATTTTCAAACCTGAAACTCCCTGAATCTTCCTCATCTCAGTAAATGGCACTGATCTTCTTGTAATTACTCAGACCCCAAACCTTGAATTTTCTTGGGTCTATCTTCAAAACATATTCACTGCTATCACCTTGGATCAAGCCATGATCATCTCTTGCCTGGATTACTGGAATGCACCCTAACTGGGCTTTCTCCATCCATCCTTTCCCTCCTACATTCTGTTCTTCATAGAAGAGCCAGACTAATCCTGTTAAAATGCAAGTCATATCATGTCCCTGACAAAAACCCTCCTATGGCTTCCCATCCTGAAGGAACCTACAAGGCTTCATGTGATCTAAATTCCATCTGCCCCTCTACCCTCATTTCCCACAATTCCCCTGGTTCATCCACTCCAGCCCCACTGGCTTCCTTGTTCCTTGAATTCACCAAGCATTGTCTCTCTTCTCTCACCTTCACCTCACCACCACTTAGAACTGAAGCTCCATGAGACTGGAACTTTGTCTATTTTGTTTAATTCTATATCCCCAACTCCTAGGACAGTTCCTGGCACATATTTACTAAATGGAGGGGGAAAAGGAACCAAGGAAGGGAAGGAGGAGGAGAAGGATCAAGTGAAGGAAGAATGTGCAGAGTCACTGACTTGAGTTCAATGTTCAGAGAAGAGCCATGAAATATACAGTGAGAGAGGCTGTGACCAGGAGAATCGTGGGTCCTCAGTGTGGACCATAGTACAAAACATGCTTTTCAGATCTCTGTGAACCAAAGGATCAGGAACCATGAAAATGTAATGTTAAAGTTAGAGCACATGTACATAGATACCAGGGGTCAGGACAAGACATGGGTCAGAAACCAGGGAGGCAGATAGACAGGCCAAACCAAAAGAGATGAAGAGAAAGACAAGGATTGGTGGTCAAGTCTCAGCAGAGAATTAGGACATCAAAGATCATTAAACACCAAGAAGTGAGGGTAAGACAGGAAAGAGAGAGGTGATTCATTAGTACAAAAGAAACTTAGATTTTGAGAAAAATTTCTTAGTCAAGACAACTAGAGATTTCTATTTTTCTACCAGAGTGCAGAAAAGTGAAAAGAATGAGTCAGCCAGGGTAGACTCAGGAGGTAGACTCAGAAAGGGAGAGTGAACTTCTAACAACAGGGACCCTAACCACAGGACTTTAGATTTATTAGGCTCTCAATGAATGTTGACTGATAATGATGAACAGTTGTTTCTATGTAGATGGAGGGAATAGATGAGAAATAGCGGCAGGTCTTGACCCACAAAGTGGGGTGTGGGGGGGAGTAAATCAAAGGGAATTTAAATGGTTCAAATCCAGGTGACTTGGGAGAATGCTGGTACCACTTACTAAGATCAGAAATTAGGTGGAAAAGATGGGATATATGATTGTGATGGAAGAAGTAAAAAAGCAAAATCAAAGATGAGGTTCAAAGAGTAATGACAATGAAAGCAAATGTTTACAGTGTCCTTACCACATACCAGGCATTCTTCTAAGTATCAATACTTTGTACACATCAACTCAATTAATCCTCACAACTGCCCTCTGAGGTAGGCACCATCTCCATTTTACAAATAAGGAAACTAAGGCAAAAAAGGGTTAAAAATGAAAGCTCAATGTTTAGAACATAATTTAAATTTAAAGCAATAATGAATAGATCCGCTGAGAAACAACAAAAGAAATCACATTTTAAAAAATAAGAGTGACTCAGTCATATTGCTACTTTGATGAAACCACCAGGCACCATATAATTTCTTACTTAATCCTACCTGGAGGGTACTAGTGTGGGATAGAAAATAAAAGGTGACGCTAAGATCTGAACCCAAGTCTCTGGTTCCAGCACCAACATTCTTTCTTTCCATCACCCTGTCTTCTGCTATGGATACTGATCTAGGCAGGGAAAAAAAGAATGAATTGTTCAATTAAATATAAACAAAACTCTGTTTACCACTCTGTTTGATTACTCTCCATTAATATACTTGCCTCTCAGAGACATTTTCCTGACATTTGTTCAACAACACAGGTTAAATACAACCTAATTTTTTTGAGCACTTAAAATGTCCTAGGCACTGTTTTAAAAGCTTTGCATCTATTAACACATTCAATCCTTACAATGACACTGTGAGCTAAGGACTTTCAGAATTTCTTTTAGGGATGAAGAACCAGGCACAGAGAGGTTAAATAATTAGCTCAGGGTCACATAGCTAGTAAGTGATAGAACCAGGCTTCAAAGCCAGGCAGCCTGTCACCAGAGTGCACTCTCTTAAGGACTTGCCATATGATCTTTCTACAGCCCCGCACCCTAAGATCAAGGAGCTCACTCAGTCTAGTGGGTGAGACTGACAAAGCCCAGAGGTACAATACAATGTGTTGTGTTCAAGGGTGGAGGTGAACACTGAGAGCAGACTGGATGGAATAAACTTTCTCCCAGAGATGGTGCTGCCATTACTGCCAAAATGTAACTTGTTCCAGGTTTTGTATATTTAGAGCAGAGTTTCTCAACCTCAACACTACCGGCTGGATAATTCTCTGTTGTGGGAGAGCTGCCTTATGCACTCTAGCGTCCCTGGGCTCTACCCTCTAGATGCCAGGAGCTCTTCCCAGTTGTGACAGCCAACATTGTTTCCAGACATTACCAAATATTCCTGGATTGAGAAGATGGAACAGGATCGCACTGGTTGAGAAACACTGATTTAATGAAATGAAGAAAGAATGATACACAAATGTGACAAAATGTTAATAATTAATGAATCTGGGTAAAGGATGTATGGAAATTTCTTATACCCTTCTTACAACTTTTCTGTAAGTTTAAAATGATAACTAAATTTTTTTTTATAATAAAGAGCTTGTTGATTATGTCAAAGAGAAATTCACAAATACTTCGAATGGCAGCCAACATCAGTTGTCTAGGATAAAGAAAAAATTCAATATGTAGAATTTAAGTATAAAATAATATCCTAATATTGTCACAGAGAAAAATCTTTTCCCTGTTATGACCTATATTTGCTTGTCTTTGATCTAACTTTTGGTATTCGATTTCTTTCAATATATTAGGACATATCCCAAAAATGCTACTACACAATATTATCCAAGAGAATTTTCGGAAGAAGAAAAAGAGGCACTGGGACAATCAAAGACTTTGACTGAGTTTCTTAACAATGTGTCTATAAGGTAAAAATTGTATATTAAATTTTAAAAAAAAACATAAAATGTATATGTTTACTTATAATAATAGGTCTTAAAAAACAACTCCATACCTGGTGTACAGATAGAAAGTCTGAAGACAGTTATCAGATACTCATGAGCATGTGACACATTCTACAGATTCTCAGTCTTTCTTTCCCTTCTATTGCTAAGCAACATCCTAGACCTTCTAAGCTAGGGCCACACCAAACAGTGTCAGCCTGGAAGGTGTATATAGTTGAACATGTGAGGATGTTTTCCTAACGGCAAATTAACATTTATTTACCATGGTTTCCTTTAAGTCTTTTTCTTCACTCCTCAGTCCCCTTCTTAGCTTCATTGATTTTTACAGGATTACAAAGGTGAAGATGTTGTGGATGTTGAGGATGGTCATTACCATGATGATAGGAATTTACAAAAATACCTTTTAAATGAGAATCTGAAGTCAGTTCAGATGTAATTTTTGGATATGTCACCCTTATCTCTAATTCCTGTGTTGCTGCCACTCTTACTGGCTCTGAAAGAGAGGTGTCTTTAAAATGCCCCCTACACTCATATTCAGGCCCTAGGCAGACCCTGGGGACTTCTAAACCAGAGAAAGAGTTTGAAGGTCTCATCAAGTTGATATCAGAGTTAAGATAAGTGGAGCCAATGGTGGACATGTCTACCAGTTGTACCAATAGGTTGGTTACCATTTCCTCCCAAAATTAAAGATTTGGTAGACAAGTTCATATATAGCCCAAGTTAAGCTCTTTTATTTTTATTTTTAAGAAAACATTTTAAGATTAAATGTCTTGAAAATTCCTTGTGATGACCTAGAGGGGTGGGATGGGGAGGGTGGGAGGAAGGCCCAAGAGGGAGGGGGATATAGGTATACATATAGCTGATTCACTTTGTTGTACAGCAGAAACTAACACAACATTGTAAAGCAATTATAATCTAATAAAGATGTTAAAAAAAAAAAGAAAAGAAAATTCCAACAACTCTCAAAAGTTGTTACCTAAGCCTAGAGAGAATCTGGTTCAAAAATTCACTAATTATTCAAAGAGAGCTTATTAACTATTTGCCACTCACTTACAGCAAGTGTGCTATAGTTTTTCCTATGTAGACAATTAGAAAGAAACCAGAAAACCTGAGGTTTCTTTTCCTCATATCAAAATTAAGTAATTATTAAAATTTTTCCTAAGGACATTAAAAATGAGAAGTCTGTCTATGTACAATCAATTTCAGGGGAATAAATGGTCTATAGCCAATTCTCAATTATCTACATTGTGTATTATCTTTTTTTTTTTTAATATTTATTTATTTGGCTTCATTGAGTCTTAGTTGTGGCAAGCCGGATCTTTGTTGCGGCACGCGGGCATGCGGGATCCTTAGTTGCAGCATGCATGTGGGATCTAGTTCCCTGACCAGGGATCCAACCCAGACCCCCTGCATTGGGAGCATGGACTGTTAGCCAATGGACCACCAGGGAAGTCCCTGTATTATCTTTAGACGTGGGCTTTTATTCTTCCCTTTCAATTGCCAAGCTTATAAGGAGAGGGATGGTGAACAGCTTCATAATTCCCTCCTTGAGATGTGGGAGGGAGGAGCCAGAACTATAAGAAGAAAGAGGAAAATTGGTACAGGAATTTTAACAGCATTGGCCAAGAATAAATAAGAAACCACATTTACATCACAGCCATGCTTCCCACTCTAGAACTGTTTAAGGTTTACTTAATTTTTTAAGATTAAAATAAACCTTGTTTTGTTCTGGAAGAGAGCTCTTTTAGAAATGAGTTGTTTCCTTCTCATAGAATTTTGTCCAGAACAAACCTAAGGCAAGCATTATTTGCAAAAGAAGAAAATGATCTGAGAGGAGAGAGAGAAACTTCAAGGGGATTCTCAAAGCAACTAAGAAACGTTCGTTTTGGGGTTAAAAAAACAGCGATACCCATGGGCTTTCACTCAGACAACAAGCTTTGCCAGCCTCCAGTTCATCACTTTCAGGAACCACATGGTAGAGTACACCAAAATCAAGAAACAGGAAACCAGAGAAAAGGTGCTGTCTTCACTTCTCCTTTGTGAATTACTCCCTTGTGAAGACAGTTGAGGCTGAAACAGAAAGAAATGATTTTGAAAATGCTAACAAATGCTTCTGCTTGAAACTGGCCTTAAACCTTGAAGCTCCGGGTTGTTCATAGGGTTGTTCAGGGTTGTTCAAACACAGGGTTGTTCAAACTTTAATGTGCATATGGACCACCTGGGCATCTTGTTAAAATGCAGGTTCTGACTAAGTAGGTCTGGGGTGGAGCCTGCCGCTTTGCATTTCTAACAGCTCCAGGTCATGCTGATGCTGCCGTCCTAGGAAATGCATCCAGTTTGAAAGATGAAGTACAAGAAGAATTTAGCCCAAAGAGTATTCAATTACACAGTGAATGGTAGTGTAATGATTAATGACACAGGTATTAAATGGTACCCTTATTTAATATGTTAGGAATATCTATTAGGATACTTACTGCTTATATTTAATTATCTAAATAAAGGGTTTTTTTCTTATTTTAGGAAATTCATAATTGAAAACCACTTTCAACTTACTACATTTATTAAAAAAACCAAGTTGTTTGGACTTTCAGTCATTAGGGTGAAACCTTGGGTGGCATTCTAATTTTGGGAAAGCTCCTAGAGGCCTTGGGAGGAGGCTGAGCTTTCAAGCCTAAACATATAAAGGGACAATAAACATTATAGTAACTTGTAAAACAGGAACTTGTCAAGCCAAGTTCCCTGGACTAAGAAGAGCACCAAGACTGTTTTTTAAAGGAGCAACGTTAGTATTTTTAGCAGGATAATTCTTCATTTTAGGGACTGTCTTATGCATTGTGGGAGGTTTAGTAACAGAATTAAACACATTAGCACCTCCCAGACACTCTGACAGCTAAAACCACCCCCCCCACCACACACACACACACACACACACACACACACACACACTTCTAAATTCCAAATCTCCCCTTGAGAATATCTTATTTGTTGTTTTAAATTGTATATAGTATAATTATTATATATATTAATATAATAATTATATATATGTAAATACAATAATTAGTATACATGATCATTTGGTACTGAATATGGCTAAGAAAATTGCCTTTTCTATCAGTTTGGAGTTTTCAAAAAGCAAATGAGATCAAGTTCAAAGTAGAAGTTTACTGAGAAGTTCACTGTAAAAAATAAAGGGAAGGGAAGCAGGATTGAACAGGGAGAGCTTCAGACAAACTCTCAGCCAACCCAACAGGAAGCTGCAGAGGAAGACAACCTGTTGGAGGTGTCCTGCCAGGCACAGAACTGGCAGGCCCTTGTGCCCACAGCTGCCATGCTCAGTCTTTTTTTTTTTTAAGATTTTTTTTAAACATCTTTCTTGGAGTATAATTGCTTTACAATGTTATGTTAGTTTCTGCTTTATAACAAAGTGAATCAGCTATACATATACATACATCCCCATATCTCCTCCCTCTTGTGTCTCCCTCCCACCCTCCCTATCCCACCCCTCTAGGTGGACACAAAGCACTGAGCTGATCCCCCTGAGCTATGCGGCTGCTTCCCACTAGCTATCTAGTTTACATTTGGTAGTGTGTATATGTCAATACCACTCTCTCACTTCGTCCCAGCTTACCCTTCCCCCTCCCCACATCCTGAAGTCCATTCTCTACATCTGCATCTTTATTCCTGTCCTGCCACTAGGTTCTTCAGAACCATTTTTTTTTTTTAGATTCCATATATATGGGTTAGCATACAGTATTTGTTTTTCTCTTTCTGACCTACTTTCACTCTGTATGACCAACTCTAGGTCCATACACCTCACTACAAATAACTCAATTTTGTTTCTTTTTATGGCTGAGTAATACTCCATTGCATATATGTGCCACATCTTCTTTATCCATTCATCTGTCAGTGGACACTTGGGTTGCTTCCAAGTCCTGGCTATTGCAAATAGTGCTGCAATGAACATTGTGGTACATGTATATTTTTGAATTATGTCTTTCTCAGGGTATATGCCCAGTAGTGGGATTGCTGCGTAATATGGTAGTTCTATTTTTAGGTTTTGAAGGAACCTCCATACTGTTCTCCATAGGGGCTGTATCAATATACATTCCCACCAACACTGCAAGAGGTTTCCCTTTTCTCCACACCCTCTCCAGCATTTATTGTTTGTAGATTTCTTGATGATGGCCATTCTGACTGGTGTGAGGTGAGACCTCATTGTAGTTTTGATTTGCATTTCTCCAATGGTTAGTGATGTTGAGCGTCCTTTCTTGTGTTTGTTGGCAATCTGTATATCTTCTTTGGAGAAATGTCGGTTTAGGTCTTCTGTCCATTTTTGGATTGGGTTGTTTGTTTTTTCGATATTGAGCTGCATGAGCTGCTTGTATATTTGGGAGATTCGTCCTTTGTCAGTTGCTTTCTTTGCAAATACATTCTCCCATTCTGAGGGTTGTCTTTTCATCTTGTTTATGGTTTCCTTTGCTGTGCAAAAGCTTTTAAGTTTCATTAGGTCCCATTTGTTTATTTTTGGTTTTATTTCCATTTCTCTAGGAGGTGGGTCAAAAAGGATCTTGCTGTGATTTATGTCATAGAGTGTTCTGCCTATGTTTTCCTCTAAGGGTTTTATAGTGTCTGGCCTTACATTTAGGTCTCTAATCCATTTAGAGATTATTTTTGTGTATAGTGTTAGGGAGTGTTCTAATTTCATTCTTTTACATGTAACTGTCCAGTTTTCCCAGCACCAGTTATTGAAGAGGCTGTCTTTTCTACATTGTATATCTTTGCCTCCTTTGTCATAGATTAGTTGACCCTAGGTGCGTGGGTTTTTCTGTGGGCTTTCTATCCTGTTCCATTGGTCTATATTTCTTTCCCTGTGCCAGTACCATACTGTCTTGATTACTGTAGCTTTGTAGTATAGTCTGAAGTCAGGGAGCCTGATTCCTCCAGCTCTGTTTTTCTTTATCAAGATTGCTTTGGCTATTCAGGGTCTTTTGTGTTTCCACACAAATTGTGAAATTTTTTGTTCTAGTTCTGTGAAAAATGCCATTGGTAGTTTGATATGGATTGCACTGAATCTGTAGATTGGTTTGGGTAATATAGTCATTTTCACAATGTTGATTCTTCCAATCCAAGAACATGGTATATCTCTCCATCTGTTTGTATCACCTTTAATTTCTTTCATCAGTGTCTTATAGTTTTCTGCATACAGGTCTTTTGTCTCCTTAGGTATGTTTATTCCTAGGTATTTATTCATTTTGTTGCAGTGGTAAATGGGGTGTTTCCTTAATTTCTCTTTCAGATTTCTCATCATTAGTGTATAGGAATGCAAGAGATTTCTATGCATTAATTTTGTATCCTGCTACTTTACAAATTCATTGATTAGCTCTAGTAGTTTTCTGGTAGCATCTTTAGGATTCTCTGTGTATAGTATCATGTCATCTGCAAACAGTGACAGCTTAACTTCTTCTTTTCCAATTTGGATTCCTTTTATTTCTTTTTCTTCTCTGATTGCTGAGACTAAAACTTCCAAAGCTATGTTGAATAACAGTGGTGAGAGTGGGCAACCTTGTCTTGTTCCTGATCTTAGTGGAAATGGTTTCAGCTTTTCACCATTGAGAACGATGTTGGCTGTGGATTTGTCATATATGGCCTTTATTATGTTGAGGTAAGTTCCCTCTATGCCTACTTTCTGGAGGGTCTTTATCATAAATGGGAGTTGAATTCTGTCGAAAGCTTTCTCTGCATCTATTGAGATGATCATATGGTTTTTCTCCTTCAGTTTGTTAGTATGGTGTATCACATTGATTGATTTGCATATATTGAAGAATCCTTGTATTCCTGGGATAAACCCCACTTGATCATGGTGTATGATCCTTTTAATGTGCTGTTGGATTCTGTTTGCTAGTATTTTGTTGAGGATTTTTGCATCTATGTTCATCAGTGATATTGGCCTGTAGTTTTCTTTTTTTGGGACATCTTTGTCTGGTTTTGGCATCAGGGTGATGGTGGCCTCATAGAATGAGTTTGGGAGAGTTCCTCCCTCTGCTATATTTTGGAAGAGTTTGAGAAGGATAGGTGTTAGCTCTTCTCTAAATGTTTGATAGAATTCACCTGTGAAGCCATCTGGTCCTGGGCTTTTGTTTGTTGGAAGATTTTTAATCACAGTTTCAATTTCAGTGCTTGTGATTGGTCTGTTTATATTTTCTATTTCTTCCTGGTTCAGTCTCGGGAGGTTGTGCTTTCTAAGAATTTGTCCATTTCTTCCAGGTTGTCCATTTTATTGGCATATAGTTGCTTGTAGTAATCTCTCATGATCCTTTGTTTTTTCTGCAGTGTCAGTTGTTACTTCTTCTTTTTCATTTCTAATTCTGTTGATTTGAGTCTTCTCCCTTTTTTTCTTGATGAGTCTGGCTAATGTTTTATCAATTTTGTTTATCTTCTCAAAGATGTTCCTATTACCATTTTCTTAATTGTTTTGGGTTTGTTATTGTAGATCTTTTCCTTCTCTTGTGTTTCCTGCCTAGAGAAGTTCCTTTAGCATTTATTGTAAAGCTGGTTTGGTGGTGCTGAATTCTCTTAGCTTTTGCTTGTCTGTAAAGGTTTTAATTTCTCAGTTGAATCTGAATGAGATTCTTGCTGGGTAGAGTAATCTTGGTTGTAGATTTTTCCCTTTCATCACTTTATATATGTCCTGCCACACCCTTCTTATGGGGATTCCCTTGTATGTTATTTGTTGCTTTTCCCTTGCTGCTTTAAATTTTTTTTCTTTGTATTCAGTTTTTGATACTTTGATTAATATGTGTCTTGGCATGTTTCTCCTTCGATTTATCCTGTATGGGATTCTCTGTGCTTCCTGGACTTGATTGACTATTTCCTTTCCCATATTAGGGAAGTTTTCAACTATAATCTCTTCAAATATTTTCTCAGTCCCTTTCTTTTTCTCTTCTTCTTCTGAGACTCGTATAATTCGAATGTTGATGCGTTTAATGTTGTTCCAGAGGTCTCTGAGAGTGTCCTCAATTCTTTTCATTCTTTTTTCTTTATTGTGCTGTGCAGTAGTTACTTCCACTATTTTATCTTCCAGGTCACGTATCCGTTCTTCTGCCTCAATTATTCTGCTATTGATTCCTTCTAGAGAATTTTTAATTTCATTCATTGTGTTGTTCATCATTGTTTGTTTGCTCTTTAGTTCTTCTAGGTCCTTGTTAAACATTTCTTGTATTTTCTCCATTCGATTTCCAAGATTTTGGATCATCTTTACTATCATTACTCTGAATTCTTTTTCAGGTAGACTGCCTATTTCCTCTTCGTTTGTTTGGTCTGGTGGGTTTTTACCTTGCCCCTTCATCTGCTGCGTATTTCTCTGTCTTCTCATTTTGCTTAACTTACTGTGTTTGGGGTCTCCTTTTAGCAGGCTGCTTGTTCGTAGTTCCCATTGTTTTTGGTGTCTGTCCCCAGTGGGTGAGGTTGGTTCATTGGGTTGTGTAGGCTTCCTGGTGGAGGGGACTGGTGCCTGTGTTCTGGTGGGTGAGACTGGATCTTGTCTTTCTGGTGGGTAGGACCACGTCTGGTGGTGTGTTTTGGGGTGTCTGTGAACTTAGTATGATTTTAGGCAGCCTCTCAGCTAATGGATGGGGTTGTGTTCCTGTCTTGCTAGTTGTTTGACATGGGGTGTCCAACACTGGAGCTTGCTGGTCGTTGAGTGGAGCTGGGTCTTAGCATTGAGACGGAGATCTCTAGGAGAGCTCTTGCTGATTGATATTATGTGGGGCTGGGAGGTCTCTGGTGCACCAATGTCCTGAACTTGGCTCTCCCACCTCAGAGGCTCAGGCCTGACACCCAGCCAGAGCACCAAGACGCTGTTGGCCACACGGCCAGGTACATCGTGGAGAGCTTCTAGCCTTTTGGGAAGTCTGAGGTCTTCTGCCGGCATTTAGTAGGTGTTCTGTAGGAGTTGTTCCACATTTAAATGTATTTTTGATGTATTTGTGGTGAGGAAGGTGATCTCCACGACTTACTCCTCCGCCATTTTGAAGGTACCCCCACCATGCTCAGTCATTGACTGGGAGAAAGCATGACCTTGGCTGGGAAACTGAGGCGAGTTGTGATGATGCTAGAGGCTGTCAACTAACAGCTTCCTGGCACTAGAAGCAGTCCTGAGTAGCACACTATCTTGAATTATTTTTCTCTTAAGTCATTTATTTCACACAGGATTACTCATTAGTTACCAAATACAATTGAGAATACTTTTTCTTTCAGTATAAATGAAGCAGGAGGAGCTGCTGAAAGACGTATCACTGAATACTAAAATCCAACATCTTGATTCCTTTTTTTTTCTTTTACAAAATAGTGTTGAAATAGCCCTGCAGCAAAATGAAATCATGAATACATTTATTAATGACTGGAAAAGCCTGGCAGAAGAAGAAGGTACCTTTGGGGACAAGACTGATACCCACCTGAAAGAGTACCAGTCCTTTACTGACCTGCATAACCTAACGGAGAAGATGATCACCTGTGTCTCCTGGCATCCGATCATCTATGGTGAGGCAGAATCATGACTGGGATTCCCTTCTGGGATGACATTAAAATAATCTGTTGCTTTTATATGTAGAATTGCAAACTAGCTCACTTTCCATGAGACAACTTCCATTCCTGAGTGCAGGCACCTGCCAAGCACTTTCTGCACCTTCTCTCCATCATGTGTCCTCCCAGCTACCTTGTGGGACCACATTGTGGTCTCTACTTTATAAGGAGAGGACCAGAGCTCTCAGGAAAGTGACTGGCTCAGGTCACCCAGCTGGTGCAACGCCAAATCTGGAACTTCATTCCCCCTGACTCTCAGCTTACTGGGCAGGATAGGAGATACACCTCCTTTAAAGAGCTCAGCAGCCAAGGGGATAGGAATGTGTGAGGGTGGAACCATGGACAGAGCCATCTGTGTCCTCTTTCTTCCTCCTTTTCTGCCCAACATTGGCCCTCTCCTCACAAAAAAGAACAAAAAAAGAAACACAACACATCTTTTTTTCTTACTAAGTCTTCAAAGTTCACTGTTTATTTTGTGAACATCTCAATTTGGTCCAGCCACAGTTCAAGTGCTAAATAAGTGACACATGGCTACTGGCAACCAATGTATTAGACAGTAGAGCTCTAAAAACACTCTTGGTCTCCTGTAGAATATTTTTACACAAGTTTCATCAAAATGGAAATGAACAGTGACTGTGTAGGAAAACAAAACCTAAAAACACTTCTCCATGCACAGTTGCTGCAGATTTTAATTTCTAGTTGTGTTTCTATCAGGGCTAATAGCTGTGTCGGTGGCTGTACGACTCTCCTTTGAAGAGAGGGTCCACTTTTCTGGTAAACTATTGCTGCAACCATCACTGATTCTTTTCTGGAGTTTCTCCGATCCCATACATCCTCAGGTAATGAAGGAGAGTCATCCACATGTTCTAAAAATTTTAACTACTACTTTCACATATCTTTAGCAGTTTTAATTGCAAAATACTTTATAATCAGTTAACGTTGTAAACCCCTATAAAGCTAGGCTTTCTTCAATTCAGAATTTGTCATCATTCAATTTGAGCAAAATTTAAGTTTACACTTAGTTTATTGAAAAGATATATTGAACAAATCAACATGTTATTTAAAAAAAAATTGTAAGAGGAATGTTCAATTGATTTTAAAGAGCAAACTCTTTTATGGACTTTATTTAGGTACTAATTGTTCAAATGCAAAGAGATTTTAGTTTCACATGGATTTCCTTAATTCCAAGGATCACCAGTAGGAGATGGTAATGAGTAAAGATGACTGTGTGGGAGACAGTGGGGAATGGTGGGGACTGTGGCCCTAGAGGGTACCCAGCCCATCCATGGGAACAGCTACTCTTCTGCTTTCCTTGCCAGGTGGTCCCACTTGTCAAGAAAATCCAGCAATTTTGTGTGTGATCTCCCAATGTTTAAACAGCTCAACTAAAACCAAACCAAAACACACGGCAGTCCAAATAAAATAAGGCTAAAGGCTGGGTTTGCCCCCGCAGTGTTCAATTTCCAGTACCTGCTCAAGATGAGTTCTGCTTAGGGGGAGGGTGCTTTATAGTGTTAGATTAAGTTTTTTCAACATACTTAAATATAATATTTTGTTTTTATAAAGCATTATATAATTAAGGCTTTCCCTAATAAACCCTAGTGTGCCCTTATTCCTTCTTCCCTAATTCATCTGAATTAAGGCAGTTTTACTGTTATAGGATCTAGATGCTTTTTCATAGATACAGAGATCAAAATGACAGATCTGTCATTCTTCCTTGTCAGCCTACTTACCACAAGTATGGTGCCATTCTCTCACTGGTGTTTTCTATCATTTTCCAGCAGTGTAGAACTACTCTTCACTCCATGCCATGGAAGTGTGGCTGAACCTCCAGGCAAATAGGAAGAGGAAAGAAAGACTCTCCTTTCCTCTATTTTTTTTTAATAGAAATGTTATTTATATATTTTAGTTTCTTAAGGAAATCAGTAATCAGTTTATTAAGATAGAAATTCCATATAAAATTTATAGTTTTGTTAAATATACTTATAAAGTTAATTATATTCTATTTATTTATTTTTATTAAAAATTTTTTTTAACCTTTCCTCTATTTTGAAGAATAGCTTTAAAAAGACACGCAAATAATTTCTTAAAGATATGATGCAAATGATTAATTTTGTCTTTGTTCTAATCAAAACTATAGGAAAGTATTAAAAGATTTCATTTTCAAAAGTAGAGGTTTCTCTAGAATCCACAAAGTACCTAATAAACCAACATAATTCACCTCAATTCCAATTTGAAATCTTTAGCTCAGTGGTGGCAAACCAGTGGCCTCTGGGGCCTGTATTTTTGGCTGTTATGTTTAAAGAACGGTAACCATGCAAGTGTTTAGCTTGGTGGTAACACAGTAGCTCAGGTGCTAACTATGGTTAGTATATCTATTTCCTCACACTGGTGTATTCCTTGCAGGACTTCCTCCCTACCCTCCAGGCACTTGGCTTTGTTTACCTTATGGGTTCTGCATTATTTTAAAATTTGTAATATTATCACTGGCAATGCCACCGTCTTCTCTTTTTCAATGCATTTTATTTTTGAGTGCTCACCTCTGTGCCAGGCTAGGTATATACAGCAGGGAAAAAATCATCCAAATATCCTGGCCCCCAGAGCTTGCTCTCCACACTTTTCAGAAACACTGATTTCATAGTCTTTTTATTTATAAAAAATTATAACATGCCCTAGCAATGACGCACAGAGGGGAGGGGAGGGGAGATTGGGTCCCCTTGAGAAACTACCTGCTCTCATATGCATGATCAATGTCCAGAATAAAATTCAGCAAAAGCAGCTTCCAATCCAGAGGTAGAATTCTGGGAATGGAATTCATGTGCATGTTTCTTATAAATAGCTATAAAATTAGACTTTTGACTTTATTATTTCTAGCCATGATCTTAATAGATTTTCTCATTCTCTCTTGAATTTGGGGGTTTACCATAGTTAATGCTGGAAAGCCCAGATGACATCTTCTGCTTCCAGTTCTGTCCAAGCGACCCTAATATCATTGCTGGAGGGTGCATAAACGGGCAGGTACATATGGCTTTTTTTTTCAGTTCTTTATTAATTTAGACAGCATTCTGTAACACATTTTGACTGGTAGTTTTTTTAACTTAAGGGTTCAACTCAGCAGAGGGAAGGCATGTCAATTGTATGCCAGTCACCATGCCAGGAACTGGGGTATGAAGATGTGTTAGACATGGTATCTGGGCTCAAGATGTCCACAGGGTAACCCAGTTATGATCTGACCCTGGAAGAAAACTGGGTCAGATCTATTTGTGTTGCTGGGATAGAACCATGCATTGTACAAGATTCCAGGGAAGAACAAAAACCATAAGCATAATACCTCTTGGTCAAGAGCCCTCTTCTGAAATTTCCCTAGAGGTAGGAGTTAGGGAATGATCCAGAATTTAAACAGAATTCTCTGGAAAACATACCTATATCACTGAATTTATGTGTGTATAATTTGATACCCTATTTGATTTTTTCTTTTTTCTCTTTTAAGTTATCTAATTTATATAAAATTTAGATTCTATCTTCCAATTGCCTGTTTCTCCAAAAGAGCAAAACAAAAATCTTATAGCTATTATATGATCAAAGTTTAAATTCATTGTGATACAGTGAGTTTGACCATTACAAGGGTATAATGATTTTTTATCGTGTGGCTAGGAAAACTTTTAGGTAGTTGAAATGTAAATGTCTGCATCATCCATGCCCATTTATCCAGAACCAAAAACATCTAAGAAAACTAATTTTTTTCCTCGGTTTTATTCAACAATAACTGGTGATCTAGTGAGGACCCAGAACACATCCTCCAAGCCCTGCAAATATTGCCGTTTTTACTCATTGAGAAGGTGACACAACTTTGTTTTAGAATATTTTAGAAAAGCAAATGCTGAAAATAAAACTATTCACAATTCTGTGATCCTGACATTTTGTTTACATTTTAGTGTACTGAAAATTATTAGTCATTGAAAATTATTCTAATTTAGTGTTGCATATTCTGCTTTGTTCTGATTTTTCAAAAAATGACTATCTGTGTATATGCAAATTCAGAGTTGGCCATAATATTCAATTAAATAGAAATCATCATTTCCTAGCCTTTTGAACAATTTTGGGTGTTTGTACTTAATTCTGGAGAACAGACTGCTTTCTCCTGCGTCTAAAGCAGCTGTCCCCACACTCCCTAAAACAGAGGAAGAACTCTTCCCAAATCAGAGAGAATTGCATTATGCCTATCTTGGATTTAATAAAACAAAACAAAAAAACAAAAAAAAACCCCACTAGCATTTATTAACACAGCACAAAAATCAAAGTGCTGAAAATTCTTTTAAAGAGAAGAAAACATTATTAAGAAGAAGGGGAAAATCCTGAATAACAGGATGGAGAAGTAGGAAAAAATTAAGAGTAACAAAATTAATAAATGTATGTGTAGCGCAAAATAAATAAAAAATATATAAAGCCAAAAATATAAATAAAGAGAAGAAAGCATTTTTTATATAAGCTTTAAATTTGCTGACTCACAGGGAGATCAGCTCGGTGCTTTGTGACCACCTAGAGCGGTGGGATAGGGAGGGTGGAAAGGAGGGAGATGCAAGAGGGAAGAGATATGGGGTATATGTATATGTATAGCTGATTCACTTTGTTATAAAGCAGAAACTAACACACCATTGTGAAGCAATTATACTCCAATAAAGATGTTAAAATAAATAAATAAAGATAAAAAATAAGAGTTGCTGACTTACGATGTAGGCTAAATTTGATTATCCTCCCAAGGTGGTTGATTTATCAGAGTGCATGCACTACCAATAGGTTTTTAAAATGTTCAAGATGCAATTTGCTGGTTCCTGAAAGTATGTTGTAATAACATTTATTTCTGTTTTAGATTGTCATGTGGGATATTACCGCACATGCAGATCGAATAGAAAACATCAAGGCAGATGGTAGTAGAAGTAAAAACGTCACACTCAAGGTTAGCTTTTTATAACTTTTCACTTGCAAATTTTTTCCGTTCAGGAGTTTATCAAAAAGTACACAACAGGGTTGCCAAGCTAAACAGAGACTCACTAGGAAAAAAAAAAAGTGTTATTTCCTAAGTCTTCACATCTGCTGTGGATGTGTTTTGAATCACTTTTATGTAGGCCCTTGATTAAAAACACCACTAAATAGGTTGTACTGTCTGTCCCAGGGGTTCTTTTTTGTTGTTACTGTTGTTAAATAAAATGAAGGGACCAAGGGACTGCCTAAAGTGATGTAGTTGAAAGAGCACTGGATAGAAGGTCCATGCATCCAGCCTTTAGATCACAGTCTTGTGAGTTTGGATATGTCCCCCACCCCCTCAGCAAGCATCAATTTTCTCGTGTATAAAACGAAGGGGTTACAAGCCTTCCGGGTAATAATACGCCATGATTTGTGAAGCTGTGGATTCTGCCAAGACGTCTGGGAAGAGATTCCTCAGCTCCCAACTCACTACTCACCCACCATTTGCACATTTTCACCCCCAGTCCTTCAACCTAAGCATCACGGGTCTCTGACCAAGAAACCATGGGATGTGCTTTTCTGTGCACTCACAGAAATACTCCTTCAAAAATGGGATCTCATTGGTTCTTTAGGGAATGGGTCAGTCATTCTTGTTAAAAGTTTAGAGATAAAATCTTAGACTAAACTGAAGTAGAAAGAAGATAATCTTATTATCTAACTATATAATACATAGAAACACTAATTTGTGTTTTTCCTTGATCTGGTATTTCTCCAAATCATTGATTTTAATTGGAATGATAAGTAAAGTATGAGTTGCTTCATCAGCTCTCTGAAATTAGCACATAACTTTCTCGTAACATTTTACAGCCTATGTTTCTCCTTGAACCAGAGAGTAATAAAGAAGCAATGTATATCAGACACTGTGCAGTCTCCTCAATAGAAAATGGACATAGGAAAGTTATTACAGATATACATTGGCTGCCTGACACATTTGAGGTGAGTCTTGATGGCTTCATACTTTTCTCCTGCCGGCTTGTAAGTTTTTCGAAAATTTTATTCAAAGAGGATGTTTCAAGTCAACAATTCATTTGTATTTTAATTGTGAAATAACCAGAAACCACACATCACACAGTTGTGTCACTGTTGACAGACCAAGATCAGACTTAGGGATGAGAATAAGGCCAATGTGTCAACTTCAGTGCTTTATAAAAATAAAAAATGTAGGTGGTATTAACACTGATATAATACAACAGTGGAGAAAATGAAGGTTGTAAAAATAGAGTGCAAATATTTTACACCCTTAGCCTTTGCAAATTTAAAGTTTATGATTTCAACTATTTAGAGCATACAACCTTGAAGATCTGCGACATGTAGTAATGCGTCATTTTGCAAGGCAGTCTTGAATTGAGTGCGTCATGAGGCTGGTAGGTGAAAACTATTTGTGCAGTGAGTGAGCCCAGCTGACTGCCTAGCATCTGCGCTGCAGTATGGCTTTGTGGTTCTTTACTTGACCCACAACGGCTGGTGTTTGTGAATTTGAAAACTAGTAAGCTTCCCAAATGTTTCCCTCAAGGAACTAAGAGTCTACTATGTACTTTGAAAAATTAAAAGGTCAGAATATCAAAGAATATTCTGAAAACTTAGAGTTATGAAGGGTGATTAGCCCTTCAAGGTATTCAAATGGATTATGCAAAAGCACAATTACTTTTCAAAGTTATAATGGACCAAAATAAATACAACAAATCAAAATAGAATATCGTATTTCTGGATTCTATAGTTTTCTAAGCTAATTAATACTGAAAGAAATTCAAAACATACACATGTAAATTTTTAAATTAAAAAATAAAGAGCAAGTAGCAAAATGAAGAAAAATATTTGCCTCAAATATGGTGAATACAAATTTTCCAGTAAATAAGCTAAGGACATATACTGAAAAACAATTAGTAGATAAACAGGAAAATTATTCAGACTTTCTAATATCAAAGAAATTAATAATAAAGGAACAATAATGTACTATTTTGGACCTATTTGATTTTTTTCTTTTCCATTGGACCTATTTAATTTTTTTTTTTTTTTTTTTTTTTATTCACACACACACACACTGTATTTTATTTTTACAAGACACAAATAGACTGACACCAAGCATTGTACATGGATGACCACAACAAAAGCAACAATGATTGCAATTACCAAACATGAAACACACTCATACTATGTCATAATATTGACATTCAGTCCAGTAATCCTCCACTGTAACAGCTCCTTTACTTTGCAGTGAAAATTGATTTGTATATTCTTTGCCTCTGAGTCCTTGTGGGATTGTTTTTTTTTTTTAAATTCAGACAGAAAGTCACAAAAATTATACTCATCCTCATCAGTTCACTCAGTCCCATGTAATTAATTTTTTTTTCATCTTGATCTTTTGTTAGCACTTTTATGAGTTCATCAGTTTTTCATTAGAGTTCTGAAAATGCTTATTCATTCAGTTCAGCAGTACAGTCAGTTACCAGAAACCTGTACTTGTCAGAGTCTTTTCCATGAATTTCTTGAAGATGAAACCCTTTATAGGAACATATTTGCAAAATCATCAGAGTACACCCAGGACTGTCTGTAAATGACAAAAGACTTAAAAATGACCACGGTGTAAAGATTTGATGAAAGTTCATAATAATGCAGTTGACAAGAAAATTAGTTATTTTCTGAGATATACATTTTAAAGTAATAACTAGATTATTACTTATAACATTATACCAGAACATATAAGATTTTGAGAAATTTCATGTAATGTCTGAAACATTTATATTAACATATTTCCATACATATTTCCATACAAATACAAATATAAGATTTTTAGAAATTTCATGTAATGTCTGAAACATTATATTAACATATTTCCATACATATTTCCATACAAATACAAATATAAGATTTTTAGAAATTTCATGTAATGTCTGAAACATTTATATTAACATATTCCATACAAATAACCCAATGAAAGTTTAGTATAGTCGTTTTGTTGTTTTTTTATACTGCAAGTTCTTATTAGGCATCAGTTTCATACACATAAGTGTATACATGTTCAATCCCAATTGCCCAATCCAGCACACCACCATCACCACATCACCGCAGTTTTCCCCCCTTGGTGTCCATATGACCATTCTCTACATTTGTGTCTCAACTTCTGCCCTGCAAACTGGCTCATCTGTACCATTTTTCTAGGTTCCGCATACATGCATTAATATACGATATTTGTTTTTCTCTTTCTGACTTACTTCACTCTGTATGACAGTCTCTAGATCCATCCATGTCTCCACAAATGACTCAATTTCGTTCCTTTTTATGGCTGAGTAATATTCCATTGTATATATGTACCACAACTTCTTTATCCATTCGTCTGTTGATGGGCATTTAGGTTGCTTCCATGACCCTGGCTATTGTAAATAGTGCTGCAATGAACATTCGGGGCATGTGTCTTTTTGAATTACGGTTTTCTCTGGGTATATGCCCAGTAGTGGATTGCTGGGTCATATGGTAAATTCTATTTTTAGTTTTTTAGGAACCTCCATACTGCTCTCCATAGTGGCTGTATCAATTTACATTCCCACCAACAGTGCAAGAGGGTTCCCTTTCTCCACACCCTCTCCAGCATTTGTTGTTTGTAGATTTTCTGATGATGCCCATTTCTAACAGGAGTGAGGTGATACCTCATTGTAGTTTTGATTGCATTTCTCTAATAATTAGTGATGTTGAGCATCTTTTCATGTGCTTCGTGGCCATCTGTATGTCTTCTTTGGAGAAATGTCTATTTAGGTCTTCTGCCCATTTTTGGATTGGGGTGTTTGTTTCTTTGATATTGAGCTGAATGAGCTGTTTATATATTTTGGAGATTAATCCTTTGTCCGTTGATTCCTTTGCAAATATTTTCTCCCATTCTGAGGGTTGTCTTTTCGTCTTGTTTATGGTTTCCTTTGCTGTGCAAAAGCTTTGAAGTTTCATTAGGTCCCATTTGTTTATTTTTGTTTTTATTTCCATTACTCTAGGAGGTGGATCAAAAAAGATCTTGCTGTGATTTATGTCAAAGAGTGTTCTTCCTATGTTTTCCTCTAAGAGTTTTATAGTGTCCAGTCTTATATTTAGGTCTCTAATCCATTTTGAGTTTATTTTTGTGTATGGTGTTAGGGAGTATTCTAATTTCATTCTTTTACATGTAGCTGTCCAGTTTTCCCAGCACCACTTATTGAAGAGACTGTCTTTTCTCCATTGTATATCTTTGCCATCTTTGTCATAGATTAGTTGACCATAGGTGCGTGGGTTAATCTCTGGGCTTTCTATCTTGTTCCATTGATCTATGTTTCTGTTTTTGTGCCAGTACCATACTGTCTTGATTACTGTAGCTTTGTAGTATAGTCTGAAGTCTGGGAGTCTGATTCCTCCAGCTCCATTTTTTTCCCTCAAGACTGCTTTGGCTATTCGGGGTCTTTTGTGTCTCCATACAAATTTAAGATGATTTGTTCTAGCTCCGTAAAAAATGCCATTGGTAATTTGATAGGGATTGCATTGAATCTGTAGATTGCTTTGGGTAGTATACTCATTTTCACAATGTTGATTCTTCCAATCCAAGAACATGGTATATCTCTCCATCTGTTGGTATCATCTTTAATTTCTTTCATCAGTGTCTTATAGTTTTCTGCATACAGGTCTTTCGTCTCCCTAGGTAGGTTTATTCCTAGGTATTTTATTCTTTTTGTTGCAATGGTAAATGGGAGTGTTTCCATAATTTCTCTTTCAGATTTTCATCATTAGTGTATAGGAATGCAAGAGATTTCTGTGCATTAATTTTGTATCCTGCAACTTTACCATATTCATTAATCAGCTCTAGCAGTTTTCTGGTGGCAGTTTTAGGATTCTCTATGTATAGTATCATGTCATCCGCAAACAGTGACAGTTTTACTTCTTCTTTTCCAATTTGTATTCCTTTTATTTCTTTTTCTTCTCTGATTGCCGTGGCTAGGACTTCCAGAACTATGTTGAATAATAGTGGTGAGAGTGGACATCCTTGTCTCGTTCCTGATCTTAGAGGAAATGCTTTCAGTTTTTCACCATTGAGAATGATGTTTGCTGTGGGTTTGTCATATATGGCCTTTATTATGTGAGGTAGGTTCCCTCTATGCCCACTTTCTGGAGAGTTTTTATCAGAAATGGGTGTTGAATTTTGTCAAAAGCTTTTTCTGCATCTATTGAGATGATCATATGGTTTTTATTCTTCAATTTGTTAATATGGTGTATCACATTGATTGATTTGCGTATATTGAAGAATCCTTGCATCCCTGGGATAAATCCCACTTGATCGTGGTGTATGATCCTTTTAATGTGTTGCTGGATTCTGTTTGCTAGTATTTTGTTGAGGATTTTTGCATCTATATTCATCAGTGATATTGGTCTGTAATTTTCTTTTTGTAGTGTCTTTGTCTGGTTTTGGTATCAGGGTGATGGTGGCCTCATAGAATGAGTTTGGGAGTGTTCCTTCCTCTGCAATTTTTGGAAGAGTTTGAGAAGGATGGGTGTTAGCTCTTCTCTAAATGTTTGATAGAATTCACCTGTGAAGCCATCTGGTCCTGGACTTTTGTTTGTTGGAAGATTTTTAATCACAGTTTTCAATTTCATTACTTGTGATTGGTCTGTTCATATTTTCTGTTTCTTCCTGATTCAGTCTGGGAAGGTTATACCTTTCTAAGAATTTGTCCATTTCTTCCAGGTTGTCCATTTTATTGGCATAAAGTTGCTTGTAGTAGTCTCTTAGGATGCTTTGTATTTCTGTGGTGTCTGTTGTAACTTCTCCTTTTTCATTTCTGATTTTATTGATTTGAGTCCTCTCCCTCTTTTTCTTGATGAGTCTGGCTAATGGCTTATCAATTTTGTTTATCTTCTCAAAGAACAACTTTTAGTTTTATTGATCTTTGCTATTGTTTTCTTTGTTTCTATTCATTTATTTCTGCTCTGATCTTTATGATTTCTTTCCGTCTGCTAACTTTGGGTTTTGTTTGTTCTTCTTTCTCTAGTTTCTTAGGTGTAAGGTTAGATTGTTTACTTGAGATTTTTCTTGTTTCTTTAGGTAGGCTTGTATAGCTATAACTTCCCTCTTAGAACCGCTTTTGCTGCATCCCATAGGTTTTGGGTCGTCGTGTTTTCATTGTCATTTGTCTCTAGGTATTTTTGATTTCCTCTTTGATTTCTTCAGTGATCTCTTGGTTATTTAGTAACGTATTGTTTAGCCTCCATGTGTTTGTCCTTTTTACGTTTTTTTCCCTGTAATTCATTTCTAATCTCATAGCGTTGTGGTCAGAAAAGATGCTTGATATGATTTCAATTTTCTTAAATTTACTGAGGCTTGATTTGTGACCCAAGATGTGATCTATCCTGGAGAACCTATTTAATTTTTAAATGAAATTTTCTAGTAATTTTCCATGTTAGAAAGGATGAAATGGTGAAATCAATAAACTCCAACATTACTGGTTCCAGCATAAAAGTTTTAGAATACAATTTAGTCAATGTGGTTCTTAAATCATCCAAATTTTCAAAGTTTTTGACCAGTAATTCAAATTTGGGAGATTTATGCAAAGAAATAATCCAATTTGTGTCCTAAGACATACAATCACATGCATACCTTGACAAATCATGTCAAAGTGTATCCATGAAAAAGATTGGAAAAGAATGTAAGGTAGAATTATATTTGATTTTAAAACCTTCTATTTTCCGAACTCTATAATATGATTGTGGGTTTTTTTTAAATCATTAAAACATAAAACTCCAGAGCAAGCACAACTCTGGAGTCTTGAACTTGCTACAACAGGGAAGCCTTATTAGAGGGAGAGGAAAGATGGGTTCTGGATTGTTTATCAATCACAGTGGAAGCTGGCAGCTGTTAAGTGATCCTGACTGGGCTCAGGCCACAGCAGTGTCAGCCAGGCTTCTAGGATCCTAGCTCCCATGATGCCAACAGGTCTTGCCAACAGGCCTTACCACTGCGCCTGTTCTTCCTTCCACCCCTACTTTTACTGTTTACTGCTGCTGGAACCCCCACCTTTGTTTGACCTTTTGCTCATCAATCCTACCAAGTAAGTAGGGTATTGGGAAAGTCATGGTTTCCCTATTGATTTGAGAGTAGCACCTTCATAGGTCGCCACAAAACCTTCCATCTCCTTTGAGAGCTAGCTGGTTGGAATCTTGGACCTTCTAGGACTCTAAGGATCCGCTAACCCTCCTTGGACTCCTCTGTGTGCTAGCAGAGTTGTGCCACTAATTACTAAAAGAATGCAGGCACCCCAGCATTCACTGCATGCTGTAGGTATCTAATTTAACACCAAGTCTCTTTTCTATTGATCTTACCTGCTTAACAATCTCATGAAAGCTCCCATGTTCAGCTCCACAATTCATAGTGAAAAACAGAGTGCCTACATTTCTAATAATAATGGTAATGAAATTATGATACATCATCTATATATTAAAAAACAGAATGATTTATGACTACATAGGTAAATGTTCAAACTATATTAACTGGAAGATCTTAGGATGGAAATTTATATGCATACTAACTAAAACTAATTTTAAAGTGTAAAAATGTTTCTGTGAAAAAAAGGCTGGAAAATATGTATAGCAGAATTATATTTGATTTTGAAACTTTCCAGTTTCCAAATTCTGTTTGTGTTGTTGTTTTAAAAAAAATTAAAGCAAAGGAGAAAAAAATTTTTAGCGTAAAAAGCTTTGAGAAAAAAGTCATTACTATCCTAGGTACACAGAACTTACTTCCAGCATTTTTAAAAATAGATTAACAGATTGGGATCTGTCTTTGAAAATCGAAGTGGAATATCCTGTCAACTTGTCACTTGTTCGGCAGACTGGTATGTCTTATTTTAATCATTACCGAATATGTTTTCAAACAATATATTGTTTTTTTAGATGCTTATAAAATCATTGTCCTCTTCTGTTCCTTAAATAATCTTTGTTGTAGCAATTAAACCTAATATAACTAAAGGACAGAATGTTAGAGTGCTGCTGGTTTTAAAAAAATCTTTTTGTGGATACAAATATGTTGTAAAAAGAAGAATTAACTACGTTTCATGGTTGGTAATGTCATATAACATTATCTATAGTTATTCTGTTTCTTCATATTCACATATTTTTAAATTTGTAATATGTGTTGTTTACATTCAATTTTATCTCACAATTACGAAGATAACAACGTTTAATTGGGAAAGTTTCTTTTAAAAAGTGGAAGAGTTTTACATTTTTTATTGCATATTTATTACAAGTATTTTTATAAGTAATTTAGTAACTATGTTGAAGAATGTTTATTTTTAAAAATTGTATCCCCCAATTTATAGAACTGAAAATTCAGAGTGAAGTAGGACATAAGAAGGGCAATACTATTATCTAGCATCCAAATACTGGCAAAACTTTACCACTCCAAGTAGCTTTGACCCCAATAGATATCATGACACTGTAAGTTTTAGACACTGATTGCAGCAGAAGCAGCTGTGGAGTGGCAGGTGAAGGCATAAGTAACATTAGCAGCAGCCATGGGCAGGGGGTTGGGGAGACATGATTAATCCTGTGGGCACGTATTAGGTAAGGTTCTGTGAGTGCAAGCAACAGAAATTAACTATAGTTAACTTAAGGGGATAAAATAAATTTATTGGAAGTTTATGCCAATACCGTACTACGTGCTATAGCAGGTTAACTATTTTTATATTCTCAACCCTGAAAAATACGTATGGATAGAGGAAATGAGGCTTTGAAGGCAAATACATTGTCACCTGTGGCTCACTGTATACCTAGTGAATGGCCAGAATGAATGGCCAGCCCCTTCCATCTGAATGGATCGGTTCCAACCATTGTGTCACTGTTCAAGATTCAGAGTGACAGGGCTTCCCTGGTGGCGCAGTGGTTGAGAATCTGCCTGCCAGTGCAGGGGACACAGGTTCGAGCCCTGGTCTGGGAAGATCCCACATGCCACGGAGCAACTAGGCCCGTGAGCCACAACTACTGAGCCTGCGCGTCTGGAGCCTGTGCTCCGCAACAAGAGAGGCCGCGATAGTGAGAGGCCCGCGCACCGCGATGAAGAGTGGCCCCTGCTTGCCGCAACTAGAGAAAGCCCCTCGCACAGAAATGAAGACCCAACACAGCCAAAAATAAATATAAAAATAATTAAAAAAAAAAAAAAAAAGATTCAGAGTGACAGAAGAGAATCTGACTGGCTTCTGTTACATCATGTCCTTTGGCCAGGAAGGAATGGCAGAGCACCTGAATGACAGTTCCAACCTGACTGCATGCAACAGGGAAGGGGCAGTTCTCAAAAAACCAATTAGAAGGCTCTTGCTAAAAAGGAGGGTGGAATTGCTGCTCAGGCAAAAACAACACATAGCACCTACAAAGTCATATGAATATTATGCAACAATTAAGATTGTATTATTATTTCATGGAAAGATGCTTATGGTATAGTGTTGATTATAACACAACAGAATGGAAAGCTATACTATTCTTCAGTGGCCTTGGAGAACATTTAGAAGCTCTGAACAGACTTAAAATATTACATGTTATATGTGAAGATACAGGTCCTTGATTGTTGTTTATAATGATGGCCCTTGAATTTGGAAATATTCTGGAAATAGTCCTTCAAAAGTGTTAAAGTAAAAAGAAAAAGTTTATGCATTTAGAAAGCCCAATTTTTAGCTATCCGGAAAACTTCATCAGTTCTAGTCTTTATACTTTAGCCTACTAAGGGTCTTATAATACAGAATAAGATAAAATAGGGATTCTGCTAATTAAGGATGTGTGATTGATTGATGCAGAAAGTTCAACTGAAGCTATCTGATTTAGCAAAATCATTTTACAAATAATGCAAATTAATGCTGTAAATGAGATCAAGAAGAGCTAGTAATTTGGAAAAACAGGTTTTAAACCAACTATAATTATATTTTTTAAAACATATTTTATTATGTCATCTGTGGTATTCTACCAAGGGTTTATGTTTTGACCATTAATATGATTAATATTTTTATTAATTTTAATTATTTATCCATTATTAAATGAATAAATAATATTAACTAATTCACATAAATGAATAAAAGTTTTGTTAGTCTCGAGTTACCATCTGTTTATCTAAATACTTTAACTTACACATCTAAATTCTTTAATAATATCTTAAATTTATTAATCTGTTTACTCATAACCTAAGTGATAGAAATTATGGAGCTAATGTGGCATATTCTTTGCTGTTCTTATTATGTTTTCACATAATTACTACAAAGACATTATATACTGAAGTACTGAACAAGTATCATTATAAATTTTTACCAAGTTTATTGTGTTAAAAATAACACTCTAGATATACATTATCTCATTTGATTTTCATAATCAACCTGTGAGGAAGGAGAAATAAGAGGAGAAATGACACTTACTGTATGCCTACTATGTACAAAACACATTAAATCCAACTCTGTGTATGTGTGTTTTTTATATATATATATATATACATATATATATATATGTATATATATATATATATACATATATATATACATATAAAACATGTATATAGACTATTGTATGACACTAAAACAAGCAATAAAAGAAAAAAAGATAAATTGAACTTCATCAAAATTCAAAAGTTGATAGTGCCTTTGAAGCACTATCAAGAAATTTAAAAGACAGCCCATACAATGGGAGAAAATATTTGCAAATCATATATCTGATAGGAGATTTTTATTAAGAATATATAGGGCTTCCCTGGTGGCGCAGTGGTTGAGAATCTGCCTGCCAATGCAGGGGACACGGGTTCGAGCCCTGGTCTGGGAAGATCCCACATGCCGCGGCGGAGCAGCTGGGCCCGTGAGCCACAATTACTGAGCCTGCGCGTCTGGAGCCTGTGCTCCGCAACAAGAGAGGCCATGATAATGAGAGGCCCGTGCACCGCGATGAAGAGTGGCCCCCACTTGCCACAACTAGAGAAAGCCCTCGCACAGAAATGAAGACCCAACACACAGCCATAAATAAATAAATAAATAAATAAAATAAACCCAAAAAGTTAAAAAAAAAAAAGGAAATATAAAGAACTCTTACAACTCAACAATAAAAAGACAATCTAATTTAAAAATGAGCAAAGATTATCAATAGACATTTCTTCAAAAAACATAGACAAATGTCCAATAAGCACAAGAAAAGATGTTCAAAATCATTAGCTGTCAACTCAAAACCACAATGACACAAAATAGACGAAACAGTCTTGACAGAAAAGAACAAAGTTGGAAGACTCACGCTTCTTAATCTCTAAACTTTCTGCACAGTTACAGTTGTGAGACAGATGTACTGAGAATGGCTTAAGGATAGACATATAGATCAATGGAATAGAATTGAGAGTCCAGAAATAAACCCATATATCTGTGGTCAACTGATTTTCAACAGGGGTACCAAGACAATTTAATGGAGAAAGAATAGTCTTTTCAACGAATGGTGCTAGGACAAATGGGTATTCACCTGCAAAATAATTACCTCACACTCTATACAAAAATTAATTGAAAATGAAATAAAGACCTAAATATAAGAGCTAAAACTGTAAAACTCTTAGAAGAAAACATAGGCAAACATAAATGTAAATGTTTATGACCTTGGATTAGGTACTGATTTCCTAGATATTACCCCAAAAGCACAAGGAAATGCAAATCAGAATCACTTTTTTTTTTAATAAATTTATTTATTTTTATTTATGTATTTTTGGCTGCATTGGGTCTTCGTTTCTGTGCGAGGGCTTTCTCTAGTTGTGGCAAGTGGGGGCCACTCTTCATCGCGGTGCGCGGGCCTCTCACTGTCGCGGCCTCTCTTGTTGAGGAGCACAGGCTCCAGACGCGCAGGCTCAGTAGTTGTGGCTCACGGGCCCAGTTGCTCCGCGGCACGTGGGATCCTCCCAGACCAGGGCCCTAACCTGCGTCCCCTGCATTGGCAGGCAGACCCTCAACCACTGCGCCACCAGGGAAGCCCCAGAATCACTTTTGATGAGATACCACTTCACACCCACTAGGATAGCTAAAGTTTAAAAAAGACAAAAAATAGTAAATGTTGGTGGGAATGTAGAGAAATTGGAATCCTCAAGACAAAAAAAAATAATACATTTGGTGAGGGTGTAGAGAAATTGGAATCCTCAAAAATGATCCAGTTGCTTTGGAAAACAATCTAGCAGTTCTTCAAAAGATTAAACATAGGTGTTACCATATAACCCAGCAATTCCACTCCTAAATATATATCCAAGAGAAATGAAAACCTACATCCACACAAAACTTACCAACAAATGTTCATAACAGCATTATTCATAATAGCAAAAAAGGGAAATAACCCAAATTTATTCATTCGTCAGTCCATCAAATGATGAATGGATAAATAAAGTGTAGTATAGTCCATACAATGGAATGTTATTTGGCAATAAAAAGGAATGATGTACTGATATATACTACATCATGAATGACCTTTGAAAACATGCTAAATGAAAGAAACCAGTCACAAAAGACCACATACTATATGATTCCATTTATATGAAATGTCCAGAATAGACAAATCTGTAGAGACAGGAAGTAGGTTAGTGGTAGCCCAGGGCTAGTCGGAGGGATTGAGGGAAATGGGGACTGACTGGTAATATGTACACGTTTTCTTCTGGGAGGTGATGAAAATCTTCTAAAATCGATTGTGGTAATGCCTTGCACAGCTCAGTGAATGTATTAAAAACCACTGAATTGAGTACTTTAAATGGGTGAATTTTGTGATATATGGGTTATATTTCAATAAAACTGTTATGTTTTAAAAAAAGATTGTGTCAATCTCCAAACTCAGCTCTCATGTATGATAATATTAGTCTCAGTACTAGCAAAGTCATTAAATAACCCTATAAACGGTATAATTCCCCAAAATATTCAATGCAAAACAGTCCTATTTCATAAAAATCTTAAATTCAGAGATATTAAATATAGCCATGATCACATTGGTAATGTGTAGCAGCAAGAATGGTAGTCCTGAGGTTACACCTCTTCTTTGTACTTGGTTAAAAAATAAACTGTCAACTTTTTTTAAAGCACAATATGTTTTTGGGATATCAGACCACAGAAAGCCTTAACCCCTCAACCACCAACAGAGAAAAAGAAAGAAGAAAGTATTGAAGTTCCTTTTGATGTACCATCCACTTTTTTGCATCTAAATCTCTCCTGGAAACCTCTTTCTAAGGTAAGTAACATGGGATTTAGTCCATTTTATTTGCTTATATACACTATATGGCTTATACGCATAGACATACATACATATACACACACTATAAAAGTAGAGCAGCTCAGATTAACACAGGACATTACAATCCATGTATTCATTCAACCAATCAGTTGTTCGTTAAGAGTTAAGATAAGGTCTGCCTAGGTCAAGGCAGAAATCACAGTTATTGTGAACTCAAGATTGATATTTGTTCATGTATAAGCAAGGCACAACTTACCAATGGCTTGTGTAATAATTATTCATTTGCATAGCAGTTGCTTAAAAATTGGTAGGCTCTTAGGTTAGCCTGGGAAAGCTAATTTTACCCCTCCTGTAGCCAAAATTCTACGTATTTTGCATATCAATAGTCGAATTGTATTGTAATACCTATGAACAAATAAAACTGAAAGTAATTGAAAGAGAAATTATTTGTAGTTATCTTCAGTGGCAGAGCTTGAAGAAAAGTAGCTTTAATTTAAGAAAGATAAGGCTGTGGATGGGAAGTATGTGAAAAGTATGAATGAACTTCTGACATTGATGGCTCTTTTTCTTTGGAATGTTTAATTCTAATTCCAAACTTAATAATTTTCTTTTCCTCTGATTTACAAGTATCACTAGAATTACATTATCATGTATTTGCTCCCGGTGGAAGAGAGAGCACAGAGGGGTGAGAATATTCCTGAAGTAACTAGGATTAGAAATTAAATAGAGAGGATTAGAAATTTTCTAGGGTAGGATTTACTGAGCTGTAGATAGTTTTAAAAGAAACAAGCAAACAAAAATTCACCTGAGAATAATTGTATAGCATGTGGACAAACATCCTGTTGGAGAAAAGTGGGGAGGGAGACATGAGGGGAAAATGTAAAGTGTGACAGTTTCCCATTCTGGAGCAGACTCAGGGCCATCCTGGAACTCAGGGGCATGTGTGTCCCTGAAGGGACTTGACAGTTCCAGGGGAATGCAAGGTCCCTGCACAACAGTTTGGAGCTTTGTTTAACTAAAAGATTTAGGGAACAGGGGAATAGGCCATTATTTTATATTAAAACCAACAATGAGATTTTATGGAAGAGAAGACAAAACATTTTCAGAAGCTTAACAACACATGAGACTTTGGGATTTGGAAATGAGCCCCCAGACAAGCTCCCCTCAGTAGCCTGGTTTTAGAAACTGTGGTTTAGGTGCCTGCCATTGGGGAAAAGTAACCAGAATCTGAGGGAGAATGAAGAAGGGAGAAGGAGAGGGAAGTAGGGACATAGAGATCTGGGGGCAGAAGGGAGAAGCAAGAATAAACCAGCCATGGATAATTTAAGGATATATGGAAATAATCTTTCTTGTATGTTCTCTCAAAAGGTAAGGCTGTCTAAAGGTGAAACAACTTTAGACCACTGCCCAACCAAGTTAAGCCTGAGTGAAGACAGTCTTCTTTACAAAGCACAAGGTAACTGCCTTTGCTTATTAAAAAGGCATTTAATGAAGTTCGGGTGTTAGTAGTTCCTTATGTCTAAGGTGAGTACTTGCTAGGATAGTCTAATTAAAAAAAAAAAAAAATACAGAAAAGCAAACCCTCCAATATGGAACTTTACAAAGGCTGTAATCGCTATAGCCAACACACTAAAACTGCCTATACACACCAAAAGACTTGACAGAACTCAGTTCAATTCAGTTTCACAGTTATTGAGCACATTCATATATTTTTGAAAATTCATTACACTAAAAAATTTAACTAACGAAGCTCACTTAATGAATATGTATGTGGTCAAGAATAATTCTACAGAATGGAATGCATCTCAAATCTAGCAAACTAAGTTATGAAGTGCTCAGAAACAAATTACCATTCTCAATCAGAATAGAATAGAAAAATTAATATTTATACAGCACCATGAGAAAACTGAGGAAAGAAAGAACAATTGACTTTTTTTTTTTTTGGCTGTGTTGGGTCTTCGTTGCTGCACGCGGGCTTTCTTTAGTTGCAAAGAGCAGGGGCTACTCAGGGGCTACTCTTCGTTGCAGTGCGCGGGCTTCTCATTGCCATGGCTTCTCTTGTTGTGGAGCACAGGCTCTAAGAGCACAGGCTTCAGTAGTTGCGGCTCGCGGGCTCTAAAGCGGAGGCTCAGTAGTTGTGGCACACGGGCTTAGCTGCTCCGCGGCATGTGGGATCTTCCTGGACCAGGGCTCAAACCCATGTCCCCTGCATTGGCAGGCGGATTCTTAACCACTGCGCCACCAGGGAAGCCCCTTGACTTTTAAATATATCTCAACCTATACACCTTTGTTGAAGTAATTGAAGGGTATGCATATGAGCTGTCAAAATTGTTCGAATAAAGTTGTGGATTAATATCCCACCTGGAGAGCAATGCATAATGAAAATGTACAAGAATCACTAGCAACTGAAGTATTTTCCAAACATTTGCCTTATCAAAAGGATTTACATTTATAAATTGTTCAATGTTCAGTTAAATAATAGGACATCTAAGAAAAACATATTATATAACTAATACCCAGCTTGGGCAAAATTCACTTTGAAGCTGTGTGTTTCATAGATACAACCCAAGACCTCATGCTAAAAAAATGGAATCACTGAATTTTTATAGACATTTTCAAAGCAATATTAAAATATTCCATGTGTTTTATGTATTCGGGCCCCCTTCATTCTAGAGAGTGAGTAAGGAGAGTTTCCTCCTTCTCCTACTCCTCCTCTTGTATTCGATTATTGGTTACCATGTATTGAATTCCAACCAAGGGTCAAGTAGTGCTCTAATATTGCACATGCTTTTATTCATTTAACAAATATTTATGAAGTGTTTATTTTATGCTAGGCACTGGGGGTGCAATGGTGAGTAAAATAGACGTTGGTAATCAGAACAGTCCTGCAAGCTGGGAATTTTCGTTATCAATTTATAATCTAGGAAATCAAGACTGTAACTTGTAAAAAGTTATCAATGTCCTTTTTTAACCTAATGAAAAAAGGTGATCATGAGGGTGTCAGTGCTTTTATCCAATTTATAGTAAGGATACCATTAAATCTTTTAAAGTGTGGGGTTTTTTCCTTACTTTTAACAACTTTATTGAGGTGTAATCGACATACCATAAAATGCACATGTTAAAATGTTCAATTTGATAAGTTCTTACATATTAAAAACCCATGAAACCATCACTATAATCAAGATAATGAACATAGCCATCACTCCCAAAAGTTAACTCTTATAGGGATTCCCTTTGCAGTCCCTTCCTCCAGGACCTCCCCTACCTCCACCCTCAAGCCAACACTGATTCTGTCACTATATAACAGTTTGCATTTGCTAGAATTTTATGTAAATCACACAGTTACACTTTTTTGTCTGTCTTTCTTTCAATCAGCTAATTATTTTGGGATTCATCCATGTTGTTGTGTGTATCAATAGTTTATTCCTTTTTATTCCAGAGTAGTATTTCATTGTATGGATATACCACAGATGTTTATCCGTTCCCCTGTTGATGGACATTTGGGTTGTTTTCAGCTTAGGGCTATTATAAATAAAGCTTCTATGAGTGTTCATATACAAGTCTTTGTATGGACATATGCTTTCATTTGTCTTGGGTAAATACCTAGGAAGAGACTGATTAGATCATATGGCAGGTGTATGTTTAACTTTTTAAAGAAACTGTCAGTGTTTTCCAAACTGGTTGTACCATTTTACATTCCCCTGGCAGTATATGAGAGTTCCTGTTCTTCCACATCCTCACAAGCAATTGGTGTGACTAGCCCTTTTAATTTAACCATTCTAAAATGTGTGTACTGGGACTTCCCTGGTGGTCCAGTGGTTAAGACTCTGTGCTTCCACTGCAGGGGGCACAGGTTCAATCCCTGGTCGGGGAACTAAGATCTCATATGCCACGTGGCGCAGCCAAATAAATAAATTAATTAAATAAAATAAAATGTGTGTACTGATTATCTTACTCATGATTACCTAATGGCTAAAGATGTTGAACATATTTTCATGTATTTGGTTGCCACCTGTATATCTTCCTTGGTAAAGTGTCCACATCTTTTGTCCATTTTTTACTTGTGTTGTTTGTTTTCTTATTATTACATCTTAAGAGTTCTTAATATAATCTACATACTAGTTCTTTATCAAATATGATTTGCAAATATTTTCTCCTAGTCTGTGATTTACACTCTTTTAAGTTGTTGTGTTATTCTCTTAACATTTCCTTTGAAATGTTAGATCCATAAAAATCAGTGCCTGTGTAAGTAGTCACTTTAAGAAGTTCTATACTTATTCTTTTTTTTTTTTTAACATCTTTATTGGAGTATAATTGCTTTACAATGGTGTATTAGTTTCTGCTTTATAACAAAGTGAATCAGCTATACGTATAGATATATCCCCATATCTCCTCCCTCTTGGGTCTCCCTCCCATCCTTTCTATCCCACCCCTCTAGGTGGTCACAAAGCCCTGAGCTGATCTCCCTGTGCTATGCGGCTGCTTCCCACTAGATATCTAGTTTACATTTGGTAGTGTATATATGTCCATGCCACTCTCTCACTTCGTCCCAGCTTACCTTTCCCCCTCCCCGTGTCCTCAACTCCATTCTCTATGTCTGCGTCTTTATTCCTGCCCCTAGTTTCTTCAGAACCTTTTTTTTTTTAATTCCATATATATGTGTTAGCATACGGTATTTGTTTTTCTCTTTCTGACTTACTTCACTCTGTATGACAGACTCTAGGTCCATCCACCTCACTACAAATAACTCAGTTTCGTTTCTTTTTATGGCTAAGTAATATTCCATTGTTTGTATGTGTCACATCTTCTTTATCCATTCATCTGTCAATGGACACTTAGGTTGCTTCCATGTCCTGGCTACTGTAAATAGAGCCTCAATGAACATTGTGGTACATGTCTCTTTTTGAATTATGGTTTTCTCAGGGTATATGCCCAGTAGTGGGATTTCTGGGTCGTATGGTAGTTCTATTTTTAGTTTTTTAAGGAACCTCCATACTGTTCTCCATAGTGGCTGTATCAATTTACATTCCCACAACAGTGCAAGAGGGTTCCCTTTCCTCCACACCCTCTCCAGCATTTATTGTTTATAGATTTTTTGATGATGGCCATTCTGACTGGTGTGAGGTGATACCTCATTGTAGTTTTGATTTGCATTTCTCTAATGATCAGTGATGTTGAGCATCCTTTCACCTGTTTGTTGGCAATCTGTATATCTCCTTTGGAGAAATGTCGATTTAGGTCTTCTGCCCATTTTTGGATTGGGTTGTTTGTTTTTTTGATATTGAGCTGCATGAGCTGCTTGTATATTTTGGAGATTCATCCTTTGTCAGTTGCTTCGTTTGCAAATATTTTCTCCCATTCTGAGGGTTGTCTTTTTGTCTTGTTTATGTTTTCCTTTGCTGTGCAAAAACTTTTAAGTTTCATTAGGTCCCATTTGTTTATTTTTGTTTTTATTTCCATTTCTCTAGGAGGTGGGTCAAAAAGGATCTTGCTGTGATTTATGTCATAGAGTGTTCTGCCTATGTTTTCCTCTAAGAGTTTTATAGTGTCTGGCCTTACATTTAGGTCTTTAATTCATTTTGAGTTTATTTTTGTGTATGGTGTTAGGGAGTGTTCTAATTTCATTCTTTTACATGTAGCTGGCCAGTTTTCCTGGCACCACTTATTGAAGAGGCTGTCTTTTTTCCATTATATATTCTTGCCTCCTTTATCAAAAATAAGGTGACCATACGTGTGTGGTTTTATCACTGGGCTTTCTATCCTGTAACATTGATCTATATTTCTGTTTTTGTGCCAGTACCATACTGTCTTGATTACTGTAGCTTTGTTGTGTAGTCGGAAGTCTGGGAGCCTGATTCCTCCAGCTCCGTTTTTCTTTCTCAAGATTGCTTTGGCTATTCGGAGTCTTTTGTGTTTCCATACAAACCTTTGCTCTAAATGGTTCTGGAATGCCTCTTTGGGAATTTTCTTCAAAGCCTCCATTATATTCTTCTAAGCAATGTGTCAGAATACTTTAGGATGTGGATTCTGAAGTCTGGGTTTAAATCACAAAGCCACAATTTATTATTTGAACAGATCGAATGGCTTTATCTCTCTGTGCCTTACTTTTTTTTTTTTCCCCACCTGTTTGAAAAGGGAGAGATGAAGACAAGGGGAGTAAATAATAAAGATAACTACCTCTTAGAGTGTTGTGAAGATAAAATGAGTTAATACATGTAAAGCTCTAAGAACAGTCCATCATCAACCCACAATAAATGTTAGCTACCATGCGTGAGCCCTTGGGCAAGCTACTGAATCTCTCTGAGGCTCAGTTTACTCACCCAGGGAGGAGGATTAATGCTTTACCACCTCAGGAGTTACTGTGAGAACTGAATGAAATGGTTTAGCCCACACAGTTTAGTGTCTGACATGTAGTAAGCACTCAGTAAATGTTAGCTGCTATTATTATTACTATTCCTGGTGATGGAAAATCCATGACCCATGAGGATGACATTGAATTGAATAAATATCCAAGTTATTCTGGTCAAGTCTGAGTAAATGCAGTTGATGATAACATTTTTCTCTGGCTTCATCCTCTTTGACCATCACATTAAACTCTATCAACTAAGCCCCTTTTCTTGGAGCTCCCACCTTGGCTTTTGTGATTTTCCTGATCCTCCTTCAGTTTCTTTCCTCTTTCCTGGCTCCGTTTCACCTTACTGCCCTCTCATCATGAATATACCTCAAACTCTAACTTCAGCTGTGTGCTTTCCTTGTTATGCACTCTCCCTTTGGTAACACAGTGTATTCGCTCACCTCTGCTGAGAATCCTTAAATCTCGCCTCTCACCATCTCTTGGGATTGAACCCAACCTAATCCTACAACATCAATGTGTCTGGAACAGAACTCATAACGTGAGTCATCCCTGCCTCTCTCCTGAGGCCGCCATGCCCAGTCTATCACACAGGGTAATTAAGTCTTTGTTTATAATGCATTGCACATTTGCCTTTTCCTTTTCATTATCAGTAGTGACCCCTGGATCAGGCTCTTGGCTCCCCTTGTTAGACCAGAGGGTTCCAAATCTTTCTATCTTGCACCCCCTCAGGAAACATTTTTGAGCACATATCCCCAGTGAACATGTATTTATTTACGAATTATACACATGTTCTACTCTACTAATATATTTATGTACATGATTTTAAAAAGAGAAAAACAGACATAAAAATGAGAGTGAAGAATTTGAAATAAATATTTTAATGATTTTAATTTTATGTATTAAATGGGTACGAAATGCCTTTTTGCTCTTGCTAAATGTATTATGAATAATATCTTTTAGTAAGAACAATGTGATTGAATGTGCCTAGTTATTTCTTGAAATATTGATGATACTTCATAATACAGCTATTTAAAGCTTCCATGTTTGGCTTACTTTGGTACTTGTTTTTAATGTCTTACCCAATATGAAAGGGACTGCTCAGAACGTGTAGATCCCAAAAAAGGAAGTGTTGGTTGACTGTACCTACTAAATCATGATGATTATCTTTTACTTTTGCCTGGAATTACTTTCAAAAGTTTTTTGAAATGCAATGTGTATTTTTAGTATAGCTGGAGTTTTCTTCTCCTATTTTAGTTTTCATGTATATGTTTGTTAGTTGATTTTCCCATGATTGATACAACCCAGAGGATGCATTAAGGAAGTGTGATGAGTTAAGTATTGCGAGCTTATATTTCTTTATGATCTTTCCCAGAAATTTAATATCACATTTAAAAAAAAATAAGTGATTTGGGAAAATGCCCCAGACATATCTTTAAGAGAATAGAAAAGCAGGATAAAAAGCTAGAATACTCACTTAAAAAATAGTCTATATATATTCACCAAAAAGTAATAGAGGGAAAAATATACCAATATTTTAATAGTGGTTACCTCTGGGAAACATGATAATGAAGGATTTTTGTTATTTTATTAATGCTTTTCTCTCTTTTCCAAAGCTTCAAATAACATTTATTAATTTTAGATATCAACAAATAACATTTATTAATTTTAGATAACAAAAGTATCTGACTAACATCAGATACTTTTAAAAAGAAAGAAGTTCCAGATAACATTTGAGTTTCAGCCCCCAGATTAGCTGTGCTCTTACTGTTTGCATGGATAGCTGTAATATAGCACAATCATTGATGTTCATAAATAATAAACCTGAACTAATCAGCAAACATTAAATTGTGTTCCGTGCGCTGTGTTTATAACAAACAAGTAACACATTTTAGATGGATTTATTTTTTAGAAGTTAAAAAATTTTTGGTACTTGAAAGGCTAACCTTGAATTATTTGAAAAATTGCTATATGATGCCAACTGAATAAAAATGACATGAGTTTCTCATTAGATAATATCAAGGGTGTTAACAAGTCAAGAGAAATACCAATGACTTATTAAGAAAATCAAGGGTGTTATTTAACCCAGAGGAAGTATTTTGTGTCCAATATACTGTAAATAATTCTGAAATGATGTAAATGATGTAGAAGTAGTTTTCAAACTGTGCCATGGAAACTTCTAGAGCCCCTGAAAAGTGGGCAGAGGAATCTTCCCTTTCCCACCCGTGAAACACTTCAACCAGAGCAGTGCAGCTTTGATCAGTTTTACAGGCAGGGGAGTCTGCACAAACTTTGGTTTGAAAAAGGCATCCTACTGCTAAATTAGAAGTTTAAAAACGCTTGGACTTATGCCCACCACACTGGGGAGGAAATGGGGCGGATATGTGTGACAAAGGACAGAGAATACAAACTAACTATATTTTAGAAGATCTTTCAGTGTAAATATGTGTTTCTTCTATCCATACACCTCCAAAAGACAAAATGTTAGCCCAAAGCAAAGCAACGAAGGCAGGAGAAATGAACCCATACCAGAATCTGGAAGGTGGGTTGGGCAATCATCTCAAGCCAATAGATGACTTCTGCACCAAGTTCTTTGTGGGAACAGAGGTGAGTTGGAATTATCTGCTTCTAAATTACATTGAAATATGTGATTATGACCTCTACAGTATGTTTGCCTTTTGAGGACTTACAATATTTTTTTTAGTCTTCTGTCTTTTGGTTTACAATAATTATACTGTTTCATATTTTTATACGCTTGCTTGCATTTAAAAGTTTTCACCTCAGTGCCTCATAGCATCATATTTGAGATGTTCCTGAACAAAAGTGGAAAAGTCTATAAAATTAGGTATGACTCTTTTTACTAATAATTTTTTGATCAGCCTGCAAATATTTATCAAACACCTATACCATATGGAAGAAACCATGCTAAGTGTTAGAGATTCACTAAGAAAATATATTGCTTTGTTAGGCCAGAACAATCTAGTAGGAAAGAGAGTGAAAAACTCACTCAATTCAAAAGATAAATAACAACCGAATGTAATAACAATAATGACAAAATATGCATAAACATGAAATTTACCATCTTAACCATGTTTTTTTTCTGGCTGCATAATCCGTAAGTTTTCTTTCTTATTTTTTTTTAACATCTTTATTGGAGTATAATTGCTTTGCATGGTTGTGTTAGTTGCTGCTGTATAACAAAGTGAATCAGCTATACATATATATATATCCCCATATCCCCTCCCTCTTGCGTCTCCCTCCCACCCTCCCCATCCCACCCCTCTAGGTGGTCAAAAAGCACCAAGCTGATCTCCCTGTGCTATGCAACTGCTTCCTACTAGATATCTAGTTTACATTTGGTAGTGTATATATGTCCATGCCACTCTGTCACTTCGTCCCAGCTTGCCCTTCCCCCTTCCTGTGTCTGCAACTCCTTTCTTTATGTCTACGTCTTTATTCCTGTCCTGCCCCTAGATTCTTCAGACCCTTTTTTTTTTTTTTTTGATTGCATATATATGTGTTACCATACGGTATTTGTTTCTCTCTTACTTACTTCACTTTGTATGACAGTCTCTAGGTCCATCCACCTCACTACAAATAACTGAATTTCGTTTCTTTTTATGGCTGAGTAATATTCCATTGTATATATGTGCAATATCTTCTTTATCCATTCATCTGTTGATGGACACTTAGGTTAGTTCCATGTCCTGGCTATTGCAAATAGAGCTTCAGTGAATATTGTGGTACATGTCTCTTTTAGAATTATGGTTTTCTCAGGGTATATGCCCAGTAGTGGGATTTCTGGGTCGTATGGTAGTTCTATTTTTAGTTTTTTAAGAAACCTCCATACTGTCTCCATAGTAGCTGTATCAATTTACATTCCCACAACAGTGCAAGAGGGTTCCCTTTCCTCCACACTCTCTCCAGCATTCATTGTTTCTAGATTTTTTGATGATGGCCATTCTGACTGGTGTGAGGTGATAACCTCCTTGTAGTTTTGATTTGCATTTCTCTAATGATCAGTGATGTTGAGCATCCTTTCACCTGTTTGTTGGCAATCTGTATATCTCCTTTGGAGAAATGTCGATTTAGGTCTTCTGCCCATTTTTGGATTGGGTTGTTTGTTTTTTTGATATTGAGCTGCATGAGCTGCTTGTATATTTGGGAGATTCGTCCTTTGTCAGTTGCTTCGTTTGCAAATATTTTCTCCCATTCTGAGAGTTATCTTTTTGTCTTGTTTATGGTTTCCTTTGCTGTGCAAAAGCTTTGAAGTTTCATTAGGTCCCATTTGTTTATTTTTGTTTTTATTTCCATTTTTCTAGGAGGTGGGTCAAAAAGGATCTTGCTGTGATTTATGTCATAGAGTGTTCTGCCTATGTTTTCCTCTAAGAGTTTTATAGTGTCTGGCCTTACATTTAGGTCTTTAATCCATTTTGAGTTTATTTTTGTGTATGGTGTTAGGGAGTGTTCTAATTTCATTCTTTTACATGTAGCTGTCCAGTTTTCCCAGCACCACTTATTGAAGAGGCTGGCTTTTCTACATTCCTGCCTCCTTTATCAAAGATAAGGTGACCATATGTGCGTGGGTTTATCTCTGGGTTTTCTATCCTGTTCCATTGACCTATATATCTGTTTTTGTGCCAGTACCATGCTGTCCTGATTACTGCAGCTTTGTAGTATAGTCTGAAGTCCAGGAGCCTGATTCCTCCAGCTCCGGTTTTCTTTCTCAAGATTGCTTTGGCTATTCAGGGTCTTTTGTGTTTCCATACAAATTGTGACATTTTTAGTTCTAGTCCTGTGAAAAATGCCATGGGTAGTTTGATAGGGATTGCACTGAACCTGTAGATTGCTTTGGGTAGTATAGTCATTTTCACAATGTTGATTCTTCCAATCCAAGAACATGGTATATCTCTCCATCTGTTGGTATCACCTTTAATTTCTTTCATCAGTGTCTTATCGTTTTCTGCATACAGGTCTTTTGTCTCCTTAGGTAGGTTTATTCCTAGGTATTTATTCATTTTGTTGCAGTGGTAAATGGGAGAGTTTCCTTAATTTCTCTTTCAGATTTTTCATCATTAGTGTATAGGAATGCAAGAGATTTCTGTGCATTAATTTTGTATCCTTCTACTTTACCAAATTCATTGATTAGCTCTAGTAGTTTTCTGGTAGCATCTTTAGGATTCTCTATGTATAGTATCATGTCATATGTAAACAGTGACAGCTTTACTTCTTTTCTGATTTAGATTCCTTTTATTTCTTTTTCTTCTCTGATTGCTGAGACTAAAACTTCCAAAATTATGTTAAATAATAGTGGGGAGAGTGGGCAGCCTTGTCTTGTTCCTGATCTTAGTGGAAATGGTTTCAGCTTTTCACCATTGAGAACGATGTTGGCTGTGGATTTGTCATGTATGGCCTTTATTATGTTGAGGTAAGTTCCCTCTATGCCTACTTTCTGGAGGGTCTTTATCATAAATGGGAGTTGAATTCTGTCGAAAGCTTTTTCTGCATCTATTGAGATGATCATATGGTTTTTCTCCTTCAATTTGTTAATATGGTGTATCACATTGATTGATTTGCATATATTGAAGAATCCTTGTATTCCTGGGATAAACCCCACTGGATCATGGTGTATGATCCTTTTAATGTGCTGTTGGATTCTGTTTGCTAGTATTTTGTTGAGGATTTTTGCATCTATGTTCATCAGTGATATTGGCCTGTAGTTTTCTTTCTTTGTGACATCTTTGTCTGGTTTTGGTATCAGGGTGATGGTGGCCTCATAGAATGTGTTTGGGAGGATTCTTCCCTCTGCTATATTTTGGAAGAGTTTGAGAAGGATAGGTGTTAGCTCTTCTCTAAATGTTTGATAGAATTCGCCTGTGAAGCCATCTGGTCCTGGGCTTTTGTTTGTTGGAAGATTTTTAATCACAGTTTCAATTTCAGTGCTTGTGATTGGTCTGTTTATATTTTCTATTTCTTCCTGGTTCAGTCTCGGGAGGTTGTGCTTTTCTAAGAATTTGTCCATTTCTTCCAGGTTGTCCATTTTTTGGCATATAGTTGCTTGTAGTAATCTCTCATGATCCTTTGTATTTCTGCAGTGTCAGTTGATACTTCTCCTTTTTCATTTCTAGTTCTATTGATTTGAGTCTTCTCCCTTATTTTCTTGAGGAGTCTGGCTAATGTGTTATCAATTTCGTTTATCTTCTCAAAGAACCAGCTTTTAGTTTTATTGATCTTTGCTATCATTTCCTTCATTCCTTTTTCATTTATTTCTGATCTGATCTTTATGATTTCTTTCCTTCTGCTAACTTTGGGATCTTTTTTTTCTGCTTTCTCTAATTGCTTTAGGTGTCAGTTTGGGTTGTTTATTTGAGATGTTTCTTGTTTCTTGAGGTAGGATTGTATTGCTATAAACTTCCCTCTTAGAACTGCTCCTGCTGCATCCCATAGGTTTTGGGTCGTCATGTTTTCATTGTCATTTGTTTCTAGGTTTGTTTTGATTTCCTGTTTGATTTCTTCAGTGATGTCTTGGTTATTTAGTAGTGTATTGTTTAGCCTCCATATGTTTGTATTTTTTACAGATTTTTTTGTAATTGATATCTATTGTCATAGCGTTGTGGTCGGAAAAGATACTTGATACAATTTCAATTTTCTTAGATTTGCCAAGGCTTGATTTGTGACCTAAGATATGATCTATCCTGGAGAATGTTCCATGAGCACTTGAGAAGAAAGTGTATTCTGTTGTTTTTGGATGGAATATCCTATAAATATCAATTAAGTACCTCTTGTTTAATGTATCATTTGAAGCTTGAGTTTCCTTATTTATTTTCATTTTGGATGATCTGTCCATTGGTGACAGATGGGGTGTTAAAGTCCCCTACTATGATTATGTTACTGTCGGTCTCCCCTTTTATGGCTGTTAGCATTTGCCTTATGTATTGAGGTGCTCCTATGTTGGGTGCATAAATATTTACAATTGTTATATCTTCTTCTTGGATTGATCCCTTGATCATTATGTAGCGTCCTTCTTTGTCTCTTGTAATAGTCTTTATTTTAAAGTCTATTTTGTCTGATATGGGAATTGCTCCTCTAGCTTTCTTTTGATTTCCATTTGCATGGAATATCTTTTTCCATCCCCTCACTTTCAGTCTGTATGTGTCCCTAGGTCTGAAGTGCGTCTCTTGTAGACAGCATATATATGGGTCTTATTTTTGTATCCATTCAGCCAGTCTGTATCTTTTGGTTGGAGCATTTAATCCATTTACATTTAAGGTTGTTATCGATATGTATGTTTCTATTACCATTTTCTTAATTGTTTTGGGTTTTTTATTGTAGGTCTTTTCCTTCTCTTGTGTTTCTTGCCTAGAGAAGTTCCTTTAGCATTTGTTGTAAAGCTGGTTTGGTGGTGCTGAATTCTCTTAGCTTTTGCTTGTCTGTAAAGGTTTTAATTTCTCAGTTGAATCTGAATGAGATCCTTGCTAGGTAGAGTAATCTTGGTTGTAGGTTTTTCCCTTTCATCACTTTAAATATGTCCTGCCTCTCCCTTCTGTCTTGCAGAGTTTCTGCTGAAAGATCAGCTGTTAACCTTGTGGGGATTCCCTTGTATGTTATTTGTTGCTTTTCCCTTGCTGCTTTTAATATTTTTTCTTTGTATTTAATTTTTGATAGTTTGATTAATATGTGTCTTGACGTGTTTCTCCTTGGAGTTATCCTGTATGTTACTCTCCGCGCTTCCTGGACTTGATTGACTTTTTCCTTTCTCATATTAGGGAAGTTTTCAACTATAATCTCTTTGAATATTTTCTGACTCTTTTTTTTCTCTTCTTCTTCTGGGACCCCTATAATTCAAATGTTGGTGCATTTAATGTTGTCCTAGTGGTCGCTGGGACTGTCCTCAATTCTTTTCATGCTTTTTTCTTTATTCTGCTCTGTGGTAGTTATTTCCACTATTTTATCTTCCAGGTCACGTATCCATTCTTCTGCTTCAGTTATTCTGCTATTGATTCCTTCTAGAGAATTTTAAATTTCATTTATTGTGTTGTTCATTGTTGTTTGTTTGCTCTTTAGTTCTTCTAGGTCCTTGTTAAACATTTCTTGTATTTTCTCCATTCTATTTCCAAGATTTTGGATCATCTTTACTATCATTTCTGACTTCTTTTTCAGGTAGACTGCCTATTTCCTCTTCATTTGTTTGGTCTGGTGGGTTTTTACCTTGCTCCTTCATCTGCTGTGTATTTTTCTGTCTTCTCATTTTGCTTAGCTTACTGTGTTCGGGGTCTCCTTTTCACAGGCTGCATGTATGTATTTCCCGTTATTTTTGGTGTCTGCCCCCAGTGGGTAAGGTTGGTTCATTGGGTTGTGTAGGCTTCTTGGTGGAGGGGACTGGTGCCTGTGCTCTGCTGGATGAGGCTGGATCTTGTCTTTCTGGTGGGCAGTACCACATCTGGTGGTGTGTTTTGGGGTGTCTGTGACCTTATTATGATTTTAGGCAGCCTCTCTGCTAATGGGTGGGGTTGTGTTCCTGTCTTGCTAGTTGTTTGGCATAGGGTTTCCAGCACTGGAGCTTGCTGGTCGTTGAGTGGAGCTGGGTCTTAACGTTGAGGTGGAGATCTCTGGGAGAGCTTTTGCCATTTAATATTATGTGGGGCCAGGAGGTCTCTGGTGGTCCAGTGTCCTGAACTCAGCTCTCCCACCTCAGAGGCTCAGGCTTGACACCTGGCTGGAGCACCAAGACCCTTTTGGGAAGTCTGAGGTCTTCTGCCAGCATTCAGTAGGTGTTCTGTAGGAGTTGTTCCCCATGTAGAAGTATTTTTGATGTATTTGTAGGGAGGAAGGTGATCTCCACGTCTTACTCCTCTGCCACCTTGAAGGTCCCCCTAACCATTCTTAAGTGTACAATTCAGTGGTATTAAGTACATTCATATCGTTGAGTAACTATCACCACCATCCGTCTTGAGAACTATTTCATTTTCCCAAATTAAACTTCTATAGCAATTAAAGCAGTAACTCCCCATTCCCTACTTCCTCCCACTCCTGGCACCACCATTCTACTTTCTGTCTCAATGAATTTTACTGTTCTAGGTACCTCATGTAAGTGGATTCATATAATATTTGTCTCTGTGCACACCAAAGTTTTGTAAGCCAAGAATGATAGCTTTAGAAAGAGAAATGACCACAAAATCTTAAAGCAGAAATTAAAGCATGACACGCTCTGCTTAAACTCCTCTTTAGTGACTACTTTAGTGACACATGAAAAATCCAAACTCCTTATACCAAATGACGTAAGATTCTGCATCATTTGGCCCCTTTCTCTCTCTTCACCCCCATCTGCACCAGTCTACTCACTCTCTCTGTCTGCTCTGATTTTTTCTCTCATTCTTTTTACCAGACTCTTTCCTGCCTTTCAAGTCCTTGCACTCCTTGGAGTGAATGTCATTCATTATTCAGCAGATATTTATTGAACATTTAATATATACCAAACACTGTTCTTGGCCCAGGGAATATAGCAGAGAACAGACATCCAAAATTCCCTGCCCTCGCAGGGCTGACCATCCAGTGGGACACTCTCCTACCAACCCCTGGCATGGCTGACTGATCCTTGTGCTTTGGATAGAGAGTTTAAGGGATGCCTCTCTGGGATCTAGGTTGGCTGGCTCAGGGATGAAGCAGGAAGGAGTGGAGCCCTGGAGGCAGAGAGGCCTGATAGACAGTGATCTCAGGTGGGCCCACCCAGCGGTGAAGAGGTCCTGAGCAGTGGGGCTGAGAATGTCACACAGGCATGGGGGCAGTGGAATTGTCGGAACTAGGTAACCAGATGGAGAGGGATGTGAAGGTTTCTAGCCAAGTGGCTGGTGATGTAATCACCACTCAACACATATTTATTAACTTGGTACAAATTATTCCCGTGACTCGATTCAGTTTCAGAGTTCCACATACCAGCTGTGAGAGCCAGGAGATATTAACTCTCTTACAGGACTTTGGTGAGGGCTGGGGTCATGTACATAAAGCTCGTAACAACTCCAGCAGCACTGAGTGCTCAGGAAATGGTAACTCCGAGGGTGATGTGCCACAGGCGATGGGCTAGAGGTGTACAGTAGACGCATCCCAGGCTGTCTGCTCCCTTAGACTGTGTACCAAGAGGGGAGGGAGGGCTTGTCCTCAGACTCTGAATTTCCAGCGCCACACACAGTCCTTTTTTGTTAAATGAGTTGACATGGATGAATGAAAGCACAGATGAGTGAATGAATGAGTGGCCCTGGTCCCATGAGATTGTCCTTCACTTTGCATAAATCAAATGTTTTCCCATCTCCTCTCTCTCACCTATGCATCCCAATCCATCCCTTCCTCTGAGTTCTCTTGACTCATCTTAATATATATCCTTCTCTGTGTTTTCCTCTTATTATTTAGTGAAAAAAACATTGGGATTAGGAGATTGCATATGGGTTTTACATTTATAAAATGGTGGCCTGGGACTAAATTTTTTCTGAACCTCTCCCACCTCTTCATTCACTGGTTCTGTCTGTCTTTCCCCTTTGTGTGGCAATTTCTGCCTCTTGTTTACACCAGGTCCCTCTTCTTTCTCTTCTCCTTAAAATGGCCATAAGTAGAACTGGAATACATATTACTTGTTATGTCATTTGGCTAGAACTCTATGTTTCCTCTTCTCAACTTTCAAAGATGATGAGTACCATACATATTCCCTCTTTCTCTCTTATTCCATGAATATTTATTAAGTACTGACTTTGTAACATGCTGAGAACAAACCACTGAATAAGCCAGACTAGATCCCTCCCCTTCTGGAGCTTTCAGTCTATTGGGACAATTTTTTGTTAACAGCGACTTTGGGAACCCAGCAGTTGGAACTTGTGTACCTAGAATAGCTTCATAATTGCCTGTGTTCTCCCCATCAATGTGTGTAGATAAAAACTCAACAAATTCATTTTTTTGTTTAATATAAAATCAAGTAATCATTTTGAGCCTTCCCTCCCCACACTGCACCAAATTATCATTTGATTAAATTGACCTGTTACTTTGCATTTGTTTGGGTCATGGTCAGTCTTAGCACATGAATAAGAGGACTTTTGTCTTTTAAGTTGTCTCATCAAGAATCTGTAATATTTTTAGGAAGGTGAAGTGATATACACAGATTGGAAAATGGAGAGAGACCCTGAAACTGGCCGATTTATGAGTAAGTTTTGATGATTGCTCTGTTATTAATAATTTATTTCTTTTTTACGAAGTACGAGTAACCCTGTCCTTGCTAATGGGAGAGAGGGCACCTGAGGTTCTGACTCTACACTTGTTACTCAAAGTGAGTGCTTCGGACAAGCAGCACAGTTGTCACCTGGGAGCTTGTTAGAAAAACAAAATCTTGGATTCTACCCCAGGCCTGCTGAATCTGAATACAGATTTTAATAAAATTCTCCAGGTGATTTGTTTTCACACCGAAATTTGAGGAGCACTGATGTATTGATACTTAAATTACGGAGACCCTTGGACAATTCAATTTTAAAATAACAATGCTATTTCAATAATTCAACAACCCAGTAGCTCAGCTATGTGGAAAATCTGAGTCAACATGAAATTATAAGCTAAATTTACCATGATCTTGAAGACCTCAGCCCTGTATGGGAGAAGTTAACTCTAGGGCCCTCCTTTGGGGCTGGGACTGGTGGTGCCCACGTGTTCCCCTGCTCCCGGGGCCCAGACTCTGGGCAGATGAACAGAGGTGTGAAGGACACACCCAGATGTGAGCAAGGATCAGTGTTAATAGTTCAGGCTCCCCAGTAAGCAAAGTTCTCTGTCAAAGCTCAGAGCCTTGGGGTGCACTACAATTACAACAACTTACTTTAAAGCTTTGGATTTTATCATGGCATGAAAAAACTGGACAGCTACATGTAAAAGAATGAAATTAGAACACTCCCTAACACCATACACAAAAATAAACTCAAACTGGATTAAAGACCTAAATGTAGTGCCAGATGCTATTAAACTCTTAGAGGGAAACATAGGCAGAACACTCTATGACATAAATCACAGCAAGATTCTTTTTGACCCACCTCCTAGAGAAATGGAAATAAAAACAAAAATAAACAAATGGGACCTAATGAAACTTCAAAGCTTTTGCACAGCAAAGGAAACCATAAACAAGACAAAAAGACAACCCTCAGAATGGGAGAAAATATTTGCAAATGAAGCAACTGACAAAGGACTAATCTCCCAAATACACAAGCAGCTCATGCAGCTCAATATCAAAAAAACAAACAACCCAATTCAAAAATGGGCAGAAGACCTAAATTGACATTTCTCCAAAGAAGATATACAGATTGCCAACAAACACATGAAAGGATGCTCAACATCACTAATCATTAGAGAAATGCAAATCAAAGCTACAATGAGGTATCACCTCACACCGGTCAGAATGGCCATCATCAAAAAATCTAGAAACAGTAAATGCTGGAGAGGGTGTGGAGAAAAGGGAACCTTCTTGCACTGTTGGTGGGAATGTAAAAAAAAAGAAGGAATGTAATTATCTAAAAAAAAAAGAAAATGTATTTGAACCACTTTTCAAAGTGTAGACTAACCATGAGATAAGGAAGAGGCAGCTCCTGGGACCGCTAGAACACCATGGAGCAGTGAGGCGGAGCAGCTAGGCTAGGGTTGCAGAAGGGGATCTGGTCAATCCTGTGGGTGGCTGAGACAAGTGGACGTGTGAGTGACTGACAGAAATCCTGAGGTCAGAGCCACCGCTTGCAGGGGACAGCTGTTGGGGCTCAGATCTCTGCCTTAAACTTCATCTTCTTCACTTCTATCTACTGAGGCTGGTTCTGCAGGCTAGAGTCTGCCTTAGACCTTGGAAGGCTTGTTTTGTCAGCCTTGCTTCCAGGGTGGCCATTTCCATCTGGAAACAGAAGCACTCCTACTTTTCTTACATAGGTCTCCGGCCTAGAGACCCAAATGTATGTTATTAATAAGAGTGAGGCATTGAGAGATTAGATGTGACCCAAAAAGAGGATCAAGTGCATGTAGAACTGAGACCAATTTTCCATTTTCCAGTCATTTCCAATTCCATAATTTAAAGTTGAACTCAAAATTATATATTGGATGTAACGAATTACATTCAACTACTTTTATGCTTATTCATGTTTCTATTTATTCAGTCATTCAAGAATGTTAATTGTGCACGTGCTGCATGCCAGGCACTATAATACAAGACAGCAGTCTCCACTACACCCCTGGGACACAAGCTGAGACCATGACTCAGCTCGTGATGCCATGACTTGGTTATGCACAGAGGGACACTGTCTGGTTCCTCCTGGTCTCAGATTTTCTTATAGCCTTACCCTGGTGCCAGCTTCCTAAACTGCTTTTGAGGCAGCCCATGACAAACAGGTTGAGTTATTTATTTTAAATGGATTTTATTCCATCTATAGTACCAGTGACAATAAACTTAAAAACCAAGAGCTTTACATTTGTACCTCATTGATGTTTGTTTGTTCTTTCTTTCATTCATTCATCAAATTATTATTGAGAATCTACTATGTGCCAGGCACTGGGAATACAAAGATGAATAAGATATTATCTCCCCCAAAGGGGTTACATGAATTATTGGAAAAGCCAACCACATAAACAGATGATGACATTGCACTGCCATTAGTGCTATGGATGGGAAAAAGACAAACACAAAGTGACATGGAAACCAGAGAGGGACCAACTCTTTTGGGCTGTTAAGAAAAGGCCCCACTGAAGAGAGATATGGTTGAGCTGGATCTTGAAGGGTGGTTTGCAGGTTTCCAGCTGGAGAAAGGCATTCCAGGTAGAAAGACAAACAAGTGCAAAAACATGGAAGCTCAGAAGAGTAGTGGACAATTAGGAAACAGGGAGATCTTCTGGCCAAAGCATGGTAATAGAGAGGGCAACAGCAGCAGGAGAGGTGCCAGGAAGGACATCTGAGTCCAGATGGCAAAGAGCCTTGAGTGCTTTACTAACCCGTGGACCTTATCCTAGTACCACCAGTATAATCAGAAAATCACTCTGTCAGGAGAGCAAGGGTAAATTAATTGGTGGGAAGTAGGATGAGCGGTAGGATGACCAGTTGCAACAGCCTAGATGAGAGATGGAGAGGACTGATGTCCAGGCAGGGTGACAAGGATGTCCAGCAGAGGAAATGCAAGAGGGAGAGAGAGAGACATACGAGTCATCATGCCAGGACTTTGTGACCAGTGGGATGTGAGTGGGAAAGAAAAAGAGAAGTTGCTGTTAATTTCTTGACATTTAATTCATTCCAAAAAAATGAGAAATAGCTCTAACCACCTACTTAAAGGCTATTTTTAAATCATCTTAATACTTTAATACTTTAAAATTACCAATCAAGTATTTTGTAACATGGAAAGCCAAATGACACTGTTACTTCCATTGGATAATGGTTGAAGTTCAGGGAAAGTCAATGTGTAGACATGCTGAACTGTAAATTGCATGCCCTACTTAACATTCTGTGAACTGGCACTGTTTTCCTTGGAAGCTAGCAGCCCGATGTCTTTCATAAACACCATGGAGGTTTCCTGGGTAAAGATGAGGCAAATACTGGGACCCATTTTCTCTTGATCTGCTGGGAGCCCCATGTTCTTATCTCAAATATATAACAAGGCAGAAAGGAGAATTTCCTTTTCTAAGAAGAAACTTCTGAAAGACAGATTACCCTGACTGAGCTGTGTGTGATGAAGAAGTCCAAATCAAACAGATGATCTAAGTGACAAGTCAAGAAATACAGGCTTATGTATTTGATGATGATGACAGTTAACATAATCATCTCATGTACTCAACTCACAAATTGGCACATGTCATGTGTTAGGCGCTCAATACTCTCCATGGATTAATCCTTACAGCAACACTGTGGATTTGAGCCCAGGCGGTCTGTGCTCTTAACCACATCAGTATACTAAATCCTTCATTAGATAATGACTCTGGAAAACTACTGTTTTGTTTATTGTAAGTTTCTTATAATAACCTGGCTGGGGGCTCTGGCATTTCATTTAATAACTTAAGGACAGCTCCATTTACTGCTGAATGGCTCTAAGGTCTTCCAAAGGACAAAAGGAAGAAAAAGTTATATGGGCTGAGAACCTCTAACATGTTGAAAGTACAAATCTTGATGGTTATCTGTATTCCTATCACTGGTGGTCATTACATTTTGCAGAGGGCTTCTAGACTCCTGGATAGCCCTGCTCACCAGAGTGAGGTGGTGTAGGAAAGCCCGGCTCACCAGGACAAAACCAGGATCTGAGGGACACAAGCAGCAGCAAGAAGAAAGCTGCTGGCTTCCAGGGGTCTCCTGCCTTCCCAGAAATCCTCCAGATCACTTCAAGGTGCCCTTAAAAATAAGGCTTCTGTGCTGTCTTCAAGATGGAGCTTTGGTTAGAGGAAAATTGGTCTTTTTTAACCTAGAAGAGCTATGTTTAAATTTATTTATTTTTACTGTATACACTTTTTTCAAATAATTTTTACATTGAGATAGAAATATACATAAACAAGAAATTTAACTTCTTAACCATTTTTAAGTACAGTTCAGGGGAGTTAAGTACATTCACATTGTTGTGCAACCAATCTCCAGAACTCTTTTCATCTTGTGAAACTGAGACTCTGTACCTGTTAAACACTAGCTCCCCACTCCTCTTTCCCCTCAGCTCCTGGCCACCACCATTCTACTTTCCATCTCTATGAATGTACCTGTTGTAAGTACCTCATGTAAGTGGACTCATACAGTATTTGCCTTTTTTCTTAAGTTTTTGGCCACACCACACGGCATGTGGGATCTTAATTCCCCAACCAGGGATCAAACCCGTGCCTCCTGCATTGGAAGGTAGAGTCTTAACCACTGGACTGCCGGGGAAGTCCCAGTATTTGCCTTTTTGTGACTGGCTTATTTCCCTTAAAATAATATACTCAGGGCTTCCCTGGTGGCTCAGTGGTTGAGAATCTGCCTGCCAATGCAGGGGACATGGGTTCGAGCCCTGGTCTGGGAACATCCCACATGCCGCGGAGCAACTAGGCCCGTGAGCCACAACTACTGAGCCTGCGCGTCTGGAGCCTGTGCTCCGCAACAAGAGAGGCCGCGATAGTGAGAGGCCCGCGCACCGCGATGAAGAGTGGCCCCCGCTCGCCGCAACTAGAGAAAGCCCTCGCACAGAAACGAAGACCCAACACAGCCATAATAAATAAATAAATAAATAAATAAATAAAAGACTTTCTCTCTATTTCACTGTCTTTATAAAATAATAATAATAATAATAATATACTCAATTTTCATTCCTGTTGTAGCGTATGTCAGAATTCCCTTCCTTTTGAAGGATGAATAATATTCCATTGTATGGATATACCACATTTTGTTTATCCATTCATCCGTTGATGGACACTTGGGTTGCTTCTGTCTTTTGGGTATTGCAAATAATGCTGCTGTGAACATGGGTGGACAAATATCTCTTTGACACTGTATCAGCTTTCTACAAGATTATGGTAGCTTTTTTTTCTGCTTAATGTTACATTGTTGTTCTGAGAAAAAAAATCCAACCTTCACATAGCTGTTAATATGATAAGTTTCAGAGTAAGTTCGTGGTTTTAGTATAAAATAGCCACACATTGTGGTTTGGCCTGGACAGGCACATATTTTTATGGCCATCCCTGGGGCTTGTGGGTATGGGCAGCAAGGAATGAGGAGCAGCCAGCTCCAAAGCCAGGACCGGGGAGAGGAAACCCAAGCCCTGGCAGAGTAGACAGACCAGGGGAGCAGAAGGACCCTGGTGCCTGGGGCAGAGACAGCGGGGAAGCCTTCATCTTAATATCCAAATCGGCTTGTCCTCTAGTCTTCCCAGTTGCAATAAATGCAAAGCACAGCAAGCCTGTTGCTCTTACCAGAAACCTGGCTGTCATTCTCAGCACTCATCTCTCTCACCCCTCCTGTCAACTCTAGCTTGCAAATGTTTCTTGATTATCCACTCCTCCATTGCACCTTCATCCAAGTCACCATCCTCTCTCACTAGAACTACAGCAACAACCTCCCATGGTTGGGGCTTCCCTTGGTGGTGCAGTGGTTAAGAATCCGCCTGCCAATGCAGGGGACACGGGTTCGAGCCCTGGTCCGGGAAGATCCCACATGCCACGGAACAACTAAGCCCGTGCGCCACAACTACTGAAGCCCGCGCTCCTAGAGTAGAGCCCCTGCTCCGCAACAAGAGAAGCCACCGCAATGAGAAGCCCGCGCATCACAACGAAGAGTAGCCGCAACTAGAGAAAGCCTGCACATGGCAACGAAGACCCAGTGAAGCCAAAAATAAATAAATTAAATAAATTAATTTAAAAAAAAAAAAGAAAGGAACAAACTACTGATACGTGCTGTAGTGTGGATAAACCACAAAAAAAAAAAAAAAAAACCTCCCATGGTGTCCCCTCTTTGCTTTTACCTGCCTCTGATCCATTCTCCCCACAGCAACCAGAGAATCCTTTCATATGTCAATCGGATAGTCTTCCAGGCCTAAAGGGCTCATTAAAAAACATTACACTTAGAATGTAATCTAAACGTTTTTCCTAACAAGGCTCTGCAAGGTCTGGACTCTCCTGGTCTCCATTTGTTTCCTGTGTCTCACCCTGGGATTATCAAACTCCAGTCCTATTGCCTTCCTCAAAATAATAAATGCACTAAACACTTCTCAGGACTTTGGTGTGTATTACTCCTCCTGTCTGGAATGCTACTCCACACCACAATCTTCCCGTGCCAAACTCAAGCCTAAATGACTCATCTTCAGAGAAGCCTGTTCTGACCATTCAGCCTAAATTACGAATGTCCCTTGTTATTCTTTCTTGTGATATTTTTTACTTCATAATACTTTTCACATTTTTTTTATTATATACCTTGGGATTTGTTTGTTGAGTATCTGTCTTTCCACTGGACTGTAAGGTCCGAGAGGACAGATCATGTTTGTTTATTAACCATTGTTTACCCATCCATCTACAGTACCTGGTACATAAAAACAACCCACAATTATTTATTGACTAACAATATATACTATTGACTAACTGATAGACTAATAAATGAGTGAATGAATAAGAACAGGAAGTGTTCCTTTGAGCCTGAAAAGTAGCCTTGATGGGAATTTCCCTGGATTGTCCATAAAAAAGAGGAGGAGTTGTGCCTTGACAGATTCATTCACCCCAGCTGACCTCTGGTTCTCCACTCTTGGACCTCATTGATCGGGACCTATCTGTCCATCGGAGGTCTGCCCATTCTTCATTGCAGGAATGTAAACAGTGTTATAAAATGTGAAATGGCCTTTTCCACTCCAACAGCAAAGAAGCCCGTGAGCCTCTACACGGTCCATGATGGAGGTGTCCACACCGTTCAGAGATCACCTTTTTACAAGGACATTATCCTCACTGTTGGGGGTTGGAACGTGGCCATCTGGAAAGAAGGTATTATGGTAAGTTGCCTGCAAAATGGAGGAGTGGGTGTGTGGTCCTTTGTTATTGAGAAAAACAATAGGAATAACAGACCGTTCTGACATAACAATGCCTTTGGGACACTTTTTAGAGAAATTGGAACAGATGCCCTGGGCCCCAGCCTGTCAGCAGAACCACTCCAAGCCTTTGGAAAACACAACCATTTGCTTTTCTTTCCTGAGGGAAGGAAACATTTACAAGTCTTTTGTTCTCTGAAACCAAACAGTCTTTTCTTCGAAATATCGTGTATATCATGGGCAGTTCCCTTGATTTATGTTTTTCCCTCTGCTTAAAATACAAGATGGGATGCTGATTATGGCACGAAGTCCAAGGAGAAGCAATGGGTCTGTCACTGCTCTTGCACCGGGCAATTTGTCAGCAGGTTCAGAAAGTGGGACTAGGAAAGCTAAGGGGTCCGTCACCAGGCAGGCAGAGACGTGCATGGGTCAAGGTGAGACGGTGCCAAGAATCCAGTGGTCCGGATTAGGACAGGGCCTGGGTCCAGGCAGACAGAAGCTAAACTGCCAAAAACTAGAAAGACTGGTAAAATCTAGTGAAGCAAGGGCATGGGAAAATCAGTATGATATGTCCCTCTCATGAGCTACTTAAGAAAATTACCAAAATCTGTAAAAAAGTATGTATATATATATATATATATATATATGTATGTGTGTATATATATATATATATATATATATTTCAGAGCTGTAATATATGTATTCTTCGACCTAACACTTTTTTTTCCTTTTATTTCTGGGACTCTAACTTACAGGAATACTCAAAAAAATAATGTGTGTGAATATATGTACAAGTTTGTCATTGAAAAAAGTTGAAAACTCCTTAAGTGTCCATCCACAAAAGGACTTCTATTTTATAACAATGTACTTTTGTATGATTTTTTTTTTTTTTTTTACAACAAGCAAGCATTAGTTTTGCAGTTAAAGAGAAAGACAAAAGAAATTTTGGCAAGATTGTCCAAAGACCATGCAGGGGTCAGGAACCTGGTTATCCACCAAAACTGAAGGAGCTGAGCAAGAACAGGTTTGGCCTGTTGCCTCTAAGGAGTCCATGAATTGGTGATCTTCTTGGTTCCCTGTAGGAAGGTTTTGTTTGCATGTATGGAAGGGTGGAAGGCAGCTCCATGGCTTAGTTTAGTCCAGATGTAAGTAGGTGAATGAGCCCAGGCGTAGCATGACGATAGGAAGAGAGCACATTCTGATCTTCAGTCTCTATGAAAACCTCCCAAAGAAGGCAAATTACCCCAAAATAGAGAAAAGATAAGATGATCTTATGTTGCTTTGGTGGTCCAGAATCTCTCCCAAATAATATTAATAAGCCATTGGATGCAGCTCACAGATAGAATTACTTTTCATTTCCTTTTCCTGCCCACCAGAGCTATTTCCATGGTGAGCAGGCACCCGACAGGAGAATAAAGATATAGGCAAAATTTGCTTATAATCTTTACTTATCCGGTGTCCGTCAGTCTCCATAGAAATAGCAATGGGATTTAGCAGCAGTTGGATTATTAAACCATAAATAGCTCGATTGGAAGGTTTGATCTTTTATATGATCATAGCCATCTGAGTTTTACTTTTAAAAAATCATTGTGAATATCCCTCAGATAATAACAAAAGCTTTTAATTTGGTTTTTTTTAATTTATATTTAGACTGGACCCCTCCTTCAGTCATCCTGTGCACCAAAAAGGTACACCTCAGGGCACTGGTCCCTGACAAGGCCTGGAGTCTTTTACATTGGCCGAGAAGATGGATACATCGATATCTGGGACCTTCTGGAGAAAACCCACGAACCAGCCCAGTCACAAAACATCTGTATAACTATGATCACGTACATCAAACCCTGGACCTTTTCTGGTATGTTAATTCTGATTGAATGAGCTAAGTCATTTTGCCTTTTGGGGCTAGCTTAGGAACATTTTGACGTTCAACTGGAAAGCCTCTGATGTTTCTTCTCAAGATCTTTCTTCCCATTCCATCTCTTCCCTTCCTTTCTCTTTCCTTCCCATCATTCCCCTTCCTTTCCCTTTTCAAATTTTGGATACCACCTGAGTTTCTCTCACTATTTTCTTCATCAACAGTTATTTCTGAGACACATTTTAGTATGTCAAGCAGAGGCTGATTTTGAACCACACAATAAAAAGCATCCTTCTCACCCTCTCCAGGTCCCTAAATCACAGGGTGAACCCTAAGTCTTTGCTACTTTTTGCTGCTTCTTTTCCAAATAGAATAAGTTCTGTACCTTTAATTTTTCATTACGTCACAAATTTTCAATATTTTGTCACTTTATGGCCCTCCACTGGACAATATCAAGCAATTTCCTTCTTGAGATCAAATGACTCTGCGGGTTCATATATCTCTTTAAACTATAACTTTTAAACTAATTAAGAGGAAAAAGATAATGTATAACAGAGCAAGCAGAAATTTAAGAATGTGTCGATGGAAAAGTAATTTATATCCTTTGTCCCAATTTCTCTGTTTCACCCAAGTAATACTTTCTACCCAAATTCAGTGTATATTTGCTTCATTTCAGAGAAGTTTCCCTTTGTTTCCAAAGATGTGCAGGCATAAAATTGTCTTTCTATTCATTTCTTTCTCAGAAGAAACATTACATTTAGAAACACAGTCTTCAGAATCTCTAAGAGTGTCAGAGTCTGACTACTACTACTTGGCCGTATGTGTCACCAAAGTGTGTTTTCCCGCCTTTGCTATAAAACATTGCTTTTTTATACCTCCAGGGATTACAAGTCTAGGATTTAGCAATTTGAACCAGACCTGCTGAAAATGAGAAGAAAAAAGTTGATGAGAGAGAAAATTAAAATTTTCAAACACATTTGTGTTTTATATCCATTTTAAATGATCAAAGGAAGCAATTTGTTTTTATAATAAGAAAACTGGTTCTGGCTGTGTCTTTGAAATTCATCTGAATAATGGCATCCTTTAGCCCTTACTATGTCTTTGGTGAAAATTCGCATCGTGATTTTTCTTTGAAAATCTTCCATGTATTGTCCCTGCTTTCTTTTCACATCTGCCCAGTGGATCCAGTCAGAGAGGGTCAATCTCAGCTAGGAGCCACACTCCTTATATAGAGGCTGAGAAAACATGATTGGGGGTGAGCAGGGTGGCTGACAAAGACTCAGGGTCTCAGCCTTCATTTCACCAACTGGAAAAATGGCTTTTACGTGTGAATACGGTCTCCAGTCATGAAGGTCTGATGAAGATGCCAAGATCATTGTAACCACAACAGGTCCTTTGGGAAATCACAAAACAAAAACACAGTACATGTTTAACCTCTAAAATGGCTTTCTGATTGCAGAGTTGTTTTTCTCCCCCATTTTTTTAATCTTTCAGCTAAGCAGCAATTTATAGCCATAGCTGATTATTATGGAACATTGCATATATTGGAAATTCCTTGGACACTAAGTCGCCCTTCCACCAGTGAGGTTAGTAACTTTTGGCTTTGAGGATTTACGTGATCAGATACTGCTGAGGCATGTTTTAGAAGTATGTTCAGAAATGACAGCATTTCTGCTCTATAAGAGAACAAAAGAATCATGCAGTCAAAAATAAGGGGATGTTAACCTAAATGGGAAAAGAATTTGAAAAAAAAAATAGATTAAAGTATATGTATAACTGAATCACTTTGCTGTACCCCTGAAACTAACACAACATTGTTAATCAACTATGCTCCAATATAAAATAAAAATTTAAAAAAATAAGGGAATGTATTTCTGTTTTATGAGATAAATGGCCTAAAGCTAGGGAAAAAAAGCAAGCATGCAGCAAAAGAAAAGCCAAGTAAATGAAGCCCAGATTCAGAGAGGAATTGATTTGGGGATTCATAATCATAAGATGTTATTTTCACGTTGTAACCTGAGCGTGGGACCCTTATTTCAGTGCTATCATTCCCAGAGGGCCCAGCTGACATTTTTATGCATCTCTCCATTGCCAGCCTCCACCCGTCCTTCCCCAGCTTGGTGTGCTGCAGGCAGCAGGTCTGAAGTGGCAGTATTCTGCCCCTCCATGCACACCACCCAAGGGTTTCAAGCAGTGTTAATAATTAGGTTACAAAAAGAAGATCAATATGTAGAAATACATAAATATGTATACAACCAACATTAAACATATAGATTGCAATCTGTTGCAAGTCCCAACAACATCACCCTAGTTACTGGTAGGCAAAAAACTTTCCTTCCCTTGGTGGCCTTGCCCAAGGTCTCTGCTGACTTCCCTGCTTCTATTCTTACGTCCACACGCTAAACTCTCCAGGGGACCAGGAACTCAGCTCTGATTCCAGTCCCTTTAGGGTTTCCATTGACATCCTCATCTGGGTTTTCCAAGTTTGTTTGATGATGTGAAACTTCCCTCAGTCTTAAAAGTGAGAAGGAAAAAAGGTGGGTGGGAGCAATCCCTGAATATTTCTCCTACAAAATTGCAATTTTTTGCAGCTCTCTCCTTCCAATCCCACTCCTTTCCTGCCATCCCTCAATTCGCAGGCCCCTAAACCTTAGCCCAGTAGCCCCCAAATTAGCTAGTTCCTCTGATAGTGGGCCTGTGGGCATTATCCCAAAGCAGGTAATATAGCTAATAACTTACAAGCAGCAGAAATTCTTCAGAGCCTCATAAAGAACATGGGGGCTTCCATGTAGGTCCCCCTCTCATGGGCCTGTGTTTCTAACAGGTATCAAGTATAAGCCACTACTTTGAAAGAGAAGTCAAGCATCTGGAATATGTAGAACAGCGCAAAAAAATTCGGGAAGAAGAAAAGAAAGAAATGGAGCTGGAAATGGAGAAGAAAAAAGTTGTAAGTTAAATTTCAGAAACAAAAATTGCTTTCCTCTAATGCCATTGAGAATATATTTGTTTGGCTTATTCCACAATTTTAATAGAAAAATTATGCCTTTTTACATTCTTCTCTTGTTCGGATGGGAGTCAAGGGGGCATTTCTCTGATTTTCTAGCTTACTATGAGTCAGAGCAACCAGTTGGACACACCTAGTGAGATTCTACCCAATTTAAGTTTCTGAAATTTTCTCTGTTTCAAAGGCCTTTAGATACAGTGGTATCTAAATACCAATTATAGATACAAAGATTCAAATTCGAATGCTTTCATTTCATAGAATTTTATCATCTAGTGAATAATGCATTAAAACAGTGCAAAAGAGAGAGGACTATGAATTGACGCGTGGGCGCTCGTCCCGTCTCTACCGCTTACGAGCTATGAAATCTACAGCAAGGTTTGTGTCTGCTGAGCTTTGGTTCTCTTGCTTTTAAAATGGGAATACTAATAACAACCTTTTAGGATTACTGTAAAGATTTCAGTTAGGTAACTTGACAAATAGTAAACTGTCATTAAGTGGGAGCTAGTGTGTAGAGACAGACAAATAGATGTAAATTTTACTGTAATAAACTAGAACTGTGAAATTTGCAATAGAGGAGTATTTGGTACAGGACACATCCATCCATCTTAAAATCTACCAGAAAGGAACCTAAATCTCTGAAGCCCCCATCCTCTTCCTCAGCCTCTCTGTTTGATGTGAATTCCATCACTCTGTTGGTCTTCCCTTGACCACTGGCATTTGGGGCCTTGAAATATTCTGTGAATTCAGCTCTTCTTTCTTTCTCACTTGAGGTCATCTCAGTCCATATTTCTGCTTGTCTCTTGCTCATTCCCTTCCTTGCCCTTTTGTCACCAACAATTTCATCACCGCCTGTTGTTTCCTTATAGCCAAATATATAGCCTCCTCCAATGTAATTGCTCATGTAAGACCCTAGGTCTCGATTAAAAGCACAAGCATGTGGAAATATTTTAATGTACTGCATTAGCAAATAGATTAACATTATCGCATTGATATATACGAATTAGTGGAACAAAAACAGAGGGAGCATCATTTCAAAACATTGTTTAGTGGTGACAAGGTAGAAAAGAACACCAGTTAATTAACTTTTCTTTGTTTTCTTTTGCTACAAAAAAAAAAAAAACTTGGTCTTGGTCTGTTCTTTTGCACAACCACAAACACTGTGTGAAATTCTGCCATGGGAGATAATCTGCCACCCTTTCCTACACCAGCAATCATCGATTACTAGGAGTGTTTAAATAGCATAGTGACAGCTAATTATCCACATAGAATTGTGGATAATCCAAAAATAATTTACAATGTGAAGTACTTTTTAAAAACTTGAATATTATAATAATCATATCTTGGAATGATATGATGCTTTTGAGTTCCCAAAACTTTTCCACCTTCTTGTAACTTCATTTCCATTTGACATAGTACCCTCCTTAAAGTAGAGCTACCACTTGTCAAGTTTTCTCTTGAACTAGACTGCGGATAAGTGAATACATTTAAAAGGGCTCCTCTGTTACATTTAGAAAATGAAAAGGGTCACCAAGGAAAAATAACTAATGTTAGTCAGAAGTATCTCCTTACAAGCAACTGCTGATAATAGGGGAAATGGGAACAAACTAACAACCTCAGAGGATTGCAGTGGGGATTAAATGAGTTGAAATATTTACAGCACTTAGCCAGTAACTGGCAGATAGGAAGTGTCCACTATTAGTATTATTACCGAGGGCAGGGGATGATCACACATCCGTCCAGCAAGGCTGGTTTTCATGAGCGCCCCCCGACTGGCAGGGATTAGGCTGTGCACTTCAACCCACACATCTGAGGGAAATCATATACCCATCTCTTTACAAACATTGAATCTGGATACCACTCACTTATTGAAAAATAATAGTAATTACAGCTCTAACAGCACTTAAAATGGGAATTTTCCTAACTGGAATTTCAGCTGGAGACCCGAAACTGAGAAAAGTAGCAGTTTCCATATGATTCATTATGTCATCTCTATGGGACAGAGAAGACGGAAGGATTCAAAAGAATTCTGCAACCCCTAGTCAATGGCCCACACTCCAGGCTACACAAGGGAGGCAAGAATTATGGGGAAGAAGGTTGGAAAAGGGGAATTTTTTTTTGGAGAGAGGTGTTGGAGCGCTGTGTATTCCCCATTCCCACTTCTGCAACACCGCCCAGACTCTGGGAGGAGACCTTCAGGAGAAGCACTGCTAGAGATAGGTTGCTGGCCAGGATGGACCGTTGGCCTCATCCACCTGGCAGTAGGCTTCCTGAGCCACAGAAATCCAAGGGCTAGGAGTTACCAAGGGACCAGAGCAGAATGTCCAGGGAGAATTTAGGAAACTCAGGGACAGGGACCTGACTCCTATGGCTGGAAAGTCTGCAGGCAAAAGATTGGCTTAAACTGCTCTGACAGACGGGTGGAGAGAGGACCAGGGGCAATGAACTTGTACTGATGGCAGAGTGAGGGTGGTGAGTTTTCCTGGGGCCAGGTGGAAACTTGAAAGTAGCTAGGCTCAAATCAGGCGCCCCAAAGGACTTTCTAAGTGGGGTGAGGCAATCTCTACAGAAAGAGCCTGGAGGTGCACAGGGGAGCATTGCAGTGGGGGCCACAAGGGGCAGCCTTCACTTGGATATTGGACTGGCCTGGGTCTTCAAACACCTGAAAACGACACTATTTCTAATACCTAAAAATGATAGGAAATGCTACGGAATCTGTCACATATGTTGTAAAGGACAAAGGTTAGAAGAATAACATTTTTCTACTCTCACCTTATCAAGTGGTGCTCTTTTTGTGAATTGGTTATTGTAGCTAACAAGTGTTTACTGGGTGCATGCACCATTCTGAGGACCTGCCATATTTAATAATTCATTTAATCCTCACAGTGCTATGGAGCAGTCATAATGATTAGACATGAGGAATCTGAGAAAGCAGAGATATTAAGAGAGGGGGAAAAGCAAACATGCGGAAAGAATATGGCAGAGGAAGGGGAAGAGAACATCAGTCATTGTGAATATTCAAAAGAGGAAAATACCTCTTGCAAATTATTCTCTAAAGAAACTAGAATAAAATACAGTTCTTGGGCTTCCCTGGTGGTCCAGTGGATAAGAATCTGCCTGCCAATGCTGGGGACACAGGTTCGATCCCTGGTCCGGGAAGATCCCACAGGCCGCGGAGCAACTAAGCCCATGCGCCACAACTACTGAGCCTGCGCTCTAGAGCCCACGTGCCACAACTACTGAAGCCCTTGCACCACAACTACTGAAGCCCGAGCGCCTAGAGCCTGTGCTCCACAACAAGAGAAGCCACTGCAATGAGAAGCCCGTGCACCGCAACGAATAGTCCCCGCTCGCTGCAACTAGAGAAAGCCTGTGCACATCAACGAAGACCCAACACAGCCAAAAATAAATAAATAAATAAAAATTAAATTAAAAATAATACTGTTCTGGTCCCTTTGATGGAATCCACAGAGGCAGGGCTTTGTGACAAGGGATCAGAAGGCACGGGAAGACATTAGGATGGGGACAGGACAAGAGGAGAAAGAACAAAAGCCACACAGGATGACACACCAAGATGAAGTGACCCTAAAGTTCATCTGAAAGAAGACACAGATGAGAAAAAACAAAATCTTAAAAATCGTAATGACTGCCCTAGCAGATATTACAATCAATTAAAATGTCACAATAATTAAACCAGAGCAGTACTCAGGCGAACACTGAGAGATCAAAGAACAAAACAGATGACTCAGATTATTCAGCAAGTGGTGTTGGGTAAATTAGCTGAATAAATGCCCTTCATTGTTATTCTCTCCCCTCTCAATGTGCTCCTCCCTCCATCAGTGGCAGGAGCTTGTAGGCCAGCCTGGATTGCCCCTGCCCCCGAGAGCCCACATCCAGTCCATCAGCCGACTGGGTCAGCCCCACCGCCAGGAGACGCCTTGAGTCCGCACACACCGCTCCGCTCATCTCTGCCCCTCCCCTTCCGAGCCCGCAGCCCCTCCCCCCGACTGTGCAAGAGACGCCCTCCTGCCCCGCCCCTCACGGCCCTTCCGGAGATCGGCAGCCGGGCCAGCCGTTCAAAAAGAGACCCTTCCCAGCCTTTGGTCTCTCTAGCTGCCAGAGTTTTATACAAATGACTTGCTTTTTTTCCCCCCTAGAAAACGTATCAGAAGTCAAAAGAACAACTGGAAGCCGAATTGAAAATGGACTACGAGAGTTATTTGGAACTGGAAAAGGACATCCTCATCCATCTTGGTCTAATCAAAGTGAAAGAGACAATGTCGTACATGGAAATGATATAGAAAAGCTTTCTCTAGGGGTGTTTTGAGGGCTTTGTGGGACTTTACTCATCATTTTTTATGTAAGGTGAACTAGCAAAACTAAACATGAAAAAGGTTTACTTACGCATGTCAAGCTTTTATTTCACTGCTATTAAAACTTTTGAATTAAACAATAAGATCTGTTTCTATTTTTTGGACTGAATATGTACTAAACTTTGTACTGAATATAAAAGCTATTGATAATGAAATTTTCATTTTCCTATATAATACAGAGCTTCAGACATCCACCCTCAGTCCTCAGCTGACATCCATTCAGAGCCCCTAATCCCAGACAGAAGTGGAGCTCAAACTTTGCTCCTAATTATCAGGTTGCTTGTGGTCACCTCACCAAAAAGTGCTCCCACTGGGCCACTGCACAGATTGTCAGGCCATGTGCTCAACAAAATATTAGCAGATGGAATCCAGAAATATACGCATAGAAATGGATAACACATGAAGATCATGTTGGATTTATCCAGGAAATATAAGGTAAATTTAACAGTAGAAAATAAATCGATATTTGATTAAAGGAGGGAATTTATGATACCAAAAAAATGCAGAAAAACATTCCCTAAAATTCAACATCCACTCATGATAAAACAATAAATTCTTTGCAATTACAAAAAGAAGGAAACTTCCTTAATCGGATGCAGGGTAGCTAAAACAATCCTACAACAAACGTTATACTTAACGGTGAAAAGCTGAAAGTTTTCCTCAGACGTGTGGAACGAGATGGTGCCCACTGTCGTGTCTTCTAGTCAATATTGTACTGAAGGTTTACCCAGTGTGGGCACAAAAAGGAAAGAGTGTATGAAACTGAGTTGTGAAAGAGCTTGATGTATCTCAATAACAGATTCAACGTCACAGGAAAGTGACTAGCGTGAGAGGTGGGTTGCGGGGAGAGTGGCAGGAGATGAGACTGGAGAAGCAGCTTGGAGCCAGGTGGTGAAGGCTCCCGTAAACCAAAGAAGCTGGATTAGAGCTTGCAGATAATGGGGAATTAATGGAAGGGCTAAGCAGGAAGGTGACACGATCAGCTTTATACTCAGGAAGATAAGGAATGGATTAGAGTGGGAGAGTCTCAAGGCAGGAAATCCTATTAGGAGACAGTTGTAATAGTTCAAGGTGAAAGATTAGGGCACCCTGTCCTGAAGCTTAATGTGAAAATAAAAATGAAAGGCTGATTGGGTGGGGAAGGGAAGACAAAGGATGATGCCAAGGTTTATAAGTTAAGTTGCTACAGGAGGTAAAATGTGGTCCAGTGGCTAAGACTCCAGGCTCCCAGTGGAGGGGGCCCGGGTTCGATCCCTGGTCAGGGAACTAGAGCCCACATGCCGCAACTAAGACTTCACATGCTGTAACTGAAGATCCTGCACGCAGCAAAGAAGATCCCGCGTGCTGCAACTAAGACCCGGCGCAGCCAAATAAATAAGTAAATATTAAAAAAAAAAAACAACTATGTACACAAAAGTCAGGTAGGTAGTAGCATTTAACCATCTGTGTGCCTTTGGACAGATGACGTATAGCTGTGAAACATTCCCTGTCTATGGAGGCAGGTTGAGAGTGTTTACCTTGTAACATTTTATAAGGGCAAATGAGCACCTGCATGTAAGGTGGTGGTGCCCCACACATGTCACTGTCATTACTGGAATGTCCCAGGGCTCATCCTTGTATTTGAACTTTTTTTTTCTTCCCTTTTTTTTTTTTAAATCCACACCCATGGCTTAGGTGAATCCATCCAGTCTCATAGCTTTATATACTACCTCTATCCCTGGCTTGGACTTTTCCCGTAAAATCAAGCACTGTATATTCATATGAGTACTTAATGTCTCTCCTTGGGTGTATAATATGCATCTCATATTTAAACACGTCCAAAATTGAGTGCCTGAATTTCCCTCCAAAACCCATGCTTCCTGCAGTCCTCCCAATCACCTTGCTTCTAGTTGCTTGGGCAAAAACCTTGATGTCATCCTTCATTTCTCTCTTTCTCTCACAATCCATGCCCAAACTGTGAGCAAATTCTGTTGACTACACCTTCAAAATACACCCAGAACCTGATCATGTCTCTCCTTCCTTACTGTTACCACCGTGGTCCAAGCCGCCATCATTGCCAGCTGGGATTTTCACAGTGGCCTGACAGTTCTCCCTTCAGTCTCTCTCAACAGCAGCCAGGTGGTGGTTTTAAATGGAAGCCAGAGGCTGTCATTCTGCTCAGAGCTCCTCCTCGGCTTCCCAGCTCACTAGGAGTAGGAGTAGGAGCCAAAAACTTTCCTGGACCTGCAAGCCCTCGTGTGGTCAGGCCCTCCGCTGTCACCCTGGTTTCATCTCTCCTTCTCCTCCGCTCATCACACCACCCATCATGCCAGACTCCTATGCACCCAACATGCCAGGCATGTTCCTATCCCAGGGCATTTGTGCTTGCTGGTCTGTGCTTTCTCCAGCAATTTTCCCTGTTTTATTTTCACGTGTTCCCTCAAAGATAAAGAGAAAAAATGTTTTGAGTACCTGCTATGTACCAAGCTCTATAATTTTTTTGATTTACTTATTTTTATTGAAGTATATAGTTGAACAGAGTGTTCAGGGTAGGTCATACTGGGAGGGTGATATTGGAGCAAAGACCTGAAGAAGGTGAGGGGTTTTGCCCTATCGTCTTCTAGGAGAAGCATGTTTCCTAACCCAGCCCCCCACCTCCCAACCCTAGCCGACTTCTGCTTCGGTCTCCTGGACAGAGGTGTGGCCACCTCTTAGTGCAAAAGAAGGTGGGACTACAGAGAACAGGAGTTACCTGGGGCTGGTGCATTGTTGTCTCAAGCAAAAGCAAGGTTTTCTTAGCATAGAAGATATTGAATAAGCGTCTCCCTTAGGGTTATCAAGTAAAGAGCTTAGCATGATCTGGCATATAGCAAGCAGTAAATATGTTTTGTTACTATTTTATATAATTTATAAATACAATATTATTATAATATTCTTGCTATAGAAACTAAATGTAGGGTTCATCTTGCCTATGATAGCAGTTATTATCAGTTGAGTGTGATATTTTTATTGTGTATTTATAACCTCAGTTTTTCCAGGTCTCGTCATCTCACCAGCCTATGGCCCCCAATGGGATCACATAGCCATAGCCCACGTTTCATGGGATCTTGCCCCACCTGCTTAACAGGTATCTCATCCTTCTGCAAAGCCCCTCCAGGTGTGTCCTGTAGTCCCAGGCATGAAGGTACAGTCATATGTTTAAAAACAAGCCCACAACCACAAGGCACTCAAGACTCCCTTTTCCCAATGTGCTAGAGATGCTAATGGCCTGTGACATGGAGGAAGGTTCTGGGTCAGTGCCTCTGTGTTAGTTAAGTTCCAGCAAGAAGCAAACACCAAGGCAGGACTAGATGTGCAAGAGATTTACTGGGAGACTGAGCAGGAGATGCCAGGGAGAGCCCTCAGACCTCGATGCAGGTCTGGTACCCATGGAAGGAGAGAGGGGAGGAAAGAGAACCGGGTAGGGTGAGTCTCAGACCACCCAGCACGCTCACTGAGGCTTTGGAATTTGGGCACACTCACTGTGCTGCCTCCTCCTTTCCTGGGATGAGTTCTCTCCAAGGCTCTTCAGCTCCTCCAACAAATGCCTTTTTCTCTGGCTCGGATCCTCCATTTGGCAGGCAAGGTCTGCTGAATCCCAGCAGAGAACACAGTTGAGACTCAAGCTGGAAAGCTCTGGCTGAAAGTGTAGGAATATTGGGTGTGAATGAAAACAGAGCTTGGTGTTGTGTCTCCTTTCAATTCCCACGGCTCTAGCCCTTTCCCCTACTGCGCTGTGGGTCAACCCAGTCTTCTTTGTCTGCACTTAGGTCTTTTGGTCTGGTGTACAGTATAGTGGAAAGAAAGGGGTCTTGAGATCCTAGCAAAACGGAGTGCTAATCCCAGCTTCTTCACCCGGAGCAAACTGTTCTGTCCCCCAAGTCTTGGTTACATTATCTGTAAAATGGGGATAATAATCATACCTACTTCCTACAACAAAAGTGTATGTAAAACATCTGGCATATAGTTGGTTCTCAATAAATGGTGCCTCTTTTTCTTGCTTAGTCTCAGGTGTACATACTCACACACCAGAGAAACCATAGTGTTTCCTCTTTGTCCTATGTAATAATCTCTCATTTTCACATTTTTGTTATTATTATCATTATTATTATTATTTTACTTTTTGGCCGCACAGTGCAGCATGTGGGATCTTAGTTCCCCTACCAGGGATCGATCCCTTGCCCCCTGCAGTGGAAGTGCAGAGTCTTAACCACTGGACCACAGGGAAGTCCCCATTTTTGTTATTATTAACCATAATGAGAATGTCTCTCACTCCCAAATATGACCTAAGCGGGGGCTCTGCACACCTCGTTTAATATTAACCTATGATCATTTTAGCACGAGACATGTTAGACATAGTATTTAAAATCTGAATGGTAGCTTTCTTTTTTGTAGAACTAAAATGCTTATGGCTATTCTGAAAATTAATCATTCTAATAAGACTTGATTTATTTAGCCTAAATTTAATTATCATTCAGCTGTACAAACTGCTTTTTACCCACCAAGAAACGTTGCATAATTAAACCAGTGTATTTTCAGGCCCTCAGATAAACACATTGTGTGTGTGTGCTTTGGAGGAAAAGGCCATTGACTCTAGCACACGTTGGCCCCGGCACACTTCCACAGCCTCACTAATCCACCACTGTAAATAATTAACATCTCCCTGTGCCCTGCACCCCAGAGCCTGCTTGGGGTAGCTTCTCTGCACCCAGTTGCTAGGCTGCCATTGCCAGGTCAGATACTATGTGACTGAGCAAGGCCCCCGCGACGGAAATTAAATATCTCAGTGAAGGGCAAATTAAACCCTGTGTGATGAACTCACTCCTTCCATGGCTGGTGAACTGTTTGAGGGTCACAGGCTCATGTAAAACAACTTCGCACCATCAGAGTAGAATCCCAAACATCAAAGAAACCAGCCATGGAAATCTACTGGGCAATTGATGGTTTAAAAAAATTGTGTAATTGCTTCCAAATGCTTCGTGGTTCACAAATATGACACTAAAAATATATGCAGCGAGTATGGTAAATAATATAGGTTGTGTTTCTCTGCAATAATGCCAACATTCTAAACTTAAAAGGACAGAAAATAAGGTTTCTCTAAGTCACCTGTGCATGTGATATTCTAGACTGTTTTTATACTTTTATTAAAGAGGAGAAGGAAAGAAGATATGAAATACATTTCATATTCTTCCCTGTCAACTAAAGATACATCTTCCAGTGCTTTTTAGAAGCCATATTTTTAAGAAGAATAATTCTCTTTTAAAAAACCACTCTAAAAAAAGAAAACAACTCTAAATCAAATCTAATATATGGCAGGTGTCTGCTTTATTTCAGCCTGAATAAACAAGCTAAATTAATCACTGAAACTGATAATAATTTTTCACTTTTAATGAAGTCTCCTGACTGTATGGATCTAAATATAACAAATTAAAAAAAAAAACAAAACAGAATACATTATCTCAATTATCCAGAAACCTAACCAATAACTAGAACTTCAATGTGCTCTAGTTTGGCAATGAACACTTTTGACAACAAAACACAAAAAAATGTCTTATTATTAGGGATTTTTTATTAGTGACCAATTTCAAGGTCCATCCAAATATCAGTAGGATTCAGACAGTCATGTCTGCTGGACGGAACAATAATTTCTTTTTTTTTAATATATATTTTTAAAATTTATTCTATTTTTTTGGCTTCATCGGGTCTTAGCTGTGGCATGCGGGATCATCGTTGAGGCATGCGGGATCATCGTTGAGGCATGCGGGATCTTCCGTTGCGGCATGCGGGATCTTCCGTTGCGGCGCACCGGCTCTTCGCGCGGGCTTCTCCCTAGCTGTGGCGTGCCGGTTTTCTCTCTCTAGTTGTGGCACGCAGGCTCCAGAGTGGGTGCAATCTGTAGTTTGCGGCACGCGGGCTCTCTAGCTGAGGTGCGTGAGATCAGTTGTTGTGGCGTGCTGGCTTAGCTGCCCGCCCCTCCACCTCCATGTGGGAACCTAGTTCCCCGACCAGGGATCAAACCCGCATCGCCTGCATTGGAAGGCGGATTCTTTAGCACTGGACCACCAGGGAAGTCCCCTGAACAATCATTTCTGATGGTCATTAGTATAGAGACAGCCAAGTAGAGTTTAAGCTCAGCCGCTCTCAACCTTTGTAATGTCGGGCAAATAAGCTTTCTGATCCTCCATTTCTTCATCTAGTAAATAAAGATAATAATTCCCACTGCACAGAATTATCATGAAGATTATAGTCAGATAAAACATATGAAAGTTCCTTGTAAAATCTAATTGCTTTAAACATAAATATGTACAATAATAATAATAATAATAGATGGTGAACTATCTCAGAACTGTAAGGTGATTTTTTGAATCATCAAAGCAAGTTTACTTATGTTTACTGTAATATATTTTTATTACATTATAATTCCTGATAGTGTTTAATTAATATTCAGCTAACCAAGATATTCCATTCTCTTACCCCACCAAATATAAACAATTTATCTGTATTAGTAGCCAATTGATTTGGTTTAAAAATTAAATGGGTCTTAAAGTCTGAAACTTAGGGGAAAATTAGACATCATCTTAGGAAAGAGAGCTACCTGTTTAAGAGGTCAGAAGGCATTTTGTATGTCCCTCTCAACCCCATCCACGTCAACCAGAGAACCATGTTGCCAGTCACTCAACTGCATGGGTTTTATTTTTTGAGACTATCAGAATTTTCTTTGTCTGCCCTTCTCCAGCCTCAAGAGTGAGTAAACCCCAGAAAAACACCTGGGCTCTAACTAGGGAGCCCTGGTGATGCGGCTGTGCATCCAGAGGGGTCTAGTCCCCGGAAATGACACACTGTAGACAGGGTTTGAAGCAAATAGATTCTGCACCAGTTCATTATGAGAATCTTAATTTTAATTGACTCATAGTCATCTGTGCAGGGAGGGGGTGACAGACACCACCAGTGCTTGTCAAACATCCACATGCACCTTTGTATTTTCCAGCTTCCTTTGCAGTTAGGTTGGGGCTGTGGCTGAATTCTGGGCAACAGGATGTGGGTAGAAATGGTAGAAGCCACTTCCAGGCTTTGCTTTAACTCATCTCATGAAATCCTCTGACTGTACCTTCCCCTGTTACGTGATTCAGATGCCATATTTATAAAACAGAGAAAAGTCTCTCAACCTGTTTAGGACTTCCCACAGGCAGGAAATAAACCTTTATTGTATTAAACCACCAAGACATCAGGGTTTATTTGTTACCCCTTCATAGCCTAGCCCATCCTGATGAAGTCAGATGAATGAGAGGACAGTCTCATTAGAACACATGTGCATAACTGTTAGTTGGCAATCAGGAATTGGACTTAAATCTGTGCACATTTAATAAGACACTAGGAAAATTTAAAAAGCCATAACTAAAGATATCAAAAGAAAAAAAACTTTCTTAAATTGGAAATTACCTGTGTCTATGGGTTGAAAGAGTACACTATATTCCAAGCAAAGTCCAACTTATTCAGTAAGTGGGTGAATTGGGATTTACATATTACTCCAAATCTCATGTTTTAGATACTCAACACTAAAGCCAAAGTGGTCATTTAAAAATCAAATCTGAACCCCATCACTTCCCCACTTAAAACCTTTCAATGGCTGGCCCTCATTGGCTTCAGGATAGGGTCTAAGTTCTTTCCCCGCTTATGACACAGCCTGCTTGCTTTTTAAATCTTACAGATTTTCCTTCCCTCACTTCCCCTCCAGACATTGCAATCCATGTTGTTCTCCACAAGTGCTGTGCTCTCTCTTACCTCTGCTTCCTGGAAAATGCTATTCCCCTTCCATGGATAAAAAGCTGCCAAGAATTCAAAAATGCTCTAAAATGAATTAGTATCTAATGCAGCAGAATAGTACCTACACACCTGTTAAAAATAATAATTCATGTGTAGTCCTTCTATGGAAAAATGAACAGTGCTCACAAGAACTTGTTTTAGAGACTAAAAAAAGAATTGACAATGTGATATTAATAGTTTTCAAAGTTACAAAGTAAGAGAAGTATCTGGATCAGAATCAGGGCTTTGGAGTCAGAATTCTGAGCCACTTACAAGCTTTAGAGATTTAACCATGACAAGCTTCTGCTGTGGCTGAATGAATTCTCAAAAATGGCTGCAGCAATATTTCTGGTCCCACAAGCTCTTTAAAACCCTTGCCACACCCCCATCAAAAGATAGACTCTATTTCCCCTCCCCTTGAAATTGGATGGGGCTTTGTGGTTGCCTCAAAGAATAGAGTGCAGCAGAAATGATACTGCATGACTTCTGAGGCCAGGTCATACAGGGGAACACGGATATAGCTTCCATCTGGCCCACTCTCACTGGACACTCGCTCTTAGAATCCAGCCGCCATGTTGTGAGGAAGTCCAGGCTACGTGGAGAAGGCACATGTAGGTGTTCTAGTCAACAACCCCAGGTAAAGTTTCACCCAAACGCCAGCGTCAACCACCATGCATGTGAATGAATGAGACTTCAGATGATTCCAGCCCTGAGTCAACGAGCTACCCCAGCTAATGCTGCGTGGAAGAGAGAGGAGTTATCCCTGCCAAGATCTGCCAGAGACCAGATTTTTGAGCAAAGTAAATGCTGTCATTACGTTAAGCTGTTAAGTTTTGGTGTGGTTTGTTACGTAGCTACAGATAACTGGAAAAACCACCTTATATGGCTCTTGTGATGATTAAATGAGATAGAACATTAAAAAATTCCTAGTACAGTGTCCAAAACATAGTAGATCCTCATAATGTTAGTTTCCTATAATGTGTCAATAATTATGGAAATTATTCCAAAATAGTATATTTATTTATTTCTATCCCTACTTTGTTCAAGGAAGGGTTATAAGAAGCATAGTATATAGTGCCTCTGCTTTTAATACATATAATCTAGTAAGACGATTAACTATATACCCAAATGACTACAATAGAAAACAGAATGAAATAAGTGCTATGCACCTTAAAATTTGATAAAGGTCCTTAATAAATATCAAACTATAAGTAGTGCAAACCTCTGGTGAGTAGGATTACTTTTAAGCAAGTAAAGAGGGGAAAGAGGTGCATAAAAGAATATTCTTTCAACTGCATACTCCTCTGTATTGTTGGAATTACTACAGGAAACATGCATTTCTTTACTTATTATCCTCCTTTTACTGAAGTGTTACAAACAGTAGAGTGCACAAATTGTAAGCATGCAGCTGACTTAGTTTTTAGTTGTGTATACTCCCGTGTAAGCATGTAACAATTACCCAAGCATGCATTAGTTCAATGAGAATTTTTTAATTTGAAAAATTATTTGCAACACAAACTAGACAGTGCATCAGTACCTCTAAATCACAAATAACTTATAAATTCATAAGAAAACAATGTCTAAGTAGAAAATTGGCAATTTATAAATGTAGAAATACAAATGGCCCAAAAACAAATAAAAGAAGTACATTTTTTAAAAATTTTGTTTTTAAATGTAAAAATTTTGTTTTTAAATGTACTTCTTTGCCTGTACATTGGTTACGAAAGAAAGATTAATAATTCCCAGTATTGGTGAAATTTTAGAGAAAGCAGCACAGCAGAAGAGTGGAAAACAGATTGACAGGATGTATTTTAAAATGACTTCCATTTACAATTGCTCTCTAATGTGGAGATCTCTATGCTGAAAATTACAAAGTACTTATTAAATAAATCAAAGAAGACAAATAGAGACTTACGTTTATAAATTGGAAGACCCTGCATAGCAAAGATGTCAGTTCTCCCCCAAATGATATACAGATTTAATGCAATTCCTATCAAAATTCCAGCTAGCTTCTTTGTAGACATAGACAAGCTTATTCTAAAGTTTATATCATAAGGGAAAGACTCTGGGATAGTGTATTAATTATACTTTTAAGTTCTGTAAATTGATGCTTTGACATCTACACAATGGCTACCTGTTGTTCCCAGGTAAACCCTGGTCCACCCCAAAATATCCGGAGATTTGAGATAGCTCCCAACAATAGGCTCTAACAGTCACAGTGAACACAAATTTTGCAGGGTGCCACTTTCAAATGCACCTAGCCAGTCCTAAGCCAGCCTACCCCATCTCACCCACTCCTCCAGCAGGAATCACAATAAAGGCTCCTGCCCACGGGTCTCTCCCCACCTCACAACCTACCCCAGTGCTTCCCCTGAGCGGCCTTGCGTGGTAGCTGCATCCCCCAGCCTCACCCCTCACCCGCCGTAACTGTGAGCATAACAGCCGCGGAACTCTTTCTGCTTTTTCTCTCTTGATCTGTGTCTGCCCTCACCACACCTCACCCAAGCTAATATGGTTAAAACAGCTAGCCCAGACAATTTTGTAAAAGAAGAAGAAAGTGGAGGAACCACTCTTCTCGGTGTTGAGATGATGTATAGCTATATTTATCGACCAGGAAAGATACACAGAATATGATACTGAGTTAAAAAATACGTTATAGAACAGTACATATATGGTCCCATTTTTCTAAGATGTCATATATGTCACTACATAAATATTACGTGGGCTCTGAGTTGTCTGAAAGTATAGTCACCGACGTGTAACCAATCCATTTTTTGGGTGTTCAGAGTTCTGATGATTTTTACTTTCGTCTTTGTACTTTTCATATTGTCTGAATTTTTAAAAACAAACTGTTCTTATAAAAAAGAAACAAAGCCAGCTTTTTAAAAATCTATTAGCTTTAAACAAATATCATGCAAGAATAAAAGATATTAGACTTTTCTGATGACTTTGAATATTTTATTTTGTAGTATCAAAACTCTTGCTCAAGCAAATGTGCCTTAGAAAGGAATGAAGACCTGCAAGCATTTGCAAAACAGCATTCTAAGCTTGGACATGCCCAGGTTGCTTTATTTTTGCCACCCACTAGCCCGAAGAACCCAAGCCTAGAGCAGGGGTTCTCAGCCTGGCTTGCATGTGAAAATGACCTGCGGTGACTATAAAAGGACAGATGCTCAGGCAGGGTTAAGAATCACTGGTCAAAAGCAGCAGACATAGGAGAACAAGCAATCACAGGAAGGCATCTATTCTAGCTGCTTCTGAGGAAGCTCCTTCTGACTTTAGGCCTGAAGAGTTAGGCAGGTGAAGGTGAGCTGGGATGGAGGAGCTAAACAGGGTTTCTCAACCTTGGCACTGTTGTCATTTGGGGTTGAATAAATCCTTGCTGTGAGGGGCTGTCATCTGTATTATGGGAGGTTTGGCAGTATCCCTGGCCTCTACTCACTAGGTGCAAATAACATTTCTTCAGTTGCGACAACAACAATGTCTCCAGTTACTGCAACTGTCCCTGTGGGGGAAGTGCAGGCAAAACTGGCACCTCTCACCCCAAGAACCATTGGGCTAGAAGGGAAGCAGGGAGTTCTCTGGAGCGGGAATTTCACTGCAGAGATGTAGGACCGCAGTCAAGCAACGCCCCAGCAGCTTGGTGCAGGGAGAGTGGGGACGGGGAAGGCAAGAAGCAGGTGAGTTTAGGAGGTAAGGGAGCCACTACCTGTGTCATAAAATGCCATGATAAACTCATATTTTCATCACATTTTCAACATACAACTTTGCTCTGAAGTCTGCAAAACATTCAATGAAAGAAAAACAGCTAACCAAAACAAGTAACAAATTTTTAAAAATAGCAGAAATTAATCGCAAAAGACTGCGAAGTAAACTTCTGTGTTAGTTTCCTAACAAATTAGCACAAACTTAGCAGCTTAGGGCAATAGAAATTTGTTCTTTTACAGTTCTAGAGGCCAGAAGTCCGAACTGGGTCTCGCAGGACAGCTTTCTTCTGGAGGCAGTGGAGACCCTGCTCCTTGCTCCTCCTCCTCCTGGCATCCCTCCTTCACAGCTCGTCACTCGTCTCTGCTTCCACCTTCACTGCCCTTCGCCTCTTCTGTGGTCAGACCTCCCTTGGCCTTTTATAAGGACACTTGTGATCAGATTTAGGGCCCATCTGGATAATCCAGGGACATCTCCCCATCCCAAATCTTTCTCAGGGGTGGAACAGGAGACGAGGAGAAGTGGGTGAGCATTCCGCTTTAATGAAGACAGCGAATCTTCATTAATGGCTACATGGCTAATCTCCTTGAATCCATTATACCCGTCACTCAAGATTTTTTGAAGCAAAGGGACATTTTTTAAGAGGTCTGTATCACTTGAGTATTTTATAACGGGCCTTTATGATTAGACAGTGGTTGTCTTTACTGCTGAAAACTGTTAATTGATGCCACCCTACTAATACTGATAGCTAACATCTCATGAACCCTTACTAAACGCTCCTAAATGCTTTTTTGTTAAATAAACACCATTGAATTGTACACTTTATTTTTATTTTTTTATTTATTATTATTTATTTATTTATGGCTACGTTGGGTCCTTGCTGCTGCGCGCAGGCCCCTCATCGCCGTGGCCTCTCTTGTTGCGGAGCACGGGCTCCAGGCGCAAAGGCCTTAGCAGCTGTGGCGCATGGGCTTAGTTGCTCCACGGCATGTGGGATCCCCCCGGACCAGGGCTCGAACCTGTGTCACCTGCATTGGCAGGCAGACTCCCAACCACTGCGCCACCCGGGAAGCCCCTAAATGCTTTAATATATTTTAATTCCCTCAACGATTCTGTGAGGTAGTGGGTACCATTCCCATTTTACAGTCAAGAAAACTGAGACATAGAAAAATCACGTTGCTGTTCCAAGATGTATGAGACACAAACCAAGACTGGCTCCGGAGTTCCTGCTCTCACAGGCCATATTATGCTATGAATCTCAGACTATTGTGCTACTTGAATCTCATATGTACAATACACAAATATACCCACGTACACACTTTTAACAGTGTTACTAAGGTATAATTTACATGAAACACACTGTATATATTTAAAATATACAACTGGTTAGGTTTTGACGTATGTATACACACATGAAATTATCACCCAAATCAAGAAATAAACATATCCATCAGCCCAAAAGTTTCCTCATGCTCCTTTTTAATAGCTCCCTCTAGCATCTTCCCCTCAGTTCCCAGGTAATTGATGATCTGCTATTTCTATTACTGTAGGTTAACTTGTATTTTTCTAGAATTTTATATAAATGGAATTGTATGGTATCTACTTATTTTGTCTTATTCTTTCACTTTTGAGATTCATCTGTGTTGTGTGTATCAATAGTTCATTACTTTTCATTGTTGAATTGTATTCCATTATATGGATATACCACAATTTGTTTGATGAACATTTGGATTGGTTGTTTCCTCTTTGGGTTCATTACAAATTATTCTCCTACAATCATTCTTGTCCAAGCCTTTTTATGGACATATGCTTTTTTTTTCTCTTAGATAAATATCCAGGAGTAGAATGTCTGGATCATATGGTGTGGATAGATACAACTTTTTAAGATATTGCCAAACGTTTCCAAACAATTTTACACTGCCACCGGCAGTGATGGGAGTTCTAGTTCCTGTACATTCTCACCAGTGTGGTCAGTCTTTTAAAATTAGCCATTCTAATTAGGATGTAGTGGTATCTTACTGTAGTTTTAATTTGCATTTCCCTAATGACTAATGCTGTTGAGCTTATTTTCATGTGTTTGTTTTCCGTCCACATATCTTCTTTCATGAAATGTTTGTTCACATAGTTTGCTCATTCTTTTCTTTTACTATTCAGGTTTGGGAGTTTTCTGTATACAAGTCCTTTACCAAAAACATGCAAACATTTACTCCCACTCTGGTTTATCTTATCATTCTAACAGTGTTTTTCAAAGGGCAGAAGTTTTCAATTTTGATGAATTTCAGTTGAGCAATTTGTTTTTTTTAATGGATCATGTTTTTGGTGACCTGAGAAATTTTTGCATAACCCAAGATTTTTTTCTAGAAGTTTTATACTTTTAGGCTTTACATTTAGATATATGATACTTTTCTAGCTGATTTTTTATATATGGTATAAGATATATTATTGAAGGTGGGATTTTTTTTTTGCATATGAATATCCAATTGTTTCAACAACACTTGTTGAAAAACCTATCCTTTCTCCCCTGGATTGCCTTTGCCAAAAATCTGTCGTCCATATACGTATGAGTCTGTTTCTGAACTCTCTATTATGTTTCATGGATTTATTCATCTATCCTGATGCCAATACCATACTGTCTTGATTACTATCACTTTATAAGTCATCTTAAAATCAGGTAGTATTGGTTCTCCAACATTGTTCTTTTTTTCAATGTTGTTTGGGCTAGCCTAGGCCTTCATATGTTAATTTACATATGCAATTCTGACTTTCATAAAATTTCCATTATGTGATTTGCTAGAAGCCCAAGCCCTTTGTGACTTGGGCCCTATATAAATGTATTAAGGATAGAGCTGATAACGGCTTAAGTACTGTTCTGTGATGGCTGAGGATGTAAGTAGATATGGGAAAGGGAGAAGGCTCATACAAAAGCTGACAATCTTCCAGAAGTGAACATGACATTGGAAGGGTAACAGCAGCAGCAAGGGAGCCCACAGTCAACAGAAAGAACTGAGAGAAACTAAAAGAGTTCCTCTGATATTTTCTTATACATATTCTTTAAAAAGGGGCTTAGTAAGCTCTCATTTTACAGTCAGTTGTGTCTTTTTTTTTTTTTTTTTGGCTGCACCCCCATGGTTTGCAGGATCTTAGTTCCCTGACCAGGGATTGAACCCTTGCCCTCAGCAGTGAAAGTGCCAAGTTCTAACCACCGGACCACCAGGGAATTCCCCGCTGTCATTTTAAGATAAAGTACAGATTAAACCCTGTCATCAACACCCTAGTGTTTTACTCAGTCCAGGAGACTGCATACTTCCAGGTGAGCCTGTAGGACCAGATGGAAGGTGACTTTTCCCTGGAGGCAGAGGAGGAGGGGGGGGCCAGATTCTTTTGGGCACAGGGGGGAAGGGCAAGACTGCTTGGGCCCCTGGGGCTCGAGGCTCCAGAGCTAGCACACGGCCTCAGGGCCTTGAGGAGAAAAGGACTGATCAAGAGAGGCGAGAATATGCCGAATTTTGGCCACTGTGCAGATTAACCAGGGTGCCGAATGGCAGCAATTTCCTCGCGATTACCTGGAAAATCTTTACATGTTGTTTTTGGCTGCCAACATGCAGTTTGGCGTTTCTATTTCCTGCTCCATTTGACCAAGGGTCCCCAAGTTCATCCTGTGACATTTGGTCACTAGAGGAAGAAGCAATAGGAGGTAATTGTTGGGCGATAACATCCTGTTCTTCTCCTGTTTCCGTAAAAGGGAGGGAACTGCCCCACCTCTCAAGGGGAAAGAGTATGGGAGGAACTCTTCAGCTTCTCTCTGCCCCTCATTTACTCTTCCCCAAGTCACAAGAAGATGGACTTATCTGAGTGAGGAGTGGAGCAGGACTTGAGCCTGCTTGGCTGGGTGGTTCTCTGTTCCCTCATGCTCAGAGCCAGCCTGTCGGGAATATGCACTTGTTTTTATATCTCTGACAGGCTCTACTGCTGCCAGGGGAGGCTTGATTTTAACCAATGCTGCCAGTGACTGGTGGGGACAATCAGATCACAGGGATGTAGAAAGAAGCCCAGTTCACCGTAGACCCAAGTCACATTCTCCAGCTTACCTTTATCAGTAGTGAATCTGCTTGGCTCTAATTTCAGGAGGGAAAGATAGGCGTGTTGTCAGTCTCCTACCTCACCTATGTTAGCAGAGGTAGTTGAGAGGAAGATGTGCTGGCAGGAGAGGGCCAAAAGTGTAAGAGGAAACAAAATGGAAAATGTGGTCAGGGCCACAGTGCTGAGAAGTTCCCAAAGTAGGAACTCAGGCTGCAAGGATTGGGCTTTGGCTCTGTTCCTGCTGGTGCGGGGACTGTCGGACCACTGGGGTTGACAGCACAGGGCTCATGAAGAATGGACCCTGCTTGGGACATATGTCAGACAGGCTGCAGACAGATCCTTCCTAGCCCTGCTAGGAAACCCTTCACCTCTCTCCATTGCCAGCTCAAGGTGAGATTCGGGCAAATCTGCATGTGGTGCTTTTGTCCCTCAAAAAGAGAACAGCCTGGTGTCATCTGTGTGTCCAACTTCCAATGCAGCTTTGACTTTTCTCGTGTCCCAATATTTGTGGTAGGAAAATTGGATAGAACAGAGACTATAATTCAGTATTGCCCTAAGTGTGGTATGCATGCCAAGGTGTACATTATGAATTTGTTTTAGTGTATTGAAAAAATATATGTAGTTAACTTGTTTATGACAAATGATACTGGTTTTCCATTTATGGTAGCAATATGAAGTTTTACTTTAATAATAAATTTAATTGAAAAAAATTTAGAGAAAATTAGAAAATAATATTACACATGGTACTTGAATATGGCAGAAATTGTAGAGGTTGTCTGTGAATGATGGAAGTCTGGGATAGCTAAAAGCAATGTGGAAAGGAACACAAAATATCCAAAATACGTATTACTTTTTTAGAGGATTTTCATAGAAATTGATCTCTCTAACGATGATGAAACCTAGGATTTGTGGTGAATTCACATATTCCATGACTCTTTTAGAGGTTAATTATAATCACACAAAGTTGATCTCCGATTCAGTTTTTTGTGGTGTCCAAAATGACACATGGCGACATGTACAGGAATTCTGTGACTTACTTTAAAATGTACCAAAAATTAAGAGAGATAATGGTGGATACATGGATACTTGGTCAAGCAAATACATCAAAATGCTTACAATTATAGACTCTAGATGATAGATATGTGAGCGTTCACTGTATAATTTTTAACTTTTCTTTATACTTTAAATGTTCATAATAAAATGTTGATGGAAAAAGACATTAACATGCCTTCTTTTATGTACAGATTGATTGACTTTACAGGTGACTTTTGACATCATGTACAGATCAAACACAGATTCATAACCTAGGACAGATGGCACTTTATGCTCTGACATTTCTCATCTACCAGGTTTAGACAAGCTGTTTTCACTTACCTAATGATTCAAACTTGCTTTTAGGTTAAAATGTGGGCTTTACACTGGCGACAGGGGGGAAAGTCAGGCAAGAAGAGATGCAGAGAGATCCCTTTTCTTGAACAAAGGTCAGGAACAAGGGGTCACTGTTCAGTATCTTGTTGCTGTGAAAAAATGTGAGCTGCAGGCCCATCACTTTCACATAAACATCCTGAATGCAAAGAACTTTCCCTTTTCTTGATTTAATACCCATTGTACTTTTCTAAAGTTGGAATTTTAAACTCTCCTTGGAAGAGTTTGTTTTGAAGAGTAGAATTTCCAGTCAAAGAAATATGTAGAATATTGAGGCCAACACCAAGTTTTCACTACATAATACTTCCATTAAGCCAAAAAAGAAAGATTAACTCAACTGACTTAAAAGCATGCCAATGGCCTTATCAAACAAATAAGGATTAGGTTAACCCAACTCAGAGGCAATATTTAGGCATTTTTTCACTTAGTTAAAACAAACACTTGTTTGAGAAAAATAAAAACATTAAATGTAGTGCCTGGCTCCCACAGTGGTCTCTGCTATTCTCTCTAATTAAAAAAAAGGAATTCTAAATATTTATAGGGTTCATTCAACTTTATGAAAATATTTTTTAATAAAATGAAGAATAGGTTTTTCTAGATCTAGTAATAAGTGCACAAAAATTAAGAGGATATTTTTCATCACGATTTCTGTAAAGAAATAAATGATGCATTTTTACAAAAGCTTTCTTAGAAACCTTCCTTTCTTATGGTGAGATGTACTTTTTCACACGTTAAATAATTGGTTCTACTGAGCTCTGTAGCAAAAAATTACTACAAAAAATTACCCCAAATTACCAATCCACTAACATTTTAAGTCACTAATTTTCCCAATGCCACTCTAGTTCCAAAAGAAACATAAATTATTTTAAAAAGAGAGAGAGAGACGAAAGAAAGAAAAAGAAACAAAGAAAGAGAGAGAAAGAAAGAGGAAGGAAGGAAGAAAGGAAGAAAGAAAGAGAGAGAAGGCATTACCTTCTTAACCACAAATGATTTATTGCTCAGGAGTGAATATTTGAAATATTACAGAGACATTGCATCACATAGTCCTTCGTCTTTTCCTGACAAAAGATAAGCATTCTCGGGGCTTCCCTGGTGGCGCAGTGGTTAAGAATCTGCCTGCCAATGCAGGGGACACGGGTTCAAGCCCTGGTCTGGGAAGATCCTACATGCTGCAGAACAACTAAGCCCGTGAGCCACAACTATTGAAGCCCGTGAGCCTACAGCCTGTGATCCGCAACAAGAGAAGCCACCACAATGAGAAGCCCTTGCACCGCAACAAAGAGCAGCCTGTGCTCGCCACAACTAGAGAAAGCCTGCTTGCAGCAACAAAGACCAAACACAGACAAAAATAAATAAATAAAATAAATTTTATAAAAAAGAAAAGCATTCTCTAAGAATCCCTTTTTATTCATTCATTTATGAATAATTAACTGAACATCTTCTATGTTAAAAGTCCTAGGCCTATGACAATGAACTAGCTGTACAAGGTCCCCGCCACCACAGAAATTACATTCAAGAAGGGTGGACACAGATAATAATCAAATAAACAAGGTAATTTCAGATATTGATACACATCTTGATAAAAATAAGGCAGGAAACATTTTCCAAAGTTATAAATGTCTATAGTTTAATCATTTAATAGCATAACTATTTTGTACTTGTTACAAGAAACAGAAATCTCCATCTTCTTCCTCCCCCAATTCTCAAAGCAGTTACTGATTGGGTTGACATTTAAGCAGAGATGTGAGATGACAAAAAAGCCACCCAAGTAAGATCTAGATAAGGAGCTTTCCAGACACTGGGAATGGCAAGAGCAAAGATCCTAAGACAGAAATGAGGTCTGCAGTATTGCTGAAGCACAGAGAGCAAGGGGAAAAGCCCAGGAAAGGATGTGGTTTATCTTTTTTAAAGATTACTTTAGCTTCAATGGATGGAATGGATTGTGGGTGTGGAGAGCGGAGAGTGACAGCAAAGAGATGAAATAGGAAGCTATTGAGAGATGATGGTGGCTTGGACTAGGGTGTTAGTAGTGACAAACTTAAGTGCAGAGTTTCAGGAGATACCGTAGGCAGAACCGCTGGCAGGTTGTGTATGAGGGGTAAGAGAAAGACTCCACGTTTTGGGCAACAGGGCGAGATGAAGCCTAGGGAACTGTTGTGGACATTTGTCACTGCTCAGCTACTCAGCATCTAAATCTCTTTTTTATTTTCATAGAATTTACCTTTGTGTAAGTTTCAGAGAAACGATGCTGACTAATTGCTCTCTGACTCCTGGAAGCTGGGGCACAATCTGATGTTTCTGTCACAGACTTTGAATCGGGAATGATAGCACTTCAATGTTTAATCATGTATGAGCCTTACTGAATTCAAAGTGAACACTGGACAGGGAAAAGAGAAAAGGGCATTCCTCTTTGTACCAGATTCCTCAGGTCAGCAAGATTCAAATTAGGACTTGTTATTGATTATTAAAGATACTACAACTTTATCACTATCCAAGTAGCTAAAAACTGATGTTTCTAAATTATAAAATCCTAAGCCTCAAAGTCATTCTGTGGTTTTGGAACTAAATTCTTTCCAGGAACCGTATCACTCCCACACCTGTTTCTTTAGGATCCCTAATATAAAGCTACACAATCTGAAAATATCCAAAGACAGTTATGATGTGGGACTTTGCTTAGATATATATGAAGTCTTCTTGCTTTTTTATTCTTGAAGTGACTCTATGGGCATCATCACCAGGTACAGAAGCATTATTACTTATAGTTAACAGGACTTTATAAGGCATTTCGATAACCACTGTATTAATAATAGCAACATCCATTACAAGGAGCTCATTTAAAAAAATACAGTAGAGTCATCTCAGTCCCATTTGATAGCGACTCCATCCTTCAGTTGCTCAGGTCTTACTCCTTTCTCTCGCAGCCCACTGGCGGGTTTCTTTGGCTCCTACTTCAAAAAGTATTGAAAATACAATCACTTCTATTGTCTCCTCCCTGGTCTGAATCACCTTCTTTCTTGCCTGGATTACTGCAAAGCTGGAGGCTAGAAGATAATAGAGAGATGTCTTCAAAGTTTTAAAGGTAAATGAGTCTGAACCTAGAACTGCAAGTCCAATCAAAGTGAAGTATGGGGAAGAAATAAAGGCCTTGTCAGACAGGTAAGGATTCAAAGTTTATCTCCCATGCGCCCTGTTTTGGGAGGTTGGTGTGTGTGTGGGGGGTACTTATAAATATACTTCAGCAAACAAATCAAAAAAACAAAAAAAATGAAAACAAGAAAGAATAGGAGGGACTTCCCTGGAGGTCCAGTGGGTAAGAATACACGCTTCCACGGCAGGGGGCACAGGTTCGATCCCTGGTCGGGGAACTAAGATCCCGCATGCCACGCGGCAAGGCCAAAAGAAAAAAAAAAGTCACAAGAAAGAACAGGAAACAAAAAAAGTAGCACATAGGAGTGCAAAGAAAATACATCCCAAGATAACAGCTAAAAATCACTTTGCCCAAGTGTGATAAAGCTGATTAAGAAGCTTAAAATGATCTCAGGGTTTATAGTAAAGAAAATATTTTTCTTCCGTCAAAGAAAAATAAAGGCAATAATACACTTCAGGATGAGAGCTAAAAGCACTCTGAACAAATCTGGTAATTCAATGATAAAGCAAGTATTATAGTAAAGGAAGTATTTTTCTTCTGTCCAAAAAAAAAGGTAATTTCTTACGCCAGGAAAAATTAAAATTTTCAAAAGCCATGACCCAATTATGAAGCAAGTAACACACAGTATGATTTGGAGAAATTGATGGCTATAAGATAAAATAATCCATTTGACCTTTAGTTTGTATTCTGCTTAAATCAGTATATAGACTTAAGAATATAAGATTAGAGATATTGTAGAATCACCTGGTTTACCCATGAATATTTCTGCACAATCTAGCACAACTGCTAGTTATTGATTTATAGTTTTTAGCATCAATATATAAAGGAAAAACATACGTCAAGTATAGTTCCCCAAAACAATACACATCTATTAATGATTGATTATATAAACTAATAGTATAACTTACAGAAGTTGAAGGTAAAGGGCAGTAATGATTTGGAAAGTAAGTACAGGGTTGGTCATTTCCACAGTGGTATGGAGTCAAGAGATACTGTTTAAAACTGATGGATCAAGGAATAACAATTAAAGTTATAAACCAAAACAAAAACTAAAAAGTAAATGGGGAGGAGGAATGGAGTGAGATAAATTGCTTACCACTCATAATGGACAACCAACAGATATCGCTTAAATGACAAATCAAGAAACAGCAGCAGTAAACCTAGAGTGATAGAGGAAGCTACCTAAAGAAAAAAGTGGTTGTTTCCTCTGCGAAGTGGGATTGATGTGGATGTCACAGAGGAACACTTTTAATTTTCCATCTACCTGAATTGTTTAAAATTTTTGTTCAGGTACATGCACTAAAACTAAAATTGTTTTTAATCCTAAAAACCATTAGGGCTGGCAGGCTTAGTCGGGAATGAGAGTTGACTGTCTAACAATGCAGGAAGATCCCAGGAGATTATAAAAAGCAGGTACAGAAGCTCAAAATAGATTTGAAGTAAAAGGCCATATTAAATAAAGGCATATACCTATTGAGCACTTCTGAATACAGCAGAGTCAATAAAAGAGGTTTATTGGGCTTCCCTGGTGGTGCAGTGGTTAAGAATCCGCCTGCCAGTGCAGGGGACACAGGTTCCAGCCCAGGCCCGGGAAGATCCCACACGCTGCGGAGAAACTAAGCCCATGCGCCACAACTACTGAGCCTGAGCTCTAGAGCCCACAAGCCACAACTACTGAGCCCACGTGCCACAACTACTGAAGCCCACGTGCCTAGAGCCCGTGCTCTGAAACAAGAGAAGCCACTACAATGAGAAGCCGTGCACAACAATGAAGACCCAACACAGCCAAAAATAAATAAATTAATTAATTAATTAATTTAAAAAATAAAAAAAATAAGAGGTTTATTATGACAGTGATTTACACAACAAATGTTTAGTATTTTCTACTTAAGATGGCAGAGATTAACTTTAAAACTATTCCCATTCAAAATAACGTAACAAAATAAGTGTGGCCCTTAAAGTACTGCAGATTCTGGAAAACTCAATTTTGGACAAAAAAAAGTTATTACATATATTTATGGATAATATATGATGGTCCAATACTTTAACATGTTCGCTTTAAAAGAATGACTTTAAAATAAATGACCCTTAAAAATCATTATAATAATTAATAGCATGACACCAAGGTTATATATTTTAATAAAGCTTTTACATTTCTGGAACAACTGAGTAATTCATACAATATATGTGATATAGCAAACAAAAGGAAGAAGACTGAGACAGTCTTCTTACAAAATATTTAGGTACATTTCTACTGACTGTTTACTCAATATATATATATCTGTCACATATTCTTTTGGGATTCTTCTGAATTGTTATACAAAGCTTTAAAAATGAAAATTTCATATAAAAATAGTTATTTATCTGGTTTTTTAACAAGTAAATTTTCAAATTAAATAACAAGGTGTTCCACTTATCAATGTATATTGCATAGAAATAGTTAAATACTTTAATATTTAGAAAAACATCAAGGAATCAGTTTTTTTAATGGCTGCTACATCTTTAAGTTGATAACTCAAATTTTATTAATAATTTTAAATTACACATTCTGTAGGTATAAAAGTTTAAAAAAATACATTCCGATTTAATAAAAAAACTTCTAAATTTACATTTTCAAACACTGTTGTGATTGCTATAATGACTATCTTGAAGATATAATTAGCCAAAATAAGTTAATTTTTAAAAATCAATAACATGTAGTATGCTGGCAAGATTTCTTTAGAAACAAATGAAGGTAATTATAAAGTCAAAGTTATATATGTACTATTACAAATAAATATGTTCTAAGTATAATTAATTTGTTTTAAAAAGCAGTAGATAAAAACACATAGATTAGGTGAAGAATTTTAAATTTAAGTCACCAGTGCAGAAATCTCAAAACTTAATCCCTTAAAAAGTTAGAAAATTTCAATTTAAAGGATGACTTCTCACTGGGGATATTGTGACTTTCTATGAATCACAAAAGGAAAGTCTATTTTTTCTATATTTAGATGTTTCTAGTGTTTTGGTTCAAGAGTTTCTATGCGACTCCTCCTTTAACTTAAATGTTCTTTCCCTGAAAAGGACATTTTTAAGCTAACGATTTTGGCCTCATGACATATATTTTAAAGATACATGTGATTCTGCAGCCAATCCCTCCCCTCATTCTAATACCTATATATATATGCACTTATAAATATATACATATTTTCGGGATTATAAAAATATTTAATTTTATGTTTAAATAATTACTGAATGTTAATACAGAATACATTACTATTTGTATAATTTTACTTTTATTTATAAAAAGGTTTTCTTATAGCAGCATTTGCATTGCAAATGAAATGTGATTGAATGATGTTGCAGTGTGCACGGACTCATACTGCAAATCAGATTAAGCAGCCACAGCATTCTTCTAGAAGGAACATCTGTTTCAGAAAAGCAGTTCCTATAAAGTACAAAAATCTTGAGGGGCTAATAACTTATGTGAATCTTAGAAGTGCATTTTAAGGTTATATCCACAGAATTGGCAAGATTTAAACAAATATCCATAAGAAGTCCAGGTTATCTTTTTACCTCAAGAAAAATTTTCTAATGAAATAAGTAAAAATTATGTTAATGAATGGTGTTTTTAATTGAATCACATGAACCTGTTAGAAAGTAACTGAAGCTTTCAAGAGTAAAAAATTAAAACATCACTGTGAGAGATACAAGAAAGTGACAAAGATTGATGTGAAACTTAAGACATTATTAAAAAAAAAAAACTCTCAACCTCAAACACTCATATTAAGCTTGTTTTTGTTGAGTTCACGCTCCAGATTTCCAATCAAAGTATCAATACTTTCTTGTAGATCTTTGAGATTGACTTTTCGGTCCCTAGACTCAATAGCCTGCATTGTCAAATATGTCTGAAATGCGCACTCTTTGGATGTGGGAGTTGGCTGTTCAATCATGATATCTGATTCATACATTTTGCTACAGTTTTCTCCATTTTCTCTGTCTTCTGAAGGCACATCGTCATAATCCACATCATTTAAATTTTCTTTCATATTTAAAAAGTAGTTTTCTCCACAGCTGCTCCAGTCTCCTGCATAACGATTACTTAGTGGACTGTCTAACCTGGTTTGCCTTGGCCTAAGTACTCTTGATGAATCAGTACCACTCAAATTTAACAGGTAAGGTCGTTCTTTCTTCCGCCTCAAATAATTTAGAGAAGACTTGTGCTCTGGGAACAAATTGTTTGCTGATTCTTTGATAGTTAAACGTTGCACTAGAAACAAACAATAAATTTGCTTTAGCGACAGTAATCCAACTGAATCCAATTTAAAAACACAGAGCTAAATATAAGCCATTTAATAATCAACTACAAACATGCATTAAAACAAACACATGCACACTACCAAAACAAAGCATTCCATAATTATTTTTTCTATCATCAGACATAATCAAGATTAGGGACAGAAGCCAGTAGAATATTCAGTGGTGCTAATTCATGCTATATCACAACATCCCAAAATAAATTTCCAATGTTGATTAACTTTCTGTGCAAGTTAATTATTATCTAGATGTAATTCAAACAGTAGCTAAGCTGGTAGCTTCTTCTAAATTAAAAGCTACAGCAAAAAGCAGGCAAGGCATGTTGGAGTACAAATGAAACAAAAGTTCCTTCATCTGCAAACATCTAAATGAGGCCAAGGCATCTAAAGTGCTCACTCTAAAAGTTCTAACCTTTGTGTTTTTTTGCAATTCTATTAGCAGCAGTGTCATAATTTACTTTACTTTAAGCAGCCCAAATTTCACTTTGATAAAATGAACGAAATCTAGACTTGTCCACTTGTTACCTGAGCTTGATTATACAGCATTAGCTACTAAGAGTCTTCATCTATTGCCTGAAAATAGTACATATATTTTATTTTCCCATTCTGGTTAGGAATCTAACAATCTCAAATAACATTCCTCATATTAAGACTAATTTCTTCTATTAGTATGCATTGCACTGGCCAAATATATTACCATGGAGACACACATTATTTATTTCACAACAAACCAAGGCTTTACAGCTTACTCTTTTGTGTGTATTGAACAAAACACTTGTCGAATGGACTTAATTTAAATGTTGAGGCATGGCTATTAAAAACTGTCCATAATACCTTTCTCTTTCTGCTTGTTTATTCTCCATTAATAAGTACCTCTCCATTCATACTTCCCTTCACTAAGATAAAGGGAACATATAATCAGTGATAACACACCAACCTTACACTCTCCAACATCTAATAAATACTTGTTTCCTACTGTATAAAATAATTGAAGAATAATATAAACACGTATATGGTTCTAGTTTTCCAGACATACAGTGATTTTATAACATTTTCAGAGATTGCATAATTTTTTTAACTTATTTTATTAAAATACTTGATAACTTTGTATAGGTATGTCTTTAACATTTTTGTTTATCTGCATTTTTATGATGGTTATTACAGATCATTATGACAGCTAAAAGCTCTTGATCTAAAACTTTCTAGAAAATAAAGGTCTGATAATTACTTTACCTTGATATTTAATAACAATATTAATATAGAATGTCCTATGCCATTAACTGATGTAATTGCAGAATTGATATCTGAATTTTTCCACTGTTTAATTATTCATAGTCCTTCTTCTGTTGAAACTGCTTATCTCCTCTAAATCTCCTTGCTTTCCTCCCTTCATTTTCTGTGCTTTTCCTGTTCTTCTTAGTGCTTAAGTGTCATGGCTATTGTTTTTGCCAACCCATTACAGTACTCTGCTAACACTGAGGTCATCTGGTTTGTGATCCAACCAAAGCAAAACATTTTTGATTCTGTTTTAAGCTTGTCTTATTTTGTCTGCATTTTCTGACATTCACCTGCAAAACCCACATTCATTTTACTGTCAGGTGCTTAAAGTTGTTTAACCAAGTTCTTATCCAAACATTATTTTTGTATATTTTCTTGGACAATATTTAAGAAACCAATTATAATATTTTATATCTTTTAGACTAAAATTTCAATTTTTACAAAATCAACTTTACTAGCTTTTTAAACTACTGATGGTGAAATGGTTTCCTATTAAATAAGTAGATAAAATGGCTAATTTTAACCCCAAAAGAAAAGTTCTGGTTTTCCTAGCACTGTTGACTACTCACCTTCAACAGGATAAAATGAACATGCAGTCTATAAATTTGCTGAAAATTTTTCCAAACATAATGATAATTACTAAGAAACTTAATTTTCTTATCTTGTTTTCTTCCAATAGATTTATATTTTTAGTCACCACTTTATTACCTTTTTATCTATAGTATAATTACCTTATTTAACACAATATATTGGGTGTCTAGTTAGTGCCAAGTATTCTGTTAGGACCTGGAAATATAAGGGTAAGCAAAATATAGTCCCTGACCTCATGAAGCTTAGTCTAGTGAGAAAAATGAAACAAAAAGAACTAGGGAAAATTGATAGCTTTTCCAAAAGAAAAAAAAAAAAGAAAGCCCTATCCCAAATCTATTCATCATAAAAAATGTGATACACCAAACAGCTGGTCTAAGAGTTACACACTCTCTAAAGCTATTTCCCCATCTATAAAGTGAAAGGGTAGCCTATCATTAATTTCCAATACTCTTAAAACAGCAACCCTATTTTTAAAAAGCAACTACTTTGTAAAAACCCAGTACATAGGAAAGATGAAAAGAAGACTGTTTTGGTCAAAAGGGAAATATGTTTCCATTTTGCTCCCTCACCGGTTGCCAATCTGGCCTCAAGGCTGCTTCTAAAGAATTTAGGACTTTGGCAGAAGACAATCTGAAAAGCAATTGGCAGGCTGACTTTTACCTTCCAGTACCAATATGCCAGGGTTCTAACTGATCACTTTGAAGACAGATTTTTCAAGTAGAAAGCTCAAAGCAAATTATATTCTTGCCCAAAATAACACAAAACAAAATAAAAAGTTAAGGAAGTAAAAAGGCAGGTGGGCAGGAAAGGGTGGAACCAATTCTTTTTACCTCTGGAGTAGGGGAAGTTCCCAAAAGAAAAATAAGTAGGATACAGATAGCAAGGGAGCTAAAACCTTCTACTGAATGCATAGAGATGAGCATTCACCAAGTTAATATGGTGTGGCCCATTCTCTACGTCACCATCAATTTTCTCAGGCTCAGTAAGTGCACTATATCTACTTGATTTCTGCCTCTTCTTGAATCCAAAAGCAAGTGATGTTAGAGGGCAAAACTAACTGCTGTTTCCTCTTATCTTCCTGCCCTGTTCTGTCCTTTGTTTGAGGTATTATAACTAAAGAAAAGTAACAGGTTATAGATGATGGGGCAGTTATTTTTAAATCCAATCACACAAACCTTTGGAATAAGGTACTGTACATTAGGAGACAGTTGCTTAAAGTTGTCATTGAAATACTGTACAGTGAATCTCAAATCTGAACCTGGCTTTTTTCTATAACATACAATATAAGTTAAGTTTTTGCTCCTAAACCCAAGACTAAGATGACTATTACAAAATAATGAAATGACATTAACCACTGATACAGAATTAATGATAAAGAACTCAGGTACTGATAGTAAACTTAGTATCTCCAGGCAAACAAATTTTCATTTGTGATTAGAATGATAAGATGGCTCCTTTCCCAATTCCTCATGTTTATTAAAATTAAAGCAGTTCTAGGAAAAGCTAAGCAACACACATTTAAAACTTGAACCTGAGTGATTTCTTATGTTGGGCACCAAGTGCAGAAATCAGACCAATTAACCAGAGCATCTACATTCAGGACTTTTAAATAATAAATAACACATACTAACTCAGGTAAAATATAAATTAGAAATGATTTTTTAAGCCTGTGTTTAAAAGAAAGCAAAAATGTTAACTCTACAAATTTAAAAGTTGAAAATTTTTATTAGCTTAATTTTTAATTCATTTTTTAAAATTAATTAGATTTTTTAAAAGACTAAATCAAGCATTCCTTTGTACTTTGGTCTATTCTTCCCATATACATTAATAAAAGAGTAACAAAGCACATTTACTGAGGGCTAACTTTATGCTAAACTCTCTGCTCATTTCCTTAGATGCTTTATCTCAATCTTCACAAAAACCCTGAGGTAGGCACTATTTATAGAGAAGCAAACTGAGGCCTAGGAAAACTAAAGTGTTTGCCAGAGTCCACACTGCTGGTGAGCGCCACAGTCGGATCTGAATCTAAACCTGACTCCAGGGCCCAAGCACTTCTACCACTGTGCACTACACTAAGCCTCTAAGTACTTTCACACTTGGTACTATGCACGGTAGGGGAGGGAAGCAGGGGCTACTACCATGTAAGAAATTTTTGGAACCTAAATACAGGACCCTTTATAAAACATCTAACTAAATACATATTCCTTTTAGCTCTGAAACTACATAAGAGATGTATTAGAAAAATAACTGTCAGCCTTTCGTTATTGAGTAGAATGGGGATGGATAAGAAAGATGGAAAGATTGCAGATAACCGTCAACTCAAGCCTGGATTACTTGAAGAATGACCATGAATACAGTATAGACATCAGGAGGAAGAACTGATTTAAGGAGAAAAATGAATTCTGCTTTATATCAGCTGAAATAAAAACGAGAAGGGTAAAGAAATTAATATCTTACTGAGTACCTATTATGTGCTAAGAGCTGTGCTGAGCACCTTACACACGTAATTCTTTATTTAATCCTCCTATAAATTCTATAAACATATTACTAATCCACATGACAAAAGATGATACTGAGGCTCTATGATGTTAAAGAACTTGTCCAAGGTCAGACTGCTAATAAGTGACACAACCAGGATTCAAATCCAGAGCTGACCAAATCCAAAATGTATACATTGATCTCTATGTCTACAATAGTATCAGCAAAAGCAGAAAATTTAAATGGAGAAATCTAAAGGGCAGGTATCAATTCATAACTATTTTAAAAAGCAAAATCTAGAAAAGATTTTCTTCAATCATACATGGGCATATTTAATGATTAGCTAATTCAAACACCCTATCATTGAAAGAGAAAAATATTTCCATAGAATCATTTACCTGGCCAGAGTTGAAGTAAGTAATGAAGAACTTCAATATGTTTTTTAAAATCCAAAGCACTTGCAAGTTCTTCTGAATCAGTGAAGACTCTGTTGTTATGGGTGGAAGTCTCTTGCCTCTGACTTAATAATACGGGTCCAAAGCACACAGCCAAATTCTGGCAAGTCATCTTATTCACGTCACGATAAGAAGCCACCAATTTCAAATGATCCAACAACATCATTAGGGTTGCCTAAATTGAATTAAATTAAATTTCACTTAATACAGTCACACGGGGACAAATTCAAGAACACAATTTATAGCAGAAAATATAGATGGGCATACTGTCACTTTTTAAAAGGTTGTTTGAAAGATTTGCTTGTAAGTTGGATGTTTGGAACTTGAAACATAGTTTCTTACAGAAATGTTACACAGGACCCTTAGGTTTCAACGACATAATCTGATTCATTAAATGGTTAAAATATACATTCTATAAAGTGATCATGAATGCATTCCAAATTTCAGCTGGAGTCCCTGGGAAAATATACCATCAACTTTTTCCTCTCTTCCCTCCTCTATAAAGATAACAGCAAAGGCTGCAATGGAAAGGGGATTAGGGTGAGAATGTTCATTTTTAAGTTCAGATAAATCCTGTAGTCGTAAGTAGGGACCAACGTCCTAAAATCTAGGGAGCCAACCATGGCCAGGTTCTATTGTGATCCAGAGTAGGAAAAAGGCCAATGTGCTTCTTAGTTAATAAATATTTTAAGTAGACAAACCATGGAAAAGGGAAGAATAGTATAATTAGAAATGAAAAAAAAATTGATTGAGAAATATATTTTTTAATCCTTGAAAAAACTAGTAAGGGGAGTCTATTCAAGAAGTTAGAATGGTTATTTAGGTTTAAGCAGTTATGGAAAGGAATGATGTTTTTTGATATACTAGCATATGATCAATCATTTAACAAATAAAATAAGTGTGTAATTTCTTCTTCATAATTGTGTTGAAGAAATAAGTGCCAACTATAATTTGTAATTTTTTTTTTTTTTAGGCATTGTTTACTTTGTTTATTTATTTATTTTTGGCTGTGTTGGGTCTTCGTTTCTCTGCGAGGTCTTTCTCTAGTTGTGGCAAGCGGGGGCCACTCTTCATCGCGGTGCGCGGGCCTCTCACCATCGCGGCCCCTCCCGTTGCGGGGCACAGGCTCCAGACGCGCAGGCTCAGTAGTTGTGGCTCACGGGCCTAGTTGCTCCGTGGCATGTGGGATCTTCCCAGACCAGGGCTCGAACCCGTGTCCCCTGCATTGGCAGGCAGATTCTCAACCACTGCGCCACCAGGGAAGCCCAATTTGTAATTTTTAAAAATTATTAAAGAAAGAAAAAAATCAAAATGACATTTCTGGAGTCAAAGTGACAACTGGATTTGATGATTAGAAGGTAATTAGTAACCTTGGCAAGAACAGGTCCACAGAGATGGAGCAGGAAGCCAGATGACAATATGCTGAGTAGTAAATGAGTGGTGAAGAAGTGATAACCGCCAGAATAAACATTTGCTCAATGTTTGGCTGTGAAGGGAAGGAATGAGGGGAAAAATGGATCTAGAGTAGACTAGACTGATATTTTGAAATCAAAACCAGTCACACATTGGTTAACACAGTTAACACACACACACACACACACACATACAACTGGTTAAATACATTAGGTTCAATCTCAATAGCAAGCCAAGAAACACAACCTAAAATAAGAAATCTTTTTTTTTTGTCTACGAAATAAGATCAGCCAAAAAATGTAATTGTTGTGTCCCTTTTGAAAAGTAATATGAAAAATGTATTAAGAGCCTCAAAATGTTCACATTATTTAAATCAGCAATTCCACTCTGAAATTCTATTCCAACTAAGTAATTCTAACTGAAAAGAAATCTGTGGACAAATATATACAAATAGGTTCAAACCCTAAATATTACACAAAACAGAATGGTGATAAATTGTCAAATCTACTCAATGGAATATTATGCAGCCTTTTTAGAAAGAATATTAACAGCGTGAACTTTAAGGCCAGAAAGACCTAAGTTCATATGACAGACTACAACACTCAAAAAAGCTATATACTCTTGGGCAAGTGATTTACATTCCCTGACACTCAAATCTTCACTTATAAGTAAAATGACATGTATAACTTTACCTTATATTGGTGAAGGGATATTTCTACCCCACACCCCACCCTTCTGCTTCTGTCTACCTTTGTAGCTGCTCCCCTCCCCCATCCAAAAGAGCAGTAATTGCTAATCTAACCAGACAGAGTACAGGCCATTCAGATGACTACAATAAACTAGTGAATGAAGGTATTGGGCTTAAAACATTTCTACCCACTCACTTTTGACTTTCTGTTCTCATATGATAAGAAATATAGGGACTTCCCTGGTGGTCCAGTGGCTGAGACTCCGTGCTCCCAATGCAGGGGTCCCGGGTTCGATCCCTGGTCGGGGAACTAGATCCCACATGCCGCAACGAAGACCCGGCACAGCCAAATAAATAAATAAATAAATATTTTTTAAAAAGAAAGAAATATAGGCAAAGCCGGCCTCATCTGGATAAGCCTGGCCACATTTCTTTCCCTTATTTTCCCTTTTGTTCTAAGCAACAAGAGCTAAAGTTAGGCTAAAACTAGTTCTGCAGACCCAGTCATCCTATCTCTCCTGCAGGCATTATCTGAAGATACTGGTCCCAAGATTCAGATTGTGGGGAGGGGGCAAATGGAAAGAGACAAGGAGGAAGGAAATGGTGGTGGTGAGGGTTGTTTAAGTCTTGAGGCTAAGCCATGTACACCAATAAGTACCATATTTTTAAAATACTAAAAGGAACTACACCAAAATGTTAATTATTGTTGCCTTTAGATATTGATAATTATAATTTCCATTCATCTTTTCTATATCTTCCTAAATTTTCTATAATAAACATATATCATTTTAACAATAACAATACTCTTTTAAAACTTATAGGGAGTATTCATGCCTAGGCTAAAATCATATACAGAAAAGATAAAATTATTTTCTAGATTTATTCTGTTTAAGAAGCAGTTTCTAGATTTATGCTGTTTAAGTAGCCTTTCGCAAAGGCAGAGCTAAAACTCATGAGTGCTACAAATGTCAAATATCTAAAAAAGTATTTGTAGCTCTGGAGCTAAGTATACAATTCATTAGCTGGCTTTCAGAAAGAATGCACACCAATTGTGCTTACTTTCAATGCATACCAATTGTGCTTACCTTCAATGCATACCAACTGTGCTTACCTTCTCAACATCAGGCAGACAATCCAGCAGGTCAACAGTGTACTTAGAATCACTTGGATCATTCTCACAACCATTTGATGACATTTTCAAAGGATTTTTTGCCATTGCATCTAATACAGCCTCATAAAGCTGCTTTGTTATCAGAGGAGAAGGAAGTTCTCTTAAATAATCCTTAAGAACACCTTCAGAAAACAAACCAGAGACAGATGGCAATTAGTCTTTAGAGTGAAATAAACTGTGGTGAATTTTTTTTCAAAGAATTATTACAGCCAACTTTTAACATTCTGAAAACAATAAAAGCAACAATGTAAAAAGAAGTATTATAACAAAACAATAGCAATTTGTATCCTTAGAAATTGCTTCACTAATTGACTTTTTGTTTTGAGACCCTGCTAATAATGTACACACCTAATAGCCAATTATCATACATATTAGGTTGGTTCACACAGTAAATCCCTTATAAAAAGCTCCTCTAAGTGCATGTAAAGAAAATAAGGCATACTAATATTAATTGTAAATTATTCCAATTATGTGAATTTTTAATTTCTAGGCTTTTCATAAGCCCTTGCAAATAAGTGAGCTATATAAATATATCTCCTCTTTAATACAGACGATATGGCTTAAACATACATACTGGATAGTATGGATAATCTCTAATCCTATACTATGGAAGGAAAAACTCATTCCTAAAACCAAACAAATGAAACCAAAAGCCAAGAACAGAAAACATCAGACTTGTCACTGTAATAGAAATGAGGTTAAGTCAATTTCAAACACACCACAAGTAGTTATGAACTAAGAGATGATATACCTATAGTAGAGGAAACAGGAAAGAGTAATTAATGGTTGTTACATATAAGGTAGGTAAGATACTAGCTAAAGGCTAGAATGTGATCACAAGGAAAAATAGAAGACAATTCTGACACCAAAAACCTTAATAGAGACAATATTGATTTAGAAAATGCTCTCAGCTTAGCCGAGAACTCAGTTTGAGAGCTTAATTTGAATTTAAACATGATCATAAAGGAAGTTTCCCATCTAATAAATCTTTTAAATTTGATAGACCATGGTTCATTAGTTTCTTATGCATCCTTCCAGTATTTGCTTATGCAAATATAAATAATATATTACTATTTGTTCCCCTTTATTACATAAAAGATAGCATATATGTCCTGTTCTGTTTCTTGCTTTTTCATTTAACATCATATCCTTGCCATATTTTCAGTACATAGAGATTTTCTTCAAACATTTTTACAGCCACATCACAGTATTCCAATGTATGGATGTCCCATAATTTGATCTAGTCAGCTGCAATAGACAGCTACTTAGGTTCTTTCTAATCTTTTGTTATTTCAAAACATGCTACAATGAATAACCTGCACATCATTACTTTGTATGTATGCAGGTATGTTGGTAGGACGAATTCCCAAAACAGGACCACTGGGTCAAAAATACATTTGTCATTTTGAGGGAAAAGGAGGTGTAAGGATATTTCCTAGGTCTGGGGCTTCAGCATCTAGGTGAATAACAGCGTTATTACTTGAAATAGGGGGAAAAGGAGGAAAACCGTGTTTTAGGGTATAGGGAGGAGTTTCATTTTGAACATATTAAGCTTAAGGTATCTATGGGACAGTCAAGCCTACTGGATATAAAAATCTGAGGCTCAGGAAAGAAATGGCTGGAGACACAGATCTGAGAATGATCAACTTAAAGAGGATAACTGGAAACTTGGGAATGACTGAGATTATCAGGGCAGCATCCAGCATGATATGAGAAGGCCTAGCGATAAGAGAAGGCTGTGAAGAACATCAGTAGGAAGAACGGCTAAAGGAGTATGAGTGGTAAGAAGAGGCAGGATGGGGGTGGGGGTGAGACAGGCAAATATGCTGCAAGGAAGTCAAGGAAAGAATGTTTCAAGAAAGAGTTTAAGGTATCAGTTGATACCCAATAAAAGCTAGGTTAGATAAGAAGAGTGTTCTGGATTGGTCATTTGTATGTTAAAATCATTCAGAATGATGGCAGGACTCCAGTTGGAAATCTAACCATAGGCGAGGTATCAAAGTCTTCACTGAATAAATGGGAATGCCCAAGAGTTCTGTAGGTGATGTTAAATTCGAAAGGCAGAGGTGGTGCAAGACTGTGCCACGAGCCCCCAAAAAGCCTTATTCCTTCATTGAGCATAAGTTCCTACTCAGTAGTAAAAAGGTAATAACCTGGAAATAGCACTAAGGAACCAAGAGAATATTGACCAAACTTTTTCTTTTTTTTTTTTTAAATTTATTTATTTTATTTATTTATTTTTGGCTGCGTTGGGTCTTCGTTGCTGTGCACAGGCTTTCTCTAGTTGTGGCAAGCGGGGGCTACTCCTCGTTGCGGTGCACGGGCTTCTCATTGCTGTGGCTTCTCTTGTTGCAGAGCACGGGCTCTAGGCGCGTGGGCTCAGTAGTTGTGGCTCGTGGGCTCTAGAGTGCAGGTTCAGTAGTTGCGGCGCACAGGCCCAGCTGCTCTGCAGCACGTGGGATCTTCCTGGACCAGGGCTCGAACCCGCCTCCCCCACATTGGCAGGTGGATTCTCAACCACTGCGCCACCAGGGAAGCCCCAAACTTTTTCTTTGATGTATACAAAGAGACACAACATATATAAAGTGCTTGGCATATAATAATAATCAATACATGTTAGACGTACAATGATGATAATGATAAAGCATTTTGTACACAGTACGCATGCAACAATTGTTTATTCACATTCCTTAAGTTATATCATGTGATCTTTACTACTATCATTAGTTTCCTACAATGAATTGCAACATTCAGTGTAAAGTGCATTGAGTTACAATTAGAAAGTGAAAATGCAATTTTCTGTAGCTGCCAAATAAAGACACTACTAACGCTTTAGGGCATAATTTTTTTTAAAGGTTCCATATTTGTTCCTTGACAAAGCAAGACTTGTTAGTTCTTATAAAACTCAATATGCCCTGGTAGCTTGAGACTTGCCGTATAATGCAATTATATTAAATCAAAACCTAAAAGATCTCCAGAAAAGATAACTTTATACCTTAGTGAAACATATATGTCAAATATCATTATCCTTTATATGATTAATATGCTAAACAACCATTAATATAAATGGAATTTTAAATTAACCCAAGTTCAAGATTACTTACTTCACTATAATTTGAGGGCAAATAAGAGAGAATTATTATAACAAATATTAAGCACTTAAAGTATGCTCAATGAACATTGTGTTCAATGAAGTAAAAATTATAGTTGCTTTTCTATAAGCAGACAAACGTCACAGGAAAAATAATCAAAAGATTTTATAAAATGAAACAGAGAGGAGGTATTCATAGTGCATTGTAACATATATGATATAACTACTCATCAATCTAGAAATTAGCTATATGGCCTTATCCCAAAAACTTAGTGATAGGCAGGAGCATCTTAAAGCCATATTGCCTACTTAACATCTTTCAAACACTTTGGGACATAAAAACTGTAAGATAATAAATTTGTGGTGACAATCTTTAATGTTACAGGAGCAACTTAAAAAAGACTTGGGGAGAATTTATGATGAAGTTTATTTAATGCAACACAGTAAATCTTTTATCATGTACTTGAAGCAGGCAATTATTGATAAATAAAGAACTGGTTCTAGTTACATCTCTTAAGCTGCCCTGTAATAGTTAGATACTATGAAACCATATGCCTCTCACCCTCATTCAGGCACAGGACCAACTACACAGAGAAATTCTACTCATCCCCATGGTGGGATATACGTATCACCACACTAAAAAAAAGTCATTCTCATCTCTAAAACTACTTCTTCTCAGAGGCTGGTTTGAAGTACCTATATTTTATTAATTCTCAATCACAAAATTCACCCTGTTCTCTCTGCCTAAAACTCTAATAATCACTAAATAAATAATGTTGACTTTTCTAATTTCTTCTCTTGTACTATGAATAGATTTTGTACCTTAAATTTTGCACCTGATTGAAAAAAATCTGGTTTGTCTGGAGCACTTCATTCTGTATTCCAGACAAACCAGCTACTAAGAATGCATTAAACTGTGAGTAAACTCTATCATTCACTCCATTAATATCTCTTCTTTTAGACCTACTGAACTGTTAATTATATTTTAAAGTTTACTTGAAATGTGAGTTCACATGGAACAAACACATGAGGCAACTCTATTACTGGCCAGTTCCCCAAATCAACAATACCCTTTATTTTGAGCCATGATGAGCCCTTGTGTATATTTTATTGCAATTCCAATGATATTTCTCAGACAAACCTTAAGTCATTCCATTGGCTTTCTATCAAGAAAGAAAACAGCTCTAGGTTCTTCTGAAAAACAGCTTTACTGAAATGGAATATACAAAGAATAAAGCCAAGAAATACCCAATTCATAAATTATGTAAACTCTCAATTTTAGAAAAGAATGCTTCTATAAATCTTTCATTGACCTATTGTCATACCTTCTGCATATGCTGCAAATTTCCAACTAAGGACCTTCTCTTATAACAAATAATCAATTCAAACCACATCACTTCATCTTTTTAAATTATACACATTTGACATAATTTTTATCTCCAAGACAAGGCTTCAACCAAGACAAAATCTCCTTTTATTTAGTTATAGAGTGTAATTGTCTGAGAATTGCTATTTATAAAATTTTTCTTTAATAAATTCATAAAATGAGTCCTTTGCTGATTTTGTTATTTACACATTATTAAGGGAAAAATTCTACTTTTTTGTAGAAATGACCCATTTTTTAGTAGAAATAATATGCCTTCTTCCTTTATAAAATAAAAGTAACCATTATTTCTGGTTTGCTAAAACTTAAGAGAAAGAAAAAGTGCTTTGGTTTGCTCCCTCTTAGAATTAAAATGCTTGGGATCAAAGTTTTAGTTATCTAAGAATATAATATTAAATATTCTATGAAATACAATAATTCAGAGTTCAGAGATTGGGAAGCTCAATTATTTGGAAAGTCTCAATCCTAACAGTTAGCTTTAAGGATTTCAACTAATAAAAATCTCTTGAATATGTGCAAGTTGAACCTTCCTCAAATTCTCACCTAGACAATTAATTGTGTGTAAAATAAGAAAGCAAATTAGAAGAGAAAAACAAACACTATTACAGCAAGAAAAAAAAACAGTAGTTGACAGTAGAGAGAAGAGAAAGACTATCAAAATACATAGATGATCTAGAAATACATACCAAAGCATCTGTAGGTAAAAGGATGTGATAGCTGAGATATGGTTCAAAATAATCCAAGTTTGGGAAGAATCAAATGAGGGGTATAAATGAGACAGGTTTGGTCATGTGTTGATTATGGAAGCCAGGTGATGGATAAAGAAGGTTTATCATGGTATTCTCTCTACTTGTGTATATGCTTGAAAACTTTGCTAATAAAAAGTAAAACAACAACAAAAAACAAACATGGAATTATAAGCCAATAGACCTCGAATATCGATTAGTTATGAAAAATCTCCTAATGGCCAAATTCAAAGGCCTTTTTTCTGTTCTCATTTTATATGATCTCTCCACAGAATGACAGTGCATCACATCTTTCCTTAACACTCTGTAGTCTCTTGTTTCCCACACTTTCTGACCCGTTTCCTCTCAATCTCTTTAGCTGTTCCTTCTTTCTTTGCCTGCCTCCAAAGTTTGGAGAGCCTCAAAGTTCTTGTCTTTTCAAACTCTATAGACAACTGCAAGACGTTAATTACAACTAGTGCCAATGACCATCAAATTGCTGTTTTCTAACCCCACCAGTCGGGGTATTAGAAGTGTATTTACAATGCTATACATTGGATTGCATTCATCACCTGGGTAAACAGCAGATCCCTCACATTCTACTACATCCTCTCCTTAGCTGTAGGAGATATATCCTTGATATATCCACTGAGATCTCCTACTAGTACATCAAATTCAATATATAAGTTTGAAAAAGAAACCCAATTCATAACCTTTTTCTACATTTCTCCACCGAAAGCAGTAGCTTTCCTCTCAGCTTTCTTATTTCTGCTCATGGAACCCAATCAACCAGGTGTCAAAGTCAGGATTGTCTGGGCCCTCCCTTTCTTCAAATACTTTCAATTCTATTTCTTCCTGCTGTTGCTGCTGCTGCCAGATGCCGTCCAATCTCATTACCTCCTTGCTGAGACTATTGCCAAGGCTTCCTAACTGGTTTTCCTTCCTCTTGTATCTTCTAATTTCAGTCCATCACACAGACTTGCCAGATAAATATTCCTGAAGACTATCTCTAAAGATTTCACTCCCCTGCTCAAAAATCGTTGATGGATCCCCTCTGTCTAGTAAATAAATCTAAATTCTCTAACCAGACAGTCAATGCCCCTTATATTATGTTTGCTCCAGTCAAACTGAACTCTGATGACATTTTATTTATCCCTCTATGAAGAAAAGGTACCCTTCTCCTTCTGTTAGCTACTACAGTTAATTTAATGTAGGTCTCTTCCTCCCAACACTTGTTGGCTGTTTGAGGATAGGGACCATATCTTGATATCTCCCCACAGAAAATAACACAGTAGTGTTTGTAAAAGAAGGAAAATAAGACTGCAGAATAAAACCAAATTAAATTTAGGCTACAAAATAGTATTTCAATTCTCTTTCCTGCAGATGTAGTCTTTCCAGAATGTGTACTTAAAAATAACATCTATTTATTACCTGTTATTACATTTATATCTGGGTATTGGCTTTCACACAGACCAACAGCTTTGCTATCCTTCTCAAAAGCCTCTCGAAGTTCTTTCTTGACTGCTGCCGAGCCACATAATCGGTACAGGCCAACTACCTAGAAGTAAAATTATGGCCACATTATGGTAAATTGGATAAAGAGAAAATATTATAGTGCAGTATGTATAAATCACATGAACTTGGCAATCTAATATGTTCTGATGGCATTTAATTAAAAATATCTCAAACATAGCTTTTGAAATCTCACCATAGACTATACTGATTATACTTATATAGTTTAATAAAAAATTATATTCTTTCCTTTAAATTTGAACAATATACTGTGATTTCTGTAATGCTGGCTATCATATCTTAAGCAAAGATACAATCCCTACTCTTTAGTTTTATATGCTCAAACAATATCTCCATGCCCCAAGATGGTGCCTTTTCACATCTTTTGCTCTAGACTGAAGTAATACAGCACAGCAGTTAAACTAGGGTTTTGGATTCATAAAGCCCCACACTATCACTCCTTGCTTGGTGAATTTGAGCAGGTACTTAATCTCTTTAAAACTCGGTTTATTTATTCAAAAAAAGTATATTTTTGAAATAAGGTTCCAGTATACTATTTGTGTAAAGTTATCTTTAAAAAAAAAAAAATAAGTTTCTGAGGAAGAAATAAAAATAAATCTAGGATTTTTTAACTTACCAAATTAATTGATTATAAAGCAATGAAGGAAATTCAATTAAAATAGTATATTAAAGGTAAAATAAAACTTCTAGTTCAAAATGTATATAAGATGCAAAGATACCACTCACTCTCCCCTCAACCTACATTAAAAAGATTTGTTTTTTAAACACTGTTAGTTCAGTATAAATTCACTAAGAGGAAGTCAACATGGTATCTTAAAGAGAAAACATGCCTGATTAAGCAATTGGAGTTTTTTAAAAGGATAAACCTGCAAGAAAATTGAGGAAAGCGGTTGTCACCCATACTTCCACACCAAAGACTATTTAGGAAGTTTAATCACCTTTAATTGAAAGAAGTTACAGATAAAGAAATAATTTCAAGACAGAAATAAGGTGAAAACACACAGTGCAATCCCCAAGGATTTGAACTAGGAATCACTTTAAAATGTTAAAAATGATCTAGAGGAAGAATGCAAATGAAATTTCCCGGTTTACTTATGACAACCTCTTCTGAGTTTTTAAATAACTGATAGAATACACTACAGAAAGTGGGTCTCAATATAGGAAAGCGTCAGTAATGGATACATGGAAATGTTATCCAAAATACTTGTGATGACAAGCATTAAGTATTAATTGAAAGATAGTAAAGAACCTACAACTATTTCTAAGAGAAGGTAATTCAAGGTGCTGCTGCATTCAAAAGAATCAACATGATATGGGAAATCGAGGAAGGTACTGGAAAGAAAATTCAAATTTCCTGTTCTTATCCACATTCATGGTACATTCACATCATCACAAGAAAGAAAAGTAGAACAGTAGATGATCCAGACAATGAAACTAAAATATTAAACAGGATCAAAGGAAATGCTACCACATGAGAAGAAACTAACTTGAGTACAGCCCTTCTGGTGTAAGCACACTTAAGTGTCACAAAATCTCATAAGGATGTATCCTCTTAAACTTGAGAAAGAGATGAACCTAGAACAAATTAAAGAAAGCAATACTTCAATAGCAAGTAATAAATTAATGGAACATGTTATCCCAAAAGCTGCAATTACAAATATAGTTTTAAAGGTGAATAAAAGAAGGAAGAGCTAATATAGATATGTCAGGAAGGGATATTTTAGGATATATCCCTACCAGGCTGACTTCTTGAATCAAACACTTGAAGTACATGCTTGATGCCTCTATTGAGGACAGAATCTGAACCGGATGGACCATGAGGATGATTTCTGGACTAATTTTTCCCATTGGAAGCAGAAGATAGGTGGTAGTAGCCTTCAAAGTATTTCGAAGATATCACAAAAGATTTTTTGTTTGACTATCAAAACCTGATGTTCATTGTAAAAAAACAAGAATAATTACTGACTAGAGAGGTAAACAAAATTTAAGCAGTATGCCGCTCTGTAAACTGCAGGCACAATCAGCCTCTTTCTGTGTGTGTGTTGGGGTGCAACAGTGAGAAGCAAAAGGGACAAAACAAGAAAAGGTGTTGAAAAAGTACAGCTCCAAACATACAACTGTAAAATTTTTTTACTTTTTATTTCACAGGAAATAATTCTTTATTAAAATAAATCTTTCTAAACTTTAAGTATAGAAATAAAAAGCATTGCTAAAAATATTTTCTTGGCATTTAAAATCAGTTATTACAGTCTTATATACCTGCTCTTTATAAAATATTTTCAGAAAATAGACTGTAAAAGTACAGCGCTATTTGAGTTACTTATTTTAATATACAACTGTAAAAGTTTCTGTTTAAATAATTAGCTTTAAAGTCTGCCTAATCTCTGGCCTCCCTACATGCTGCGTGGAAAAAAAAAATACAGGAAAAACAGAGGACCTTAAGAAAAAAGTAACTGGACCAAAAGTTGGATTGGAAACTAAAGGCCTCACTTCCACCCAGACAACGTAAACTTGACTTGATGGAATCACATATCTGAAAAGAGGTTTCAAAAATTCAAATGTCCTACCTCTCAGCTTCAGGAAGCTACTGAATCTATTTTCATTTAATATAAGCAAAAAAGACCCACAGAGATTAAGTGACTTGCCCAATATCACACAGCCAATAATGGATGAGAAACCAGAATCCAAGTCTCTTGTACCTTTATATAAAACTCCACTAACTTATGCAATTTCTATCATTTCCATGTTAAATTCAAGGTAGGTTAAGTTTAAGTTTGCTTCTACATTTTTATAAAGAAATCATAATTCAGATTTTGTGGTATTTATCCTCGATATTTTTTAATCAATGTTATAAATTCGATAGCACTAAAGCAAAATACTTCAGAACGTAATGATGCTTAGGCTTATTTTGTATTGCAAAAAATTAGTATAAATAATTACTTATACCTCAGATTAATATCCTCAGTGATACACTGTTTCTCATTGTCATAGTCTACATGTATAAATGAAAATAAAGATAAGGTCTACTAACTGGTTAAGATTTACATATCTTGTTACAAATAACACCAGGTTTTTTGTTTGTTCTAATGAACTGCTTTTACCTTCTTTAAAAGGAAAAGAGAATGAGATGTGCTTTTATTAGTAGGACCTCTCCTTATCCTACATGCTATCCCAAAGGTAAGACATGGATAAGCTTATGCTTTCCAAAGAGTGGAACTGAGGGAGAACAGGGAATAAGGGCAGGGAGTTAATTTTAGGAGTGAAACAGGGTTATAATATTCACTGTCGAACTCTCTACCAAAAGAATGTCAAGCCATTCAGAAACATTCCTTAAATGAATTAGGCTTAGCCTATGTTATAAGCTCTGGCTTTTCCTAGGAATGCCATTGTAAAGCAATCTTCATCTCTAGGTATAACACCATGCAGCTCTGCATCACAACATAAATTATGGAACCATCTAGCATGCTTTCAATCATTGACAACATAGGTTAAGGCATAAATTACATCCTAAACAGTAATGGAATAAAAATAAAGAATCGGAATGAGAAAAAGTCTAAATTGGATTTTTTTTAACTTACCTTGAACTCCTTCCCCCAAGACTTACTATAAATAAATTTAATTATTACTCAAATAGACAGATAAGGGGGCAGTAGAGAAACACAATAAAATAATACCTGACAGCCTCTCTTTTCAATTTCCATAATACATTTCTGAATCAGGAGTGGTACCATCAAGCCTATATTTTCTTTCTCTACAACTTCTCGAATATCAACACCAAATATTACTGGTTCTCGATTTATATCTAGTCCATGAAGTGAATTCTCCCACTGTTCCAAAAGAGTCACTTTCACATAAATAAGACCTCTAGGTTCAAGTTTGACAGCCAACTGATGTGTCTTTGTCACTCTGAATAAGGTGGGAAGAACAACAGTTCCATGACAACACACTCGATTTTTTCTTGGAGTGGGTTCCCAACTGAATACTACTAATTTCAAATGCTGTGCATTTTCAATTTCTATGTTGAAAGTGTGATCCATGTCTAAAAACGTTGTCCGACATGTGAGCAAAGCTGTTCTGGCTTTGTTTACTGAATCTACCTGAATTGCACAAAAGACATCTTTTGAATCTATCCGAGGTGGTTTTAAATCCTCAGCACCATAGAAATGCACACTCATGAGCCCAGATATGTACTGAGAACACTTAGGTTGATCAGAAAAGCTATAATGTCTAAAAGCATCAATGTCTATTTCATTCTTGCTGCAACTATTTGGAATTATTTCTTTTCCTTTTGCAAATTTGTTTTCACATCCATGTTTGCTAGATTTAGCTATAAGTTCAGGAGAATCTCCATCACTGAGGTAACCACTTTTGCAGGAATACTTAGAACTCACAGAGGTTTTCTTCTGGTAGCTGTGCTGAGAAGACACACTAGTATCAAGATGGTACCGGCTTATAACATTCCTCTTAGCAGCTGTGGTTGTGTTCCCAGAAGGTAGAATAACAGCATGATGAATTTCTTGACAGTTACATTTAGACAAGGAAGGAGTATTATCTGGACTGTTTCCATAATTCAAGCTTCCTTTAACACTCAGTTTCCGGCTAAATTCTGGCAACCTTTTCATTTTCATGGAAAGTTTCCTCACAGTTCGTGGAGATTTTATTTTATCCGGGAAAGACCAATGAATTGAACTGCCTTTTTTCACAGGGCTAGGGCTTGTAGAAGATGGTTCTGTAACTCCCAAATCAGGCTTATTTGTAGCAGCTACTATCCCAGGACCTTGAAAATAAAAGACATTATAAGGTGAAATGTTTTGATTCCTACTTTTATTTTTACTTTATAAAACACCAACTTAACAAGCTCTCACACGGACAGAAATTCTTCCCTGTCTCATCTTAAGGGTGAGATTTAGTCAAAAGTTTAGATGAATCTCCATTACCATGTTCAAGCAGAATATCAAGATCTACAAATGACTCATGGTGGAAAGAAACATCTCCCTCTCCATCTGCCCTTCTATTCTGATGCTTTGGAGGAAAGGTAATATAGGTTCCTTTTAAATCTTTCCCACTGCAATATACTTCAGTGAGTATGTATTTATAACTGTAAACAGCGGATATCAGAGAAAACTAGGAAAGCTTCCTATTTTAATATTCATTTTAACATATTAAACATAATGTTCATTTTAACATATTAAAACATTAATTTCAACATGTTTCCTATTTTAATATGTTTATTTATAAATTCTACTTAATATAAGAATGATTCCTCTATATTCACAATTCTCTAAAAACTAAATTTCATCACATAGCATTCCTGGCTAAAAAAAAAAGTTAAAAACCAAACAAGTGTATAATTTTGACAACCAAGAGCCCCTTCTTGTTCTAAAATTCTATTAGAACATATCACCAAAGATTATATAGAATGAACTCTAGTTAATCAAGAATAACTGAATAATGAATATCATAAACCTAACTGAATAATTTTTAAAACGGTATAGACATTTTCTTTCTTGTATTATCTGTATGCAATAATTCTGTAGAACTTCAAAAGCTAAATTAGGGTCTTTCTTTGCAATTTTAATATATTAAATGACAGTACAGAGATAAAATATGTTTTCTTATAATTTTCAATTTTCATAAAGAGTAAAGTGTTAAAATTCTTTCGAATTCTTCTCCACACAAAAATAGTTTTATTTTTTCCTAAATGTCAAAATTATTCAGGTTTACAATAAAAATTTTTTTAAAAATTCAAAAAAGTACAAATAAAGTAAATAATAGCCCACATTGCCAAGAGATTAACCATTGTAAAACCGCACTGCCAGGAGATTAATCATGCTAAATATTGTGGTGAAAATAATATTAAAAGTAGTTTCTATTGTTATTATTAAATTATTAATATTTAATTATTATTAAAAATAATACCAGCCAACATTTACTGAGTTAGACAAAGTGTGAAAAATTAATTTAATAATTAGTAAGAGCAGACCCTCATTTAACTCTCATAATAGCCTTAAGAGTTAAGATACCATTACCACCCCATTCTCCAGGTAAGGAACCTCATGCATGAGCTAATTTGTCTAAGATCACAAAGCTGGTAAGTGGAAGAATCAGGACTCAAACCTAAACACAGGCTTTCAGAATCTATGCTCTAAAATACTACGCTTTCTGTCTCTCCATCCTTTTAAACGTTTTTCTGTCCATACATATACATCAAGCTGATTTTCAAATACCTTTTCTCAACTATTATTAAGAAGTTAAAGTATTCCATTTAACCTTAAACTTTCAATTCCCCCCCAAGAAAAGAATGTAAAGACTAATCAATTTCATTTAAAAATCTGAACCTGTTCCTAGTAAGTTTTCAAATTAATAGAACAAAGTGAAAATAACTTGTAAAAATCTGTTAGTATTATCCCAATATTTAAAATTTAAATTAATTTTTCATACTTTATCTAATTATTCCTTATAAAGATCCTTAATGACCCTAATATCAGAGGCTACTCTATGTAATACTACATTTGACAATTAAAATGAGAAAAAAGTGTTTATTCATTTCAAAAATCAGTAGATTAAATGACCTTTCTTTAAAGTATTAATATAGTATTCTCCCTCCACCCTTCAATGTGTCCTATTGACAAAGTAGTTTCTTTATAGAGAAAGGACTATTTTAAGTATGCCTGCTGGGCTTTTCTGGTAAGCAACTAATAAGAAATGGAGTGTTTGATAAACTAGACAAAGCGTTCCCTTGTACTGTAAATTGTAGTACAATTCTACTGGTTTCCTGGTCTAAAACATTCTATAGTAGTCAGGGTCCTGCTGTAGTCTACAATCTATTTTGTCATGGCCTAAAAAAGCTACCCAGTATATGAAATTGCTCTAGGTTTTATTAAATCAATAAAGAGTTAATCTAACATACTGACTTTTTTTACATATTATGCATTAAATATTTCCTACTGAAGTCCTTACCTAATTATTAAAATGAAATACTGTATTTGTTAGCCATTTCTACTGCAGACAAGACTGAATTTATTTTTTAAAAATGCTTTGTTTTTATAAAATCCAAGAGCTGAAATATGACCAATTTGAACAATCACTTAAAATTAAACCAAAATTATACTAACCAGATCACAGATTAGCTACAACTTGTAAGGGGAAAGCATAAAATGAAAATCTTTAAATATAAATTTATGAACCAGGCTAGAATCAGTTGAAACTGGCACACTCCTTCAGCATCTAGAACAGCAACTGGCACATAGCAGAAACTCAGTGTTTATTGAATAAATGAATTAACCAATTGTTAATTGCCTATAAATTGGTAAACCTTTCAGGAAATACAATATAGAAATTACCTATAATAGTTACCAGCTAAAAAGACCAAGTAAAGATACTAGTAATCGATCCTAATGAAGCAAAATAGATCATGATAAAGATCACTGCAACAGTAGTGGAAAGATTCTATTAACACCCAACATTAAGGAACCAGTCAAACAGATTAGGGCACATCAACTCAATTAAATACTATAAAAATAGGGAAACAATCATAACATTAATCTACATGTGACAATACAAAATATAGACAGCAAGTGAAATTAACAAAACCCAAAAATAGTCCACTATGTCAGCAACTAGGTAAAAGATACATATATATACATCCAGAAGTTAACAGGCAAAAAAACAAGTCACAATTGTGTTAGGATGATCATAAAATTGTCATTCATATTAAAAATACTTAAACTTTCCTATTTCTTAATCAAAAAATTATTTTGAAATTCAACCATTCTCTTTGCCTATTTCTCAACAGATTTCTGCCAACGTTGCTAAAGAAAACATACCACTTTAGGTAAATAACCTTTCTGATCAAACTAAAGCAAAAAAAAGATGACATATAAACGAATTGTCCAAATACTTCCTTTGGTCAACTTAGGAACGTGCTTGTTGTAATAATATATTTAGTTTTAGATACTACCAAAGAATTGAAAAATGGAAGAAGAAAAGGGAGATATATGATCATCTTTACCTGCAAAAGGAGATCTCAACATGGGACTCTCCTCTACTATTATACCTTCTTGTGTCTTGTGTCCATGCCTTTGCTTGTACTGCTGCACAAACTCTGTGGAATAGGTGGAATCTATAGGATTTATTTCATTTGACTGTGTGGTCTGAACATCGCCTGTGTGTTCAGAAGAGCACAGCAAGTCTTCAGTGTGCTGCTCTCCTTTCATTAGGTCACTACCAGATAATACTCTCAAACCGACATCAGGAAACTTCAGAACAGCAGAGTCTGCCTCCCCAAAACTCAAGGCATTTGATATACCAAAGTCATCATCTTCAGGAATGGGGTTGTACCATATTTCTCCTTCATCATCTGCATCATTTTCCTCATTAAAGTCTAATGAACAGTTTCTTGATAATGAAGAATTTGTAGCATTACACACCATATATGTACAATATTCTTCAGATGATTTGAGGAAAGGTCGTGACAGCTGCAGTTTAGGTAGAGAAACGGGTGAGATGGATAAATGACTTATATCTTGGCATTTCTTATTTTCTTCTTCCAAATTAAAAGATCTCAGAGTACTCTGATATAGCCAATTGCGTTTCTTTGACACAGTGATGCTATTAAGTGGCTTATGACCCCTGAAGCCAATATTATCCTTCAGATCTTCAAGTTCTCTTCTCTTCATTGAAGACTCATAGACATTTTCAAATAAGTCTGTTTCAAAGAAAAAAGAAGGCAGAATATAATGCTTGGCATACCAAGAAAGGCATGTCACTTAAGACCAGTTATTAAAATACGATTTTTAAAAAGATAAAAAGAAAGAAAAGTAATATTAATCACATTCAGAGACTAAAATTGAACAAGAAAAATTTTGGATTTTCCACCTAAACATGATTTCTATTATTTAGATATCAGACTGCTAGTATAGGTATCATAAGAATTCTAAGAAAAAGGATAAACAAACTCTGAGACTGCCTTTATAAATATCATAGGGCTAAAAAAAGCTTTACCCTAAGCAAAACATGCTTTATAAAAAGCTTGTATAGAATGCTTTATACACAGTATGCCTTTCATTAATATTTGGGTAATTTTAAACTCACTGCTACAAGGACTTTGGAAAACACAAGTAAGATTACTACCTTTTCATACAAAGATTAACTTTGAATAAATCTTTCAAAACAATTGTGCCTTACTTATTACTGAATATCTTACTGATTATTAAAAATTCAAAATAACATTTGTTTCCCAACCATACAGTGCAGAAGCAACTTATGCAGAATTTAAGTTCTAAGTATCTAGGGCAAAAATAAAAATAAAAGTCCCTAAGGAGGGCTTCCCTGGTGGCGCAGTGGTTGAGAACCTGCCTGCCGATGCAGGGCACACGGGTTCGAGCCCTGGTCTGGGAGGATCCCACATGCCACGGAGCAACTGGGCCCGTGAGCCACAGCTACTGAGCCTGCGCATCTGGAGCCTGTGCTCCGCAACAAGAGAGGCCGCGATAGTGAGAGGCCTGCGCACTGCGATGAAGAGTGGCCCCCGCTTGCCACAACTGGAGAAAGCCCTCGCACAGAAACGAAGACCCAACACAGCCAAGAATGAATAAATAAATAAATAAATAATAATTTAAAAAAAAAAAAAAAAAAAAAAGTCCCTAAGGAGGCCCTTGATTAGGACCAGGTATCCTGTCTCACAATAAGCACAACACAGCTATATTATTGACAGGCACAAACTTAAGCAGCAAGAATACAAGAATGAACAAAATAGCCCCTGCTCTTAGGGAATTCATAGCCCAGTGGAGGATGTCAAATACTTAGATATGTGTATGTATTAATATAATGGGATAAGACTCTAAAAATGTATATGTAACATTAATTCCATATAAAGGGGAAAATTTTTTTGCACTTCCAAAGAGTTACATAAAGCCGGCTTCAATGACAGTCAATAAGCTAAATAAATATATATCATAAACTAATTCACTACACATAGATAATTAAAACAAAACCACATTTCTAATTTTAAGATCATGTCAGGTTTGTAAATCATGGTCTATGCTACTTTGAGTGTGTATTTGGTTGATTCATTTTAGTATTACAGCAAGTAAAATATAATAGTCCAGTAACAGAGAGTGATAAAAACACATTAAACTCTGAGGAGCTTAATAACAACCAAAAAATTAGGTTCATGCATACTCAAGGTTTTCAGGGATCTCCCTTCTACTGAAAAAAAATCATTTAAAAATGTAAATTTGAAAAAAAAATGTAAATTTGTCCTTTTTATAACCCTAAATACCTAATCAAGCAGATTAATTTAAAAACAAAACAAAACCTTAAACACAAACTGGGTTTCAAGTTCAATAGTTCCAGAGGCAGGCAGGAATAGAGGAATAGACTAAGAATAAGAAGGGAAGGAATCTCTCATGAATGTCTACTATGCCAGATATTTATTTACTCAAGAAATATTTATTGAGTGCCTATTATGTGGCAGGAACAAGAGATAAAGCAGTAAGAAAGCCCTTAACCTCCTTTAACCTCCACAACAATTCTGAGACAGGTAGGATTATTTCTATGAGCCTCAAACATATGTGGAATATGGCCAAGGTGCTAGCCATAGAATTCAAATTTAAGCGTGTCTAACCTTAAAATCCTTGCTCTCACCTGTCTCCCCTACACCATGCTACCCACTAAAAGTAGGGAAGTAGGTGTCTCTCTCTGAGCATTATGATAATATCCATCAAGTTAACTTTATAGGGTGGCTCTTGGGATTAAGTAAGATAATGTTTGAAATACTTAGAAAACTACTCAGAAAAGTCAAGTAACTTGCCTGAGATCACCTGTTGGTAAATGGAAGAGGCAGCACTCAAAACAAACTCTTCTGACTCCAAAGTTTGTAGGAGTACACCTGGTCTACTAACTAAAGGATACCCACCTCCACTCTCCAGGATTTAACATGCAAACATGTAACAGATAGTCAATAAATATCTTGAATTGATTTGATTTAATTTAACTAATGAAACCTGAAGATTCAAGATCTTTCTATGGTTCCGTCTTCTTTACACTTAAAATTAAGAACTGATCTGGACATATATCCAGAAAAGGCAAAAACTCTAATTCAAAAAGACACCTGCACCCCAATGTTCAAAGCAGCACTATTTACAATAGCCAAGATATGGAAGCAACCTAAGTGTCCATTGACAGATGAATGGATAAAGAAGATGTGGTGTATGTATATATATATATACATATATATATATATAATGGAATATTACTTAGCCATAAAAAAGAATGAAATAATGCCATTTGCAGCAACATGGATGGATCTAGAGATTATCATACCAAGTGAAGTAAGTCTGACAAAGACAAATATCATTCGATATCACTTGTATGTGGAATCTAAAAAAAGATACAAATGAACTTATTTCTAAAACAGAAACAGACTCACAGACATAGAAAACAAACTTATGATTACCAAAGGGGAAAGGGGGGGGGATAAATTAGGAGTTTGCAATTAACAGACATACATGACTATGTATAAAATAGACAAACAAGGACCTACGGTATAACACAGGGAAATATAGTTAATATTTTGTAATAACCTATAAGGGAAAAGAATCTGAAAAAAGAATATATATATATATATATATATATATATATATATATATATAACTGAATCTCTGTGCTGTATACCTGAAAGTAATACAACATTGTAAATCAACTATACTTCTACAACAACAAAAAAAGTAAACTGATTATAGACATTTTTTTTTAAAAAAAGGACCTACTATATAACTATATTCAATATCTTGTAATAACCTATAATGGAAAAGAATCTGAAAAAGAGTATGTGTGTGTATATATATATATATTTATATCTGAATTACTTTGCTGTACACCTGAAACTAACACAACATTGTAAATCAACTATACTTCAATAAAAAAAAATTAAGAACTGAAAGTCAACACATACTCAGGAATCGCTTGGAACTTCAGAGTTTTTAGTGACCACAACCTTTTGCTGAGTGCACTAAAATCTAAGATCTATTTCACACTTAAGGTCAAATCCTATACTATTTAACAGCATTTCAGACCTTCCCAGGATATTACATGCAGTTTTGACATAATTATAAATTTAAAGCAAAAAACTACAAAATTATACAACTCACAATGGATATGAGCCATATCTATTTTATCTTTTTCTCAGATGTCTCTCAAAACATCCAAAATTTTATATAGACACATTATTTTGAGTCTTTTCAGAGTTTTTTGATGTACATTGTAAATGAAATAAACATGCTTCTACTTGTACTATATTCCAAGGAACTACAATGAGAAAAATAAAGCTACCAGTATCCCATATTTAAACCAATTGATACATCTATTGATATGTAATGAATATGTAATATTAAAAGGAATAATTACATCGTGAGACACACTACAACTATTTTTCATGAAACTACAAACTACATAAACTTGAGATGAAACAGTCTGCTTGGTATTGCTGAATATTTAAAAACACATAATGCTGAAGTTTAAATTTAGAGATAAATAGGTACATTATTATACGTTCTGATAAAAGCCAAATTTATTCCATTATTAAAACTGAATATAAGCAACACATTATTCAAGGCAGAAAATTTTACTTGGGCAATTATTTATATATAACTTAAAGCATTTCATATTTATCTCAGTTAATTAAATGGATGCATATGAACATAAGTTACACAGAAATGGAAAGCTATTTACCATCTTCTCTTCACTCCCCATTTATGCTAAAATTAATGTTAAACCTTACTGGTATAAATGTAAAAGTTACCTTTAGCTTCAAATTTTATATATATGTGTGTGTGTGTATATATATATTTTGACATTTATATATTTGTATGTTGAAAGAAGACACAAGTAAAAAAGATATAAAAATAAGGGTGCAAAGTTGCAAGGCAAAAAAGTCTTTATTTTCTTGCAACTATACACGTTATGGTATAACTATCAGACTCTAATTAAAGTCATTTTCCTTGAAAATCTGTAAGAGAATGCGGAAGTGGCAATTAAAAGTTTTTCACTCAGAAAAATATTTACATAGTGGTGAACTACTCAAGCCAATTTTGTGTTCTCAACTATTACGTATTTCATAATAAATCTAGATGATTTACTATTACTAAACATTTAACTAGTGCCCCAGATCAAAATCAACAGCAAACTTTCTGGGAAATTATGTATTGCAGCCCTCATTGAAAATGTACAGTATCTACAGCATCTTTTCATCATTTAAAACATTCTACTGCAAAATCAAACTGTTGTTTTAGCTTACTTCTCTTTAAAAATCCTAAATAAAAGCATTCTTATGAACAATGTATTTGAGCTTAAATAAATAAAAGCAGCCCTGCTTATAGAGTCAAGCTTGGCAGCCCAAATGAAATTACTAGAATAAACTTAAGCCTTAGGTTTACATATGAGTGTGTTTATGTGTATGTCTTTATCTTTCCCAGATACATCTAAATGAGGAGAGGGGTACAATGAAAAGAAAAAAGGTATTTTTCTATCTTTTATTTTTCCTCCCTTGTGACTAGCAATAAAAACTCTTAAGAAAAAAGCTGTGTGCTAGCTTTGGGGACAGGAAAGTAGAGAAGGAAACTTTGAGACTCTTTTCAGCTCCCTGAAAGTAATGAAGAGGAACAAGAGAAAAGAAGCACAGAAGAAAAGATGAGTAGAATAAATAAGTGCTCCTAAAGTGGTGTCCTCTAGTTCAATTCCCAATGCTCCTTAAAGCAGTCCTTCTCAACTTCAGATCATTTCACTCTCTATCCAGAATCCTAATATATTTTCACAAAGCCTGCTTGCCTTTCTCTTGATAACAGCTAAGCGCCAGGCATGGTACCAAATGGATTATCTTTTTTCATCATCACAGCAACCTGAGGACTGAGGCTATGCAGAGCTGAGTAATTTGTCCAAGGTCATAAGCCTGGTAAGTGGTAGATTTGATCAGAAACCCAGAATCTCTATTCTATTAGCCATTACACTATATGGCATTCTCTCTTGCAGATTCTAAAATCTCACTTTTGTTGGTGCAAGATGAGACTAATATGGAGGGATCTGCTTAAACTTGTCATATATAAGTAGTAAGTATAAATTCATACACGTAAAACTGAAACAGAAAGAGCTCAAGTGCTTTGCTCTAATAGGGGTTAGTTTAAGTATCAAGTATCAGAATAAAGTAGAATGCTTTTTCAAAACTTTTTAAAATATATCAAGATAGGTGATTGAGATACTGAGAATTCTAGAACCTTACTACTCAAAGCGTGTACCAAACAGCAGCATCTACACTGCGAGCTTGTTAAAATGCAGAATCTCAAGGTCCCACCCCCATACATATTAAATCTTTATTTTAACAAGATTTTCAGAGAATTCATATGCACATTAAGTTTGAAAAGTTCTGCTCTGTAACTGCCAACCACACTTTGAGTGGCAAAGGTCTGGAAAACAGCCTTAGGATTCTCAAAACATAAACACCACTTAGAAATGTAGGACTTTCAAAAATCAACACAACACTATTTTCTGCTGAATTTGTAACTCTCAATGTTTTCCTGCCACCAGCAACTCCAATGTTTTATGGCACTCTTCCCAAAACAAAAAACAAAAACAAAAAAATGGACTCACTTGCTTCTGGGGCCACGATGGCAGAATTTCTAACAGAAGAATTTAGAGCTAGAAGACAGTCAAAAAGTATTTTCCTATAGTTACCAGTCTTGAAAGGGCTAATGCATAAAAGAATTTGTTGGAAAAATTCATAAAGATAATGTAGTTCATAAAGATAATGTAGTTCATAAAGTTAAGAAATTGAAGCTACAAATACTTGAGAAGGGAATAGATAGGAATCTGCATTAACAGTGTCAACTTCACTTTAAGATATAATGCACAAGATCATACCAGCTATTTAATACTACTTTTAAAGAACTGTCTAAAGATTTTGAACAGAATATTACATGCCCAAATTTTTTTTCTTTCACAGATCACGGAGCAAGAAGAGTAAAGTAGGCTAATTATTTTTTAAAGCAGTAAAAGGCCAAAATAGCTCAACCCAGTGCATTCCGATTTATTTCTGAGTACTATATGCTAATTAAAACTTACTTATAAAGACTTATAATGAAGTATAGTCAGCAAATAGATTAAAATTCCTTTGTAACCTTAAGGCTTGAAGAAACTTTACAATATTTACTGTGTGTAATGACTTTAGATTTCTTCAATAATCATCTCAATTAGTAACAAATTGGTCAATCTGTGAGCACTACATTCCCAACTGCATCAAATCATTGGCAGTATTATACTATCAAAAGTTTTAGTGGTTCTTAGTAGGAGCCAGAAATCAAAACAGAATATCATTTTGGCTTCCATTTGTCATATGGCTTCAAAAATTTCCAAAACACCTAAGTAGATTAGGTATTTCTATCTCCTTATATAGTTATTCTGTGTTATAAATTCTAACTATAACTTTATTTTGAAAGAAAACATCATCACAAATAATATTGTACAGAAAAATGTGATATAAACCTTCTAAGCTATTTTTTAAAATACATTTATTTATTTATTTATATTTATTTTTGGCTGCGTTGGGTCTTCGTTGCTGGCGCGGGCTTTCTCTAGTTGCGGCGAGCGGGGGCTACTCTTTGTTGCGGTGCGCGGGCTTCTCACTGCGGTGGTCTCTCGTTGCGGAGCACAGGCTCTAGGCGCGCGGGCTTCAGTAATTGTGGTACGCAGGCTCAGTAGTTGTGGCTCGTGGGCTCTAGAGCGCAGGCTCAGTAGTTGTGGTGCACGGGCTTAGCTGCTCCGCAGCACGTGAGATCTTCCCAGACCAGGGATGGAACTGGGTCCCCAGCATTGGCAGGCAGATTCTTAACCACTGCGCCACCAGGGAAGTCCCCTTCTGAGCTATTTAACATCTTTATACAACCAAGAATGTACTGCTTCATCGGGACTGCCCAGTTAACTTTTTAGAAAACATGATTAAAAGTAGAATCCAAGTAACAAGTTTGAACTAAACATTTAAAGGTAAAGGTTTAAGATGGATAAAGCAATTGACTAAAAGAAAGACTTTAAACCTATTCTAGGATTCCCCCATCTTCTTTGCAACTTTGAGGAAGTTACTTACCCCTCTAAACCTTGAGAAATTCCATCCATCTCCTCAGTCCAAGCAACTTAATAGAATTAATTGGATCAAACCTCTAAAGAAATTTAGAGTCCCTTTGACCTTATATAAATAGGGGTTTTGGAGTCATAAAGACCTGAGTTTGAATCCACATAATAGTTTGAATCTATATATTAGTATACATAAACCAAATACTAGTTTAAGTGACCTTGGGAAAACTACTTAACCCCTTCTCTGCTTTTGCTGTTGTTGTTCAATAACAGCTGTCATACCTCCATGGGGAGGGGGGGGAGGGAAGTAATAAAGATGATATGAAAACACCATAAAGTATTCAGAATGGTTTTCATAAGCTCAACTAACCTTCATAAAAAACAGTTTTTTAAAAAATTAACTCTTCAAATCTATACTAGATATATAAACATTGCACAAATTATTTTTATCTTTCCTAAAAGATGAACTGATGATTTGAAAGGAAATAACATCTGAGAAAGTTTTTAAAACCAGAGATTATGTAAGTTTTTGTTTAGATTTCTTGTAAAATATCTAAAATACAATCACATAATAATTCTAATGTGTCATTTAATTTCTTTTAAAATTGGTTTCATTTAATTAGTTTCTCAATGAAAAAACCAATGAATTCATTCCTAAGAGTTTCTACAGTTATTATTACTTTTAAAACACTTCAATGTTTACACAACAACTGAGGGCATTAAAAGCCATCAGATAGTAATGTCTAACCTTTGCAACAAAAGGGTAATACATATTTTACTTAAGTTTTATACAGATTTTTGTTATGGCTAAAAATTAACTGTCTTACAAAGAGTTAACTGAACCAAAATCAGTGGAGATAAAGATATAATAGCACTAAAATGTAATAAATGATTACAAATACTTTACTACTGGAAATGCATATTTTAATATGAACTTAGCATGAAGTACACCTCTCTTCACAAAAATTTACATTCTACTATCTTTTTATTCAGGTGGAATGGAATAAATTTGAGGGAAATTGACAGGTGTGGGTTAGAGATTTATAGATTCAAAAAAACTTCTCGTTTTGTATACACTTGAAGTGAATTATTTGATTTGTCCTCATTGTGTAATAAAAAGTTTTGTGAACTTTGTTTCTCCCCGTTTTGTGTTTATTGGTTAAAAAAGTTAATGTGTACAAACCTAGTCCTGTAGGATTTGTAATTCTTAACAGAGAAACTGCCAAGTACTGTGAATACTTTTACATTTCAGCATTTAATATTTTTTAAAGTATTACTGATATGTAAGTCATTATGTTCACTAAAAGTCTTTAAAAGTGTAGTCCAAAAGATCATGTTCTTTTTGGCTCAGTTTAAAGGTACTTCTTTCACAAGAGAATTCTCTTACTACTTACAACATAAGAGATTTCTAGAATGGATAACTTAAACCTTCAGTGAAAACTAAAAATCACACACATACAAAATAGGGAGTAAAATCCTATTATTAGGACAAATAGACTTTTTACAAATTCCTTTAAATGCCTACACTTTCTTAAAAAGTACATAAGACATACTTTTCTTCTGATTAAAATCCAAGTGCCCTTCATTTTCCACAATAATAAGATTACCTACATTGCTATGTTTTAATGGGGGAGGGGGAGGGGAGGGAAAGGTGAAGAGAAGAAACCTGAAAGCCCACCTGACTAAAAAGAGGTATTACTATGATAGTTTTTTCGGTTTGGTTTGGTTTTGGGTTTTGGTTGTGTGTATCTGTCTGTGTACACAAACGCTTCTGACCGGGAGGTGTAATGAGTAAAATGACAGTTTATGAAGCCCATAAAGTCTAACATGGATCAAATTCACAAACTCCACAAACTTCTACAGATTAGCCCAGAGCTACAAAGAATAAAAGTCAAGGCAGCACCGCCCAACTCTTAAACCGACTGAAAAGCAGCGTGTGGTGAACTTAACCTTTACTTACTGTTGCGCTTAGGACTACGTACACTGGTTCTTAGAGAAGAAAAAACAAAAACCCCAAGTTCCTCATGCCACTGTCTTAAAAGAACAAACAAACAAACAAAACCCGAGATAAGGCATTATACTAGGTAACCTGGAAATGGCATTAGGCTGCCACTGACGTGAACCTCACTTTGGCACCGGCACGTACCTGTCTGCAAAACCATACCTTCTTCTTCGCTCTTAAGACAGAAGCCCAGTCGGTAAACACATTTTGATTGCAAGGTATCCTACCTGTCAGCGTAATTCTTTGGTCTGGTGGCACCGAGACGACTTGGCTTTCCCGCATTTTCAAAGCGCCCAGATTTGGAGACGTTGCCTGCGCTCGGGTGACTTCGGGGGGTGTCCTACGAGCGCGACCCTTCATTCCCAGGGACAGCAGGCGTCCTTTGTACATCCACTTCTGCAGCTTCTTGACTGTCACCGCGGGTGGTTTGAGGAAGGGGAGCCCCTCCTGGCCGTCTTCTTTGCCGCGGCTTCCTGAGGAGCGGCGGGGGTCCTCGGAGCTGCGAGTCCGGAGGCCCGAGGGCGCCGCGGCTCGGGAACTGCCTCCGCTCCAGCCGTCCATCCCGCCTCCACGTGGCGGGGGCTCGTCCGGTTCCCCGCGCGCGCCGCACCTGATCCAGCTGTCGCTCCGCCACCGCTGTAAGGGAGGCCGCTTGGCACCCACGCGGAGGCTGTCGAGGCTTCTGCTGCAGGACAGCAGCATCCGAGGAGTCCGCAGGCGGCCTCCCCCCGACTCCTTCGGAGGCGACCGGGGCGGGGACACCTGCTGCCAAGTGCGGCCGCCGCCTCCCCGCTCGCAGTCTCGGGGGCAGGCTCGGCGGGCCGCCGCGCCGCAGGGGGAAGGCGGCTGGCCCGGAGCCCGGGCTCCCGCAGGGCAGCCGCAATCCGCCCTGCCCCGGTCGCCCTGCCGCCTGCCCGAGTCAGGGGGCAGGTCGTGCATGGCCTGGATCAGCAGATAATAGGCCTCTCGCAACTGGGTCTGCAGCCTGCCTGTCTCCAGACGGCCGCCCTCCGCCCCTGGGGAGGAGCCAGCGGCCGGGGGAGGCGGGGGCCACCGCTCCGCCTCCGCCCCCTCAGGCTCCGGCGCGGGCTGGGAGCCGCCGGGCAGGTTCTCGTAGTAGTCGGCGTCGTCCTCCTCGTCCTCTCCGCTGCCCTCGGAGCCCGGCGGAGCGTGCAGAGAGGCGCGAGTGAGCCCGCGGCCCGGGGGTGCAGCCTCCTTCCCGCTGCGCGGCCGAGGCCCCAGCGCCCCCGACCTCTCCGGCCGCCCTCCCGGGACCCGCGCCTCAGGACCCCACGCCTGAGGCGACGGCGGCGGTCGCTCCAGGCTCGGCCGGGCTCCGCTGGCGCGCTCCCGTAGGGACCCGTCCGGAGCACCACCGGCGTCTCCCTCGGCAGCCGAAGAGGCCGCCACGGTGGCTGCTGCGGCCGCCCGGCGCCCGGGCCCCCCGGCGGCGCGAGGACCCCGCCTCCCCCGGAGCCTGGACAGCGTCCTCCTCAAAGGGTCCGTCATCCCCCTCCGCCTCAGCAGCCAGGCTCGCCCCTGGTGCGGGGAGAGCTCGGAGCACCGCTCGGGAGAAAGCCGCGCTCGCGGCGGCGGCGGCGGCGGCGGCGGCGGCGGCTCCCCATGACCTACACTGGCCCTCGCGGGCTCCTCACATTCTTGGCATAACTCTGCCGCGGGACGGGTGGGGGAGGGCGGCGGCGTCGCAGAGCGCATGCCCCGGAGCCCCGGGCTGCAACGGGGCGCGCGGGCCGCCGGCTGCCGCTCCGCGGGCGCCGGGCGAGGCAAGGCGGAGGGCGGGGGAGGGAGGTGGGTGAGAGGGAAAGGAGGTGGGTGAGAGCTAAGGAAGACCGAGGGATGCAGAGAGAGCGCACCGAGGGGGTCGGGGGCGGTGCAGAGAGTCGAGGCGGGAAAAAGAAGGAGCGGGAAGGTGAGTCTGGCTGGAGGCTGCAAAGTTCTGGTTGGGGAGACGGAGAAAGGGAAAGTGCCCTCCTGGCTGCCACTCAGTCACCTTCACCACCCTCCGCATTGCCACCGCTGCACGAGGCGTGTCCTATAGTGCAAGTCCTAGCTTGAGAGAAAAAGATTGTTTTGACGGATAAGGTATGAGTACAGGTGTATCTCACTTAGTGCAGTGTGTTCTAGAAACGTTCCGAATCATTTTAATTTGTACAGGGAGCTGGCTATTTAAAGGAAATTTGCAGAGATTCCTTTTCAATTAGGAAGAATCCTTTTGTCCAAAAAATCACCACTAGTGTCTCTTTTTAAAGTCTATTTTTCTTTCTTCCTGCCTTCCTTCCTGTTAATGCATGCTAACACAAAATTAATTATGGCATAAACCAAAACTTGTAAAACGGAGGCGCGAATATAGCCTCCCCCATCACCTAACACTTTGTTTTAATTAAAACTGGGTTGAAAAACAATTGGGTTGAAATTGAGAAACAATGTTATTTGGAAATACCAACTCTCTCTCAAAAGCATTAAATTCCATGTTCTGTGTAACAGCTGTAAAATACCTTGTGTTGCCACAGAGCAGTGGACCTGTTTGTGGTTGATGAGAATCAATCTGATTTCAGAGTTAAACTTTTTAGCGCTTATGTATTAGAAGGGGCCTTTGTCTGAGTACCTCATGAGTGTACTACTAACTCCTAGCACACTACTTGCACCTAGTAAGTACTCAAGAAATATTTGTTGAATAAACAAATGCTTGCATAAGTGAATTTAACTGACCCTATTTTCAATGATATATCTCTATGTAAGTTCCTTTTTTTTTTTTTTTTTTTTTTCCTATCAATCAGTCAAAGGCTCCAGCCTCTAAATGTGCTTTGATCTATACTTCCTCTATTAGTACCTAGTCTCTGCGTCCTGGAATAATTTTACCTGCATCTCTATTTGCAGAAATCTTACCCATCCTTTAAGGTTCCATTCAGCTGCCTTCTTCATGAAGTTGTCTCTGATCTTCCACATGGACATGATCTCTCTTCCTCCAAACTCCAATAGTACTTTATTCGTACCCACTCAAAGTATGTTTATTATTTTTTGTTTTTTACAAGGTGCACCCTATCTCCCGTACAAGAAAATTCATAAACTCCTTGAGGGCAGAGACTACTTATACTTGACTTTTATATTCTTCATAGAGTATAACATCTTATACACTGTACATGATGAATAAATATTTTAAAACTAATGTCAACTTTAATTTGAAGGAAGCAAATGACTTTAATTTCCAGTCTATTGCCTGACTCTCCACTAGACCATACTCTATTAGTGTTGTTTTAAAATTCTTTCAGTGATGTGTAAGAACATACTTTGTTAAATAATCTTAATTCTCATCTAGGAAAATACAGTGAAATGTTACAGTACAATTTGCATACATTACTATTTATAGTTCTACCCTATTTTTATTCCGTGGAACCAAAGCTATTTAATGAATAGTCAAGGCATAAAATTATGTCCCAGTGAAATATTCCCACAGGAAATGACTGATGATAAAGCTGCCAATGGTGTCTATAAACACAGTTTGATCTCTATCTCAGAAATTGTTTCCATTCCAACTCTTGGTTGCAAAATCTTTTTATTCTTTGTAGTTAACACAGTTGTTAAGAATACCATAAGTTGCATATCTATGTTAAAATGAATAGAAAAATATAAGCTGGAAGGTCTTGGTTGAATTTCATCCTTAATTCAACTTGTCATCTCGTTGAGTTCAGGAACTATAAAACATATTGGCCAGTATAAAATATTATGCAGTATTCTAAGAATTATTCAGAACTAAGTCTGATGCTGTACGGCACAACTGAACTTAAAGTTGCTTTAAAGTTGAGAATGTTCTATCGCATAAATTCCCAATTTTTAAGAAGTATTTTGGGTCACAACAGCAATGAAGGCAGTCATAGCTATGTGACACTATTTAATGACTTTAGAAATGTAAATCCCACTTTTCTGTATGTGCATAACACTTCAATAAAAAGTTTATAAAAATGTAATTCTAAGAAGACAGTGCCCTCAAAACTTACCTATACATATAATTAAGACAGTGACAAGATATGAACATAAGCTATATTGTGTAAAATCCTTTTTGTGTTTTAACAATTTCTACCCTATTCCCGCAGTTACCTCAATTTTCATATGTTTCTAATCAACAGATTCCTATGAAAACTAGGAGGTAGGGATATATTTTCCAGTGTTTGTACTTGCTTCTCACTGACTTGGAAATCATTCTGATGCCCCATGAATTAACAACTATGTGTCGGCACTATCACAAAAGATAAAATAACTATGGGATAACAGGGCTGTAGTAAGCAGAGAGGTAAACTAGAGATGGGGTCATACTGACTCAGTCTAGGAAAAGGCAGGAAAAGCAGGGCAGGTTGAGGCAGAGGGCTAAGTCTAACAGCAGTAGAAGGGAAATATCTAGGTATCTTATGGTTATTTTCTAGGTAATGTAGGGTGCATTTCTGTCTCACTGCTACTCAGTCTTCCATTCTTGGTTCTTAGTGGAACCAAAGGCCAGTTTAACTTGGCATTTGCCCAGTTCTCTCTCTCTAAACTGCCTTATTGGGATCCTCTGGTGTAGACCTACCTGGTCTGCCATGCAGTTCCATAAATAATTGAATAAAAAGTGCTTCAGCCCAAAGCTGACCGCATCACCACTGCCCTGGGAATCAAAGAAGGCATGTCCTTAATAGAGCGATTTTTTCTGTTAATTTTCTCGTAACAGTGTCTGGCAATTGGTAATATTCTTTACCTCATCCCACACCCCCAACCAAAGAATAAAAAGGAGGCTTTTGCTAAGTACATATGTATTTTCTAATATTTCGAAATTTATAATGTTTTAGAATATTCACTATTTCAGCTTCTCTTATTACATATTTGGGATATGCAGAGTAACTTGCTCAAGGTCACCATAATAAGTGAAGGGGAATTCAGACCCCATCTATCTGATTACAAAACACTACAGCCCGGGGATATTTCCTTGTATAGAAAAAGAGAACAGACATTTTCTACTTGCACTGACTTGAACCTTTGTTTTCATAAATTATTTAGCTGGTCACCTTTCAGAAAAGATTTTAATATTTTATGAGCTTTTGTGAAATGCAGCTGAACATTGGAAAGCTGCTTGTTGAACGTTTGGAATACTTCTCTGTGCAGTCCTCTTCAAGGGTGTTAGAACTAAATCCTATAATATATTCCCATTTAACTGTAAATATTAAGCCACAATGTGAAACTGCATCCTGTAAATGTCGTCTAATTTGAAAAGTAGGACAAGCTACAATTAAATACTTTAAAGACAAAATATATGCATCCTTAAAACCACAGGAGCTCTCAGATAAGCCCCTTGAAAAAGTGAACTGGTATAGCCTGTCTTTCCTAAATGACTTGTGCCTCAGGATAACCCATAGTTGAAGGGAATTTGCTCTTTTGCAGAGTTGTCATTCTAATAACAAGATTTGATGCAATATCAACATTTTTTATCTTAAAGAAATAATGGCTCTACTAATGGACCTAGGCAAAAGTCACCAATGACTACTAACATCACAAAGGGAGAAAGAGACAACCTGACATTACATGGCCTCTGATCCAGTACACAACACCACCTATGATGTATTCTTACCAAAAATGAAACCTGAGTCTGATCAACCTCAAGATCTGATTACCAATTTCCAGGTATTACAGAGAGCAGAGGAACATGTTCGATAGCACCATGGGAATGCAATCACAAAATCCAGACTATGGGAAGCTACAGGTCAGAGGATCCAGTTTCTTCAACATATTAACCAATTGCACTGTATGAACTTTCAAAATTTTAATTGGATTCCAACTTTTCAAATAGATCCTGGCAACTGTTTTAAAGCAATACAAGTTTGAGGGCAGCCAAATAATATACACTGCAGGGATGGCAAGAGAATGTTGAAATCTAGGTCCAAGAACTATCATTCCGGGCTTCCCTGGTGGCGCAGTGGTTGAGAATCCGCCTGCCAATGCAGGGGACAAGGGTTCGAGCCCTGGTCTGGGAAGATCCCACATTCCGTAGAGCAACTAGGCCCGTGAACCACAACTACTGAGCCTGCGCGTCTGGAGCCTGTGCTCCGCAACAAGAGAGTCCACGATAGTGAGAGGCCTGCACACCGCGATGAAGAGTGGCCCCCACTTGCTGCAACTAGAGAAAGCCCTCGCACAGAAACGAAGACCCAACACAGCCATAAATAAATACATAAATAAATAAATAAAATTAAAAAAAAAAAAAGAACTATCATTCCAAACTCTGAGTGGTATAATGGAATTGATCTGAAATCAGATAGAACTAGTTCAAATCCTAATTTGATCAATCATATACCGCAAAACCACTGATCATGGTGAACTCTTGCTCATCTTTGCCAATTCCAGATCGGTATTTCCCCTTCCTTCTAAAATTCCACAGCTCTTTTGAAATACCACCTGCTGCCTCTGCTTTTGTAGTCATCTACCAACTTCCCCTTCATTCCTGCTAACATCTACCTCACTATTTCTTTCTCTCCACTATTTTTCTTGTCATCACTCTTGGTGATTTCATTATTCACAGAAAGGATCCACCCAATACCCTGGAGTGTTGTTTTCTTGAACTTCTCTAATAATCTTGTCCTTCACCCACTTCAGCCACCCAGTCCCAGAGTCATATATTAGACTTTGTCATAACCAATAACTGCAAACTCTTCAGACACCACTTCCTATTTTCCAGCTCACTCCCTATAGCACTGCCTGCAACAATACTTCCATCCCACTATCCCTCCAGTCTATCACTCCCCTTCATGCTTTCCCAATTTAGATTGCATGGTCTTCGTATAATCAATCCCTTGCATACATCCTCAACTCTTTTGTCCCTCTTTCCCATTGTCCTACTCATTTGGCAAAACCCCATCCCTGGTTAAAACTAACTTTCCCACATACTTTGCATTGATACTGGAACGGCTTAATGTGACTGGAGAAAAACATCACAAACTTCAAGTGGTTCCTGGATGCTGCCAAACAACTCCACTAAATAGCCCAGTCCATTCATTCTCTTCCCTTTCTGAACTTAATTTTGACACTACCCCCCTCCTCACTCTCAGTTATCACTTTTCTTTTTGTTACACTGAGATAATGGAAACATTCAGGAGAGAACTTCCCCATTCTTCCACCACCAAATCTACCAGCTGGCATTACCCTGTATTCCACCTCCCCCACTCCCTTATATTAGATGGGCTGCCCTGCACCTACCTGAGGCCAACTTTCTGACCTCTCTCCTCTCCTCCCTCCTCTCATTGCCCTCCAACACCCCAAACACACTCTTGCCTCAGAGCCTTTGCATTTGTTGTTCCCTCTGCCTGAAATGATTTCAGGGTGACTTGCTCCCTCCTTCCATTCAGGTCTCACCTCCAATGTTACCTCCTCAGAGAGCCCTTCCCTGACCACTTTACCTAAAATAATACCCCTATCTATTCATCATTTTGCTTTATTTCTCTCCATTGTACCTATTACTGTTTAATACTGCATGAGATGTCCATTTATTTGTTTATGTGACACCAGCAACACCCCCAAATGCTGTAACCTCACCTGGTAGACGAGTGCTCCATACATATTTGTTGAATGAATGTGTGACTTTCACACCCAAGAGCAAGTTAATATATGTTTCCATTTCCTCCCTGGTAAAATCAGATTGCTACTGTTTAGCAGGGTATAGATGAACCTTAAAAACATCATGCTCGGCAGTTCCCTGGCGGTCCGGTGGTTAGGACTTGGAGCTTTCACTACCGTGAGCCCTGGGGGGTTCAATCCCTGGTCAGGGAAGGAACTAAGATGCCGCAAGCTGCACTTTGCGGGGTTGGGGAGGTGGGTTATGCTAAGTGAAAGAGGTCAGACACAAAAGGTGACATATTTTATGATTTCATTTATGTGAACTATCCAGAACAAGCAAATCCGTAGGGACAGAAAATGGATTAGTAGTTGCCGGGGACTGGGGGAAGATGAGGATTGATTGCTAAAGGGCATGGGATTTCTTTTTAAAATGATGAGACTATTCTAGACTTAGATGGTGGTGATGGTTGCACAACCTTGTAAATATACTAGAAATCACTGAATTGTACACTTTAAAATGGTGAATTTTATGGTAAGCAAATTACATCTCATTTTTTAAAAAGAGGCTCTATTTTCCTGCCCTTTTATCTTTATACTCCCAGCTAATATTCATGGAAAATCTCAATGAAAGAAAATGTTTTAAAGGAACCTTTAAGAGAAGATTGGCGATGCAAATAAGAACAGCTTGGCCGCTGTTTCCCTGGGCAAAATCTGTCAGAAATGCTTTCACATACCAAATCCTAGGTTTTCAATAGAGTTTCTACATATTCAACAAATAAATACCAGTGGCTTCTTACTTACAGTTTACTTTTCTCTATCAATTACCAAGTAATAGACTTGGTATCAATTACCAAATTATCAATATCAAATATTATCAATATTTGATCATTATCAATATCAATTACCAAATCTAGACTCACGAAATTAAATAAACAAGAAGACTTTTCTGACCCCCTCAACCTCTCACTACCACCAAGAAAACAAAGACAAAAGAATTTTCGGCAATTAGAAATAACCTCCTTTCATTTCTTACTTGGAAACTCATGGTTCTTTCATGTAAACAAAACCAAAGAGCATTACTTACACTTATAAGCAAGAAATTACCGAAAAAAAAAAAACAAACAAACCCATAATTACACTGAGAGAGTTAAGTAAGTAAACACAGTTTTAGCCTTTTGTATTCTTCTACTGGAGGATTTTGTCTAAAGCACAGGGTAAGGAGCTACTTATTTTTGCAATAGCAGGGAACCTGTTGAGGGGAAAACCAAACCAAACACTGCCTGATAACTTTCCTCCTGATTAAAATCATCTTCTGATTATTCAGTTATATGTCAAGAGGGAACTTCGGGTAAGCACTTATTTATTAACTATTTCAGGTAATCCAGAAAGAATGCTAGACTCTTTTTACTGTATAAAACCAGTTATTTTCCTCCCAATCTCATTTTTGTGAGAGCACATATAACTATTAATACCTCCATGGTTTTACTTTAGAAAAATCTCAATTTTATTTCAGGTGCTATTTTAAATTGTGGTACATGAATCATTTATGACACATACAAGAGAGGGGAACATAGTATATGCAAGATCAGAAATGCCCGTTCAGTGTAGAAGTGGTAGATTCCAAGAAACACATTTCAAGTGGTGCTATGGACTAAATATTTGCATCTTCCGAAATTTCATATGTTGAAGCCCCAATGTGATAATATCTGGAGATGGCACCTTTGGGAGGTAATTAGGTCAAGAGAGTGGGGCCCTGGTTTAATGGAATTACTGTCCTTGTAAGAAGAGACACCAGACAGCTTGATTCCTCTCTCCAAATACAGACAAAGGAAAGTCCGTGTGAGCTTGTCTAGTCCATTTGGGCTGCTATAACAAAAGTACCAAAGACTGGGTGGCTTATCAACATCAAACATTTATTTCTTACTGGTCCATAGGCAGAGAAGTCCAAGATCAAGGAGCAACAGACTTGGTGTCTGGTGAGAACCCACTTCCTGGTTCACATAGGGCCATCTTTTCTCTGTGTTCTCACATGGTGAAAGGGGCAAGGAAGCTCTTTAGAATCTCTTTTATAAGGGCACTAAACTCATTCATGTTGGCTCTACACACATGACGTAATCACCTTCCAAAGGCCTCACTTCCAAATACCACCCAAATACACTGGGCATTAAGATTCAACATATGAGTTTGGGGCACACAAACATTCAGTCTTTAGTGTGAGCTCCTCTGCAAGCCAAGGAGAGAACCCTCACCAGAAACCAACCATGTGAGCACTCTGATCTTGGATTTCCAGCCTCCAGAATTGTAAGAAAATAAATTTCTATTGTTTGAGCCACACAGTCTATTGTATTTTTGTTACAGCATCCTGAGCAGACTAAGACAAGTGTGTTCTTTTAAATAGGAGGGCTCTTAAAGTAACATGTTATAGAAGTGGTAAATTGAAGTGGTAAAAGATTTAGTTTTATGCATATTTGTGACAATACTGATGAACACACCAGAAAGTTATGACAATTTCTTTGCTCTGAAAAATTCTGCCTCCAGTTATTAATTACAAGGCAATAATTTCCAGAGAAATTCTTTCTTGCATTATACTTTCATTGATGGCTGGGATCATGTGTTATTCTTTGAACCCATAGGGCCCAACATTGCACATCCTAACCTATTCTTTGAAATCTGGACACTAGTCTCAAGTCACATGCCTGTTCACAAAACACACCTTCTTATCATTTTTACTAAACAACTCATCCAAGAGTTAATGAAGTTCTTTCACACATGAATGATGAATTCAAGATGAAGAATAGGACCATCTATTTTATCACCACAGTAAACAAAGTTACCATCTCTACTGACTCATTTACGATGAAGCATGAAAACAGTTTTCCTAGATGCACCTAGAGATGCAAATAATTAGTTTGAAAGCTTGTTTCACTGGGCAATCACTGTCAGAAAGGCTTTCACACATCGTATCCTAGTTTTTCAACAGAGCCCTCAATTCTACATATTCAACTAATACATATAAGTGGCTTCTTTATTTATTTATTTTTGGCTGCGTTGGGTCTTCGTTGCTGCGCGTGGGCTTTCTATAGTTGTGGCAAGCAGGGGCTACTCTTTGTTGCGGTGCGCAGGCTTCTCATTGCGGTGGCTTCTCTTGTTGCAGAGCACGGCCTCTAGGCGCGCAGGCCTCAGTAGTTGCGGCTCGCGGGCTCAGTAGTTGTGGCTCGCGGGCTCCAGAGCACAGGCTCAGTAGTGGTGGCGCACAGATTTAGTTGCTCCGCGGCATGTGGGATCTTCCCAGACCAAGGCTCGAACCTGTGTCCCCTGCATTGGCAGGCGGATTCTTAACCACTGTGCCAGCTAGGAAGTCCCATGGTTTCTTTATTAAGAGAAGATAAGAGCCTACAAAGTTATCAACAGTGTAATGGTCAACAGAGGGGCCAACACCCTACGAAAACTTGGTAATTGCACTGAAAAATGCTAAAGAGGAGTTTCATGCAAAGACAGCTTGATCTCAAACATCTACAACAGAGTCCAAGCTCAGTGCCCACCAGGATCTGGCAGGTCTTACCAATGAGTTTACAGTCCAGGGATAGAACCAAAGAACATGCCTCCCTATTAAAAGGGAACAACTGCTTTCCCAGCTCAAGGAATGAAGAACTACAAAGAACCACCCCCTCTTCCTTGTCTCATCTTCCTCTTTTTTTTTGCCACCCTGCACAGGCATGCGGTCCCCCACCAGGGATCCAACCCACGCCCCGTGCAGTGGAAGCGCAGTCTTAACCTCTGAACCACCAGGGAAGTCCCTCATCTTCCTTTTTTTAACTGACTAAGGAGGTGAATTTAAAAAAATACTATACAGGCTAACTGTGAGTGGATCATCTAAATACATGTACTGGTTTCCAGTTTTTGACCTCTTGCCTTCAAGTAATACACAAAAATTGTTTCCAGAAGAAAGGAAAGTTCAGTGCCATAATTTAAAGTAACCTATTGTCAACCCCAGTATCCAATGGTCCAGTGTCTATGTTGATGATCAAATTTCCTTCTCCTGCCTTATTTCTCTCATTATAATCTCAGCATCAGCATAAGCTTCATGAATTTTATGGATAGTAAGTGGTTTTACTTCACCTCCTAGTCTGATTCTCACCAAAAGTCTTTGGGAGTAGGTAGAACAGAGACTGTCATAACCACATTCAGATGAGACCCCTGAGACCCAGGGGGAAGACATTTAATGATAGTTATTCAGGACCAAGGAGGATGCAAGCCCAGTTTTCCAAGCTTCTAACACAAATACCTTCATTTTTAAAAGCATATTTGAATCTGATGAAAATGATTATTTCTTTAAAACCATAGATAACTTGGAAAATATAGAAAAGCAAAGATAAGTGAAAAAAATCTCATGTAACCATCCCCCCCACGCACACATAACTGTTAAAGTGGAATTTAACTTCACACGGAGGATAGTTACTGCTGGGAAACCATGTTTTTCAATATTTCAACAACATCAATAGTAGTATTGAAATACTATTCTGGTAATACAGAACAATTATCTTAGAATGTGATGTTTTATTATAACAGCAGCATGGTACTAGCGAGTGTATTTGATCTAATATGTCTGAGGAAAGAAAAGGTAAAAACTTACTTTACAACAAGAATTTCAAATGACCCAATAGGGAATGTCATTTTTACCAGGATCTCTGTGAAATTACGTTGAAAAAAAAAGTCTTTCTTTAAATGCAGAAGTTCACTAATCTGAAAACTTTTTTTTTTTTTACTCTGTACACCAGGCAGCAACCTCATAATTCCATACCCAAAGATTGTTCAAATAAAAAGGGAACAAAACTGTGAAACAAAGTTCAATGCATAAGTCAAGACTGCCCAGAGGTATGAGAAGTTTTATGTCTCTGTTTACCCCAGGAGTGAATTAAATAAATGCATATTTAAAATATGAATCACAGTTATATTTGCTCCACAAACTACACATGGGAGAAACAAGAGAATTCTTTCTCAGATATAATTTATTAATGAAAACTGAACGTACACCCACAGGTCCAGGTGGATCCCCCTAGAATGCAGTCTTGACAAGTACAATAAAATATCTGTGAAGCAAAAAGGCAAACTAGGGTCTTGGGTAAAATGTACACTCTTATCTCTTAATTATAAAACATGAACAGAATGCATACAACACCTGTTTGAAAACTCTGAAGTGTAAATAGTAGCAGGTGGATTGGGGAAGATCAGAGTTCAAAGGACACCAAATTGGTGGTGAGTTTACCTTTTTTTTAAATTCCAATACCCCTTGACCTGAATGCAATGTAACCTCACACCTGGAAGTGGGCACTGGGACCCAAAAAGGGAGACCTCCAGGAGAAGCCCTGTAGTCTGTCTCATGGAGGTGGAAGGGAACCCCAAATGCTCAGAGAAAGTATAGAAATCCCTGGGGTTTTTTTCTTCTTTCTGTTCTCTTGTGCTCCAGAAACCAAGCAGTCCTGTGGTAGTGATGGTAGAGGCCACAATGGCAGCTAAAGAAGCCAACACTGTAAGGGAGGGAAACTTTTCACTTTGAATGGTGGAGCTGTAACCCCCCAAGAAGGTGGGACAAACCCCCATTGCCTTTTTCTCTCTCTCCATCCTTCTGCTGCTTACCCTGGATGCAAGCACAGTCATAGAAGTAGCAGCAGAGAGATGTAACTAACGCCTCAGCTTGGTGGTGCACAGACCAAAAAGTGGAGCACCAAGGAAATGAAAAGGACCTGAGAGATTGTGCCATAGAATGGATGTGTGTGAGTCCCCAAAATTCATATGTTCAAACCTAATGCCCAATGTGATGATATTAGGAATAGGCCCTCTGGGAGGTACTTAGGTCATGAGGGTGGAGCCTTCATGAATGGGATTAGTGCCCTTAAAAAAGTGACCCTAAAGAGCTCCCTCACCCCTTCCACCATGTGAGAATACACAGTGAGAAGACAGCCACCTATAAATCAGGAAGTGAGCCCTCATCAGACATCAAATCTGTTGGTGCCTTAATCTTGGACTTCCCAGCCTCCAGAATTGTAATAAATAAACTGTGAAAATAAATGTTTATTGTTTAAGTCACCTAGTCTGGTATTTTTGTTATAGCAGCCTGAACAGACTGAGACAGATTGTTCATGAACTCCTGGGCTCACCATGAGCTATGCATATGTGGATCTGATCCTAATCAGCATATCAAAGACTTTGAGAACTGAACTAACAGGTACATCACCACCCATGCCCCAAACTAACAGATGACCTACATGTGGGACAGATCTGAACAGTGCTGCAAAGTTTTGAAAAACTGACCTTACATTGGAAGCAGAACCCACAGAAAGTTGGTCGAAACTTGCAGCCTTAACCTAGCCAGATTGATTATCTGTTAAAAAAAAAAAAAAAAAATCAACATTTTCTATAGGATTTTAACAAGACCCAGAGTTTCAGAACATAAAATTCAGTATGTGCAGGCTATAAGCCAAAATTACTAAGCGTACAAATAACCAAGAAAATCTTAACTTGCATAGGAAAAGATGATGAATAGATATAAATACCAACCTGACACAGATGTTGGTATTATCTGACAAAGACTTTAAAACAGCTATTACATAAATACTTCAACAAACAATTGGAAACATTCTGAAGTAAAAAAATTAGAAAGTTTCAGCAAAAAAAATATAGAACACATAAAGAAGAACCAAGTGAAAATTTTATAATTGAAATATATAGCAATCAAAATTTAAAACTTCACTGGATAGGCTCAAGAGAATGGAGATGATGGAGAAAGAATCAATGAACTTAAAGATATATCAAGATGTTTAAAAAAATAAAAAAAAAAATAAAAAAAAAATAAAAAAATAAAAAAATAAAAAAAAATAAAAAAAATAATAAAAATTTAAAAAAATAAAAAAAATTAAAAAATTAAAAAAATTAAAAAAAAATTTTAAAAAAAAGATATATCAATATAAAATTTCCAATCTGAACAACATAGAAGAAAGATTTTTAGAAAAATGAACAGAGGCTCAGAGATCTATGAGTTAATAACAAAAGATCTAACATTCACATCATCAGAGCCCCAGAAGGAGAGGAGAATGTGATGATGAAAAAAATATTTGAGGATGAAATGACTGAAAACTTCCCAAGTTTGATGAAAGATATAAACATAGAGATTTAAGAAATTCAGCTAACTCCCCAAAAAAATAAATCTAAAGAAATCCATGCCCAGACATCATAATCAACCTACTGAAAACTACAAAGAAAAGAATCTTAAAAGCAGCCAGAGAAAAAATTATGCGTTATCTCATTACCTATCATTGGACAATGGTTCTAATGATTACAGATTTCTCATCAGAGCCATGGAGATGAGAAGAAAATAGCACAACATTTTTCAAGTGTCGAAAAAACTGTCAACTCAGAATTGTATACTGACCTAAGCCATCCTTCAGATTCCTAAAGGGAATGGTGACATAAAACATTCTTAGATGAAGAAAAACATTGCCAGTAGACTTGCTCTAAAGGAATTTTTCAAGTTCTTCAGACATAAGAGAAATAATACCAGAAAGAAACTTGATTAGAGTATTCATTCCATTTACATTTCATGAAATTATTTATGTATTTGGATTTAGTCTACCATTTTTTTCCTTATTTTTTGTGTTTCCTCTGTTTCCCATTTTTTCTCTTCTTTTAGGTTTTTTTAACACTTTCTAGTATTCCATTTTAACTTATCTATGGTGATTTTGACTCTATCTCTTTGTAATGTTTTTTTAGTTGGTCTTTCTAAGGATATAATATATCTACTTAACTTTTCACAGTCCACTTAAAATTAATATTTTGCCACTTCAAGTGGAATGTGGAAGCAACCACCATATAGGCCCTCTTACCCTCTCCCTTTATATTATAATTGTCTTATCCCTTACATATACCTACATTGAAACCCCATTAGAAATGTTATAATTTTGACTTCAACCTTCAAATATATTTTGAAGAATTTAAGAGGAAAAGAATAGACTATTACATTTACCTAGATATACACGATTTCTGTTGCTCCTCCTTCATTCCTTCAGTGAAATGATCTGGTAGAATGAAGTGGATGTTTTCCCCTCAACGGGACTGACCTGGTTACCAGCTGCTGCCTAATCTGCCATCAGCCTCATTCACACTGTCTTCAGTGTGGCAACGTTCCTACGGGGAGCGACCCAGCGCTTGGGTGGCAGATCGACTATGTTGAACAACTTCCATCATGTCCTCCTTGACATGACAACCTTTGGCCTCCTAGAACACTTTGGCCAGCACCACCATCCATGGACTTACAGAAGGTCATCTTATTCTCTGTCATACCTTTGATTCCACATGAGGAATTCATGATACAAAAGCAGTGTAGCACAGGATATGTGCTCAGAGTTCATGGTCTTATCACTTATCCCATCACCCAGAGCAGGTAACTTTCTAGAATGGTGGAATGGCCTACTGAAGGCTCAGCTATGATGGCAAGGGGAAGACAATGCCCTGTGAAAGGATGATGTTATAGGATGCAGTGTATGATTTTTATCGGCATCTGGGACTACTTATACAATAGCAAGAATATACGAGTCCTAGAATCAAAGGATAGTGTCTTAGTTAGCTCAGGCTGCTATAACAAAATACCATAGACTGGGTGGCTTAAACAACAGAATTTTATTTCCCACAGTTCTGGAGGCTAAAAGTCTAAGATCAAGGTGTGGCAGATTTGGTGTCTAGTTAGGGCCCACTTCCTGCCTGGTAGACAGTGTCTTCTTGCTGTTGTGCTCACATGGCCTTTCCTCAGTGCATGATCCTTGAGAGAGAGAAAACTCTTGTGTCTCTTCTTCTTCTAATGAGAACACTAATCCCATCAGGAAGGCACCACCCTTGTGACCTCATCTAGACCTCATTACCGCCCAAAGGCTCTACCTCCAAATATCATCCCACTGGTGGTTAAAGATTCAACATATATGAATTTGGGGGGAAGACAAACATGCAGTCCATAACATGTGGAAGTAGCAGGGAGAGATTTCCTCTCACTATTATGTCTAACAACCCACTCCGCCCCCCCTTCCCCAACACACACACACCATATTTGCTTTCTGTATCTGAAACTTTGAGCTCTGTTGGGGAGATCATACTCCCCTTCAGAAGAATGCATCCATTTTGTGTCAAGGGACACAAAAATGTTTCCACTGAATTGTAATTTGAAACAACCACCTGGAAATTTGGGGCTCCTCATGCCACTGAACTAACAGATAAGAAGGATGGTGTATCAGTCGGCAATTGCTGCAATAACGCTGCACAACAAACAACCATGAAATCTCAAGGGCATACAACAATTATTATTTACTTTTTGCTCATGTGTTTGCAAGTCAATTGGGGCAGCTCTGATAAGGCTACAGGTCAGTTTAGCTATACATGCCTCATTTTGCTGCCTGGCTGAAGGAACAGTAGCTACCCCTGGCATGTCTCTTATGGCCTAGGCTTGGAGCTGACAGTTTATTTCTGCTCACGTTCCATTGGTCAAAGAAAGTCACTAGGCCTAGCCCAAGGGTCCACATATTCAATTTTTCTAATCCCTGTGCTTTGAATTTCTAACTAGTTCCTACGGGCCGTCCTGATTTTAGTCTTCCTCAAACCCTGCTATCACACTTGATACCACCGGGTATTCCATTCCCTGGGATAGCTGCTGACCCACTTCCCTCCATAATCTGCAACTTGCAAGTCTCCTCACCCTTCTTCTACTTGCCTATTTACTTTGTTCCCAACTTTGTACACACTGGAACCTCACCTGAGTTTCTACATGCTGGTAGGAATTCTAGACCAATCCCTTGCTTCTCTTCCATGTAGAACTTAATGGAGGAGAACTAGCATTTATGGAGATCCTACTCTGGCCAACAGTTAATCATGTATCTTTTCATTTACTCCTCATAACTCTGAGAAACAGGACTCACTACCCCCACTGCACAGACGAGAAGCCTGAAACTCAGGGAGGGAAAGTTACTTGCTCAAGATCACAGAACTGGTAAGTAACTGTTAGAATCCACACTAAAAAAATTACATCTGATTCCAAAGCCTAAGCTTTCCCTCTATCATCTGTTTCTTTCCCAAATACCTGGCGGTTTTTCTCCCCATTCTAGCCACAGGCTTAACCCTTTGTTTGTCAAATGATTTCTTGGGTTCTAACTGTTGTTCTCAGGAAACCTGAACAGGTCATTGCATGGTCTTGGGAAAAATGCCCAATTAAAAGTCAAACAAAGACTTGTGATTAAAGTGTTCTGAAAAGACTTGGTGAAGGAGGCAGGCACGAAATGTTGGCTGGCTAGAAATGAGTAGGGAGGGCATCCTTGCTAGAACTCTTTTTTTGCTCATGCCAACAGCATGAGCAGAGGCAAAGGGATGGGAAAGTTCAGCTTGTGCCTGGGATATGGCAAGGGGTCTGCTTCAGCAAGAATGTGAGATTAGCTGATAGATAAAAGGAAGAGAGACAAAAGGACATCCTATCAGGAGGAATGTCTGAGGCAGGGCTGTGTATGAAAAGAGAAGTGAGTGCTTTTTCTCCAAATGGAAACCACAACGAAATAAGTAGTAGTCACTGCCAAGTCCTGTCAGGGCTGAAGGGGAGCAAAGATTTCATTCCATAGCATTATGTTAACAGAGAATGAGCCAAACTATAAACAAATCGAATTCTCCATGTAAACATTCCAAAACTGCCCTGGGAAAAAAACAGGGAACTTGGTTTGCTAAAGGACACAAGAAAATGCATGGATTAGGTCAATTACAGGTTAAGACAAAGGTAAAGGGGAATTAGGAAGAGGAGTTATAACTAAAAAGGCCACCAGTGAAGAGCCCACCGGAAATCCCCCTTTCAGATGCCATGGAGCAGGTATTCGCCAACGTCAGCAAGATAAATAACAGCAAGTGCAAAGGCTGAACTTGAACTCATAGTTTAATGAAAGGTTCTTAGAAAAACACAGCAGATTTATCTCCAAACACCTAAGCATCCTAGAAACATAAAACTCTACCCTGGGGGCTTCCCTGGTGGTTCAGTGGTTAAGAATCCGCCTGCCAATGCAGGGGACATGGGTTCGAGCCCTGGTCCAGGAAGATCCCACATGCCCTGGAGCAACTAAGCCCGTGCGCCACAACTACTGAGTCTGCCCTCTGGAGCCCGCGAGCCACAACTGCTGAGGCCCACGTGCCTAGGGCCTGTGCTCCGCAACAATAGAAGCCACTGCAGTGAGAAGCCCGCGCACTGCAACAAAGAGTAGCCCCTGCTCACCGCAACTAGAGAAAGCCCGCGCGCAGCAACGAAGACCCAACACAGTCAAAAATAAATAAATAAATAAAAATTAAAAAAACAAAAAACAAAAAAACCCTATCCTGGTAATGCAATTTTGATACTCAGAAATGGGTGCTTTTGCCACAAATTATCTCCTGTACCCTTTAAAGAGGCAGACATTTCTGAACCAATAAAAATAAGAAGGATCACTAATGATTTCTGATTACTTGTGGCCAGAGAAAAGGAAGGGAATGATATTGTTCTGTGTCCTCTGAAAGACTAGCCATGGATCAAAGTCACTCACTTGGTTCATTTAATGTGTCCTCTGAGCACGATAAATTGATTTCAAAACTATGGGTTTGGTTTCACTGAGATAGTGCGGTGTTCCAAAGCTTTGGACTTATGGGGTTGTCAATTTTTTGACTAAGCTGCTTCACTTAGTCATCAGATCCACTTGCACACAAGATTCTAAATGTGGGGCTCTTTCCTGAGTTTTAAAAGTTTTACCACACTTTTTCATATCTCCACATCTTTGCACGTGACTGCCCTTTCATCCTGAACACCCCTCCCCTCCACATTCACCTGACCCTCCCCTGCTTAAGCCCTTCAGGGTCTTACTGCTCATATAAGATATTCCAAACTTCCTCCCTCAGCCTATGAGGGCCTGTATGATGTGGCTTCTGTCTGCCTTTCCATCCTCACCTCATCCCACTCTCCCCACTCTTCAACCATGCTGACCACCTTTCTGTTTCTCAGACCCTCACAGCATTTCCTGCTCAGGCACTCTGTACAGGAATTCCTCTTTGCCGAGAATGTATAGCTGGCTCTTGCTCATCCTTCAGGTCTCAGCTCAAACAGTACTGCAACAAAGAGTCTCTGATCATAACAGGTATCACAAATTGTAATTATCTTTCTTACTGATATATTTTACTTGTTTACTGTGCATCTCCCAGACTAGGATGTAAGCTCCATGAAGGGTAGGGACCAAGCACAGATAGAACCCAAATTATTTTTCAAGTTTCAGCTCAAATATTGTTCTTTCTATCCTCAGAGCATGGTACATGCTCAATAGTTGGTGAATGAATGAATGAATGGATGGAAAAATGGAAAAGGAGTGAGGAAAAGGCAGTCGTCTTAACATAGAAACGTAAATTAGACTGAGACCGTGAGAAAAAAGGACTTCCGAAATTGAGACAACACTCCAAGAAATCCTTGGTATCAATAATATGGTAACATTTATAAACCTTGTACCTATTTATTGTAGGATAAACAGGGCACCTGTTGGTTCACTCTGTTACAGAATAAATTGTTTCAAAGTTGTTCATTTAACATTAAAAATTGTGGCCACTTAAAAAAAAATCTGAAAACCTGACAATACTACTAGCCTACTTCCCTCCATCACAGAGCTAATGATGAGAGCAAATAATTGTTAAGTCCTTCCAACTTAAATACAAACCTCTAAATAATCTCTTCAAAAAGACTGTCTTTAAAAAAACGGATGGGTAAATATGTCATTGTTTAACATTGAATAATTAACGATTTTCCACCACAAGGGAGCCAGTTCTATTGAAGTATACCTCTAAAGAAGAGGGTGCCTTGCCATATATATTAAATACTAAATATTTTTAAAATAACTTGTTAATATAACTTCTGTTTACTTTATAGAAATATATTTTTTTAAATTTTTATTTATTTATTTTTATTTATTTATGGCTGTGTCGGGTCTTTGTTTCTGTGCAAGGGCTTTCTCTAGTTGCGGCAAGTGGGGGCCGCTCTTCATCGCGGTGCGCGGGCCTCTCATTATCGCGGCCTCTCTTGTTGCGGAGCACAGGCTCCAGACGCGCAGGCTCAGTAGTTGTGGCTCACGGGCCCAGTTGCTCCGCGGCATGTGGGATCTTCCCAGACCAGGGCTCGAACCCGTGTCCCCTGCATTGGCAGGCAGATTCTCAACCACTGAGCCACCAGGGAAGCCCTAGAAATATTAACATTAATAAATAATCAGTGAAATGCACATTAGGGAAGATAATGTTTTAATAGTTTATATCATTCATGATAATGAGCTGAGACTTGATACGACAGAACAGAATGACCCAGTTGTTACTCTCCCCACTTCAAAAGAAGAATGCTATTCTGACAAGGGCTTTTGTTATTAGAAAGTGCTAACTGCTGGAAATATTTAAAATATTTATATTATTTGTTGAATGGAAGTCCTAATCTCTCTTCTGATTACTTTTTCCCTGCAAATAACCTGCCAATGGCCTTCATAATAATGGCTTACATTTTCACAGCACTTTTCATTTGTTACCCAATTTGTCTACATTTTCGGAATAAAAAAAAACAAATCTTAGGGCTTCCCTGGTGGCGCAGTGGTTGAGAATCTGCCTGCCAATGCAGGGGACACGGGTTCGAGCTCTGGTCTGGGAAGATCCCACATGCCGCAGAGCAACTGGGCCCGTGAGCCACAATTACTGAGCCTGCGCGTCTGGAGCCTGTGCTCCGCAACAAGAGAGGCCGCGACAGTGAGAGGCCCGCGCACCGCGATGAAGGGTGGCCCCCACTTGCCACAACCAGAGAAAGCCCTCGCACAGAAACGAAGACCCAACACAGCCAAAAATAAATAAAATAAATAAATTTAAAAAAAACAGAAACAAACAAACAAAAAACAAATCTTAGCTAGGAATTTACTTTCCAACTGTGAATATCAGAGATTACTCCAATTTTAGAGAGTGGTGGTTTTTTTTCACAAATTGAAAACTGTTCTCTGAACTATCAAGAAAACATTAAAAATTAAAATAGGTTTTAATGGAAGCATTAAGATCACAAATCATGGTGGGTAGAATTGGTAAAAGTCATCTCAAATGAGTGAAACGCAATCCCCAAGAACAGAACACTTGGGCTCAGCCTAAAGGGCACCCACCTAGTACACGTGTTGGTTTGTTATTTTAGGGCTGCTCTTGAGAGCTGGGGTTATAGGAAGGGACTTGTTCTCATTGGCTACTATAAATAACTTTGAATCATTATATCATCTCTTAAGAGGGTTTTATAGAAATACCAGGCATAGTTTCAAGTATAGCAATTTATACAGGTACCTTTCTAAATATGTGTCTTGGGATTGTTGCTAAGCCAGGTAATAAGGGGCATTACCACTTTTGCTAAGGCATATTTGTGTGACAGATTAGACCCTGTGTAGGCACCTATTTACAGGTCAAAGCCTGCAGACCTTGAAAGGAGAAAGCTGGGAGCTCACCCAGCCTGGCCTCCAGCTCCCAGGCAGCTGTGTAATCCCACTGAACCTGTTTGGCAGCTCGATCAGCCACTGCTGCAGCTTGCAGATAAGACCCTCTCGGAAAGTCTGATAGCCCTTGTCAATAAGGAAACTGCAGAAAGCGACTGGAATTTTCCAAAGCATCAAAACAGATTCTCCAATTTGAAAAAGCATTGACATCCAGTCATTACAGAGAGCCCTTTGAATAAGATTTTTGTTACGGAAAGATAGATGATAATTCTTTGCTTCTTTAGGTCATATGCAAACCTCAAACTTATCTTGATCATCAGCAACGATTGTATTTTTACCTGTTGCATCACTGAAACAAAATGAGTCACAATAGCGGTAGAAACAAGACTAACGTTGGATTTCCGCAACTCTTTCAGCAATGGGTTGGAAAATGCTACAAAAACATGGCTTAAGTTTTACAACTTCCCTATTGGATAAGTATTGCAGATCCCATTTTTGACATCAGCATGAGTTTTCTTGCCTCTAGAAAGGCAGAACGGGCCTAAGTCAGGGAGCAAAGGAGTGCCCTACCCACAACTCATAATAACGTGAGGCTTCCTGCTAGCGAGGAGTGGAGCTGTCTAGCGCTGACCTGATCCATGGTTTCATACTAACACTTCCCTCCAGGGACCAGAGAACGTTTGAGAAATTCAGCTGTGCTTATACTTTTTGCTTTTCAATACACTGGTCACTAAAGAGAGAACACATTTATTAAAATTAGATACCAATAAGCTTCTCATTGTGAAAGAAAATTTACTGGAACAAAATACTCAAGAAAACCATGAAGATGTTTCAGTCAAAGAAGAAAGAAAAAGACTGAGTGGGTAGACAATGGTGAGAGGGCTGGAATGTAGAAGCCCAAGGGAGCCAGAAAAGAGAAAAATGTGGTGTATGTGTCTAGTTAAGCTGTTTGAAACAGTGCCCGTATCTCACCCGGTCTAATTGCTCGCGGGTTTATTCTGATAGTGCTTTTGCTGCCTACTGTTCTTTCCCTAAAATACCGCTTTTTTTTTTCCTTTTAAAAAAATGATTTATTTATTTAAGTTTCACCGAAGTGTAGTTACTATAATATTATATTATATGTTACTATAATACCACTTTTTAACGTAAGGGGTAGAGGTCCTTTCAGGATTATAATTTAGCTTTTCATTTATAAACAGCTTTTCAACTGTTTCATATACATATGAATGGACTCACAAGAACTGAAAACACTATAAATCCTTTGTGTTGAGACCATAAAGAGACAAAGTGTGCTAATAACAAGCTTGTTGTAGTAATTTGATTACCACAAAGTATACAGTCCAATTTAAGGAAGCAGGGTGGGGGGAGTGAAACCATTAAATTAGCAGGTCTCCAGAAATGAGGAAAACACCAGGATACAAGGAAGTGACCCATTAAAGAAAGAAAATTAAAGGATTTCATTAAAAGTATGAAAAGAAAAGAAAACTTTTAACAAAATCTTTTAACAAAAGCTCTTTTGAATCATGATGAAAAATTTCTCTCTGAATAACAAAAACTCAGGTCAAATGACCTGAGGTTTTTGCTACATTTTATTATCTAAGGGAGAAAACTAGAACAAAATCTTTAAAAGATACTTAAATATTTTTATTGTTTTAAATCAAATTTAAATATATTAGGAGATTATTCAATATTACTTAGGTGTTTCTATGATAACATTTCAAGTTTCTCCCTAAATTAATACCTAATTTAACTAGAAGTTTGCTGAGGATTTTCATTCCTTTATTTATTTTCCAAATAATGAAAATAGTTTTATGTTTTTCTGATTGTGTAAGTAATACACTTTAAAAATCAGAAAACAATATACAAACATGAAAGGAAGAAAGTAAAAATGACCTGAAGTCTCTTCACCCTGTCTGAGATAACCACAGTTAATATTTTGGCGCTCATCCTTTTATGCATCTCACTTATCTGTATATAAATTTATGTAAATGGAATCCCATACATGCTATTTTTATTATGGCACTTAAAATTCTTTTTTAAAAAATTGCGTCTTTGGTTGTATTCTCTTCCCAGGGAATCAATATAAAAATACAGTATGGATATGTCCTTTTCTTTCCCCACATTCATATGATCAGATACATTTATGTTGTGCTTGTATGCTTGTGTGTGTTTACAACAGGCATTTCTCTGTATTTCATCTGTCTTATCTAAACTATACCATGGAGATCCCTTCAAGAAAACTGGTATAGCCCTAAACACATTCTTTTTAATGACTGCATTATTCTTCCATTGAATGGATGAACCTAATGCCTAATTTTTACATTTTTTCCTAATGGCAAACAAGGATGCGATAAACATTCTTGTACATATACCCTTTCACACTGGTGCTTCTATTTAAATGGAAAAATTCTTCTTATGAATAGGATTGCTAGGAAAAAGGTATGTATATTTTTTATTTTAATTTTGCTTTCCAAAATACTCTAACACTTCACATTTCCACTAGTAACGTGTGAGTGTGCCCCTTGCCACATATTCCTGAAAGCAGTAGCTGTTATCTCTCTTTTTTATTGTTGCCAATCTGATGTCTGTAAAGGGATATTTCATGGTTACCTCAGTTTGTAATCCCCTGACTCCTTATGAGGCAAACATCTTGCTATCTTTGTCTGTGTTTAGTGGCCATCTTGGTTTTGCTCTTACATGAATTGGCCTTTTTACATTTTGTCCATTTTCCATTAGGTTACCTTTTTTTTTTTCTTTCAGCTTTTGTATAATAAAACTCTTAACCCTTCGTTTGTCACATGCATTGTAAATATTTTTCCTAATCTATCATATGTCTACTGAATTTGTTTGTGATATTTTTTCCATACTATATATATATATATATATATTTTTTTTTTTTTTTTTTTGAGTAGTTATCTGTCTCTACTTGTACAGCTTCTGGGTTTCCTACTAAAGGACTCTCCAACCAATGTTTAGAGCCAAATTTTCATTGCTACATTTTTACCCTTAAATCTCAAATCTGTCTGAAATGTACTTTTATATAATATAAGGTAATGGTCGTACTTTTTATTCTACCTTATATATAACGAGGTGTTTGTCAACAATATATGTGAAATTGGGACTTCCCTGGCGGTCCAGTGGCTGAGACTCCGCCTTCCAGTGCAGGGGGTGCGGGTTCCATCCCTGGTCAGGGAGCTGGGATCCCACACGCCTCTTAGCCAAAAAGCCAAAACATGAAACAGAGGCAATATTGTAACAAATTCAATAAAGGCTTTAAAAATGGTCCACATCAAACAAATATTTTTTAAAAACCGAACAATATATGTGAAATAAATCATCCTTAATCACTGAAGTACAACATTTTGCGTGTACTAAATTTCCATATGCCCTGGGACCAAGGGTGTATTCAAAATATAAACAATCAAAACAGCATGAACACAAGCCAGTCAGAACAGGTGCTGTCTGTACTTCACTGCTACAGGGACACCATGCAAGCCAAGTGGATAGCAGTCGTGTCTTGCATCTATTTTTGGGTTCTCTATTGTGTTTCAATGACTTATTGATCTATTCCTATGCCAGGATCATATGGCATGATTTCTAATTTCAGAAATCATTAGATTATTAGAAATAATCATCAGAATAATAATAGTTAACACATATAGGACTATGTGTCATGTGTAATCGAAGAACTATATATAAACTTGTTTAATCCCTATAACAACCTTTTAAGTGAGGTGTATTAAACCATTTTATAAATGAAGAAACTGAGGGCCAGAGAAGTTAAGGAACTTGCCCAAAATAAGAAATGAAGTTGGAATTCAAACCTAGGCAGTCTGACTCGAAAGTCAGACTTTCTATGTAATAAAATGCATAAAAAATCATCTCAGTACAATCAGTCACAAACTATAATAGCTTTTCCCTACACTACCAGTGGCTCTAATCATAGAACCTCCATATTAATCAGTCCTGGAACTTTTTTATCTCCGTATGTTTGTTAAAGAAATAATTAAAATTTCTATGTTTTAAATCACCTTTAGGAATTTTAGTCATGGAGATTTCAAGCAGGGGCCTATCGCAGTAGACAGATGGTGGGCACGTTGACATTTTAATTCAGTTCAAAGGCTTAAGTATTTTGGATATTATGGTAACTTGGTCATTACCTGTTATATTAGAAAAGGATAGGTAATGTGATAGTGTATTCAGTGTCAATACAACAAGATTTATTTCTCATCCCATATGTCCAATGTGAGTAGTGGGAGGTCAAAGGTGGGAAGTGGACTTACTCTACATAATCACTCAAAGATCTAGGGCAATGGGGGTTTCATCATTGTTTGATGCTGCCAGCTCAACCAGGGGCTTCAGGGGAAGAGAGACCAGGGAGAATTCACATTCACTCTGAAATACATTGCACCAGATGTCATATACATTACTTTGACTCACTGCCCCTTAACGAGAACTAGGCATGAGGCCCTAATTGCAAGAGGGCTGGGAAGTATAGCCCTCCAGGGTTCCCAGGAAAGACAGGAGAACTACACAGGGCAAAGAGTAGAAGTTTCTCCCACATCCAATCCCTCACCCTTCACAGGGATTTCAATCTATTGTGATGTTTTTATCTGTTAATTCTTTAAAATGATGCTATAAAGCATATAGTCAGAATGTGGATAAAACTTGTTCATACAAATAGTATTAAAGTTGGGATTTATATTCTTTTTTTAAATTTTTTTTATTTATTTGTTTATTTTTGGCTGCATTGGGTCTTGTTGCTGCACGCGGGCTTCCTCTAGTTGTGGCGAGTGGAGGCTACTCTTTGTTGTGGTGCTTGGGCTTCTCATTGTGGTGGCTTCTCTTGTTGCAGAGCACGGGCTCTAGGCACGTGGGCTCAGTACTTGTGGCTCGTGGGCTCTAGAGCACAGCCTCAGTAGTTGTGGCACACGGGCTTAGTTGCTCCGCGGCACGTGGGATCTTCCTGGACCAGGGCTCGAACCCGTGTCCCCTGCATTGGCAGGTGGATTCTAGACCACTGCGCCACCAGGGAAGCCCGGGATTTATATTCTTGACAAAGGTCATAATAACAATAACAACCACAATGATAAAAACTACCATTTATTGAGCATTTATTATTAGTCAAGAACTTCTCCTGGATTATCTCACTTTGCGAAAGATTTCCTAGTATTATCTGAATTTTATAGATAAGGAAGTGAGGCTCAGACAGCTTAAGCAATTCACCCAAGGTCACAGGTGGTGAGGAGCAGTTCCAGGAACTGAAGTTATGAGGGCTGAACCCAAAGTCCAGGTCTTATCCATTAGGCCACAGAGCAGCACATGCCTCACAGCTGTGCCCAATGGTATATGCTCTCTAAACGCAGCTTTGCTTCAAAGCCTCTATAACCCTTAAAGTAGCAAAATCAGGCTTTGATTCACATAAATTAGCACTGGGGAGCTTCTTAGAGATTATCTAGAACAACCCTTTCGATTCTCTTGAAAAGAAACTGTGTTCACTAGGATAAAGTTAAGCCACCTAGTGGCTTAGAAAAGAAGTTTCTTTTTCTCTCATGTAACAGTCCCAGTGTGAATGTGCAGGTCCTCAGGGCAGCTCTGCTCCTCACTGTCACTCAGGGACCCAGGTTCCTTCGGCGCCTGTACCTGCTCCCAGGGCTTGTCAGCAAAGCCAGGCACCACATCCCACTCCGGCCAGCAGGGGCAGGGGAGTGAGCGTGCACGAGGTACAGGGAGGCTCAGGCCTCCAAAATGTTAATGACAACTGACAGGGACAGATAAAGAAGACCCAAAGGGCAGGGACGTGTGGAGGATGAGAAGAGAAAATGACATTCCTTTGTTTTTGCAGTAGGAGGAGAGATTATGGGCTCAAAGTAGGGAATTTCATCAGCCAGGCGTTAAAAAAGTATACATCAGAGGACAAAACTGCTTCCCGCCTTTTCCCTTTCTCTCCACTGCTGTCATTACTGAGTGTACCTACGAAGGAGGAAAGCCGGGAAAGTGTTAGAGAGCCAACACTTCATCAGTCAGTAGAAAAGAAGACTGAAAAGTGGGACATGCTTCTATCCTGAAATTACTAACTGGGATGCTGGGACTGAGAGAGGCTGGTTAATGGAAATTTCAATTTAGCCATTAGTTAATCAGAAATATCTTTTGCTTGTTTTGTATTTTTAATTAAATTAAAAATTTAAAAGCAGGTGATGCAGTCACATTGTTTGAAAATCTAAATGATAGAAAAAGATTTATCCAGAGAACTCTCCCACCTCTATCTCCATGCCTATTGTGAAAATGCAGTGGACAATTCAAGACTTCATTCTGGCTATTATGATAGAGAGAATGTTCATTAATGAGGAATGTCTCAAAGAAAAGGAAGGCGGCAGGTAAACAAGGAGTCATCCACAGGAATCTCATGGGTGTTCCAAGGAAGGATGAAGATGGGCCTTATTTCAGACAGCAGGGCAGTCCTTTGCTGGTTCCTAGAACACAGGGCTCAGGTAAAGTTCAACATTGTCACTGTCTACCCCAAACTTTCCTTGCTCTCTTATAGGTGACTACTTTACAGGATTGGTATTAGTATTACCTTATACTAACACAGGCAAATATGAATATATATTCTTTTTTTCAAGACTTTTTTTTAAACAGAAGTTTTAGGTTCACAGTAAAATTGAGAAAAAGGTACATAGATTTCTCTTGGACCCCGTGCCCCACCACATGCATAGCCTCCCCCATTATCAACATCCCCTACCAGAGGGGTGCATTTGTAACAACTGATGAACCTACACTGACACATCATAATCACCCAGAATCCATAGTTCACATTACAGTTCACTCTCTTGCTATTGTACATACTATGGATTTGGACAAATGTAAAATGACGTGTATCCATCATTACAGTATCATACAAAGTATTTTCACTGCCCTAAAAATCCTCTGTGCTCTATTCATCCTTTCCATTCACACCAACTCCAGGCAATCATTGATCTTTTTATTGTTCCCATAGTTTTGCCTTTTCCAGAATGTAATATAGTTGGAATCATACAGTTATTTTCAGATTGGCTTCTTTCATTTAGTAATAAGCACTTAAGTTTGTTCCATGTCTTTTCATGGCTCATTTCTTTTTAGCACTGAATAATATTCCATTGTTTGGTGAATATATATTCCTAACCTTCTCTTTCTTACACAAAAAGTAAAAAGTAGGATAATATATATACCTTCTGCAAGTTCCTTTCTCAAATTTTACAGTGTATCCTGGATATCTTTCCATATCTATACAAAGAGCTTCTTTACTATCCTTATTTTTTCCCACTGTATACTATTCCACTGAGTGGATAAATCATAGGTATTTAACCAGTCCCCTATGACACTAATTTACTTCCAGTATTTTGCTATTATAAACAATGTTTCAATAAATAGTCATGGATATCATGTACATATTATACATGATATATATGTATATATATATCATATTGCACATGTGTAGGCATATCTACAGGATCATTTCCAGAAGTGAGATTTCAGGGTCTATCAGTAAATATATTTGTAATTTCTATAGATTTTGCAAAATTGCTCTCCATAGAGTTTGGATCACTGTACCCTATTACCTGTGTTGTATGAGCATGCTGTGTCTCTGTGGCCTTATTAACAGAGTGTGTTGTCAAGTGGAATTTTTCCAATCCCGTTGGTGAGAAATAATATCTCCTAGTAGTATTAATTTGCATTTATCTTTAAAATATCTTTTTGATTCAACAACGGTGTTGAAAATTAATTTAGAAATAGACTCTACTGAAGCTACTGACCGCTTGAGTAATCAATGATCAACCCCCGTCCCCGCCCCCGCTGGACCTCCTCACCAGGGTAAACGCAAATAAGTACTGTCATTCCACATGGTGGAGAGCAGCATGTCTTCAAGCTTATTCTGCAAAACTTACCAGCTGTCCTCAAAAGAGTTCTGCGCTCAGATAAGTTTGAGACACTCGGGCCAAGAAGGTGAAGAGGCTTCTTCATTGAATGGCCCCTCAGAGGCTTTGTAACTGTCAGGTTCAGTGTGAATCTCTAGGAGGGAAGAATGATAGACTTTGTCAATGGAGCTCTTTTTTTTTTTTTTCAGAGCACATGCAAGTAGTTTTCTTGGAACACACTTCTTGTTTAGGAGGTTGGGTTGTATTTATACCTAGTCAACGGCCAACTCTGAAAAGTGGTTTTAGTTGTTTTATAAAATAAAAAATTTCTATTCTTTTCTTACTATTTTTTTTTTTCTAAAAATTGAGGAAGTGGGGGTGAGGATCTCAGTTAATTGAAGGTTGTTAATACTTGGATTAACTGAGATACAGGAATCAGAATGTGGACTTGGTGAGCTTCCCTCAGGGCCAGCCCAGGGAAATAAGGACCTTGGTAAACTGCTCTGTACTAGTCCTCTTTTCCCTTGGCTGCTTTGCTCAGTCCCCCATCGAAAATAGGCTGGCAGGGGGGCTTCCCTGGTGGCGCAGTGGTTGAGAGTCTGCCTGCCAATGCAGGGGACACGGGTTCGAGCCCTGGTCTGGGAAGATCCCACATGCCACGGAGCGACTGGGCCCGTGAGCCACAATTACTGAGCCTGCGCGTCTGGAGCCTGTGCTCCGCAACAAGAGAGGCCGCGATGGTGAGAGGCCCACGCACCGCGATGAAGAGTGGTCCCCACTTGCCGCAACTAGAGAAAGCCCTCGCACAGAAACGAAGACTCAACACAGTCATAAATAAATAAATAAATAAATAAAAGAACGTGAATTTCTTTAAAAAAAGAAAATAGGCTGGGAGGAAAAGCCCTGAAAACTCATTTGCTCTGAGATGCTAAGAGTTTCTTTTTTATTATTCAATTATTCATTGAACAATTTCTAAATGTATTGCTTTGTGCCGGATCTTTGAATTTGCCCCACAAGAAATGTAAGGCCCTGCTGGCTTTGCAGCAGCCCCTAATCCAGTTAGGAAGATAAGATATGCCAGCAGTGAGGTAACAATGTAAGTGTGATTAAGTGACAAGATGAGAGGTAGGATAAGGTTACTTCTCCCAGGGAGCTCCTCTCTTGGGAGTCTGCTGTTTAACCCTCTGGTAAAGCTTTACTGGGAGCTCCCATTGTGGAATTTCCCCAATTCCACAAGTCACGATAAGGAGGCATTTTCTTTCTGCCCTTTTTTTGGGAGCTGCTCCCTGGTGCTCTCACTTAGTTGGTTGGCTGCAGGTGCCTCCTGCAGTGGGGCAGGCCAGCTGCTGTGGGGAATCCGAGAAGCCTGGCCGGCCTGAAACCAGAGGGTATTTCTTCAGTAGCTTTTGGCTCCACCCAAGGTTTTTCTCTGTTAATTGCATTAATATTGTCAATAATGCAGAAGTGGGGGAGAAAAGCTGAGTCTGCTTTATTTTTTTCCCTCAGTCCTCTTTTCACTTCCACATTTGTTTTAATTCGTGTGGCCACCAATTCCTTTTGCTGAAGGCAAAATAACCAGGTTCTCAGTTTGAACGCTGGTAAGTAGCTTTTTAAAATCTGAATAGCTTTTTGGAGCATTCTAAAAGGAAACGTGGTTTTTCAGAGCACCTAAAAAGAGGATGTATTAGAAATGCCAAAAAAAAAAAAAACCAAAGAAATGCCAAATTGCTATTATAAAAAGCTGGCTTCTGGCAAGGGACTTAACATTTAGGACTTTCAAGGAGATGTACAAAAATTTTGAAAACACTTGTTTAAATGTGGTCTCAAGAGTTTAGGAGCACAGTGGGGGACGGATGGATTGGGAGTTTGGGATTAGCAGATGCAAACTACTGTATATAAAATGGATAAACAAGGTCCTACTGTATAGCATAGGGAATTATATTCAATACCCTGTGATAAATCATAATGGAAAAGAATATGAAAAAGAATGTATATATATATATATATGTATAACTGAATCACTTTGCTATACAGCAGAAATTAACACAACATTGTAAATCAACTATACCTCAGTAAAATAAATTTAAAAAAAAACAACGAAAAAAATAAAGCAATAATGATAACAGAAAAAAAAGAGGTTAGGAACATTAAGTCAAGCAAACTGGATAACTTTACATATGACTCCATCTTGAGTTCTTACTCACAGAAGTAGTTCTACAGTCAAATACTACAACCAAATACTTAATTACAAAGATGTTCATCTTAGCGTTATTTATAGTGCTGAAAAATATGGACATGATATTATTATAACAATAAATAAAGATAAATAAAATAAAAATTAGGTTTTTGAGGAATTCTTAATGGAATTGATAATGCTTAATGTTAAGTAAAATATGAAATATCTATATTGTGTAGAATATGTACACATATGCATAGGAAAAGACTCTAAGAAAATACTGTATATCAAAATGTTAACAGTGGATTTCTCTACTAAAATGATTTCTCTTTTATTTTTGTTTTTTCCAGAACTTCTACAATGAGCATGTATCATTTTCATAATCAGAAAAATTTTAAATGAACATTACTATTATATAGAATTTATGTCTAACATTAATGTTATGAGAATGAATTAAAACAATGTGATAAATATAATGAATTGGTATTGTATTTTTGGTGTAAACATTGCTCCTGTCCTTGAAAAGACTAAATATATTTGTAGTAAAAAAAAGCTTAAAAGTTTTTGTTTTCTGTGCTTATGAAACATATGGACTTTTTTTCCTTACTTTTGGCACTTACGTGAGGCAATTGAAAATCTATTCTCCAATTTAAACTCTTGTACAGACAACACATTCTCAAAATTTAGTGCAATAAAGTTGTAATTTCTCTTAGAACACACAAAAAAAATCTGTTCTCCATCATTGTTTATCACATTTTCACAAATCCCTGTTGGAAAAATTAGTTGAAATCATGGTAAATGCTAAGAAAATCTAACCCTCCTTCAACTAATTCTCCTGGGCTTAAAAAAGAAACAAATTAATACTAGGCTGGGTGATCTAAAAAAACCTTCAGGGCAAAAGATTAAATTAGGAACTTTAGTTTAGCTACCTAGCAAGACTGATATAGGATAGCCTTGCTACTGTTACAGTGGAAACAAAAGTGGAAAAAGAATAGAAGAACCTAAGCAGCTCATAATTAGCCAAAGTAACCAGATGAATTCAGCAACTTCTAAGTAAGTTAAAAATACTCAGGGCCCTGGTCAAATTATCTAAAAAAAGCCACTTACTGTCTAAGGTTTGAAGTCAACATCTCCAAGTTGGCGCCAGAGGTACTACCTGGCAATCCTATTTCTTTAAAAAAGCATCAAAATCTTTTTTTTTTTTTTACAGTGGAAGCAGCAAGGCCGGGGGAGCCTCTTTCATGTTGTAGTAGTAAATTCCAAGTGCTTCAGTTCAGAATTAAGTCACTTACCTCAAGGGTTCCGGACAGTCTGGAACCCCTAAAGTAAACCCTTCTCCTGGGTGGCAGCTTGGTGTACAGAAAAAAGACCTTGAAAACGCAAAAGCACCCTACAAATGTAAGGGCTTATCTTTCTTCGACAACTATGCAGCAGTCTGGAGAAATTAACCCTCTCATTTGTTGACCTCAATAACAGGCTTTAACAGATCTGTAGCCCTGGATGGCTCAGATAATTGCTCTAATTAGTTTGGTATGGAGGGAGGTGGGGCAGGGGGATTTGGAGCTCAAGTAATTAAGCCTAAATTAAAAGAAAAACAATGAAGAGTTTATGCCTTACGGATTTGACCTATGGATTCCAGATGTTACGGAAGAAATTTTACTGCTATGCTAAGTCTTTTAGGCCACTTTTTGTAGTTAAGGAGAGGACTGGAGGGGAAGGCCTGAAGGCAGAACATGGTAAAAAGAGAAGGTCCCAATGACTCTGTGTGTGTGTGTGTGTATGTGTGTCTCCAGATTGAAAACTAGCAAAAACTAGCACCAGGGTCTTGAAAAATCCCCCTGGTGTGGGAGTTATTTCTGAGTTGGCTTGCTTATAGCTTTGCTGGCAGACAAGTCACTTCCTTAGTTGGAAGTGATTGTTTTGTTATTTCATTGCAGTTTTTCTCAGGGATTCTAAATTTAAACTCCACAGTCAGCTGGGGAAGTTTGCTAGAATTTTGGTCCCATTTAGAAATGGACACAGGTAATTATGCCAGGAATAGAGCTGCACTTTTACTTAAATGATAATGTACCAAATCCTCTGTTTCTTCTCCTTTTTCAGAAAATGGTAAACACAGGGAAAGGAACAGGAGGAGTTCCAGACCCCGGGTACCAAAATATTACAGACGCACAGGAAATGACTTTTCAAATCCAGCCTGTAAACCTCTCATTTTGTGGGCTTGCCTGTGAGCCTAGAAAAGAGAGGAAAGATCACAGAGAAGACATTCCTATGTTCTGGGAAGGCTGTACCAGAGGACCTCTGGAGGCCTTCCCATGCCCTGGTGCTATGACTCTAAACTCAAGCCATAATTTGAAATGTTAGAGAAAACAATGAAATTTGAGGCACAATTTGTGGCTTAAAGCTATCTCGCTTTGCTAAAAAAAAGTAGACTTTGAAAAACAAGTGAAAAGCTAAAATATATTTTTGAAGGGAGAGGTGTATATTCCCAGCCCTATTATTTTATTTTAAGGCTTTCAATTAAAAACACTCCAACTATGTGATAAATAAGCTACTAAATCACTGAAATAGGCAGCAGTCTTCCTAAAACATTTATGCACTGACTTTCCTTTTACATTAATCTGATCCATCTGAAAGATGTTTCTGGTGTATTAAACAAATGCTGGGCCTCCAGTTAGTGAACTGGTTTTGTATTCATTAATTCTCCAAGTATTTGTATTCTGAGTGCCTTCTAGGGCTAAGAAGAGTCCTTGAGTCAAATACACACCAATCTATTGACTCCAGGGCAGTGAGGAAGGAACCTGGAGCCAGAAGGCCTGCCTTTCCCAGCTCTCCCACCTTGAGCAAATCACTTAACCTTTCTGTACATGTTTTCTCCCCTGAAAAGTAGGGTTAGCACCTACCTGATCAAATTAAATGAGTTAATACATGGAAAGCGCCGAGAACAATGCCTGGCACATAGTAAGTACTTAATAAATGTTGGCTATTTGTTTAGTACTGAGCATAGGGAAAACCAACTTTCAGGTGCAGATACAGAGATAAATAGAACAAGGTGAATAAAGGAGGGAATACTTGAACTGCTTCTTGGAGGGAAAAGGGGAGGTTCACTAAGCAGATGGAGAAGGGCCAGGCCAAGCAGATGGTACAAGTGAAGGCACAGAATGATTAAACTAAATGGTGTATCTGGGGAACTGTAAATAATTCATTAGAGCTGGATTAAGAAGTGTGTCAGAATGAGGGGAGAGAAGCCTCAGGATTTACTGACCAAACCGACATGATGGGAAGGAAGTAAGGCAGAAGGCAGGTTTCTGGGTTGATTGTGATGCCATTAACCTGAAACGAATTATAGGAGGGGATGTGGGTTTTGACTCGATGTGTTTGTTTGGTTTTGGACATACAGTATGTGAGGGAACTTTGAGACCCAAGCAGAAATGTACAATTGGATGCATAAATTTGGGGCTTTACAAGAGCATTCTGGTAAGCATACAATGCAGGGAACCATCAGGGTTACTGATTGTGGTAGCCATGAACTTGGCTGACACTGTCAAGAACCAGTGTAGAGAAGAGAACGTAAGGTACACTGGCATCTGAGGGCAGTTGGAAGAGAGGGGGCCAGAGAGAAGAAATAAAGAGAACCAGGAGAACACGGGACCCTGGAAGAAACCAAAGGAGAAAAAACTTTCACATCAATTAGGATGTTTTTGACGGAAAATGACACAAAACTTAAACTGATTTAAATTCTCAAGATTTATTGGCCCATACAACTGAAAATACAAGCCTCAAGAGGATCACCCATAAGCCCGGGTGAGGAATACTCCTTACCATCAACACTTTGCAGTTATACTGAGTGCTACTATGTGCTGGCACTGTTCTAGTTAATGAACAAAACAGGCAAAATCCCTCCTCTTTGGACTGTACATAACAAATGCTTCTTGGTATCTCTCTCTCTCTCTTTTTGCATTAAAATGCAAATGCGATACCTCAAATTAGGAAAACTGTGTGGAGGGAGATGAAGAGAGAAAACTTCAGAATATTATGCAAAGTTCAAAACATTTGCTGGGAGCATAACACCTTTTTGTTGGAATGTCTGAACTTCTGCACTAAGTGATAATGGAGGTGTGAAAGCAGTTCACTAAGGATATGAAACTCTAAAATCCAAAATACCACCAATGATATGTTTTAAAGCCCAGTGTGGATTTAAATGTCACCATTTTTAACTTATCAAAGTTGCTGGGTTCACTCAGATACCTATAAAAATAATTACATTTTTCAAATATCCCCAGTGGGGCTTTGTTTCTAACTGAATTGTATGGCAATATGTTTTACATGTAGGTCATGTCCAAACCTGCATTGCTACATTCATATTTTAATTAAAAGTACATAGTTTGCAATAAAAGGTAACCTCACTCTCAGCCATTATATCCAACTAAGCACTACCCGTTTCTCAAATCAGTGTCTCTTCTCCAATGCCTTAGTTCACTCAGACACTTATCACTCTATTTAGACTACAGCAACTAGTCTTTCTGACTCGACTAGTAACCTACATATCCATCCTCCTCATGGCCGCCAATGTGATTTTGCCAAAATGAAGATGAGTCCTTTGTTCTTATCATAATGTCTTGCACCCAACAGGTTCTCCATAAATTTTGCATGGAACAGGATGCAGATTCTAGCCTGAGCTCTGAAGCTAACTCTTGGTGTATCCGTGTATTGCTTCATCTTGCTGGGCCTATTTTCCATTCTCTAATTTGGGAATGATAAAACCTACCCCATTTGGTTTTTGGCAAATAAAATACTACTATATGATTGAACTCTGTGAATTCAAAAGCACTACACAGCATTAAGGGTTAAGATTAGAAGCAAGTCCAAGTAATATAAGTATCTTAATGGCTACAAAGCAGGGTAAATTTTCTCAGTAATGTTCTTTGATTCCAGTTTTCCATAAAACTCTATAAAGTTATTTATACTTTGAATTTTAAAATATGGCCCACGAATGCTTAGTTCTTTTCTCAAATTTTGTCTTTGCGCAGAAGAAGTCCTTCATGCCTGATGCGACCTAACTTCCTTATCTTAAAGATGAGGAAACAATCAGAAATATCAAGTGACTTGATTCTCTAAAAAGGAAGCAACTTGGATAGAGGATTTTCCTAATCTTCATGGATTTTTAGAAGATCCTTCTCCACTGGGTTTTCACTACCTGAACCAAACAGCGCCTTATCTACAGTACCCACATGGACACTTAGACATGTTCCCAGGACATCTCTGAAGGGGGGAAAAAAATCCATTCTCTAATGTGGTGATAGATGTAGAGAGTGACATGAAAGTCCATTTTCCAACCAGGGATATTTCTGCAGAAGGTGAAGCAATCCATAAGCAAGTTCATTTCCCCTTCTGTTACTTGGCCATACTTTGAAAAGAAACCTGAGATACAAATGGCTGAGTCAGACTGCCCCAAAATATTTAGCCTCCTTCTTCCTAAATTCTCTCTCCCACTCCTAAATTAAAACTGGCTTGACCTGTACTCACATAGGTGCACATCTTCCAGCAGTTGCTTAATCTCACAAGTGTAGCAACTTCCTTTCCTGTTTAAAATACCAGAATATTTACCCCCTCCAAGGAAAAGTGGTATTTTGTTTCTCCCCTCCCCAGTTCTGCTACCTTCTAGAAAAGAGGCTCAAAGCACCACTAGAGACTGATCTAGTGATCTTTTGTTCTCTGTCACAAACTGATTGATACAAGATAGGAGTTGAAACAATGAGTGGTAAAAAGAGGTTAAAAAGATTTTCAGACAGTGGCTTGCTGGTGTTTTTTTTTTTTCTTGTATGAGGTTCATTTTCATGCTAGTTTTTTAAATCTTGTAAAATTTCAGTAACTTCCGAGATATCTGTTCCACCAATACATTCATCCAGACTACAGATTTTTCCAGATTTGGGAATCACAACCTCATATTTCCATTTGTTTGTCACATTGGACTCATGCTTTACCAGTTGATGCCACTCCCTAGTACATGATACCACTGCCCTCCCAATTATTCATGTACAAAGATTTCAACCTTAAATAAAAAGGTTCTCTTCAATTACTTCAACTTTGGGATTCAGATACTTGTAAAGCTAGAGGATAAGCAGCTGTAGAACTGGATTTGTAAGTTTAAGATATAGTGGAAGCCATCATACTCGTGTCCCTTCCTCAATCCGCAAAACACTATGACTGGCACACTTTTAGTGACTTTTACAAACTTTAATCTACTTGATCCATGTTCTCAACAAATTTTATAGTTTTTCAAATGTTGGTTTCCAGTATGGGGAAAACAATCAGACTGGGGATTTTTAAAAACTGAATAATGTCCTGTAATAAACTCTTGTCTCGTAAAGGCATGTAAGAATCATGGAAAGACTGACGCAGTATATAACCTCTCTTTTTTATCTTTCAAAATGTTACAAATAACTTCACTGCATTTTGGACTGCAGAAGTCAAATCTAAGATTACAATCTTCCTAAATACCCCTTGTTGATTTTATTACTATGTGCAAAGCATTAAAACAGGAGCTGGATAGAGAAAACACATAGGAGTAGGGTTGCCAGACAAAATATAAGATGCTCAGTTAAATTTGAATTGCAGATAAAATAAATTTTTACTATAAGTATTTCTCAAATATTGCATATACTAAAACATCATTTGTTGTTTATCTAAAATTCAAATTTAACTGGATATCCCGTAATTTCATTTGCTACATCTAGCAACTCTTTGTAAAAGATCCTTATCTTTGGCAAGCTTACTATTTAACAGGGAAATTAATGATCATAATATAAGGCATATATGATAAGTGCAGTAATATAATCAGAGGAGAAGATCTCTACTGATTACCACAGAAGAGTACCTGGAAGAGATGGCAACTGCAGTTCCTAAAAGATGACTTTTTTTTTCAGTAATATTTTTAATGGTCTTCAGGACGTATGGATCATTACAGAAATAAGGAGGGCAGAGGAGTTTCCTCCTGAGCGAAGAGGACTAAATTCTGATTGGCAGATAGGTGGTTTAGTGTGATATTTTTGGAGTTCACGTGTCCTGAGTTAAATCTCAAACTCATTGCTCACTAGCTGTGTAACCGTGGATAAATTAATCTCTATTATAAAATGAGGCTATTAATACCTGCTTTATTAGTCTGAGGATCAGAGATAATATATGCACAAAGCACTTGGAACACAGGAGGCACTCCCTAAATGGTAATACCCACTATCAGAATGTCACATGGCAAAGAGGGTACTTGTCACAAATATTCAAATGTTAATGTTATGCAGTAATAGTAATATTGGTAATTTTATTTCCATGATCTATTTACACTGTACAAACACTGCTGAAAAGCACCCTACAAGTTCACAGTACAATATATTTACTTTAAAAATATACTCCTTTATAAAAGGTTCATAGAACATTGGCATGTCAACATGGGATGAAACTCAAAGCATGTCACCAATTCTGTGGTAGCAAGAATGCTTCCAAGTGTTGTCAATTTCACAATCACAAGTCACCATTTGAGTTTTAAATACATATAAGTTTTAAATAAAAATTGAATTCTACAGTGGAAGGTTCCTGCACCAATACTCATTAGCTAATTGACATATACTTTCATGGAGATGTTGTTTCATAATAATTTACAATATCAATTTAACCTGCCAAAAAAAATCATTTCAACAAAGTTTCACAGTCCAAAAATTCTTGTCATTTGTTTTCTATTTTTTCTTCTTTGTTGGTTCTCCCCGTTCTATTTTGCGCTTTTTAGAAGTATGCTCTTCTTTTTCATCATCTTTAAATAGGAAAGGAAGAGTTTCAATCAGTAATTTAAAAAAAATGTTAAGCATTAAAATTTCATTGACTCTATACCAAAATCATTATCCTCAACTAATGTTTCTTTCAAAGTTTTGCAATAAAAAACACAAAAATAACTTACAGAACTCTGATTTTAAATTGCAAGTAAAAATAAGGAATTTTTTGAACTGTAGTGTTATACAAAATCTACAGCGATCCTTTAGTGCTATATTAAGGTAGCTTAAAATGAGAAAATCAAAATTTGTTCTGATAAAGCTATTCTCAAATATTCTACAGTATATACATGGTGGATATTTAATATATAATCTACACGTTAAGAATGTAACACATTCTGTTTGTTTTTTTTTTTACAAAAAAAGATGTCAATTTAACCATGACATTATGTAAGTGTCTATCAGCTAGTCTTTCTTTCCCCTCCAATCTGCTTTCCCTCCCCCACAAACACCTGCCCCCATCTCATGCCCCCACCCCCAGCCCCACACATGCATTTTGAAGTTAAAAAGGCTCTCACAAGTAGATGTTTCACTGAAACTGTATTTTCAATTTTGTCCTATGTAGGTAGTTCTACTTTCTCCCCCATTCCTAGGATGGTCAGAATATTCCAATGGCAAGAGAAAAACAGACTTCTTCCCCCACTTCATATTATGGAGAATTTGGGGGGGAGGGGAGAAGAACCTCAAATTAAAACCATGTCCTTTATACTTTTCTAAAATATTATTAGTACCTGTATTCACAGAAAATTTCCAATTAATAAATAAAAATACTGTAAAACCTGAAACAGTGGGCCCTTTTATTCAATTAAAACAATCCAACTACATGTTTCAACAAAACACAGGGTAGCACAGAGCAGCTGCTAATTCCCATCTCTCTGAACAAACGCATGGCATTATTTTAAGAACTCCATGTAGATGGAATAAATAACATGTAGAAGATGTTATGATTTATAAAATACAAATTTATTTTAAGCACATTACTGAATTCATTGTACTTTATTTTCTCAATCAACAGATACTCAAAGTTCAATAACTACCATGTGGTGGCCTATAAAATATTTTGATGTTGAAAGGGGACTTCATATTAAAAAATTGGGGAAGCCATTGATATCAGAACATAAACTTTTCTCATTTCAACTTCCCTTTTATTAACAGTCAAAAAAACAAACAATGCCAATTTTATTGTTATTACTTAACACTTCACATTACAAAAGGACTTTACAGTCATTTTTTACATGTTATTTCTTGATATTCTTCTGATAGAGACTGGGGAGCTCTGTCCTATTCTTTTTTTTATCGGATTATAATTGACACACAATATTAGTTTCAGGTGTATAAACATAGTGATTTGGTATTTTTATATATTATGGAATGATCACCACAATAAGTCTAGTTACCATCTGTCACCATACAGAGTTATCACAATCTTATTTACTATATTCCCTATGCTGTATATTACATCCCTGTGCCTTACTTATTGTATAGCTGGAAGTTTGTACCTCTTAAACCCCTTCACCTACTTCACCGGTCCCCCAGCTCCTTCCCCTCTGGCAATCACCAGTTTGTTCTATGTTATCAATGAGTCTATTTCTGTTTTGTTTTGTTTGTTCATATGTTTTGTTTTTCAGATCACAAACTCATTATGGGAAAAATAAACTTAAAACCTTAATTAAGCCTTCAATTCCCTTCTGCTAACTACCATACTCAGAATATTTCCTTTGTTGATGTGGACAATAATTAGTATCAACAGCAGGTAATGCATCTTCAAACACAGCATGGTGATGTTATTCATATATTTCATAGAGCACTACAGATTTATGTAGCTAGTATGATAAAATACAATTCAGATCAACGAATCATCCCAGGAATTTACAAAGCAAAGTTTTAAACATTAGTTTATCATGTATACAAAAAAATACTTGTTCTACAAACCAAATGATGAGGCACACAGTTTAAACAAGCCAAGGCCTTTGTTTTTTAATTGGTGCTTAATTATCATTATGCTTGACTTTTGAGATTATTTTCAGTAGTAATATAAAAATTGAAATTACTTTCTAACTCTACTAGAAAATGCACTGTTAACATATATTAAAAAGAACATCCTGAGACACTTCTGCTTTTAATCTGTCACTTATTACATTTACTGAATAACAACAAAAACACAAACTACTGAGGTTGGAAAAATAACTTCCTACCAGTCACTGAACAGAAGAGCTAATGCCATCTAGTGATATAACAAGGCATTGTCTTAAAAAAAAAAAAAGATCTTGAAATGTCCGATCATCAACTTTACTGAGCTTCGTACTCTGTGCCATATACTACAGATGCACTTGTAAGGAAACAATTTTTCTATTATGGAATTCATGTCACTTGAGGTAAACAAGCTTAAATTATTAATAGAAACTAAGGTTCTAAATTCTTAAAAAAAATAGCATTAGCTACTTTAGTTAGACCTTCAGGATTAATTACATGTTAATTAAGCTACAATAAATATCTAAGCCTTAATCATTTACATTTTACAAACACTAAACAAGTGTTGATAAGTAGTAAGGATTTATGATGAGTTTTGAATTTTTCCCAGGTTCTTTTATCTGGAAGGAGTTAACTGGCAAAAAAGGCCAAAGGGCAGAAAATGAAAAGGAAAAATAAAAACAAAGTAATTTGATAATCTAAAAATGAGATTATTTAAGAGTGTGGAGCTTCTGTGACTTCCCTGGTGGCGCAGTGGTTAAGAATCCACTTGCCAATGCAGGGGACACGGGTTCGAGCCCTGGTCCGGGAAGATCCCACATGCCGCGGAGCAACTAAGCCTATGCGCCACAACTACTGAGCCTGCACTCTAGAGCCCGCGAGCCACAACTACTGAAGCCCGCGTGCCTAGAGCCTGTGCTCTGCAACCAGAGAAGCCACCGCAATGAGAAGCTCGCTTGCAGCAATTGGAGAAAGCCCGCGCACAGCAACGAAGACCCAGTGCAAGCAAAAATAAACAAACTAATTAATTAAAAAAAAAAAAGAGAGGGACTTCCCTGGTGGCGCGGTGGTTAGGAATCTGCCTGCCAAGGCAGGGGACACGGGTTCAAGCCCTGGTCCGGGAAGATCCCACATGCCGTGGAGCAACCAAGCCCATGTGCCACAACTACTGAGCCTGCGTGCCACAACTATTGAAGCCCACACGCCTAGAGCCTGTGCTCCACAACAAGAGAAGCCTCCACAATGAGAAGCCTGCGCACTGCAACGAAGGGAAGCCCCCGCTCGCCGCAACTAGAGAAAGTTCTCGCGCAGCAATAAAGACCCAATACAGCCAAAAATAAATAAATAAATTTAAAAGATATATCCACCTGGAAAAAAAAAAAAAAAGAGAGCAGATTGCTCCATCTCCTATTGAAAAGAAAAAAAAAGAATGTGGAGCTTCTAATACAAGATATTTTATGAATTAAAAAAAAAAGAGGTAAAAAAAGATGTTGGGAAATCGATCTGTGAACATAGTATGGGAGTTTGAAATGGCAAAAATCACTTCTAAGAAGGAAGGTATTCATTACAAAAAGAAGACAGTTACATTCAACAACCAACATTAAAGTCAAAATTGAAGATTTCAGTATTATCTTTTAATCTTATGCTCCAGCTTTAAGCTGGCTGAGCACTGGGGTCCTTTTGTTTTTTGATATTGCCAACATCCACTTTCTAATGGAGGACCATCATATGATCAAAAGGTCAGAAATTACCTACGGGAATAGCAGCATTCTCTCACGCATATTTCCTGCTATCTGAACTTAAAAGGCAAGCTGGAAAAAAAGATAATTCTTTCTACTTCCTTGTCCTGGTATATAAACCTTGCCTTTTCCACATAGGAACAAAGATAGGAGAGCACCAGCCTATGACACCCTAGACTGAATATCAACTCTAGTGGCCTTATTGCCATTCTTCCCACAGGACAGCTACTCCTCAAGCACTCTCGCTTGCAAAACATCAAGAGACTAAACCCCAGTTTAATATGGCATCATTTCCATTTAAAGATCTGAATTTGAATTCCTATTCTGCCTCTTCCTAGCTGTGTGAATTTGGGCAATTCTTTAATCTGAGATTGTCTTCTTGTCTACAAAACAGTAATAATGAATCATGTACCACTTCTGTACTAGGTTGCTAAGAGTAACAAATTAGAAAACTTGTGTGAAGGTACTATTTTAGAGCTCGGCATTTTCTAGTTTTGTGATCTTGGACAAGTCACATAAGCTCTCATTTTGACATTTCCCTATCTGGTTTCACAAGGTGTTGTAAGGATTAAATGTAATTTATGCAAAAGTGTTTTTTATTAATTATATAAAGATACTATAAAATATGAAGTATTTTTAATGTCCACTTCATTTGGCATGTCCAAAAAGATGCCATTTACTGAAGAGGTACCTTCACTAGTGACTTCTAGTTCACACTGGGAAGTCAGGGAAAGAAATGGGAAAGCCAGGTAGAATCAAAACTGGAGAGTAATATCCTTTATAGCAAAAAAAGGATACACTTCAGAATGTGTATTGCATTTAATTGTCACATCTCTTTAGTGTCCTGTAGTCAAAAATGTTTCCTCAATCTTTCTTTGACTTTCATGACCTTGATACTTTTGAAGATTCAGCTAGTTATTTTGTGGAATATCCCTCAATTTGGGTGTGTTTGTGTTCGGCAGGAACATCACCAACGTGATGCTGTGTTCAAGCGACACTCAGTTTTGATTTGTCCTGTTATTTATGATGTTCACTTTAATCGCTTGATTAAAATGGTGTCTGCCAGGCTTCTCCACAATGAAGTAACTCCAAAATGAAGTTACTATTTTTTTCCCATTTGGAATTAACAAGCATTAATTTTGTGAAGAGATACTTTAGATCTGAATTAATATCCTATTCCTTAAAAGAAACACAAACAAAAAACCAAAAATTGGAGTAAGAACTCCTACCAGTCTGTTACCCTAAGCTAAGTAGCAGTTGTATTATGGGAAGATCAGAAATTTGTTTAACAAAACCAGCACACTCTTTCATAAAAATGATAGTCAAAAATATTTAGTCCAATAATCCACTGAATACTCACAATATACTACAAACTGTATTACAAACATAAATAACACCTGGACCCTGCTGTTTAAGGAACTCATCTTCATAAAGCAGACAGACTTATGAACAAAAAATCACATAGAAGGTGGTAAGTGCACATACAGGGTACAGAGGAGCAAATAATTAACTAGAGGAAGGTAATATTTGAGATTTAGATATTACCAACTCTCTTTTTCTTAGAGTTGGATTTTAAAGGATGAGTGAGTCTACCAGCCAAAGAGGGAGGGAAAATCATTCCCAACTAAGGTGGAACATATATTAAAAGGCATGGAACCATAAAATAGCATGGTCTATTCAGTTTTGAATTTTATGATCTTAAAGTTCTACAAGGGGGCCATCTGAAATGAGGGTGGAGAAAAAGGCAGGGCCTACCATAGAGGGCTCACTCTGCTGCTGGTGAAGGGTTTTAAGCAAGTGAGGCAAGGGGGTGGGGTGGGTAAAAGTATGGAAGCAGAGATTACTGTGCTTGCTTACAGTCTAAGCCAGAGATGGAATTATGATATTATGAACTAAGGCAAGACAACTAAGTCATTATCTTATTACTATTTTTAATTACTATGTAGTAATACTCAGTTAAATTCATTTTGTGACACTAATTTTGGCTCTAAAGCACAATTGCTTTTATATAAAATGAAGCCATCAGCACTTCACAACCGCAGTCACAACAAAGAGTTCATGAAATAACTCATGCTGCTTTAATAATAAGGCATCCTAAATCACATATACTACTGGTTGAGACATCAAAGATTTCACTTTAAATCCTGAATATCTTATGACCCTTCTCAAAAACACTGCAAAAGGGAGGGTGGGAGGGAGGGAGATGCAAGAGGGAAGAGATATGGGGATATATATATATGTATAGCTGATTCACTTTGTTATACAGCAGAAGCTAACACACCATTGTAAAACAATTATACTCCAATAAAGATGTTAAACACACACACACACACACACACACACACAGCAAAAGACATCCAAAGACCATCACAATCAGTTTGCTAACTGACTAGATTTAAGTTTCATTCATGAAACATCTCGTTCTCTTAAAACTCATCACAGGGACCAAAAGGCATTGCCACTGAAGTCTGACTTTCCTTACCTGATTCCACCGTCTCCTCCCCTTCTGGGAGAAGCCTAGCTTTCTTAGCATTCTGTGGGGCATCATCACCATTGTCCTCATATATGTTAGACCATTTTATTGCCATATCCAGCTCTGGAGGGGGAGGTTTCTTCTCAGTAGAGTAGGTCTCCGGAGGTGGTACATAGTTTGACTTCCATATTTTGAATTCCTTCGGAGGCTGTTAAGCAAACACATTGAGAAACACTGTGACGAACCGAGGTTCCTATAATCGGTATGGGCACATGCACCTCCCTGCCGTTCGCTTATTGTTCAGGCTGACTTTTTTATTTTTTAAGGTTTAAAGACATATTTTTCCATCAAAATCACAACACTGTTAAGTGAAAAGCCAAAGGGTTCCCTATACGAATAAAGCTATTAACTTTTAGTTACCAAAGAAGAATCCAGTCTCAGAGATACTACGCCAAGGCTGACCCCTTCAGGAGGCTGCAGCAGACACTGTCTTGGAGGCAGCACCGCAGGCACTTCGGCATCAAAGGGAAGGGGTCTCGGGGAGAAGCTGCAGCAGGGGGGCGGGGGAGTCACCACCGTTAGTCCTCTCCGCGCGGGGTCAGGGCACCGAGCGCGGAGGTTTGGGTCTCCTCACAAGGGGGCGGGGCTGCGGATCCGGTCTGACACCCACCAGGCTGGGGGAGGGGGCCCGGGCTCCCCAGGGTTGGATGTGGGAGAGGGTGGTGCGGCATCCCGCAGGGGGTGACTGCGTGTGAGGGGCGGAGAGCTGGTCCCCAGGAGGGGGCTCAGGAGGAAGGGGGCGGAGGCCGGGGCCTAGATCGGGAAACGGGGTCGGGGACCTCACCTCCTCTGGCGCCTTGACGACGTGCCTCTCCCAGTCTATCTGTTTGTTGAGCGGATTGTAGAGAAAGGCCGGGCGAGTCACGCTCCGGAACAGCTCGTCGGGTCCAGGCAGCCGCTTCTCCGCCTTGTTCCCACAGCCGCCCGCCGACTTCGCCGGATCCGGGGCCTTACGACTTGTCTCCTCCGGCTCGCTGTTATCCTCCTCGTCCGAGGAGCCTGAGCTGCTGCTCCCGTAAGCCGCGAAATAGCTCAGGGGATCCTTCTCTTCCGCTGCCATGACGGCTGCGCGCGTCTACCGATGGCTCCGCCGGAAACCGGAAGCCGTGCCACGGCCCGCCCCGCAGTTGGCCCCGCCCCAAGTCTCGCTGATGGGCCCGGAGTCTGCACCCCCTGGCGGCTGCGCCGTGATCCTGCGGCCGGGCTGAAGGACTGAGGCTGGAGGCGGGGCCCCGCACGTCCTCAATCAGAGGTTTCTAATGCTCTTTTCTGAGGACCCCTGAGAAGAGACAGATCCTCAGGCAGTGGTCCAACCAAACTTTCAGATTCAGTAAGAATTTATTAAAGGCACAGAAAAGCTAAAAATTTTGTCTTTTCACCGCCACCTTAAAGCCCTTGCCCAGAGAGACCAGGATTTCTTCCTGATCCTGCCGCATCTCTTCCTCGAAATAAAATTACTCTCAATGTGCTTCCCCTCAGTCGTCATGGAAGACCTCTATGGGTAAGTGGACTTACCAAGTCCCAAAGTGAATCCTCTCCTGCTTGACCTCATTCCAGCACACTCTGAGCAACCTCCTTTGATGGAACGTCTCTTGTATTGCATCACACCACTCTGGGGGTCCTCCAAACTCTCTGGATTCTTTTTGTCAGCCTCCTTCCATACCTGCTTTGCTCTGTACGGCCCTTAAACGCTGGTGTTTCCCAACATATTATACCAGCTTTCAGCAACACTTACTAACAATGTGTAGAGGGTGTTACAAAGTTGCAAGTCAGACCGTCCCTTTCCAGGGCATTAACTACCTTAACGCTTGTGACTCCCAAATCCGGATCTCCAACTCCAGTCTCTCAAGTTCTGGATCAAACCTCCATTTGGCTCTTAAACTTTATGTATGGACATCGTGCTGGGGTCTCAAACACCCACTTAAAGATCAGTAACTTGTCTTTACGTATAACTTGCTTCTGCATTTGTGTTCCCTCTCTTAGTACAATAAATGGCATAACCACGTGCCTAGCCACCAAGGGAAACTAGAAATCTTTGACTCCTCCTCGTGAACTCAGAGGGAATTATACCCAAGTGAAAGCAGTAAAGTTGGTATCAGTGTAAAGGTTCACAGGATGCCTGTTCATTTACACGATACACTCACCTCCAGGAGGCAGAGAAGATGTCTCTCTTATTCACTCTTTCCCAGTCCCATAGCACAATGTCTGTGAGCTCCTTCAGGGGAGGAGTTGGAGTGTGCTTTGTTCATTTTTATATTCCTAGTACCTAGCTCAGTGCCTGTCACTGAGTAGATGATCAATAAGTATTGTGGATTATAATTTATGAGGGTGTAGATCTGTTTCTCAAAATTTTCCACCCAAGTACCTACATTGACAAAGGAAAATGATGGTCCCAAAGTGCAAAGTTTGGGAGCCTCCAAAACCATCCTCAGGCTTGGTAATTTGCTAGAAGCACTCACAGAACTCTCTGAAAGCTGTTTTACTCGTGATTATGGTTTATTGTAGCTAAAGGATACAGATTAAAATCAGCCAAGGGAAGAGGTGCAGGGTGCAGAGTGCTGGAGCTTTCCACATGCAGGGCTTCCGGCTGTCTTCTCCCAGTGGAGGTGTAGACAGTACTAACTTCTGCGGCAAAGACATGTGACAACATGCATGGAGCCATCTGGGGAGGCTCACCCTAAACTTAGCATCCACAGTCTTTATTGGGGATTGGTCATGTGGACATAGCCTCCAGCCCCTCCAGAGGTCAAGCTGATACAGTATGGCCCAACGCCCCTTGAGCATAACAGTTTTTTAGAATATAGTATAATACCCTGAAAATGTATGCAAATGTTATATACTAGTCCCTAATACAGCTCTTTTATTTCAATATACAAAAAAGAAAGAAGAAAATCCAAACTTCTCACAGTGGTCTGTAAATGCTTCCGTATCTGATCCTCACTATCTGTGAAACCTCATCTCAATCCAGGCTCCTGAGTTCCCTAGTCATCCCTCATACTTACGTTCCAGCCATACAGGCCTGTGTGGTCCTCACTAGCTCATTCTTGCCTCAGGACTTTTGCACTCGATGTTACTTTTGCCTAAACTTCCTACCAGAACTTTACACAGCTGGCTCCTTCCTTCTTATGGTTTAGGTCTCAGCTCAAATGTTGCCTGCTTTGAGAGGAGTTCCCTCATAATGCTATAAACACTTTGGTCCAAGTTACTGTTTAGCTCATACATGCCCTATTTTGTATCCACAGCAACTAGAATTATCAGGGTTTCCTTGTTTATTTTCTAACTGTCTCCCCCAACTAGAATGTGAGTTCTCTATGAGAACATAGACATTGTCTGTTTTGTTTATCACTGTATCGCCAGCACCTAAAATGATAGGTAATCAATAAATGTTGAATTATGAGTGAAAAAATACACAATCTCCACCCTTACCTTTCTGCCGTCTAGGAAATGTTAATACGAGAGCATGGAGTTGTAGGAAGAACACTGATCTTGGAGTCAAACTGCCCTAGACTTTAATTCTAAAGAGCTGTGCCACATACTTTGAGCCATATACTTTATCCTGAGATTGTTTCTCATCTGTTAAAAAAAAGTAACAATAAAACCTTCCTTGCAGAGTTGTTATTAGGATTAAAAACAAGATCACACATGTGGAAACACCAACCACTGTATTTGGCACCCAGTAAGACTGTGGTTTCCAAACATTGTTGCACGTTGGAACCACCTAGAAATTTTTACTCACTTCTGATGACTGGCTTCCACAGCCTGGCATCCGGATCTTTAAAAGCTCTCCAGGTGATTCTGAAATAGGCAGCAAAGTTTGGGAACCACCACAGTAAAGGTCAACTGTCTGATAATTAAATAGAGTGGCAAAATCAGAGTAAGGCCTTTAGGAGCAGCACTCAAGTTGCCCACATATTGTTTGTGCTTAAATTTAGCTCTTCTTTCAGAAAGCCCTCAAAAGATTACATTTAACAACAAAGATCGAATCGCTGCTTGGTTAGCTATTTTTTTTCCCTCCAAAATCAACAATGTACTTATTTATGCAGTGATACAAGATAAGGACAGAGCCTGAAACTTCCTGCTCCCTTTCACGCTGCTTAGGTAAAAAGACAGTAGCCACAAGACTTAACTTCAACTTTATACTGTACACAAAATTACTTTGTAATGGATCATAGAGCTAATTGTGAAATGAAAACAACTAAGTTTCCAGAAGAAAACATCGGGGATTATCATCACAGCACTGGGATAGGCAAAGATTTTTTTAAACAGGAGACAAAAATCACTAACCACAAAAGAACTAATCATTAAACTAAATTAAATTTTAGAAAATGTTTATCAAGGGACTTCCCTGGTAGTCCAGTGGTTAAGACTCCACACTTCCAGTGCTTCCACTGCAGGGGGCACGGGTTCTATCCCTGGTCAAGGAAGTAAGATCCCACATGCCAAGTGGTATGGCCGAAAAACAAAAAAATGTTTATCAAAACAAACCAAAAACCTCCCAAATAAAATTTAGAAATTCGAAACAACAAAAAAAATTGAAAGCAAAAAAACTGCCATTATCCTGGTAAGTTCCAAATTTGCCAGTGTTTGCCCTTGCGCTAGGAATGACATGCTGACCAAAGATGGAATTAGCTCTTGAAAAAGTGAGCATGAAAAGACATGCAGGAAATGTAAATGCATATTGCTAAGTGAAAGAAGCCAGTCTGAAAAAGCTACATATTGTATGATTCCAACCATTCAGTATATGACATTCTGGAAAAGACAGAGCAATAGAGAGAATAAACAGATCAGTGGTTGCCAGGGCTGGATGGGAAGGGGTGGGGCGGTGGGGGGGGGGGAAGAGGAAGGGATGAATAAGTGGAACACAGGGGATTTTTAGGGAAGTGAAACTATTCTGTGTGAAAATATAATGGTGGATGCATGTCACTATGCATTTGTTAAAACATGTAGAACTGTATAACACAAAGAATGAATCCTAATGTAAACTATTAACTTTAGTTAATAATAATGTATCAAGACTGGTTCATCAATTCTAATAAATGTACTAATGTGAGATGTTAATGTAGGAAACAGGGGGTATATGGGAACTCTGTACTTTCTGCTCAAGTTTTCTGTAAACCTAGAACTGCTCTAAAAAAGTCTCAATTTTTTTAAAAGCAATTTAAAAAAGTGAGCTCGAAGGTGTTATTTTTATATTAAGTGATAATTTTCACTGCTGCATTAATCAACCCAATAACCAATTGCACTATATCATGTCACACTGTCATTCAAATTTATACATTTTTGGCAACAGCTGGTTTTCAGTGTTTAAAGGAAAAATAAACTGATTTCATAGGATTCAGAAAACCAAAAGCCTAAGTTTGTTAAAACCTTAATTTTAGGGCTTCCCTGGTGGCGCAGTTGTTAAGAATCTGCCTGCCAAGGCAGGGGACACGGGTTTGAGCCCTGGGCTGGGAAGATCCCACATGCCGCGGAGCAATGAAGCCCGTGCGCCACAACTACTGAGCCTGCGCTCTAGAGCCCGCGAGCCACAACTACTGAGCCCACGCACCACAACTACTGAAGCCCGCGCGCCTAGAGCCCGTGCTCCGCAACAAGAGAAGCCACCGCATGAGAAGCCCGCGCACTGCAACGAAGAGTAGCCCCCGCTCGCCGCAACCAGAGGAAAGCCTGCGTGCAGCAACAAAGACCCAACACAGCCAAAAATAAAATAAATTAAAAAAAAACAAACCTTAATTTTATTGTCTACATAGTTAGTCAACAGTCTGAAAGAAAACTATAAATATAGGTGCTACACCATATCTAAATTATGATCTTTGATTCCAAATAAATCCTATTTAAATTTTTAAAAAAGTAACTGCATATCAAATTTTATTTTAATGAAATGAAAAGCTTGCTTCTGCTTTTGAAAAAGGTTTCTTTAAGTATTATGCCACTATTTTTTTTTTAAATTGCCACTATTTTGTTATGCTACCCTGGAGGTGAAAACATATTTCTCCATAATCATTAGAAAATGTTTATACTACAAAAATCACCCAGTCTTTAAAATTTTTTTTTTTTTTTTTTTTTTTAAAGTTTAATTTTTATTTATTTATTTATTTATGGCTGTGTTGGGTCTTCGTTTCTGTGCGAGGGCTTTCTCTAGTTGCGGCAAGCGGGGGCCACTCTTCATCGCGGTGCGCGGGCCTCTCACTGTCGCGGCCTCTTTTGCTGCGGAGCACAGGCTACAGACGCACAGGCTCAGTAGTTGTGGCTCACGGGCCTAGTTGCTCCGCGGCATGTGGGATCTTCCCAGACCAGGGCTCGAACCCGTGTCCCCTGCATTGGCAGGCAGATTCTCAACCACTGCGCCACCAGGGAAGCCCTAAAATTTTTTTAAAGTCAATATGCCAATCTTCTTCATGATTGATAATTTCATCAGTCCATCCAGAAGTGCAACTCCATCTCACAACCTGAATTAATGTTTCCTATTAAAATTGGTACATATAAAAAAAGTTTTAGGTATTTATTTCCTATTGAAAAATTTGAAACTTCCAAAACACAGCACTACAACTTAACATTTATTCTTAATAGCATATTTCCATCTCTGCTTTTTGCAAGTAGTGGAAATATATATGAGACAGATATCTAGAAATAGATATAGTTTAATGAAAACAATGAAAGATTTATAAATTTGTAAAATTAGTCAAACTTTGTCATAGAACAAAAAGACATATCTAGCTAATGGCCCGCTTGTTCCAAATAGTACTAAAAACAGAATTGTCACATATACACACACAAAAACCATTTTGTTCTAATTATTTCAACTGTACAGTGGTCCTCATTAAAAGGGAACAAAAAGTACAGAAAAAGTATTTTAAAAATCTCATTAAATTATATGTAATAACTGAAGTTTATGCCAAGATTTTTCTTTAGGAATGAAAATGATAAAGCAAAGAGTGTGAAAATCTTAAGAAAGTAGTATTAATTAGTAAGATTAATAAGAAATGTATTTTGGCAAATTGACACCGTAGGTGGCTCAAACTCCATTAGATAGATATTCCTCTGAATCAGAAGGGGACTTTCTAAGTGCCTGTAAGCCCAATTGAGTGGGAAAAAGATTCTTTTCTGTACGCTGGCAGTTTTCCCAGCAGTGATTGGCTTTATTACCGAATACGAACAGCTTAATTCTGAAAATGTACTGTTGAATGGTTGGAAAGGACTATTAGACTGTGAAATTTATTAGCACAAATGCACAGAGAAGAAACATTGTTCCCAGCCTAAGACTCTATTCTCAAATAGAGAAATGTTCTCTATTAAAATTAGTCTTAAAACATAAAACAAAAGTGCAAACACTAAATTACCTCAAAAATGAAGAGAAAATACTGGAGTACATGATCAACACGACTTTAGCTATCTACAAGTATGCTTCTTTTATTCTAAAAAATTCTATTTACAAAGTATGTTTACGTTGCATTTTAAGACATGTATCAAATGTTAATAAGTCATTACAGCAATTTTATAAGATTCATATCCTTTCAAATATTTTTTGTCATCATTAAAAAAATTAAAAGGCAGTAAACTGTCATTGCCGCAAAAGAGCACGTGATCTTAAGGGAAGAAACATCTCACTAGAGTTTCCACAAGTTCCTTCTTCTTCTAACTGCAGCTCTGGTGGCAAAGGAGGAGCCCCAGGGTCCCCAGGTCTAGGAAGCGTAGTTGAAGAGAAGGTGGGGTTTTCAGTTCTGCCTACTTCTAGGACAGGCAAATTCAGAGAAGAATCAGTAGAAAAAAAGGGGGCTGTGCTGGATTCTCCTTCTGGATGGTATATGACGGTGGATGCTCTCAGTTTTTCAGAGAAATTACTGTCATCTGAATTTGATCTGGAGAGGTTGTTTGTGGCTCCATCTGGAAAAGGCTCACAGCTGCTACATTTCAGTCCTACAATAAAATTATTCAGATGTAAATGAAAAGTAACTAGAAAACTGAGTCCACACCCATCTTCGAACTTTTTAAAGATTACACAAATTTAAATAGCAGTTTATAAATTGTCATAATCCATTTCACATTTTATCTGCTTTTCCTGACAATCATGAACCATACTATTATTTACATTTTCTAGATATAGAAATAATCTCAAGGAAGCTAAATGACATGCTACAATTCACATTTAATTTGTGTACTTATACTTAACCATTGAAGGACCTGGAAAAAATAAAGTAGTCCCTAAAATTATTCATAAAATAAGAAATAGCTTTCACAACTAAAAAATATTCTTTAGCACTCCAGCACAAAAAAAAAAAAAAAAAAAATTTACCCCAATTTTGAACTGGGTATATGCTAAAATTCTATGAGTTAATTACTTCCAATTCTTGAATCATGGGGTGTTACAAGTGGAAGGGATTCTACAGGTCATTCGGGATAGCCTCTCACTATTAGAGACGAGAAGACAGAGGCCTGGAACAGTCAAGTCATGCCCAACATTCCAGGACTACTTCATGCAAGGGGGACGGCTAGAACCCAGGTCTCCTCTTCACATTAAATAGAGAATGTCCTGGTTCTCAACCTAACAGTTTACTTAAATGACAGAGGTTGCTCTGAACAAAGAATTCTATCATATCCAAAGGGTATAGCCAACAATTAGCCTCAGCGTGGAAAGAATAAACACAAACACAGTTTATCTTTCTGTTAGGCTTAGCAAATATTCAACCCAATGGTCTACAGGCACAGAACTTCCTGAGTTGACAGATTTTAGGTAAAACCTGCAGAGTCTGTAAAGTACATTTGTACGTCAATTTTTTCCACTAGTTTTTCAACTTCACAATACAGTCAGCATTTCTGTCCCATGGAAGAGAAACTATTTTCTTAAATATGGCTCAAGGGGAAACTTCATCTGTGTTCCAGCATGGATTTATAGACTGAGTTCCTTAAGGGAAAAGCCCTAAATTACTAATTTCTGTTTCCCTTGCCTAGAACAGCTGGAATAGAGCTGTATCGCATGCACATTTATCTTAAGTGCTCTGTAGAGAGAGACAGAGAAAGATGGGGGTTTGGAGGGAGAGGGGGATTTAAATCGTGCAAACAATTCTACACAGCATTCCAATTTAGTGAGTGTGTGCTCTGGGGTGAGGGTGAAATGGAAGAGGTAAATCTGCTACTCCCTTAATCTCAGTTTTATGCCTCTCTCATTTTGCAACACTGAGTGTGATTCTAGTGTTTAAAGTTACATATAACTTATACAAGATGATTCTTATCAACATAAGCCACTACTTCATCGTGTGATCAACTGGTGGGAGAAAAACTAACAGAGTTTATCAAAGGTAAAATACTTTACCTATACACTGTTCTTTATGCGTGATATGCATTTTCAGGGGTTACTTCTGAACAGATTAATCTTGCATTCCGCTGACTTTAGAAACAAACTCCTGTGTATACTGGGATTTCATTGTAGTTGTTTTCTATAAATATGTTGTTAAACAAATATAAATACAGAACACTGAGTGATATTTCACTTTTGCAATGTAATGACATCAAATAAGGTAAAAAAATGCAAACTGAATGTAATTCTGAAGGTTGAACTTTTTGAATAAAAGCAAAATGATCACTTCTAGGTTTTTGTTTTGTTTTGCATTCTACTTATAAAAGCATTGTTACATTTAAATAAACTTTTGGATAATGAAGATATCTTACCTTTCAGATGTTCTAGTTTTATATTTCTAAGTTTTAGCACTTCATCTGTAATCTTCTGTATCAGGAAGTTCTGTGTTTTTTCTCGCCGAATAGATTCAACCAGGGTATCTAGTCCTTTGGGGTTTTCTTGTAAGTAGTCTAACAATTTTCCAGCCCTTTTTCTACTTGATGTTCGGCAAGAAATTTCCTCAGTGTCTTCTCTACTGAGTATTTTTTTTGCACGTAGATGATCAAAATGTCTCTCAGCTATGATTTTTTCACACAGGTATACACGCAAATTTTCTAAAGCCTAAAAGATATAAAAAATGCCTCAATGTATTTTTTTTTTAAACACCTAAGGAAATCACAAAGGTGACTGATTAGTTAGGAATCTGACTGGTGAGAGAAAACATCCTGAAGTCAGGAGGCTCAGCCCTACTAAAGGCATGCTATTAAAATGAAGGTCCGGTTAGACAGAAGTAGGTCCCTGACTAGATATTCCTCACCGCTTCTGAACTGCTCTGATCTCATCTTCACATCTATAAACCAAGACCAAACTGTTGTGAGGAGGGGGCCAGTCTAATCTAGGGGGCTTGGGTCTGTGGAAGTAGGGAGGTCTGCTGAGGGCCTTCAGAGGTAAAGTTGAGAGCAGAGGTTACTGTACATTTTAGTTTCCATTTAGCAAGGAATCCAGGATTAGTCAGGACCAGAGAGGATAACTCACAGTTTATAACTTTCTCATGTTATTAATTTTCCATCTTTCTACAGTGAAACCACACACACACACACACACACACACAAGAGAGAGAGAGAGAGAAAGAAAAAGAAAGAACCTAAACCAAAAGGGACCATACTGGGTCTATCTTTGGAGTCAGTTGGCAAGACTATAGTCTAACTCAGCCTTGGTAGAAGGAAGGTAAAAAGGTATGGGGGGAAAGAAACCTAAAGGAATAGTGGATATTGGAAAAAATTAAAGAAATAAAAGAAATCACATAAACAGGCCTAGACCTGAGAAGTGCCTAACGAGGCTTAATTAGTCAAAAATCAATGTGGGGCTTCCCTGGTGGCACAGTGGTTGAGAGTCTGCCTGCCAATGCAGGGGACACGGGTTCGAGCCCTGGTCTGGGAAGATACCACATGCCGCGGAGCAACTAGGCCCGTGAGCCACAATTACTGAGCCTGCGCGTCTGGAGCCTGTGCTCTGCAACAAGAGAGGCCGCGATGGTGAGAGGCCCGCGCACTGCGATGAAGAGTGGCCCCCACTTGCCGCAACTAGAGAAAGCCCTCGCACAGAGACGAAGACCCAACACAGCCATAAATAAATAAATAAATAAAAATTTAAAAAAAAAATCAATGTGGGTCCTAATAAATGGTATTAACAATTTGATGTGAGTGACTGTATTATAGCTCCTCCATTTACTAAATATGCGATCTTGGGTAACTTAAATCCTCTGTGCCTCAGTTTCCTCATCTGAGTGTTATGAGAAATAAATTAACACACGTAAAGCACTTGAGAAAGTGCCTGGTACATAGTAAGTGATGAGTAAATATTAGTGATGATGACAATGATGACTAACTTGATTCACATTGACAGTGATGAACTAAAGACAATGGAAAATCTTCAAAGTATATGAGAGTATATGGTGGCAAAAAAGTAGGTTGGGTGAAGGGTTCCTACAGTTCTCAGTCTACTGAATTCCCACGTGAAACATTTCACATATCTAAATGCCAAATATGCCAAGTGCTGAGCAGTGGGTATGCAAAGATGTACAAGACTTGAAACCTGCATGCAAAGGGCATGTGGTCTAGTTGAAGAATACATTATCAACTCAAGCTAAAAATTATGAGACAATGGAATATGACCTGGAAAAAAAGATATAGGTCAAGTACTGGGGAAGCAACCAACTCTGCCTCCAGGACCTGGGAAATTTACAGAGACTACACCTGAGCTAGAGGCATGAAAGGTAGGCAATGAGGGAAATTACATTTCCCTATAGTCAAAACCTCATCAAAGGTTTATAAATAAGAGGCAATAAGAAAACTTTTACAGAGGGTTGGGGGAAAGCAAAAATTGGGGTCAAAGGAGAGCAATTAGAAGACTGCTGCAAGATCTTACATATGATAAGCTGAGTGCATGAATTTAAGCTGTGGGGATGAGGAGAGAGAAAAATAGATTTAAAAGATGAACTCCTTGGAAAACCTCATTTGTTGTCATTTCTACCATACGTTGATGATTCCTAAATTTTCCTATGTGATCAAGACTTTCTCCACCTAGAGATCCCAATGGTACTTAAAATTCAACATGTCCAAAACCAGATTTATCTTCCCCTATCGTTTTCCTCTGACATTCTCAACTCACTTGCGAGTACCACCATCCATCCAACCATGCTATAAACCTACAACTCATCCTTGACTTTTCCTCTCTTTCACTCACTTGGCACATTCGATCGATCACCCACCCACCAAGTCCTGCCAATCTACCCCGATATTTATCTAAGCTGCCCCTTCACTCCATCCCTATGATTAGCATTGCCCTAGTTCGGGTCCCTATATATCTTGCATCGACTATTAACAAGACACCTAGCTGTACTTCTTCCTTCTCTCCCCACCCCACTCAAATTCTTCCTTCACACATCTATCAGACCTTCCAATTTTTTTTTTTTTTTTTTTTTTAGACCTTCCAATTTTTCAAGAAAAAATGGAAATCTGGAGTGTTACATGAATTCTACCAATATTGAAACGTTGTTAGTTAATTTTTAAAAAATTTAAAACACTGTGTTCCACCTCGACTTAAAGGATGAAGTTTCTCAACCATAGCAGAATAGCAGAGAAGTGAAGAGCATGGCTCTGGACTCAGACCAACCTCAGTTCAAATCTTGAATCTGCCACATACTCCTGTGAGAGCTGGGGCAAGTTACTTAACTTCTCTAAGCCTCAGGTCCCTTATTGGTAAAACAACAATAAATACCTAGCAGGACCTGTAGGAGGACTAAATGGAACAGTGCATATGAAGGCTTGACACAGTAGGTATTCAATAAATAACAGCTACTTGACGATGGCAGGCAGGTGCTTCATAGTATGGATCCTGCCTACCTCTCCAGCTTACTCTATGTTCTGGAACTTTATGTTCTTCCTAAAACTGTTTTCCACTACATTTCTTTAAGTCGTTACCTTTGCCTTGTTTTCTTTTCCCATATCCCTATTCATCCTTTAAAATTCAGGACAGTGGTCATCTCCTTCAGGTAACTTTACTTAAACTCCCCCAAATGAGTACTCCTCTCCAGCCTTTACAGCACCCAGTGTATACACTTCACTTTTCTATACAACAGGACTCCACTTATATCTCCCAACTCACTCCCAGACATTTTCACTCTGTCCCACTACTCTTCTCAAAGTCACCAAGGGTCTCCTTATCACTAAATCTGATACTTTTCAGTCTTCATCTCACTTCTCAGCAGTGTGAACACAGTTGACCATTCCTTTCCTGAAATACTCTTTTCTTGTCTTATATGAATACCACACTCTCCTGGCTTTCTTCTCATCTCTGCGGCCGTAACTTCTTACTTTTTAAAACTTTTCTATGGTCTCCCTTTCCCTTCTAGCTCTCAAGTTCCCCAGGTAAACTCACTTAATCCCACACTTTTATTTCTAGCTCAGATCTCTCTTTTGATCTTCAAACTTATAGGTCTAATTGCTGCTTTGACATTTCCACTTACTAATCTGATTTCACTCTCTTCCTCAACTCCCACATTCAAACCATCACCAAGTCCTATCATTACTATTTAAAAAATGCATCTGGAATTCTCCTGTTCCATCCATCTCCACTGCCTGTACCCTGATCCGAATCACCATCATCTCTCAACTATGTAAATTCCAAGGATCTCCTCACTAGTTTCCCTCTTCTCCCTTTTGCTCGCCCCAGTCCATACATTAGGCAGAGGGATTTTTAAAAATATAATTCTTCAATAGGTCTCCACTACACTTGGGAAAAAAATCCCACTTTACTACCATCTGTAAGACCCTTCATAATCTGGCACTAGCCCACCATCCTAACTTCACCTCTAGGCACTCTCTGCCTTTTTCCAATTTCCCCAAGATCTTGCCTGCTTTAGATCCTTTGCAAATTCTATTCTGCCTAGAATGCTCTTTCCCAGTTCTGTCATAGCCTTCAGGAATCAGTTTAAAAAATGTAACCTTCCCTGACCATCCTATCTCAAGTAGATTTCCCCTCTTATCTTGTTATTGGCTCAACATCTGTTTGTCTCCTTCATAGTACTTACCATAATTTGGAATTACACATTTATTTGTTTTCAACCTTAAGAACCCACATGTTAAAAGCAGGCAAGAACCAGGTACATTCTGTTCAACTCTGTATATCCTGCATTTAGCAGAGTGCTAAGTAGATAATGTTTTGGATGAATGTAAAATTCATTGCACTTATTTTGTGATTTGCAGTTGTCATTTTACATGTCTCCCCCTCCCCACAAGAAGTTGAGCTCTTCTCAAACTAAGACTGTATCTTAGTTTTTAATTTTTGAACTGTTAGAATCAATGGCAGTATCAGTCTCACAGTGTGTAGTCCACATTTATGAAACTGAACTAAATTCAACAAAAAAGAGGTAAACAACTAGATGGAGCACACAGGGAGAAGGAGTATAGTGAAGAAGTGGGAGCCTGAAAAAAAAAAAAAAAAAAGAAGTGGGAGTTTCCATGTGGATAAGTGGTGGTACAGTCAGTCCTCTGTATCTGCAGTTCTGCACCCTCGGATTCAACCAACAGTGGATGGAAAATATTTGGAAAAAAAAAATTCCTAAAGTTCCAAAAAGCAAAACTTGAATTTGCTGTGTGGGTCAACTATTTATATAGCATTTACATTGTATTTACAACTATTTACACAGTATTTACATTGTACTAGGTATTATAAGTAATCTAGAGATGATTCAAAGTATATGGGCAGATGTGTGTAGGTTACATGCAAATACTACGCCATTTTATAAAAGGGACTTGAGCATCCATGAATTTTGGTATCAGCAGTCAATCCCCATGGATTCATCACGACAGAGAATACAGCAGAAACAGCAAGTGGCTTTGGGGGAAGGATGATAAAAAGTTCAATTTTAGACAAAGTGAGGAATCTGAAAGATATAAAAGTGGATTTCCAGTAGATATTTGGAAATAAGCACTTAGAGTTGAGAAAGAAGGAAGCCCAAATATGTAGATGATAATTTTAAAACTCCTAAGGTCATAAACCATTTTGAAAACATCATGAAAAAAATTTCTAAGAAAAAAATGTGCACATGTTTTTTTTCATAGATGTCCTGAAACGTGTCCATGATTCCCCAGGTTATGGATTTCTTATATAGCTGTAAATTGAAATCATGGAGATGGATAATATCAATGAACTGATGGAAAAAAATAAAGGCCTAGAAGCCACCCTTCACATCTGTGTTTAGGTACAGGCTTTACATCCTCCCACTTGTAACCTCTCACTACCTGTTTTATCAACTGTAAAATGGGAAAGACAATTATCTGCCTTAGAGGTTGTTGTACAGATTAAATGGGAACATTGTAAACTGTGTGACACAGTATCTGGAATACAGCAGGCCTAGCTCTTGAAGTTCATGTTTTTACTGGCACAAATCTTGAAAAGCACAACACTCATTTATTCTTTATTAGTTATCAATGTCCCAGTCTTAACTAGAATGTAAAGCAGGGGCCTGTCATTTTTTATATCTTTCCAGGCCCAAGAACAGTACTTTCCATATAATAAGTGCTCCACAATTATCTGTTGAAGGAGGAAACTAAGGTACAAGTCCCAGTCATAACCAGTCTCCTTTTGCTAATGAGTCATACCAACTGTAATTATGAGTACAGTGTAATAAACCTTACAGGTGAGGGGAAAAGGAAGCACACAAACATTTAAAAAGCTGCTGTCCTGTCCAATTCACAAAGATGATTTTGTATAAGTACTGCAGTGTTAAGCCAGAACACAATTCATGTTCATGTTGTTTTGAATTTTAATTAATATAAAGTATTTTAATGGTACTCATGTAAGTCTCATATGGCAAAACAAGTTAACTAAAAGCAAAGGAAAAGAGAAACAAGTCAGACCTCAACAAAGTCATTCTTTACGAATAAATACTAAGATTTGTGCACTTCAGCATCCAAGCAGAAGAGCATAATTTAGCTGCTGAATATCTCCAACGTTTACCTGTAAATTAATTCTCCGCTTCATGTATTCATCCCCCGCCCCCCTCCGCGCCCCTTCAATTTAAATACGTGGGCGTTTGCTTACTAGGGGAATTCCGGGTTGTGCTTTCAACTGTCCAGCTTCCCCCAACCCCCTTTGCAAGTTTCACGTATTTGATCCACTGCTTGGGATGCTTTATCTGGTCCAGCTTTTGCTCCAGGTTGAGCCAGCAGCCAAGGCAGTCTGACTCAAGGATGAACTTGAGTCGTCGATCCCTAACAACGCAGCTCCAAAGCGCAGCTGGGGTGAAATCACCAGGGGATGGGTGAGGAGTGGGCAAGAAGCTGACTGTAAAGAAACGCTCCACTGAACAAGCTTTCAGAAACCCAAGCCCTGCTTTTATTCATTTAAAAGGTGGATTAACAGGTCAGCGGGCATCAGATCACTTCCACCAAGGTCCCTCGGATGCAGGGCTCGCCGTGGTCCTGCTGTGCCCGGACGTTTCGCTTCTCTGACCGCGGGCTCCTCCTCCGATTCCGACTCGGACTAGGACGCTGGGTTTCCTCGCCCGCAGGAATGCAGCCCCCCCCGGCCCCGCCCGTCCCCGGCCCTCGGCGGTGCCCGGGCAAGGTTGTGCTACTCACGTCCTTCTTCACTTCAGTCAGGTCCTCCTCGGTGAGGGACGGCGCAGTGGGCTCCATGGTGAAGGCGGGAGATGGCGCTTCTTCCGGGTGCGGGAGCTCGGGCTGCGCCGCCCCGCCCAGGCTGGGGGCTTCGGCCTCCGGATGAAAGGGCAGAAGAGGAGGCGGAGAGGGTCGGGAGGAAGAGGGCTACGCCTTCGAAAACAGATGGACTCGTGGGTCAAACTGTAGCGCTTCCGGCTCTGCCTTTGGGAGCCGAGGGCTCAGCCGACCTAAGCTTCCCGACGCGGAGCTCAGGTTCCCGCTCCTTCCCTCTCCAAGAGGCCCAGGCCCAGGCACCGCCCCTCGGTGAGGCCGGGCCTTCGGGAGAGCCCGCCCCGTCTCTGTGGGAGCCAATCGGGGCCAGCCCATGGGCCAACCTTCTCCCCGCCCCCCGGCCGGAGCCTTTCAGGAGTGGCTCCGCCCACAACCTCCAGGTCATTTGCATGTGGCCGCGGGTTGGCCTCACCGAAAGGAATCGTTTCCCTGGTTGGGGAGCGTCGCTGTTCTGCCTGCGGGCCGTCGCCGCCTGCGCAGACAGCTCACAGGCGGAGTCGAGTCTCTGCTTGTCTGTACTTTAGGGTTCCTCCTCTTTTCCCAGACCCTACCCAACGATTTCCTGTTGCTGTGTTTGCCCACTCAAGTTTTAAAATTATTTGGTCTCACACGGACACACGCACATACACACACAAGACGCATATACAGCCTATCAACAATATTAACGAAATTTCTGAAAGAGAGAAACCGCCTGCAATCCCACTACTTTAACACCTAATTTAACGTCTGCATTTGGGGGGGGGGTCACTGTTTATTATAAACACATTTCCTTATTTATTCATCCGTGTAATGAAGCTATGTCTACCTCATGCCTCTCACAGGGCTGCTGTGAGAATTAAATGACATGATACACGTAAGGTTCTTAGAGGTACTGGGCACACAGTACACACCTGACATTACTAAAACATTTATTAAGTCCTTACTAATATGTTCTAGGCATCTTATTCTGTAACAGTTCTCCCATTTTATCGGGGGAGACTGATGAACAGACCACTATTCTCAGAATGGTATTCTAGCTACTAACAGAGGTGTATACAAAGTAATGTGGGAGAAAAGCTCAAAACAGAGCCCTGGGCTCAAGATGGTTGTTTGGACAACATGCTAAATAAACTAGAAATAAAGTAGCTGGTATTTGAAGCTAGAGTGTAGATAAAAATGACAACAGGACCAAAAACGAACTTGGGAACCCCAAGGGTTCCCAAGGGTTTCTCTTCTTAAGGGAAGAGAAAGCAAAAGAACCAGAAAGGAACAACGTTGCCAAAGCCACACCAACGTGTTTTTGATCGCAACACGGGGGTTCTACTTTTAACATTAACATTACCTCACATGTCTTTTTCCATATTGATACACAGTATTTTTTCTGATTGCTTAACCTTCCATCCTCTTGGTATAACCCAATTTACTTAACTATTTGTTCTTTCATTTCACAAATATTTATTGAATGTCAACTATGTGCCAGAGACTGTTCTAGGTGCTGGGGAAACAACTGTGAACAAAACAGATAAAAATTCCTTTCCTCCTGGAGTTTAAATTCTAGTATACGTGTGTTTGGGGCAGGGCAGACAGACATTTGAAAAATGTTATGTAAATTATTTATGTTAGAAAATAATAAATACTATGAGAAAATGTAAAACAGGGCAATAGAATGAGGGTGTTTGGAGTAGTAAAATTTTAAATAGGGTGGTTAATGAAGACCTCATTGAGAAAAGGAGATTTGAGTTACTACTTGAAGGAATTGAGGGAATGAGCCATATGGACATACGGAGAAAGAATATTAGAGGGAACAGCCAATGAAAAGGATCCAGTGTGACTGGGAAGGGGATGAGGTCCTTGTGTGCCACTGTAAAAGTTTACTTAGACTTTGCTCTGAGTCATATGGGCATACTCTGAGTCAGACGGGAAGCCACTGGAGGGTTCTGAACAGGGGAGTGACATGATCTGGTTTATGATTTGAAAAAGGAGCACTTTCACTGTTGCCTTGAGGGGCAGGAAGATGGAAGAGGGGAGACCACTTAGGGAGCTACCACCATCATCCAGGCCCCGGGAGGTGTTGGCTCAGAGCCGGGTTGGTAGCAGTTAGGGTGGTGAGAACATTTTGAAGAGAAGTAGGGAAGTGATTTCATTTCCTTTTCAAAGAATCACTCTGGCTGCTGAGTAGAGAATAGATTGTAGATGTAAGGGTGGAAGCAGAGAGATCAGCTGGAAGCTACCAGAGTGATCCTAGCAAAGATGAGGGTGATATGACCAGGCTGGGAGCAGTGGCGAGCACTTCCCCATGGTGGCCTTAAGTTAGTCCCAATTTTTCATTATTATAACAAATTTGTCCGTGAATTTTTCATCTACGTATTCCCCAGGCCTTTTTTCTGTTGAATTATCATTTCTTTTGCATAAGTTCTCAGGAGCAGGAGTAGAGAGCCCAGTGAAAGGAATATTCTCTGTCTTTTCATGTATATTTCCACAGGTTCTCTCCAAAGTGTTCGTCCGTCCGTGTGCAGCGACGAACTGTTTTGCCACAACCATTCCTGTTTTGCTGATGAAGAAGGGGATTCAGAACGTATCAAAGCAAAAGGATTTGAACGAAGCCAATTCACTACACCCATTTTCATAGGACATTATGAGGTTGCTCTTCTATTGTTCTTTTTTATTATTTATTTATTTATTTATCTTTAAAAAAAAGTTATTTATTTTTGGCTGCGTTGGGTCTCCGTTGCTGCACGCGGGCTTTCTCTTGTTGCAGCGAGTGGGGGCTACTCTTCGTTGCGGTGCGCGGGCTTCTCATTGCAGTGGCTTCTCTTGTTGTGGAGCACAGGCTCTAGGCCCGCGGGCTTCAGCAGTTGCGGCACTCGGGCTCAGTAGTTGTGGCTCGCGGGCTCTAGAGCACAGGCTCAGTAGTTGTGGCGCACGGGCTTAGTTGCTCCGCGGCACGTGGGATCTTCCCGGACCAGGGCTCGAACCCGTGTCCCCTGCATTGGCAGGCGGATTCTTAACCACCGCAACACCAGGGAAGTCCTCTATTGTTCTTTTTTAAACAAAATGTTTCAAACACACTAAACTATAAAGAATAATGTTACAAACACCCTGTGTTCATACCAAGATTTAACAAGGATTGATATTTTGCCACATTTGCATCTATTATGGCTTTTGATTGCCAAATATTAGTGGCAGACATCTTTGATTCTTGAACCTTCTTTCATGACCCTTACTATGCATCTGACTCTTTCCCTGTTGTTGACCATCATTTCATTTCTGACACCTCCAGCTTTCTTCCATCTTCCTTATTCATTCCCTTATTCATTATTTAACTAAAAAGTTAAGTGTCTGCTGTGTGTCAGAAGTGGGAGTTATGAAATGAGGGTCAGGGGTTGGGTGGTAATGAGTGAGAAGTTTAGAAAGTTTTAAAAGCTGAAAGGTTAATATTTTGTTTTTGAGGCCGTGTCTCAATGTTCCCAAGTCACATAGTCTGTGTCAAAGCAGCCACATCTGAATGTCACGTGCCTAATCACAGAGCTAGTTCGCATCAGGCCTTGCCATTCCTAGTCCTGCTTGCTTTCTAGTGCATCATACTTCTTTCATAAGCAAACTCTTTCCCATTTCTCTGCTAAATCACAGGATCAGACATAATGAGGTTCGGGCATATATTCAAGAAAATTGCTCTGCTCATTCTCTACCTTGCAATAATTCTACCTCTTCCCCACCCCCTCCATCCCCACCTCGACTTCTAGGCTCACCATCTGCCTCTTACTGTGACATACAAGGCATATGATAAACATACTATGAAGGATACAGTTTGGGTGCTACAAACATAAGGCAGCATATCATAGTGGTTACAAATGAGGATGTTAGGCATCTGACAGACCGAGACTGGTATATAAGTTTCCTAGGGTGGCCGTGATAAATTACCACAAACGGGGGCATAAAACAACAGAAATTTATTCTCTCACAGTTCTAGAGGCTAGAAGTCCAAAACTGGCAGGACCATCCAAGCTCCCTCTGAAGGCCCTAGGGAAGACTTGCTCCTGACCTCTTCCTAGCTTCTGGTGGTTGCTGGCCATCCTTGGAATTTCTTGGCTGTGGCCGTATAACTCCAGTCTCTGTCGCCATCTTGACATGGCTTTCTCTGTTTTCTTCCTATGTCTCTGTCTCCAAATGTCCTTCTTCTTATAAGGACACTAATCACTGGGTTTAGGGCCCACTCTAATCCAGGATGATCTTAACTTGATTACATTTGTAAAGACACTGTTTTCAAATAAGGTCACATTCTGAGGTTCCAGTGGACATTTTTTAAAAAATTAATTAATTAATTAATTAATTAATTTATTTATGGCTGTGTTGGGTCTTCGTTTCTGTGCGAGGGCTTTCTCTGTTTGCAACAAGCGGGGGCCACTCTTCATCGCAGTGCGCAGGCCTCTCACTGTCGCGGCCTCTCGTTGCGGAGCACAGGCTCCAGACGTGCAGGCTCAGTAGTTGTGGATCACGGGCCCAGTTGCTCCGCGGCATGTGGGATCTTCCCAGACCAGGGCTCGAACCTGTGTCCCCTGCATTGGCAGGCAGATTCTCAACCACTGCGCCACCAGGGAAGCCCCCCAGTGGACATTTGACAAGATGCTATTCAACTCAGTACAGCTGAATTATAGATTTGCCAATTATTAGCTGTATGAGCTGGGAACAATCAATAAGCATTCCATAAAGATAGCTGTTATAGAAATGCAGAGGGAGGGAAGAGGAAACCATTTCTGACCGATGAGACAACATGAAAGAGGTGCATTTAAACTGGGCCAGAGGATTTTAGTAGGTGAAGTTTAACTGCTGTTTAATGATTTATTCCAACACTTCCTGCCAGATACCAGGTGCTGTGTTGAACAACGAATTCTATTTCAAGTAATCTGAATTATAAATTTCCCGGAAATAGTTGGAGGAGAAAATTGGACAGTTCTGAGCCAGACACTCCTGGGTTTCAATGGCAAAGCGATATGCGGTAGAGTTTAGATGTTTTAACACAGGAGTTTTGTGAAGATTCCAGGAGGTCCTGCCCCCAGGAGTGGCTCGCAGCCTAGGAAGGAAGGACCAGGAGGGTATGGAGTGGTGAGCACGGACCTGAGCAGATACTCTGAGGACATTCGCAAGTGCATCCCAAGACTGAGACATTGCTGGGGCTGATGAGGGAACTGGAGAGAAGGGATCGTTCCCTCTGCCTTCCCACAGAAGACTGATTGGTTTGGAGAATAAGGACAGGCATTTGGTATCAGAGCCCTGCATGTTTATGGGATGAGCTACCTTGGATCTAATCGAGGGGCGGTGATGTCCCATACACCAGCAAGGAGATCTTGAGAAAAGAGCTAGATCTCCTAGTCATACAACTGCCTGGGAAGAAACAATCACTAGCAACTTATTCGCACCCATTCTGAGCCAAGCACCCCACCTCTGCTGTTACAATTTAATCTCTATAACAGTCCTTCCAGGTAGGCTTTGTTAGCCTCAATTTACAGGTGAGAAATCTGAGGCTTAGATGATACGTTTTGCCCAAGCCCACTCCTCTACCAAATAGCAGAATCAGGATTCCAACTCAGCTCTCTCTGATAACAGGGCCAGTGTTCTTAATTACTAGCTGTAGACTGAGCTAATTGCTTTAAGACATAGTGATTCCGAGGAGGTAGAGGATACTCAAACATTCCCGGGGGCAAGGCAAGGTCTGTTCTCTGTGTCTGAGGTCGGAGAAAGAAAAGCCAGCAAACGTATCATGGGATTTTTAAAGTCCCCAAATGCAAAAGAGAACACCCAAAGACTGGCAGGAAGGGAGCTCTCGAGCTCTTAGCGGACCCTGAACTGCAGCCTTATAAGAGCATCCTGCCGTGGGGAAGGCCAAGGAATGCACCCACTGTTCCAGGCCTAGGGATGTCACTGATAGAGCAGGATTCTGAAAGGTAGCTACAGCATAACTGCATAAGGGCAGCCAAAGGTCAGGAATGTAGTAAGAGGACTTCATAGTCTATGGTGAGTTTCTACAAATGTACTGTCCTCTGGTGAATGAAGAGATGGTAACTAGACAGCTTCACATGAGTTCATAGGTTCGTGGTTCTGTCAGTTGGTACCTCAGGGTGTAGAAGGAAACTTGCGAATGAGAACACCTCGTCCTGCTGATGATGCATGAGGCATTGTGTACAACAGTGGTGATGCTGGAAACCAGGAATGGCTCAATAATGCAAGCGGCAGGAGGAAGAAGGTGGTACTGCAAAATGCGGGTTGGATTCCAACGCAGGCATAATTCTGGGAAAGATCTTTAAAGGAGTAGCTCACGCGTGTCCAGAGTGAAAGGGTGGGGATGACCACTGAGAGGCACCATAGCCTCCCTCAAAATCAGTCACTTACCCTGAGCCATGGTTAGAATCAGTGGTTCTTGGTCTGGGCTGCTTATTAGAATCACATGGGTGCTAAAGTCCCACCGCAAACCAACTTTAAAGCCTGAGTAGTGGTAGGGTTTTTTTTTTTTTTTTCTTCTAACAGTTTCAGTGAGATATAATTCACATACCACACAATTCATCTAAAGTATACAATTCGGTGCTTTTTAGTATATTCACAGAATTGTGTAACCATCACCACAATCAATTTTAGAATATTTCATCACTCTTAAAAGAAACCTGTGCCCTTTAGCCTTCATCCTCCTCCCATCTTTCCTAGCCCTAGGCAAACATACATTGACTTTCTGTCTCTATAGATTTGCCTATTCTGGACATTTAATAGAAATGGAATGATACATGACCTTTTGTGTCTGGCTTCTTTTACTTAGCATAATGTTTTCAAGGTTCTTCCACGTTGTAGCAGGAATCAGTGGTTCGTTCCTTTTTATGGCTGAATAAACATTCCGTTGTATGAATATGCCACATTTTATTTATGGATTCATAAACTGGTGAACATTTGGATTATTTCTACTTTTTGGCTATTATAAATAATGCTGTTATTTTGAACATTTGTGTACAAGGTATTGTGTGAACGTGTGCTTTCATTTCTCCTGAGCAGAGACCTAGGAGTGGAATTACTGGGTTACATGGTAACCCTATGTTTTTTGGTTTTTTTAAAAATAATTTTATTTATTGATTTATTTATTTATTTTTGGCTGCGTTGGGTCTTTGCTGCTGCGCTCGGGCTTTCTCTAGTTGCGGCGAGTGGGGGCTACTCTTCGCTGCGGCACGCGGGCTTCTCATTGCAGTGGCTTCTCTTGTTGCGGAGCACGGGCTCTAGGCGCATGGGCTTCAGTAGTTGGGGCTCGTGGGCTCAGTGGTTGTGGCTCATGGACTCTAGAGCACAGCATCAGTAGCTGTGGCGCACGGGCTTAGTTGCTCCGCGGCATGTGGGATCTTCCTGGACCAGGGCTCGAACCCGTGTCCCCTGCATTGGCAGGCGGATTCTTAACCACTGCGCCACCAGGGAAGGCCCGGTAACCCTATGTTTAACCTTTTGAGGAGCAGTGGTGGTTTTGAAAGCTTCCTAGTAATGAGATCATTAGAATCACAGTCAGGGCTGAGAACCAGTGATACTGACAGAATGATGAATCACAGGACACATGTTGGCTGTTTCAGGGAGACATTTGCAGCTTTAGGGAGACATTTCTAATCCCTTAGGGTCTGTGTAGAAGAGTGAGGATGGTTCATAGATGGTTTTCCAGCTATACCCAAGATGCTAGTGATTGCTGTTGACATGCAGGGAAATATGCCTTAGCGCCCTGTTCTCAAATCTATTCAATTCAACATTTATACTAATGACCTCAGTGGATGAATATCTGGAGCAGGAGTTTTCAAACTTTTTTCTAACTGTACAACCCTTTCTTCCAATGAAATCCTCTGTAGAAGCTTAAAAAAAAAAAAAAAAAAGGGAAGCTGTTCTTGGGACCACTGAGGAATGGGCAGATTCTCAGGGCCCTGTCTCCTGACCCTGTAGAAGCCTCCTCTCTCACTTGCTCACCCAGGGCTTTATAGAGTATAGTTTGAAAACCAGTGATCCAGAAGGTACTTTTTAATTAATGTATGGGTAACCCGAAACTAAGAACATAAAATGCTTTTAATAACAGACTCATCAAGATGAACTCTAACAGGAATCAGTATAAAGGTAAACAAAACAAAACAAAAAGGGAACTTCTCTGAAGTGGGTTGTATGGAGAAGTAAAAGGTTTTCTTTCCTGCAAGGTATTCAAAATATCCCAGACAACTTTTTCTATGAGGGAATTCAAAAACCGGAAGGTGAGGTGGTTGGCCTAAGTGATTTTGACACTGCTCCCAATTCTAAGCCTCTGCAAGACCGTGGTGTTCATACTGGCAGAGTCACTTGTACCTGGAGGGTCTCTGCTGGGCAGAGGAAGGGTCTTGGCCTGCAGGATAAAAAGTTGTTGTTTTTCTCCTTTATCTTTCCCCTAATTTTCCTAATCCAGCTCCACTGGGGTTTTGCTTTGAAAAGAGCTGGCATTATACTCCAGTAAAGATGTTAAAAAAAAAAAAAAAAAAAAAAGAGAAAAGAGCTGGCTGTGATAGCAGGGCATATCAGATCTACTATTTTTATTGTATAAAATTTAATCATTATTATTCAGTTAGATTGTAACTTCAATAAAGCCAGCACATTAGTTACTTTTTCAATGCTGCTCCTGGAACAGTGCCTGGCCTATAGTATGTGCTATGGAATGAATGTTTGTGAATCCTCCAGAATTCATATGTTGAAATCCCTCAACATGATCATATTAGGTGGGGCCTTTGGGATGTGATTAGGTCATGAGGGTGGAGCCCTATGAATGGGATGAGTGCCCTTATGACAGAGACTGCCAAGAGCTCTCTTGCTCTTTCTGCCAAGGGAACATACAACGAGAAGTCAGCAGGCTGCCACCTGGAAGGGCTCTCTCTGCAGAACTGGACCATGTTGGCACCCTGACCACAGACTTATAGCTCTAGAACTGGGAGAAATAAAATTCTGTTTTTTATAAGCCACGCAGTCTATGGTAATTTGTTATAACAGCCAAAGGACTAAGACACTAGGTGTACAATAAACACATGTTGAATGACTGATGAAATAAAAGCTACTCGACGTGTATAAAAGTTCAGTTATGCAAAATGGATATGTTCTAGAGATCTGCTGTACAACATTGTGCCTGTGGTTAACAATACTGTATCGTACACCTAAAATTTTATTAAGAGGATAGATCTCACGTTAAGCGTTCTTACCACAATAAAATAAAAAATAAATAATAAAATATTCTTAACGTCTTCACGTCAGCATGCTTTTCCCGTTACCCCCATCCAGTTCTGCAGCTCCGCCCTCAGCAGCCATTCTCCCTTCTGTAACACACCAGGCCACAGCTCAAGGACAAGTCAGTGTTCTGTAACTCTTCCCAGCCTTAGCTCTACACACTTGCCCCATCCCATCCCTTCCTCTCCTCCATCCTGACCTCCATCCTTGTGCTTTCTGACTCACACCTCATTCTCTGGTTTTCAGCCTTACTTCCCTTGGGCTTGAATCATTCCTTTACCATTTACTTTTCTAGTTCAGGCAAGTTTCCTAATTGCTCTGTTCCCCAGGTTTCTCATCAACCCAGGAAAATAGCTTAAATATTGTATGTGAAGGGAAGAGAAGTAAAGGTGGAATGTTGGGAAATACTACCATAAAAAGAATAAGAAATAGCGACATCTGATCTCAGATTGATTGAATGCACATAAAGTGCTTGGTTTCTTGCATACACCACACAGGCAGTAAATATTAGCAATTATCACTTCCATTATTCTTGAGACTTACTGTCATTATTAGCTCATGCTTCAGATCTGATGCTTGTCAGCACCTTCTTCTTGATGATGACCTTGACTCCTCTGGGCCACAAGGCAGCTTCTCCCCTCCACTGTGCTGCCCCGAGGAAACTCAGGCCCCTGGCCACTACCCTTGGGCTGGTTCCCTCTGGGCAGCGCCCACACATTGCTGACCTACCCTTCGAGCAGAAACAAACCTCGCTATTGCTAAAGAGTAGTTGTTGATTCTGTGTTTCCGACCGGGCGTTGTCAGTCATGTCAAGCTGCTAAATGTGAGGATTCACTCACAGCCCTTCAACATCCAAGCAGTGCTGTGCTTTAAACCGCTTGGTGCCAGCTCGAAGATCCCCAAACCCACCACTTGTGATTACCTGGGTTGCTGTCAAAATCAGTTTAGCTCTATCAACCACCTGCAATTTCTTAGAATCTTTGCTGTTTATTTCAACTCTGGGTGGTTCCTACAGTAGTGAAAAGTGTGTCAAACGTTTTAAAATAGGAATAGCATTTTGCTCTTGTTTCAAGAGAAAAGATGATTCCATTGTACTTTTTCTAGGTATGATTCTATTGACAAATGAGCCTGCATCTCTCAGTGTGTATATTATCAGGGCATCTTTGGTAAGCAAATGACCAATTTCAGGACGTTTATTTTAGGAAAAAGGCAGCGACAGGTTGGATTTGTATTTTAGGGAACAATCCCTTGGGCAGCAAGCTGGGGTGAGGGGGTGGGGGGAGGATAGAGAAGTCTAAGACTGGAGCTCGAGAGAAGAGCAGCTTGAAGGCTGAGTCCCTGAGCTCATAAGGAAGGTGTGACTTTGAGAGAATTGGTGGAACTTGCCAGACCCAGATGTGAAGAAACACCCCAACTCTGTTTTCCATAAGAACCCCAATTGTATTTGGCAGCTTCTAATGCTTAGGAATTTACTGACTGTTTGGGGTTACGTTAGGTGACAAATCGCACATCACCCCACAGTCTCGAGCCTCCAAAGCTCAAGTCCTTTCCTTGCTTCTCCAAAAGGGCAGTTTGGTCTCCATCGTCCAACATACTCTGTCATTTACTGAGGCGAATGGTTTATGAGGTCTCGCCTGCTATAATGTGAGCTCCACAGGGCAGAGGTCTTTGTTTTATTTTCTGATGTATCCATGGTGCTTATAATAGTGTTCAGTTTATAGCAGGTGCTGAGTAAATATTTATCGAAACGGAATGAACAAAGAAAAGGCTGTTCGATATATTAAATGCTGCAGAAGTTCAAGTAGAATGAGAACACAGAGAAGATCCCTGGTTTTAGGATAGGAGGTCACTGGTGACCTGAGAGTAATTTCAGCAGAGTGTATTGTGAAAGCAAAAATGAAATGTTGCCATTGTCGTCATTCTAAATTCACTTTTTGGAAAAACATGGTTTGGGGAGGTAAGGAAATAAGGCCACAAGATTAGGCTGGTCTTCTGTATGATATTCTGTTCATTTATCATATTTGGCTCAAAAGGTGAACTATATTGTCCTATATTTGGTGAGGATGATGCCTCGAGAGAAAAATATACCTGGAAATATACAGCTGGTTTCTCAAAGGACTGTTCCATTTGGCCTAAGAGAACTGGAGACAGAGTACAAATAAGCAGAGACGGATATTTCATTTTCATTAGGTAAATAAACAACAAAAATTTTTGTTAATCTATGTAGACATTTCAGGGTCAGATTTCTTCTAGGGATATTTTAGTGCTTGTTGACATAAAATTTCTCTCGCATCTTTGCTCCATCCCCTGACAGAGATGTGTTATGTGTTAAGTGTTGTTTGACAACATCTTAAGTCATGCTCTGACTCCTAGAAACATGCACTTCTTCTAGAAGGAAGCACCTCTTCTAGGGGAATTTATGAACACTGTCAGAGTTGATCTGCAGCTCAACTGGCCATCGTTTTTCTTAGTTGCTCTCAGAGGCATGGATGGAAGATTCTCTGAAGTCATCCTGACTGAGACAGCTGATTGAGACTTAATTCACATGCCAGTCACGTGTTCTGACTTTACCACGCATGCCCTCAAAAATAAAATTTCCTTTTAAATATAAAATTATGGTGGCTATCCCCCCACCAGTGGTTTGGTGGCTAGAAACTGTCCTCTGGCCTGTCCAAGGGTCCCCAGAGCCATCTTGTGGGAAAGCAAGTAGGTCCCTTGTGTTCTTCTGCCCGAGCCTCCTTGTCACTCAGCCACATTGCTGCTGGTGGCCCTCAGGAAATTGCCCCTCTGCTGGGCACAGATGTCTCCGTGGGTACTGCTACTGCTATCACCACTTTAGCCTCTGGGGAGGGGACACCGTTCTGTCCTTTGCTATTCAGGCTAGAAAATAGACAGACCCTTCCCCGAGGTTGTCACAGCATAAAACACACCTTGCTGGAACTTTTAGCATGGATTCGCTCCATGTAAAAATAACAGGAGGAAAGTTCAAAATTGAGAATAATGTAACAACGAATATGAGATGTGCCACTATGTCTTAGGTTATGTTCCCCAGAAGCTTACTCAGAGGCACACATCTGAGTGTGAGTAGTTCACTGGCAGATGATTGGTAGACAGCATTGGTGAAAGTGGAGAAGTCATTCAGGGAAGGGAAGGAAGTCTAGATTGGGTGTATCAATAAGAAGATTACCACTGTGGGCAACTGGGGCTCAGCCCCACTGGGAACCTTTGAGAGACAGTATAGAGCTGCCTGGCCAATATGGTAATCCCTAAGGACACATGGCCGCTGAGCATCTGAAATGTGGCTGATCGGGATTGAGATTTACTCTAAATGTAAAACACCATTGAGTTTCCTCACACTTAGTACAAAAAAATGTAAAACATCTCATTGATGATTTTTGTATTGATTACACATTAACATGATAATATTTTAGGAAAATGGGGTTTAACAAAATATATTATTAAAATTAATTTCACCTGTTTCATTTTACTTTAAAAAAAGGTGGCTACTAGGAAATGTAAAATTCCATCTGTGATTCAAATTATATTTCTATTGAACAGTGCTGGTGTAGGTCATGCCTCAGAATTGTGCTACCTGAAAATTGAAGAAACTGGGTATATTTATCCACTTGCTCCAAATCATCACTGGCTGAATACTCCCCCGGGCGCGTCAACTCCCTGGTACTTCTGGCTGCCCCATGCAGAGCAGAGTGTGCTTCTGAGCTGGAGAGAGCCCCAGGGAGGGAGTCAGTAAGAAGCAGTGCGTGCCAAGGCATTGGGAGGGGCACCAACAGTGCCCGGTACACTCTCTCCTTCTTACCTCCCAAAGCAAAGGCCATCCTAACCAACAAACTCCATCTCCCCAAACAGGGGGGTTCCACTCATGTTCATCCTCAGAGTCTAGGCCTGACTCACCCCAGGGAAAAGCAGAAGGTATTTGCTTATTTTTTGCCCTTCACTCGGCTCTAGGTCAGCTCACCCAAGAAATGATTGACAGGGGAGCCATTGTTACTGGAGGTGAGGTCTGGCATTATGGTCTTCCAAAGACAAAAGAATGCAAAGCCTAATATCAAGACATTTTCCAAGATCTGGGTTCCTCAGTCAACTTTGCAGCAGGACATCCATAGTTCAGCCCAAATTGTGCTGGCCCAAAGCTACTTTTCCTTCTTTGTCCTCCATATAAGGTCCACAAGTCTGTCCTGCGGCCTTCAAGAAACATGAGACCAAGAACACACAACTCAACAATAACAAGCCTCATATTCTGGACACAATTCCTCATCCATATGGAGTGGGATAACATTTTAAAGAATTACTTCTGAATAAATTAAAAAAAAAAAAAAAAGAATTACTTCCGTGTTCTCACATGTGCCCCTCCCCCCAATCCTCACAACCCTTCCAATGCTGGGCTCTCTGATTTTCTTCACTTGCACCCTGAGAATCTTCCTCCTAGCCCGGAAAACTAGATATGTCATCCACTGCTTTAGGGGAAGGTTGTCATTCTTAAACCAGAGGATAAAGGAGGCCAATTTATAGCATTTAAGTTCAAAAGTCACTGGTGCAGGTGAAAGAAAGAACCGGATGCATAACTGCATAATTACAAAGCGATCGCTATCCCCCAGACTAAAGATTCCACAGACTGGGGGAAGGGCAGAGAAGAAGGACCTCAAGGGCAGAAAGAGAGGTAGCTGTGCTCCACTGGAACATGGTACACGGCCCATCAGCTCACATCCCTGGAGCCCTAACCTGTCCTGAGGACCTAGATTCGATGTCCTGTTCACCTGTGGTGGAGATTGCTCATGGGCTGCAGTCACAGCGGTGATTAGCTTGGTCCAAAGCCCAGCACCTGTGCCCCAGGATTTTGTTCAGCTCTCTGCCCCACCCATACCTTGTGTGAAGCTCTTTTCCAACAGCCCAGGACACATAAAATCCTCAGGATCAAAATCTTGGTCATCTAGAGGTCTTCCTGGAGTAGTACCTGGGCAAATAGTACCATGGGACCAGACAGAATTGGCCCGAAACCTCTCAAAAAGCCAGGCCAGTTGCAGACACACACCTGCATCATTAGGAAATATGTCTCCGTCCACAGTTATGACAACTCCTTACATGAATGTGCAGAGAAGCTTTTCTCCTTGAAGCCACCTTGTTATTAAATTCCCCACCCCCAGGGTATTGAATAGGCTTCCCACAACAGAGGAGGAGTTTGCTCAAAGGTAAATCAATTGAAAAAATAGCTTAAAAAACCCCCAAGGTATGATCTCACCTGGTGTCATCTTGTATCACATACGCCTGGGCTAAATAGCCAGGAAGCTCTCTGGATGAGTCAGAAATAGTCAGCGAGAAAGGCAGAAGTCTGTGTGAGCTGGCTTCATAATTACCCACGGAAACGTGTGTCTTGGGTACGTTCAGGATACACTGTCTAGTTTGGTTGAGGTGGTTGGATTCGGTGGGTACATTCCAAGAATTGTTTTCTCAGGCCCCAAGATCGAAGAAGAGGAAAGCGGAAAGCTGCCCCCAGGACTTGTGTAGCATTAGGCATCCTTAGGCCAATTTAGGGCAGTAAAAATTTCTCTGTCATTGACTCATGACTGCTGCTTTAGATCTACTAACACTGGAAACAAGTGTTTAATGCCCTAGTGACCCAGCAAATATTTCCGAGAGCAGCCTCTTGTATTTTATGCTTCCAGTGCTAGGTGACTGTGAGTTAATGACGGAGAAGACAGATGGAAAGTATCTGGACAATTGAAAGGAAATGACAATAAACTGCTTCTCAGATATTGTTGGAGCCTGGAGCACACCATCTGTTGCCTAAGGTAAATATCTCTTCGGGTGATCCCCAGCCGCATTTCCCCTCCTCTGCACCCTGAACCGGCTGCCACGCCCATGCAATGTGACCTCCTCACCCACAGCTCACGGAAAGGGCTGTGCACACTTGACTCAAGCTGGACCCATCAGACTCTTTCCCCGTGAAATTCGGAAATGGGCCTCTGAGCCTCTTGAGCAGCGGTATTTGGCTGCTGTGCACAGGGCTGCAGTGAGCGAGGAGAAGGAAGCAGATGCACAGAGTGAAGGAGAAAGGAGGACATTCAGACGGCTGGGCAGCAGCAGTGCAGCCCCTGGCCCTGCCCTTCCAGGTCTGGCTCCAGGCCTCGTTATGCCGCCTACTCACAGGTACCCTGATGCATCGAAAACAACGCCCATCTCTGCTTAAACTCCTGTGGGCGTCTGAGCAAACCGCATCCCCATTACCCCATCAGAAGCTCCGCATCTCAGGAGCCGCAGTCCTCACAGCAGTCTTTGCATCTTGGAGGACAAACGGCTTGAGACATTCCTCACTTCCCTCACCTGTTTTTCCCTCTCGATGCCTCTGGACCCTGCAGTCTACATTGAAGTGCCAAGGGGCAGGTCAGCAAAGGGCAGAAGAATAACTCCTTTTTCTCTGTGGAGGTTCCCATCACTCCACATTTTAAAGTTTATTAAACAGGGCAAAAGGGAGAGGGGAGACACTCCCCTCCTTCCTGCCTCTCCTCTGTTTATCCATTCCATGGGAACTTGTTAGGCACTTACCATGCGCCAGGCGCTTATTTAAGACACTAAAGCTGTAGTACCTCCTGGAGGTTACGTTATAGTGCAAGGAGACAGACAATAAATAAACAGGCAGCTAAAATAATTTCAGAGAGTGGAGAGCCATGAAGTAGATAAAACAGGGAAGGGAGATACAGCGTGACTGTGTGTATGTATACATATGTGGCCGAGTGGTGGCTTCTTTAAGAAGGGTGTCAGGGCAGGGCACTCTTAGGGGGTGATGTGGATGGACCTGGGAATGACAGATAGGGAAGGAGCTGGCCGTGGGAAATGTGTGGGGACAGCTTTCTAGACATGGGTGCAGCATATTCAAGGGGACTGGGACCCCTCCATCCTCTCCTGACCTCCCTCACTTCTTTCCGTTCCTTTCCCTTCCCTCAAATATTAGCTGAGCTCCCACTAGGAGTCAGGAGTTAGCTGGAACAGATCAAAAGAATAGGACAGAATTTTTGCCCTGGAGAAATTCACAGAGCAGGTAAGCAGAAAGAGAGAGAAGCAAGTCATTAAAATACAGGTGGTGTGTACATAGCAGAAGGAAATAAAAAGTGTTACTGGGAAGATGGTGGGAGCACAGAGGAGGCTGCAACTACCAACCAGGTCCTCTTAAACATCTGCCCAGCAGCTCGGTCCTCCAAGGAGAAGGCTGAGCTTCTGAAAGATCAGAAAGTTCAGTTCTTCCCAGTGCAATGCCCTTTACCTTGGATGCCTTTGAAGCAGAGTGGGAAGCTTATTGGAACAGTCTAGCAAAGTATGCGTACCAAACACCAGCAGGGAAACCCAGGAGAAAGTTGGAATTGATCCAAGTTGCTGGAAAAACAGGAAAGGTGACTTTTATTTGTAGGACTAGGATGCTGACATTAACACACACACACACACACACACACACACACACACACACAACGCTTGGAGAACTGAAGGCAAAGGGAGGAATTAGCTGTCCCTGAAAATGCGTAATCCAAGAACAAAAATTTTACAGAACAAGGGAAAAACCTTAACATAACACAGGGTCAGAGTGAACTCTCTGGTACTTACATAACTGATGAAAGGTTTGAAGGAAACTGTGTATTTACTTAATGGTATGACTCATTTAAATGGAACGACTTAAGAAACACACACACACGATGATTAGGTTTTCCATGTATTGTTGTTGTGGGTCCATGTGACACTTAACGACACTGAAGCCCAAAAATGTGGAAACCGCCAACAGAATGTGTCTATGTGAGGACAAAAGAGGAACAGGTTGTATCATTTAAGCAGTTTAAGAGGAAATGCGAGCTCCAGCCACTGTGTCCTGCATGCCTTCAGACGACAGCTGGTGTGAGTAGGTGTTGGATGTTAGGTAAACGGAAGAAGTGACTTCAGTGGTGGGAGGTGTGAATGCCAGACTGCAACTTGGGTTTGCGGTAAACACCAGAAAGAGGATGGAATAGAGGTATTTTAATCACTATGTGAGAACAGTATAGATCATAGGGTAACCAGATGTCCCTCTAGAAGGAAATTGTCATTTTATAAACATTTGCCCCAAGAAGACTTTGCGGGAAAAGAATAGTCCTTGACCAGGACTGGTCTATGGCAAAGTTCTTTCTACTTGGTGAACTTGGGCGGGGAACACTGGGAACTTGGCTCGGCGCCTTTTCCCTCTTGGGAGCAGGCTCATTGGCTGGGAGGGCGTCATTCATTGGCTGGGAGGGCGTCATTCATTGGCTGGGAGGGCGTCATTCATTGGCTGGGAGGGCGTCATTCATTGGCTGGGAGGGCGTCATTCATTGGCTGGGAGGGCGTCCGCTTCAGCATCGCCCAGGGCAGGCTCCGCCCCTGCGTCAGGAGGCTTGCTCTGGCCCAGCACTGCCTTGGAATGGTGATTCCTAAGCCTGCTTCTGTTTGCCCATAGATACACATGAGCTCTTCCAACCTCACCTTTGTCAATAATAAATGTGATATTTTGGTCTCTAATTACTTGGTCTTTCGTCTTATTTCTTAATAGGTTCAGAACTCAGGCTGGGAAGCAAGACATCATTACTGAGATTCTAATAGAGTCCTGGGGGGCACCTCAAAGAGTCCTCTGCGGTTGTTGAAATTATTTATTATTTATTTATTTGTGGCTGTGTTGGGTCTTTGTTGCTGCGCGCGGGCTTTCTCTAGTTGTGGCGAGCGGGGGCTAACTCTTCGTTGTGGTGCGCAGGCTTTCTCATTGTGGTGGCTCCTCTTGTTGTGGAGCATGGGCTCTAGGCACATGGACTTCAGTAGCTGTGGCTCACGGGCTCAGTAGCTGTGGCTCGAAGGCTCAGTAGTTGTGGCTCACGGGCTTAGCTGCTCCGTGGCATGTGGGATCTTCCCGGACCAGGGCTCGAACCCGTGTCCCCTGCATTGGCAGGCGATTCTTAACCACTGCGCCACCAGGGAAGCCCCGTAGTTGTTGAATCTGAGATTCAGTCAGAGGCCCATGCACCTGTCAATTTGGAGAGACAAGTCTTAACACGTTAGGACAAAGGAAACACACCGTGGTTTCTAAGGCGATCCCCAAATCAAAAGTCACAAGGGCAGACACCCTGAGTGCCAGGTGTGAATTTGTAATTGAGCCACTTCTCATGTGGGCAAGTCTATATAACATGCTTCAGGGTGAGAATTCTCTCTCAGGAAAGTCATGTTTCTATCTCAGCTATGCTAGGAGGATTGCTAGGTTTTAAAAATACCACTAATTCCCTTATGGACCGGAAATCAAAACAAACAGAAATCAGAACAACAACCAAAAAAGCAAAAAAACCCCAAAACCAAAACCAGCCAACCAACCAACCAACAAACAAAATAACCCAAACCACTCCATATAAATAAAACCAGCACTTTAACTGGTTAATGGTGTGTGACACATATATGGTATTTCTGTACTGAAAAATAAAACAATAAAACATAAGTTCTATATAGCACTTTGCAGTTAGTGAAGCATTTTTAGACACATCTACTTTGATCTACTTAAAAACCTCATAATACTATGATCTCCACTTTCACGAGAGGATGAAAGGAGGAATGGGAAGGAATAGAGGAGACCGGAGAGAGGGAGGCAGGAATTGAGTTTGCCTGGACGGCTGGGGGGAGATGCCAAGGACCACCACGTGCAGCTGTACTGGGCTGTGCACTGCACAGTCATATATAGTGGCCTCAGAGATATCTGCCAGCTTAGGAACATCATAGCAGTATGAGATTCATGTGTTTAATATCTCTAACCACATCAGGTTCCAAATATAACTTACACTACTGAGTGAGGTAACAATTCTGCCTCTCAGCAAGATACATTGCCTGGGTCTCACGTACAGGGCCCTGAAGACTTGCTGGCCAGAACCGGGGCTTCTCCCATTAGCTGGGCCTGCACACCACAGCTAGATTTTTTTCCATGTACATCCACATGGGGCTCTCTGGGGCAGGCCCGACCAGGATGGAAAAGTTCCATTTACTCAGCACCTCTAACATCCCACAAATGCACAGAGCAGGAACATGTATATCATCCTCTGCAATCCTCTTCATGACCTATGTGGTAGGTGTCTGCTATCCCCATCTTATAAATGAAGACTCCGAAACTCAGAGAGGCTAACTGCCCTATCCAATCCAACACTGGCATCAGATGGCATCTGAAACCTCCAAGAGGACCTGGACAAACATTCAGACTAATGAAAGAAGTTAGCAAAAGGAAAGGAGAATTCCTGCTGAAGCCAAGGATGAAATAGGCAGAGAGAAAGGTGCAGACACACACAGTATGATATTATACTTTGATATTCCAGGAACAAAATTATGTGAATACTTGCCAGCAATGGATTGAGTTTGCAGCAATTCCGTGAAGAGCCTGCCTGAGAAGAAAGTTGCCCAAGAGGGAAAAAAAGAAAAATTCTGCCTGAGAAAAAGTCTCTGAGAGGGGAGCACCCCCAGATTGAGAGACTAAAGGCAGTGGCCACCCAGATACTGAGCATGGGTAAATTTGCTCTTGACCTCACGGTATGGGAAGTGACCAGTTTTCACAGAATGCAGACAAAATTACAGAAATATGGGAATGAGGTATTTTATGAGGCAGGTTAACTGATATAACTAAATAACTTTTAATTTGTGGAATAAAAAATATACAAAATTAGAAAAGTGTGATGGAACTCTATGGGCTCATCACCTGCTTCAATAATGATAATATTTGCCATTCTAGGGTCGTCTCTCTTGCCACGCTTTTTTTTCTGGCGTATTTTAAGTGAATTCTTGCCATCATATTTACTTTACATGTAAATACTTCAGAATGAATTTCTATGAGAAAAAGGTATTTTTAATATAATCATGCCATTATCACATCTAACAAAACAATTTCTTACTATTATTCAATATTCAGTCTATGTTAAATTTTGATGGACTGTCTTATAAATCTCCTTTTACAATTGGTTTGTTTGAATGAAGACACAAACAAGGCTCACACATTGCATTTGGTGGTCACGTACTGTTGTGGAACTTCTCTCCTATATCTATTGAATACTTTTTGAGCACCACTAAAACCAATGACCTGAAGGCAATCTGAGGTCAGGGTGCTGTAACCTACGCAAGTTAACCACAATACTACACTAGGAAATCAAACACATGAAGAGGCTAAGAGTTGTAATCAATTTAGAATGATGGATTTAAAAAAAAAAATGCTGAAGTATTGCACCCAAACTACTTAATTACAAATGGAAAGATAGGAGTGTTACAATAGAGAAACTCAGCAGACACCAACATAAGCAAGGGATCATTACAAACCTCTCCAGTAATAAGACATATCAACATTATTAACCCCTTGATATGATGAGAAGAATACAATAAACATTTTGTGGTATTTTGCTAAAAATGCATTACATGATTCCAGTTATGAGAAAACTTTGGACAAACCCAAATTTTACAAAATAACTGAAAGTGTCAAGTTCATGAGAGACTAAGACATTGTTACAGATTGCAAGAGATAAGAAGACCTGACAACTAAATGCAGTGTAGGACCCTAGATGGAATCCTGGAACAGAAAAAGAACATTCATGGGAAAAATGGTGAAATTCAAATAAGGTGTATAGTTTAGTTAATAATATTGTATTAATGTTAATTTTCTATTCTTGATAATCTTTTTATTTTCATGTAAGATGTTAACATTAGGGGAAGGGGGGAAGGGATATAAGAGAATTTTTGTGCTATTTTTGCAACTTTTCTGCAAGTCTAAAACTAGTTCAAAATAAAAAGTTAAAAAAAAAAAGTCTGACACATTCTTTTAATGTACATGTTGGTTTCTGTAACTGTGAAATCAACCATAAATGGTCAGCAGCTCCTCCAGGTAGAGGGGAGTCAGTATTTTGTTTAAATGGTCCAGTTTGTCTTTTATTTAATTAATTAATTTATTTGGCTGCACCGGGTCTGAGTTGCCGCGTGCAAGATCTTCGTTGCCATGTGCGAGATCTTCGTTGCGGCATGTGGGATCTTTTTTTAGTTACAGCATGTGGGATCTAGTTCCCTGACCAGGGATGGAACCCGGGACCCCTGCATTGGGAACGCGGAGTCTTAACAACTGGACCACCTGGGAAGTCCGTGTCTTCCTTCTCGTTGGCTCTCCTGATGTGTAGGCAGCATGGACCATGATCACTTTCTCCTGACATCATGTACTTTCCTGATACCGTGGTGCTCAGTCACCATCACCACTGGCACACACACAGGCTTTCTGATAAAAAGCTTTCTGACCCAATTCTCTAACAGTTTCCTATGTGTTCTGCTTCCACGCCTACCCATTCTATCACTCTTGCCCCAGCCCCCAGGCCCAGGGCTGGTACCCTCCAGTCTTCCTCCTTTCAAGTTAGCCTGGCCACTCCCCACTTCCAACCTGGTCAAGGCTCTGGGAGAGATGACCACCACACTTCAAATGTCAGTGGACAGTGTGAGTACCCCAGTCCATGACGTGACAAGAAAAGCCTAGCAAGCTGATTTCAGTACTGAGATAACTAAATAACTTTTAATTTGTGGAATAAAAAATATACAAAATTAGAAAATTATGATGGAACTCTTCAAAATTAGAAAAGTATGATGGAACTCTTCAAAATTAGAAAAGTATGATGGAACTTCCCAGTGCTGGGAAGTGGGAAGCATCCAGTTCCCACTTCCCAAGACTGTTTTGGACTTGGTGGCCTTCTGGCTGGGTTTCTAGCTAACCTCATCCCATTCCTGGATATTGGGCTCATTTTGGACAATTGACAAATGTGTATGAGCTATGCTGCTTTAACCATAGGACCAAATGGTTAAGATAGAAGTTTATAAAACTCTCAAGGAAAAATCCAGAGATAAGTGAGTCGCCCAGGCTAAGGTCATCTAAGAAGCCAGGCTCCTTCTATCTTGTTGCTTCACTAACCCCCGGGCCTTGCCTTTGTCTTCATGGCTGAAGCTGCCTCACCAGGACCAGGTCTGGGTTTCAGCCCATGGGAAGGTAGAAAAGGAAGAGCCAGGCATCTGGCCTGTAAGCTGTTCACATCACTTCCATTCATGTCCCATGGGCCAGAACTTACTCCAATGCAATAATTAGCTTTAAGGGAGGCTGGGGGGACTTCCCTGGAGGTCCAGTGGTTAAGACTCTGCCCTTTCAATGCAGGGGGCGTGAGTGTGATCCCTGGTGGGGGAACTAAGATCCCACATGCCGCACGGTGCAGCCAAAAATAAATAAATAAATTAAAAAAAAAGGGAGGCTAGGAAATGTAATCTCCAGCTGAGTGGCCATATGCCTGGTAAAATTTCAAGGGCCTATTACCAAAAGGGAGAAGGGGAGAATGGATACACCTGGACAATCATGAGTCCCTATCACACACTCCTTTAGTCCTTTATCCTACTGCCGAGTTTGTTCTCACATCCTTGTATTATTGGCCCTCAAATCTCATTCACACGTGCCCTAACCCTGTGGCTCTCTCTGGACTCCTGGGCCTGGCCTGCTCCTGACTGATTCTCTTTGCTTTTCCTCTAAGTCCCTGTTAGGAACTTGCTTGGGGTGGGGTGGGGGACTTCTGATGGGAGAAGGTGTCAACAAGAGAGAAACACACACTGGTCAGAATGGCCATCATCAAAAATTCTACAAACAATAAATGCTGGAGAGGGTGTGGAGGAAAGGGAACCCTCTTGCACTGTTGGTGGGAATGTAAATTGATACACCCGCTATGGAGAACAGTATGGAGGTTCCTTAAAAAACTAAAAATAGACTTACCATATGACCCAGCAATCTCACTACTGGGCATATACCCTGAGAAAACCATCATTCAAAAAGAGTCATGTGCCACAATGTTCATTGAAGCTCTATTTGCAATAACCAGGACATGGAAGCAACCTAAGTGTCCATTGACAGATGAATGGATAAAGAAGATGTGGCACATATATACAATGGAATATTACTCAGCCATAAAAAGTAACGAAACTGAGTTATTTTGTAGTGAGGTGGATGGACCTAGAGTCTGTCATACAGAGTGAAGTAAGTCAGAAAGAGAAAAACAAATACCATATGCTAACATATATATATGGAATCTAAAAAAAAAAAAAAGGTTCTGATGAACCTAGGGGCAGGACAGGAATAAAGATGCAGACATAGAGAATGGACTTGAGGACACGGGGAGGGGGAAGGGTAAGCTGGGATGAAGTGAGAGAGTGACATGGACATATATACATTACCAAATGTAACATAGATAGCTAGTGGGAAGCAGCTGCATGGCACAGGGAGATCAGCTTGGTGCTTTGTGACCACCTAGAGGGGTGGGATAGGGAGGGTGGGAGGGAGATGTAAGAGGGAAGGGATATGGGGATATACGTATGTATATAGCTGATTCACTTTGTTATACAGCAGAAACTAACACACCATTGTAAAGCAATTATATTCCAATAAAGGTGTTAAAAAAAAAGAGAGAGATAGAAACAAAACATTGACAGCCCAGGTTGGGGCCATTCAAGGCCAGATCCACCTACTTTACAGATGTTGCAGCTATGTGTGGATTCAGCTTACGTGAATAAAACACGTAAGAGACGTTGGGGAGACATTTCAGGGCTTATGCTCGGGAGAGAAAGTGGTTGAAATGAACACTTGAGGGAGGGTCCAGGTACAAGCTAGAGCCTCTGCCTACCAGGAGACATGATTTCATCTGCCTCTTCCCCCTCCACCTCCTCATCTTCAGCCTCTCTAGCATCATTATAACCATTATGACCTCCATTTATTGAGTACTATCAGTGCCAAGCATTCTGCACACATCATCTCTTTTGATCTCTACTCCAACTCCAAGAGATAGGGTTTATTATTTCTATCTTACAGCTTCAGAAACTGAGGCATAGAGAGATAAGAACTGACTATACCGTTGCTGAAAGGGTTAAATTAGATAATTCACATAAAAACATCTAGCTCAGTGCCTGGAAAACAGAAAGTACTCAATAACTGTATTAGCTTTTATTGTTTTAACAGAGGAGGAAACAGGCTTACAGAAGACAAGTGATTTGCCAGTGTTGGCTCCAGAATCTACACGTAGAAGGGGCTTAAGGTGGTGATCTGGTTTGGGCTTTTGGGAGACTGTTCTGGTTGAAGCTGTGTTTGCACAAAAAGTATATCATGTTCACTTAGCTTGAGAATAACAAAAATACCAAAACTTTCAAATAAGGTTATATTCATACTTTGCATAAGATCAAGAATATTTCAACTGTTTGTTATAATGAAGATTATGATCATCGTCTGGGATAGCTTGAGGTCTGAGAGAATCATGGATGGCTAAATCCCCTCCAAGCTACCTCTTGGTGCCCCTACTGTAATGGCCCAAGCTAGGATCTGAAAGCAGTTCCGATTCTAGAGCCCACGACTTCGTTACTACCCTGTACCCTCTGTGAGTTGGCAGAAACTTGAGTAACTGAGGGTTCGGTTTTCCCTGAGCTGGGCCTCCCGCCTGAGGAGTTGGGGGTTGGTGACCTCCCCACACTTCTGTGACTCTCTCCGGGACCGCCATCCCTGCTTCTCACAAGCAAAACTGAGGCACAGAATCCCCAAAGGTAGATTTCCTTTCCTTCCATTTCCTGAACAGCATTCTAGCACTTAAGATGAACTTGGACTGGGTCTCTTCACCCTTCTCCAAATTGCTCTGGAAACTGTCTCACAGCATTAGGGCAAATCTCCTGTCAGCACAGCAGACCTGCCAGCTGTGACAGTCTCCATTTAATCAGAATTTTCATTCTCCCCTGGAAGGACCCAAGGTGCTGTCATAGGCTCTTCACAGACAGCAGTAATTGTAAAGTCTTTCTGGCTTTACCCCTGAAGGGGTCCAATGAGGTTCTGAGAGTTTCTGGATAACTGTGGTGATAACACAGTGATAACAAGGCAAGGCTGGAATTTTACAAGTGAAGGCTTCTCAGCTCTGAAGATAATGTCAAAGATACCAGTTTGTAAAAGCTTGTTTCAGATTCTGACCAGAGGTTAAGAGTGGTGTTTGGTCAGCTCCAAGTGAAAAGCAAATCCAGCCCTGCAGCTAGGGAGGTGGACGGCTGCCCCCATTCTCTCACTCACTGATGGATCCATTCCCTCCTGGGTCGCCACATAGTTATTGAGCTCCTACTATGTGTCAAACACCACACTAAGCGCTGGGAATGTGATGACCTGCATAGTCCCCACCTCAGTGGCCACTGTCTTCTGTAGAGGACACGGCTGTGTAATCAGACAAACGCTGTATTATCTTTATATTGGGCCCAAATCTGTGAGTTTGTCTATTTTTATACTTTTCAAACATCCTGAGCACTGACTGTGTTGGATGCTGGGGATATGATGTTGGGAAAGGCTGTTTCTGCCCTCAGTGTCTACTGTCTAAGGTGAATCTGGGCACAAACAACCAAAAAGCAGTGTGCTAACCAGAGCTGTGGCCAAGAGAGATGGTTAATTTTAGGTGCCAATTTGGGCCACAGGGTGCCCATATAATCGGTTGAACATTATTTCTGGGTGTGTCTGTGAGGGGATTTCTGGATGAGATTCACATTTGAATTGGTGGAAGAGTTAGCACCCAACATGGGTGGGCCTCATCCGGTCTGTTGGGGGCCTGAAAAGAGTAAAAGGCTGAGTAAGAAAGAATTGTCTCCCTCTGCCTGTTGTCTTCGAGCTGGGACATGGGTCTTCTCCTGCCTCCAGACTTGGACTCAGACCAGAATTACATCATCTTCAGCGAGGCCCTTGGACATGGACTGGAGCTACACCATTGGCTCCCTGGGGCCTCCAGCTTGTCAACTGCAGATCTTGCACTTCTCAGCCTCCATGACTGTATGAGCCAATTCCTTACAGTAAATCTATCCATCTAGTATCTGTCTGTCTATCTATCTATCTATCATCATCTATCTTATTAATTTTGTTTCTCTGGAGATCTCAGACTGTACACCAGGCAATGATGGGAGTCCAGTAGGAGACATTGAAACGTCTGGTGCGTTGAGCAAAAATGCCCTTGTGGGTTCCCCGTGCTTTTGAAGGCTGGGGCAATGAGGGCTGAGTCAGACTGCACGTGGGTCTGGGCCAGTCTCCTCCCCTGCCCTCCCTTCCCCTGTTCTCTCCTTCCCTCCTCTTCTCTCCTTCCCTCCTCTTCCTCCTCTTGTCTCTCCTCTTTGATTCTTCCACCATTCTCTATTTCTTGCTGTCCCCACCTACTCCTGGATCTCATTATCCTAAGGTTCTTTCCTATCTCTTTTTTTTTTTTTTAATTAATTAATTAGTTTATTTATTTTTGGCTGTGTTGGGTCTTCGTTTCTGTGCGAGGGCTTTCTCTAATTGCGGCAAGTGGGGGCCACTCTTCATCGCGATGCGCGGGCCTTTCACTATCGCGGCCTCTCTTGTTGCGGAGCACAGGCTCCAGACGCGCAGGCTCAGTAGTTGTGGCTCACGGGCCTAGTCGCTCCACGGCACGTGGGATCCTCCCGGACCAGGGCCCGAACCCGCGTCCCCCGCATTGGCAGGCGGACCCTCAACCACTGCGCCACCAGGGAAGCCCCTTTCCTATCTCTTAAAGCTCCTGTTACCAGGTAGGTGTCAGATGGACATATTTCGCACCAAGATGTGAATAATTAATAAGCCTCTTATGGGTATTAGGCAGGGAGGCATGCATATGACCCTGTGGAGAGAACAGGCTCTCTCGACTGTACGTGGGGCCGGAGACCATAACTCAGCATGTCTGAGACACAAGTCACCCGCCAGGAGAATGAGGTAAACTGCTGTAAACCTTTATTTGATAATTTTTTAAAAACCCGCTTCTATCTAAACACAGCCATACAGCGGAAAATCGCACTGCTGGCAGAAAGCAGCCACGATAACTAAGAGAAACTCTACAGGAACAAAGGAATCATTAGCTAAAAAGCTGGTGCTCCACGGGATTAAAGGCAGACACGCAGACGTGGGTCAAGGAATGATTGGGGTTTGGGGTGGGAGGACGGGGTAGTTTCCTGGCCATGAAGGCTCAGAGCCTCCCAGATTCCAGTGTGTAAGGATCTAAAACACCCCCGCAGGGACTTTGACTCCATTTCTGGTTTCAGCCAAGGTGAGAGAGTCCAGGCCACGGAACCTGCCCAGGCCAGATCCACAGCCAAGCCCACCGCCGGGTCCTAAGAAGGCTCGGCTTCCCAGGGATCACGTGTATCACGGAGACCGCCACAGTCTTAGCCCTTCTCCCCGCCAAAAGGCCTCATGAGAAAATGCGAATGACCACGTGAGGGCGCTATTACCTCACAATTTTCCTGCAAAAACTGCCCTCTGCTAACAGGGATGTCCCCCATCGCCTTTGTTTCTGAGGCTCAGCCAAGGGATGCCTCTGGGAAAGAGGGTAACACACACTCCCGGATCTGCATTAATATGGAAGAGCAGAGGTAAGAACACTTTCTAAGTTCTGAAAATGCCTTGATGTGTTATCATTTTGAAATGTTAACAGGGCACCTGTTTTCAATGATCAACAAAGAATGGTGTTGAAGAGCAAGGGCCACGCTGCCCAGACGAGAATGGGGGTTTGAATCCCAGAGCCACACCCACTGGCTGTGTGACTTTGTCCAGTGACTGAGTCTCCCTGGGCTTCAGTTTTGTCATCTACTTCTTCAGGTACTTGTGAAGGTTAAGGGAAAGAGTCACATAACATTGCCTGGCACCGTGCCAGGCACATACAGCTTTTAAAAAAAAAAAGCTATCCTCATTAAACACTATTTTAAAATTTTAAAGAAGAGACGATGAAGGCATCAGCTGCTTGCAAGCCAAAAAGTGTGGGCTGGGGTCCAAGGCTGTACAATTGGATAAAAAAAGAAAGGGGTATTTAGACAGCAGGATGGGACAGGACAGGCGAAGCAAAGCAAATGCCACCAGAAAGGGGAACTTGATTTCTCCCTCCTTCTCTCGTATAAAAATGCTGTGTTGGTGCAGTGCTCATAGGCTCACCTGGCCGAGAACCAGCTTCCTTCAGTATTACTCTCAAACTTGCCACTCTGAGCAAATTTCTTCTCATCTCCTTTTGTTTATTCAGACTGCTGCTCACCCCAGCTTAAAGAGCACAGTGGTGGCCAAAATGTAATTCGGGGTTTGGGAATTTGAGAGGAAAGGAACGATCACCAGCAAGCCAAACTGTTACACAGCCCACGTGGACTCCAGGTCTGACTAACCAGGAGCTTGGTATGTGCAGTAATTAGGCACACTTGAGTTGAGTTTTGTGAAAACATATGAAAGAAACGTTACTTCCTCTTTTAAAAAGGCTGTGAGGCTAAGAAGCATTCCATAAGCAATCATTATGTGGGACTATTGCAAGGGTTGGGCTCTGTCAATGAATTTTAACCATGAAAGAAAAGGAAATCTAATTGGGGGCGAAGGTAGTTTTAGGAATGGCAGCTTATGAGTTTTGTACTGACAGGTGCTGGTGAAAAGCTGATTAATCCCATTCAAGAATATAATAGGCTACATTTGCACAGCACTGCATAGGCTACCAAGTGCTTTTATATAAATTCTCTCATTTAATAATTCCAACCACGCTTTGAGATACAAAGACGACAAAGAGTATTATCACTATCATTTTAAAAAACAGCTTTATTGAGATATAATTCATATACCAAACAATTCAGCCATTTAAAGTATACAATTCAGTGGTTTTAAGCATATTCACAGATATATGCAGCCATCACCACAGTCGATTTTAGAACATTTTCATTGTGTCAAAAAGAAGCCCCCTGTCCTTTAGCTATCACTCCCTCTTCTTCTCTCTCTCCACCTCCCCCCACTCCCAGCCCTAAGCAACCACTAATCTACTTTCTGTCTCTACAGATTTGCCTATTCTGTTATTTCATATAAATGGAATCATATACTATGTGGTCTTTTGTGACTGGCTTCTTTCACTTAGCATGTTTTCAAGGTTCATTCATGTTGTAGCATGTATCCATACTCCATTCTTTTTTGTGGCTTTATACTATTCTATTGTATGGAGAGAACACATTTTGTTTATCCATTCATCAGTTGGTATACATTTGGGTTGTTGCTACCCTTTGGTTATTTTGAATAACGCTGCTGTAAACATTCATGTACAAGTTTTTGTATGGACATATGCTTTCATTTCTCTTGGGTATATATACCTAAGAGTGGAATTACTGGTTCATATGGTAGCTCAATGTTTAAGCATTTGAGGAACTGCCAGATTTTTTTCCACAGTGGCTGCACTTTACATTCCCATCAGTAATGTATGAAGGTTCATATTCTCCACATCCTTGCCAATACTTGTTATTATCTGACTTTTTGATTCTTGCCATTCTAATGGGTGTGAAGTGGTATCTCATTGTGATTTGGATTTACACATCCCTGATGACAAACGATGTCAAACATTTTTTCATGTGTTCACTGGTCATTTGTATATCTTCTCTGGAGAAATGTCTTTTTAGATCCTTTGTTCATTTTAAAATTGGGTTATTTGTATTTTTTATTATTGAGTTGTAAGAGTTCTTTAGATAGCCTAGATAAAATACCTTATCAGATATATGATATATTTTCTCTCATTTGATGAGTTCTCTTTTAAGTTTCTTGATAGTGTCCTGTGAAGCACAAAAGTTTTTAATTTTGAGAAGTTTATTTATCTTTTTTCTTTTGTTGCTTGTGCTTTTGGTGTCGTATCTAAGAATCCATTGTCAAAGCCAAGGTCATGAAGATTTACTCCTATGTTTTCTTCTAAGAGTTTTATATTATATTTTTGCTCTTACACTTAAGTATTTGAGACATTTTGAATTAGTTTTTGTATATGGTGTAAGGGAAGGGTCTAACTTCATTCTTTTGCATGTGGGTATACGGTTGTCCCAGGAACATTTGTTGAAAAGTCTATTCTTTCCCCTATTGAATAGTTTTGACCCTCTTGTTGAAAAAGTTGACCATAGACACATGAGTTTATTTCTGAACTCTCAATTCTATTCCATTGATCTATGTGTCTATCCTTATGCCAGTACCACACTGTCTTGATTACTCTTGCTTTTGAAGTTTGAAATTGGGAAGTCTGAGTCCTCCAAATTTGTTTTTCATTTCAGTATTGTTTTGGCTATTTGGGGCTTCTTGAAATTCCATATGAATTTTAGAATCAGCTTGCCAATTTCTACAAAGAAGTCAGCTAGGATTCTAATAGCTATTGCATTGAACCTGTAGATCATTTTGGGGAGTATTGCCATCTTGACAATATTAAGTCTTCTAGTAAATAAACATGAGAGATTTTTCCATTTACTTAGCTCTAATTTCTTTCAACAATGTTTTATAATTTTCAGAGTATAAGGTTTGAACTTCTTTTATTAAATTTATTCCTATTATTTTATTCTTTCTGATGCTATTGTAAATGAAATTGTTTTTCTTAGTTTCATTTTTGGATTGCTTATTGCAAGTATATAGAAATGCAGTTGATTTTTTATATTGATCTTGTATGCTAAAACCTTGATGGACTCATTTATTAATTCTAATATTTTTTAGTGGATCCCTTAGGATTTTTCTATATACAAAATCATGTCATCTGTGAATAGAGACAATTTTCCTTCTTCCTTCCCAATCTGGATGCCTACACCTCCAAGGAATCTACCGATCTCCTCCCAGTTGCATTTCACTACTAACTCCGCTATTTTTGAGAGCATCCTTAGACCAGCTTCTCAATTTGGAACTCTTTGTTCTACGGCCTGCCTCTTCCCCTGGGCAAAATTTTTGAGGGAAGGTTCTACAGCTGGGGGTAGAGACAATGGTGTGCTCCTCTCTGAGTGACCTCTTTGTTTTAGTTGCTCTGTGCTAGGTGGGGGGCAATAGCCTCGAGTCTTTTTGACTTCCCTCTCCTGGCTGGAACCCCTACCCTGGGAGCTGGGACAAGGGGTTCAGGGCCCCAGTATTCTCCTTGGTGCAGTGCTCAGGGTAGAGCCTCTGTCCCGCTAGTAGGGCGGGGAGAAAGAGGGGAGCCCCCACCTCCCAGCTGCACTTGTCCAGAAATCAGTGTCAGCAACAGGTAGCTGAGGGCAAGAGGGGCAACACTGATGTCTCAGCCCTCCGTGTGCTGCAGGGAGAGAGGGCCTTGTGTTCCGGAGTGGAGGACTAATGTCATTGAGCTGGGAGGGGAGGAGGAAATGTGCAGGTTCAAATACCACAGAGTCTCACTGATCTTACCGAGTTTAGCAGATTTTCTTGACTAAATGTCTTCATTTGATGTATACACTTATGACCATTTCCAGAGACTCTAAATGTTTCTTTTAAGAAAACAATCTTCTCAGTTTTGCAGATGTATCTCCTCATGCTGTCATGCTGGAAGTGGAACCGTAATTACTGTTATTTAATAGGTGAGGACAATGTCCATCTATTAGGGAGACTGGGGGAGTGGGGATCAGAGGGGAAAAGAAAGTCACTCAGGATCAGAACAGTACAAATGCCTAATCATAGAATTCCAGGGCAGGGGAGGATGTTGGATGTTATTTACATTAGATTTTACTGGATAGAGCAATCTCTACAACCACTCTTGGATGTGGTCCTTTAGTCTCTACTTGAACACCCCCCAAAATGGGGAACTCACTACTATTAGTTTAGACTGAATATTATCCCCATGAGCAACATAACCATGTAAAACCAAAACAGCTTGTGCCCAGCAAGGCTGGCTGTAGGTATAAACAAAAGGGGAAACACAGAAAATAGGTTCTTTGGAATCCTAAGCAACTTTATGTCACCAGCAGGTCATGGACATGCAGTAAAAAGGCAGCTAGCTGTTTTTGGACACCAGGTGCCCAAGCAACTGTGCTTATTTTAGAACTAACATAGTGCTTACTAAAGAGGTTCAGGACTCATGGGTCTGGAATGCGACGTTCTCTCACCTTCAGGCTGTGCAGACTCATGTTCTACTGTTGATTCTGCTCCAATTATTTTCTGATACTGAAAGAGAGAGAACCAGACCACGGAACTGGCATGTGCCTGAGGAATTTGCTAAGAAATAGGATTTAAATGCCAACCTTGAGAGACAGAGTTGGTGATGACTACTCTCTGAAGGGCTGAGAGCTCGTTTTCATAGTGGCATGTGCTGATCATCTTCTACCCTCTCCAGATCCTTTTTCTACGCTTCTCTGCCAGCTCTGTGCTGGCCCCTGCAGGGGCATCACCTGGGACCCCTCACTAACCATCTTGCCATTGAGTTCAGTCGATGGGGAGCAGCAGCAGGTCAGACAGTGAGAAGAGAGGCTCTGGAACCTGGTCTCTGGCCAGAGCTGTGGCCCTTCCTTCTCTGTCCCAGATCCAGTGGTATGATTTCCTGTCCTTGTCCTGTTGGGCCTAGGAGTGATGGTGACAGCTGGTTTCTGGGTGTCTCACCCACCATCCCTTGTTTGTCCGTTGAACATCCATACCTTTGAAACAGACCTTCATTAGCCTCTCTTCAATTTGATCCAAGTGGGGGTGAATTCTATTTCTTATCAGATAGACTCTTTGTTACCACCTTGCCACGGTAACAGTGTTCCTTCTGTCTCCCTCAATCATTATTATTATCTTTTAAAAATAAATTTATTTATTTATTTATTTTTAGCTGCGTTGGGTCTTCGTTGCTGTGTGCGGGCTTTCTCTAGTTGCAGCGAGCGGGGGCTACTCTTTGTTGCGGTGCGCGGGCTTCTCACACGGTGGCTTCTCTTGTTGTGGAGCATGGGCTCCAGGCGCGCGGGCTTCAGTAGTTGTGGCACGCAGGCTCAGTAGTTGTGGTGCACTGGCTTAGTTGCTCCGCGGCATGTGGGATCTTCCCGGACCAGGGCTCGAACCTGTGTCCCCTGCATTGGCAGGCAGATTCTCAACCACTGCACCACCAGGAAAGTCCTCCCTCAATTATTATTAAACCTAGAAAGAAGGCGAGCCCCATGCTGCTGTCCTAACATTAATCCTAGGGGAACCTCATATGCTCATCTGAGTCCCACGTAAACAAAACAGATGACTTTGTTCATATCCTGCGCTGGAATTTTAAGTCTCTATTGGATCCATGACCATGACTCTGTTGATTCCACAAGCTCTTTCCAGAGGTAGAAGACCTAACATTTCTACATAGCTCGACTGTTGCTTGGAATGAGAACTTGTTTGGTTCCTGAACTTTTCCTGCGTTAGTGTGAAATATGCAAAGTCTGAAATATGCAGTCTTGTACCCTGATGGGATAGTGGGAAATTTCAACACATAGCACACGTTTTCCTAGTTTAATTTTTGAGCAGTTGTCCTCTGAGTTCTGGCTCAAGGCCCTATCTAATCAATAAGAGTCCTTGTCCATGAGCAGGAACTTAAAAAAAAATTACTTAAAAAAGTTTAAGCACAGGAAAAGCAAACTACCTTCAGAGGCTTGTGTTAATTCACCCAAGCTCTTTCTTGTTATTCATAGCCAAATGACTAAACTTTCTATTTATAAATAGAGGGTGCTTCCTGAGACCTAGGGACCCATCACTGCTTTTAAGCATTCATGTCACAAGCCATCACAGGCTATATTTTACCAAGTGGTTAGAGGGCAGACTGGTTTGAATCTTTTATTTATTTATAGTGACTAACATACTTGGCACTTACACGTTCTCCTAAAAGCCTGATAACTCCCGTTATCTTCTGCTATAAGTGGTCCTGCTTTCACTGAGTTAAAAATGAGTGTTTGGAGGGGGAAGGGAGATGAGGGCCATTCCGATTTGCCAACAGTTCCCTAAGGCAGGTACGTCTTTGGAGCAGCCTTGCTGGGTACCAAGGAAACCTGTGAATTCACCATGGAAGCTGTCAGGCCAGCTTACAGGCATCAATTATGAAAATCCTGAGTTATTTCTGGAGTAGGTGATTGATGTTTCAAATAGAAGATGACATTTTGATGGGCTCCAGACTTGCTGTGATAGGAGTTAATGAGGATAATGATGATGATAATGATATTTACATTATACCTTTCTTCCAAAGAACGTTTTAGTCTTTTTATCTCATTTGTGTTGAAAATGTCCCTTTGTAGTTGGAAGGGGAAGGTGTTATTAATCTGTTTTTCAGGAGAGAAAATATAGAGTTGATTGCCGAGCTCTCAGGTTCCATTTTGGTGATGAGAAGTGATGTTTAAATGATGAATTAAATTTGGGGAGATTAAGTTTAGAAGAACACCAGTCTCAGTTCCCATTCATCCTATACAATGCTGCCATAGCAAGCTCCATTAGTATGACTCCCTGACCCAAAAGTCTTCTGGGGACACTCACAGACTGCCAAATTCTGTCCAAATACCCAAGGCCCTTGACATTCCAACCTACATTGTCTCACTGTGCTCTTATATTTGTCTCATGTTTCAGCCAAACAAATCCACTTGCTTGCCTCTACCACATGCTCTGAGAACCCCATTCTCCTTTCATGTTTATCATGCTTGCTGTAATTTGTTTAATGTCTGTCTTCCTACTTGGATGTAAATTCCAGGAAAGCAAGGACAATCACCACTGTATCCTGAGGGCCTAGGCAGGTTAATGGGCACACAGTAGGTGCTTCTGAAGTGTACACTGTGCTGTCCCACCTCCATGCCTTTGTCTTGCTGTTCCCCAGACCTCTATCCTGGCTTCTTGAAGCCAGAGCTGACCTTCCAAGCCCAGATTAAACTCTGTCTGATCTCCCCTACTTGGGAACCACCACAGCACCATTCTCTTTGGTTCCTCCCTTACCTTCTGTTGTGTTATGATCATCGGGGTGCTTGTGTGGTCTTCCTTCCCCGCCCTTCCCAAACTGTCAGCTCTCGAAAGACAGGAGCTGCACCCAGGAGCCTGGCATAGTGTGGGAACTTGCTAAACATGTGCTCATGTGTCTAAAATGATTGTTGACCAGCATTCTTCATTTAGCAAATTCCCATTTCCAGAATCTGCAGCTTGTCGTGAGAGGGGATTTTGCTCATTCTTACCTTCCTCCACTCTCTGCAAGGCTGTGGGGACCAGTCAGGGGAGCCCTGCTAACTCTTGCTTTAAAAAGTGTCTCCCTCTCTCCTCTAAGAGTAGCACTGAACTCTGGCACGTGAGTGGAAGGTTCCATTTCCTGTGGCGGCCCAGAGCAGGTTTGCAGTTGGCAGTTTTTAGTTTCATTGTCCAT